>NC_072462.1:15696920-16401920 GCF_027596085.1 Anoplopoma fimbria | reverse complement strand
GAATCTAAAATATAAAACATATTCTGGTTTGTTGAGCATTTGTTTGTTTACCACATAATTCCATATGTGTTCCTTCATAGTTTAGATTTCTTCAATATTAATCTACAATGTAAAAAAATAAAAATAAAGAAAAACCATTGAATGAGATAAGATAAGATAATCCTTTATTAGTCCCGCAGCAGAGTAAAGTGCACACAAGAGACATAGTAAAAGAAAGACAAGATAAAAATAAAAAATGAAATAAAAAAACAAGTATTATAAATAAGCAATAAGAAACAGTGGAAAAACAACAATAACTGAAAATATTATATTTACAGACAGAAAAACTATTATAACTATTATTGCACAGTGTATTGTATTGCACAGGTTTTATTGTCATGTGTCATGTGGTCTGCTGGGAGCAGAGCTGGTTGTGCAGCCTGACAGCAGCAGGAAGGAAGGACCTGCGGTACCTCTCCTTCACACACCGGGGGTGAAGCAGCCGGTGGGTGAAGGAGCTGCACAGAGCCGCCAGGGTGTCCTGCATGGGGTGGGAGGTGTTGTCCATCAGGGATGACAGCTTGGCCATCACCCTCCTGTCTCCCACCACCTCCACCGTATCCAGTGGACACCCCAGCACACTGCTGGCCTTCCTGACAAGCTTGTTCAGTCTCTTCTTGTCGGCTGTTGAGATGTCGAGACCACTGCATAAAAAATGGCTGATGCCACCACAGAGTTGAAAAAGGTCCTCAGGAGTGCTCCCTGCACTCCAAAGTGACACCTTCACAATGCTCATTTTGTAGAATCAATATATATAAATGGGCGGCTGTGGCGTAGTGGAGAGCAAGGTTGTTCTCCAATCAGAGGGTCGGTGGTTCAATACCCGGCTTCGGCAGTCGATGTGTCCTTGGGCAAGACACTTAACCCCAAGTTGCTCCTGAAGGCTTGCCATCGGTGTGGACTGGATGTTGCATGAATGTTAGTTAGAGTCTGATGGTGGCACCTTGCATGGTAGCCTGTCATCAGTGTGTGAATGGGTGAATGATATGTAATATACTACTGACTGTAAGTCGCTTTGGATAAAAGCGTCTGCTAAATGACTGTAATGTAATGTAATAAAATGCAAAAGGATTAAAAAAAACAATAAGAAATAACTACAAGCAGCAAACTCTCACATTCCTGCATTAATCTTGTTTAATTTGTAAAGTAACTAAAGCTGTCAAATAATTGTAGTGAAGTAAAATGTGAAATATTTTCCTTTTAGTATTTGTAGCTTCCATATTCCGTGAATGCAGCGTGAAAGGAGGAACCTGTCCGACAATTTACATGAAAGTGGGAGGGACGTGAAGGCAGCTGGGAGTTATAAGCTCTTGGTCTGCTGGTACTTTGACGCTTTAACCTTTTTGACGGGCTTCACGCGGAGAATTCGTCTTTGGCACGGGTAAGAACGGGTAAGATGCTGCTCAGCGGTCGGTCGTTCATGATTGTCTTGGTGTTTTGGGTTATTGATTGGGCAGAACAGGGCTGAGGCGGTTAATCCTCCGTCTGCAGGGTGTGCCCAACAACTCCATGCCAAGTCAACGGTTCAGGAGCTCCGCTTCCTGAATCACTTTGGATGCGACTCTTTCTTAGCATTTTAATAATCTTAACTAACCTATTCTAAAGTCAAAGTGTAGTGTTTTAAAAGATCATTTTATATTCTATCATTTTGGAAAAAAAAACTTTGGAAACAATTCAATGGTAAAGCCTTTTCAGTCTTTCGCGTTTAACGTAGGATACAGTTGACTACTCTTTCTTTCTTTTTTTCCGAGTATTGCTCAACATACAATGACCCTCCTGACGTCATAGAATACAAATAAAATACAGTAAATAAACCAATAAACATTGTATTTGAGATTTATCCCCACTCATGGGCAAAAAAAAAAAAACCTTTACAGGGGAACTTAAATGGCCTTCACACACATAATGTACATTTACTTAATTAAAGTGAGTTGCAACACACTGATGTGGTTTACACGTGGAGCTACTCACCTGAGGACCAGCCATCACTTTGTTTATGCAGAAGAGGATTTCATAATATTTACATCATGTGTGCTTTAGAAACAGGATCCTTTGTGTTCATTTACACATGGTGTGAAGAGTTTGTAGGAGTCACCTGCTCTGTATTTACACCACAAACCACTGGGGTCAGGCTGTTGACCTTCACACAGCGTTAGGTGACTATGTTTGAGTGTTAAGGGTCTCAACAGGAATCCTGGTTTTGTCTGAAAACTTAATTTTGCTTGAGTGGAAATGGAGGGAAGTCTTATCAATGTAAATACAAATATCGTGTGCATGCACTTTCTGCAGAAGTATTGTAAACCAAACGAGTCTTCTCAATTACTTAATGGATTTTGACAGATATATGATAACAACTTCAGAGGTTAAGTTGTTCCCCACCAGCAGCAAAATGAGTAGGAGTGAAACTCCACCACGGTTGCTCTCAGCGGAGTAATTACAGGTGTGTCCAAACAAATAGCAGTTAAATGAGATTAGCTCCTGGGACACAAGAGAGCCCATGACCAGAAGTGTGTGACGGAAACCCTCTCTCAGATGATGAACTGCATACAATATTGATCAGAGGTCAATGAGGGCCACATGAAAGTTTAACAGTTAACTGCCCCTAAAACCTGATGCAGCAGTGGATTAGTTATTTTTTGTGTTATAAACGGATCCTTGAGCGAGTGAGAAAACTAACATTATTTATTGATTTTTTATTTTTTTTAGCTTTCTGCAACTCCAGTTTGGAAATCCTCATTCCTTCTACAATGGCAGCGGTAAGTCCGTCCCATAGCTGATGTTCAATATAACCTGAACAGGCAACAGTCATGTAATACATTAGCATTATACTACTACATTTACATTCATTTGCATCACCAGCAGAGACTGACCACCGCACAACAGACTGTTTTTGTTGAGCTTGGTTTTGAATTTGCCTGGGCATCAATTTAATAATATCATTTTTCATCTTTTATTATAGTGCCGTTGTTATATAGTAGTTGTAATTCACATTAGCTACTGTAACTGGTGATAAAAGTCTTCACTTTATTATCACATTTGTTTTAAACTAAACATAGAAGCAAATTTTGTTATGAAATTATAATCAATATTATTTTTAAGTTTGCATTTTTTTCTTGACGTTACTCTTAATACAACCCTGGAGTCCAATGCAATTGTCAGCAGTTAAGCCAATTGAATCATTGCAAAAAGTCACAAAGCAGTGTACAAAATCCTTTTGGCATTTTTGATATTCAATCAAACTGACCATTCTCGCTGTGGAAATGATTCTCCTCATAGATGAATAGTTAGTCGGCGATGAATGACTCAAAAAGACATTTCACGGCTCTTAAATTGTGTCCTGCATTTTTTAAATGATAAAATATATCTCTTTCTGACTTATGAATGATCCCCTCCAAACGTTTAAGGACATTCATTATATAATAATTTTTTGTCTGAAATGTTCTTTGACAAAAATACTCCTGAAAGCTTTCATTTCAAAAGTTGAACTGCTTGACACAAGATGTCCCTTACTTCACTTTAAAATACAGCGATGTGCAATGAACGTTGCAAATCCCTAAACCTTGAACTGAAAGTTGCACAAGCAAAAGGTGAAACGTGTGAAAACGTCCTTCTAGTGTCCAACACGTACATCATAATGCACAGCGAGGGTCAAACACCGAAGTGAAAGCATCGATAAAGGGAACACTTTTTAAATTTTTTTTAGTGATGGGGGAAGTTAAGACTCGTGTGTTTTATTTCATTTCCGTTTAATAAATAACCATTTGTAATTTTTGTCAATTATGATCAGATTGGAAACCGTGGAACAGTGACTGAGGCGGCTGGTTTTAACGCCGATGCAGATGTGCAGAGTCTTAGAGAAGCCATGAAGGGAACTGGTGAGTGATCCAGCCACTGTCAACCAGAAACCATCGCTCGCTCTGACTGTGTCATTAAGACTGAGCGTCCATGAGGAAAATTATTCTCTTCTTTGGTCTCTCTCTTCCTCTCCAGGAAAGTTTAAAAACTAAATACAGTGTGTTGTCATGGCAGCTTTAAAGTTTCTATTTCCATAGCCCAATCGGCTGAGAGCGTCCTTGTACTTTGCCTCACCTCTGCACGCAGTGTTATAAAGCTTCTTCTTCACTCCTGATTTGGAGGGAATATTAATCTAGACTTTGCTGATCATGCAGGAAGTGATAGTAAATTAATCTTATTATGGGTTTCCCTCTCCTGAAACCATGCTGGCAGGTATGCACCGCTCAAAGAGAAACAACCTTAACAAACATTCAGGCGCACATAACAATGCCACTCCTTTGTCCATCTGCCAATTTAAAGCCTGGCATGTTGATGCTGTTAGCGTTAGCGTTAGCTAGCGTAATCATCGCCCCATGACTGTAGTTTGAGTTCTATTGAAAGCAGATGGTCTCCATGTTGAGGCAGACAAACAACTGTGTGTTAGGATTATCTCCAGGGTTGCAGTGCTGGTGCCTCATTTTATGTCCTTCACATTGGGGCTGAACTCTTGTTCTCAATTTTAGCTCAAAGAATATGAATATATAGTTATTTAAGATGAATATCGGTTAAGGTTATAAGATGCTGTATCGTATTATTTCTTGCAGGCACTAATGAGGAAACCATCATCAAGATCTTTGCACACCGTACTGTTGCCCAGAGGCAGCGCATCAAAGAGGCCTACAAACAGGCAGTGGGGAAGGTGAGAGTCAAAGGCAGCACACAACGTTTCTCTGTGAACGCGCTTTTTCAACGTCTGTCAACATGCATGAAGCTGAGGAAGCAAATCAAAGGCAGCTGGAGCACCAGAAGAATTTAAAAAAGCAGCCTCGATGGAGACTATTGGCAGCAGCAGTGGATGTGTCATCTCTTTTCCTCTTATTCCATTGTGAACACACTCATCAGTCTTTCATTTGAGGTTCCTGTGCTAACAAAGTGCAAGTTAATCATTAACTGTAAAGCAGAAGTGAGTACCCCCTGTAAACAGAGACAAGGACAGAGAGGGCCTTTTCTTCTGTAGGAAAGGAACATTTTCCCTACCATTTAAAAAAAATAAATAAACCCTACAGTAAACCCACAGATGTATGCTTCCAAAAGACCCTTTGTTTTATGATTATATGGATCAATATATTAACTAAAAGGGAAGTTGGATGTTTTATTATATTGACATAACGAGATAACAACCAGCCTGCTGTGCTGTGTCCAGTTTAGGGGTCGATAAAGTTATCTGAAAGTTCCACAGAAGGGAGCTGCAGCTAAAAAAAAAAAAAAGCAAAGATTGTTAGAGGAATCCTCGCAGGCAGAAAGAGTGAGTCATGTAGCACATGATGACGCCCACATGTGGTCACACAGGCGAGTTGTGTGTAACAGCTTCACAAAAAAATGTGTCCAGGAACCACACCCTCTAGTGGAGACACAAGTCCTGTAGCTGGAATGTGTGAAGCCATGTCTCATGTCCACGCTGGCAGCACAAAACCAGAACATAAAGCTAAGATTTACTGATTTAATTGTGAAGATAATTAGCTCTCGTAGCAGATGCCCCACTTGATTTAAATTACTGAAGTACTTTGAACGACTTGTGGGCTGTTTGTTTTTTTTCTCCCTGTTTATCCATCTGCTCCCGTCCTCCCGCAGGACCTGGCTGACGATCTGTCCTCGGAGCTGAGTGGGAACTTCAGGAGTGTCGTTCTCGGTCTGCTGATGCTGGCTCCGGTGTATGACGCCTACGAGCTGAGAAGTGCAATGAAGGTCAGAGTTCAGGATCGTATGATAAGTCTGTATTGATCATATTGTCAACAAACCCCATGAAAAACACCAAAGCCAATGTAAATTCATCAACTATTATCTGTGTACGGTCCAAAGCCTGGTTTATGTTATTTCTCCGTGCCGTAGAGCTTCGTTGTCGTTTAAAAACACATCAATCAGACACACTGTTGCACTCAGTGACATGTTCCGTCATTACAATGAACCCGGGCAGTGTGGTTTATTTTTAACCAATCAATAATTTTCATTCAGTCAATCATGCATCAGTGCGTCAATTGTGTATTTATCCGCAACTGAAAGTAGTCCCCTACAAATACACAATTTACTCCTGTTTGAGTAACGTTCACTAAAATATACAATGCCAAGCTGTTTTTAGATAATTATTAAGACTTTATAATAAGTGTATTAGTTACACGTCTTCAGTACATGTAATTGAGGTTCACAGCCACAAACAAAGCAGGGAAGTTAGGGTCTTTTTGTTTGTTTTTGACTTTTATAAAATATATAGAGCTACATTTCCTTGAATTAATACACTTCTCATATTTAGTGAAAAGCATCACACCCATCTCATGTCTGCATATCCAAATCCATTCACTGACAGGGGGCTGGAACTGAAGAGGCCGCTCTCACCGATATTCTGGCTTCAAGGACAAATTCTGAAATAATAGCCATCAATGCGCTCTTTAAGAAAGGTAAGTGTGTCACTTCTGTGAACAGAATTTGTGACATCAGGTCATGGGATGCCCCGGTGACTCCTTTGGTGCCTATGGGTTGTGAATGATATTGGATATTGTGTATCAGTGACTGGGCCTCTGTTCTTTGTTTGGAGATGCAATGAAATCCGTTATCAGAAAACAGTGGATGGCATAAATTATTCATAAAAGCCATTGCTGCTCTAACTGTGGCAGTTTGTTGTTTGCGTATATGTTCTTATGTGGTTACAATGACGGTTTTGGGTCGCTTTGTGGTATGTGCTATTTTATACTACTTTTATAAAAAAAAAAATAGAGCGCAACCCAGTTATTTATTATACTGTATTCAGTTGTAAATATTTGATTTCAAACCTCATTATTTTTACTAATCTAATAGAAAGCTATATAGTACGCGGTGGCTCGTTATGTCAGTTTGTATACATTTTTTATTAATTTTTTGCTCCATTGTGATTTGAATTCAACAAGTTTTTGATGATATGCTCAATATTTTTATTTCTTTTCACGGCAGAACATGGAAAAAGCTTGGAGGACGAGGTGTGTGGAGACACATCAGGAATGTTCCAGAGGGTTTTGGTCTCTTTGCTGACGGTGAGCAAACATTAGTCCATGACCACTTCTAGCCTGGGCCAAAGGGAATGTTTTAAAGAAACATTATTAGGCATCACAAAGAAGTGCATTCTATAAATTGTAAATTAAATTAGATAAAAAATGTAGTTCCGGTAAAAAAAAAAAAAAAAAAAAAAAAAAAAAAAAGAAAATAGTAAAACAGAAGTATAAGTATTCACTTCCTTGAGCAAAATGACAGTAGGAAGTTGGGGTCAAAACATTTTAACCAGTTTTTATTTTTTTTATGAGAGGGAAGCAAAAGTTGCTTCTGCGACATAAAAACAAAATGTATTTCTTCTTTTTTTCTCTTCTCCAATGTTGTGCAATCTTACACTGGTTTCCTTTTAACCTGCGGGGTTATCTGCATTGCAGGCTGGACGGGACGAAAGCGACAAAGTGGACGAGGCCCAGGCCGTTCTAGATGCCAAGGCAAGAGTTCAGGTTCTTTAGGTGAAAGTCTGTGTTTTAATCATGAGTCCTAGTTTGTTAACGTTTGTGATCTATAGGACATCTATGAGGCTGGTGAGGCGCGATGGGGCACGGACGAGGTTAAATTCCTCACGGTGCTTTGTGTGAGGAACCAGAAGCATCTGCTACGAGGTATTCTTACAGCACATTCACAAACATGTTAAAATCGACACGCTTCATATCTTTGTGTTTGTAAGTGGAAATACTAGCTTTTACTTAAACTGGCTACAGAAGTCAAGTAGTAGAATCTTGGGATTTTACTGACCCTTTGTGGCACTTTTAGGAGAAAACACAATGGACAAAAAACCATTAATACCCCCTTCAGTGACAAAAAGGCATCAATTGGCCTTCATTCCCAAGACGAATGACACTGAAATAGTCACGGGTATTGATCAGCTGCAGCTCTGATCGAAAGTGATGGAAACATGAGAAACGGGAGGACGCGCTAGTTTTCTGCCGTTTTTCAGTGCGACGCTATGTGACGCACATGTGTGAATATATGTAATAATAAATCAACAGAAATTCAGACAATTATTAAAACACAAGCAATGAATATACTCTCCCTAAAGCCACCAGACTCCAGTCAGACATTTTACCTCACTGATAGTCGTTAAACACACTTCATTCATTCAAACCCGACAGAAACACAAATCCTTAAAACCGTCTCTGTAAGTCTTTCCACTGTTCACTAACTCTGGTTTTAGAGTATGAAAGAAGCAACCTGCGTTGAATGTGACACAGCAGGAAGAAAAAAGAAAAAAAAGGAAGTCTAGTGCAACAGCATGGTATTCTCACCATGGGAAAGGAGTCTGTCACCTATTTATAGCCGGTTTCCCTTTTTTTTTTTAAAACCTTGCAAGAACACTCATTTTTTTTCTGTTTAATTGCTTTAATCTTCATTCATGAAGTGTGTGTCGTTATGAGTTTGACAATGAAAAATCAGTTTGTGACTGTTGTTTACTTCCTTCAGTGTTTGAGGAGTATCAGAAGATTTCTGGGAGAGACATCGAGGACAGCATTAAGAGGGAGATGTCTGGATGTCTGGAGGACGTCTTTCTGGCCATAGGTTTGTTTTCTAATCTGACATCAATTGCCAATTTATAAAGACTCACCCCTGTTGTGAAAGCTGTTAACATTCAAGGTCAAATGAGAACAGATAAAGAAAAAGCCAGAAATCATAACTCAAACTTTCTAGGCAGAAAACACTGTATATTATATATACACTAAGATATCACCAAAATCGAGAAAATTAGGAATCTCCAGCCACAAGAAACAAATGTTTTCAGCTTTGTCCACACCTGTTCAGTATACCCTTCGTGTGTCAAGATAGAAGCCACTTTTAAAACAGAGCTTACACACTTGCACCGCTGAGTTTATTGTATTAATGTGCTGAGGTTTGTTTTTGCTTCATAGTGAAATGCATAAGGAACAAGCCGGCGTTCTTTGCAGAGCGATTATACAAATCAATGAAGGTAAATATTTCATGCTTCTAATGGAGCTACTATACTGAAACGTGAAGTTACTACACAAATGAAATCTATCTATATACCTATATCTATCTATACACTCTGGCGCCATATGAACATTTTTTTCTCTTTGTCAGGGGCTGGGCACTACAGATAGTGTCCTCATCAGAATAATGGTTGCGAGGGTGGAGATTGACATGTTGGACATTAAGGTGCAGTTCCTGAAGATGTATGGCAAGACTCTCTACTCCTTCATCAAGGTAAGGCACTAAACAACTGGGGATGGGAAATACTCTAGTCAGCAAAAACACTGCAATACATCAGCTGTGATATTATAATAATTGCGATTCTAACTTAATGTATTGCCTTAATGTAGTTTTGAACTGACTTTAATGTATTACCTCCTTCAATTCAGATAATTACCTTAAGTCATATCATTTGTATTATGTATATATATATTTTTTTATGTTTTGAAATCTGAATCAGTCTTTGTCATTTTGGAAAAGTGAGACTGATTGTAGTTATTCCCTACACTGGTCCTTTGAAGTCTCACAGATCTTTTTCTCACTGCGTAGGGAGACACATCTGGTGACTACCGCAAAATCCTGCTGGAGCTTTGTGGAGGAGAAAAAAAAAAAAAAAAAAAGAAACATCAGAGCAACTTCCAGCTGTCTTTATTCCACATTATGAGCTATTATTCTGTTGAAGACTTCCTTTTTTTACCCTCTTCTTCCACGGCCTTCACATTTCACTGATTGAATGTGCCTTGTTTTACTGTTTGATCTTTAACACCAATTAAACCAAAGACTAGTGACCTTTTACACATCTGTTTTTGTCATTGATCTTGTGTTGGGGATTAATTAAGGGTATTAGGAGATATTTATGCTTCTCACATCTCTAAGAACATAAAAGATTACAGTCGTCCGGCTACTGCGCAACATTTTCATCACTGTCCAGTCAGTGAAGTGCATTTGTTTAATTGGTAGCGATTACTCATTTGTTGAGTCAGCCCTCTGTCATTTGACTCAATTACATTAACGAGATGCAAGCTTGATTTGGGAGGCAGTAAAATGTGTTCTAATCAAGTTAAGGAGAATGTCCCATAGCTCATACAAACTGAAAGTCCTCCATCTCAGAGCAATAAGCCTGGGAAATATTCTGCTGTGGTTGCACTCAAGGAGACCACTAGGTGGAGCCAAAATAACTACATGAAGTTTGCTCAAAGCAGCTGGGAGAATCTATCAGCATCTTTTGTTTGTGAGAAAGTACAGACCTCAATGTCTTTTTTTTCCCCTTACAATTTTGTTTCTGATTAAAACCATTTGTGATGTAGAATATTTTCTTCCACTGCCCTTGGGCAACATAAGTATGACGAATGAAGCTGGCTTGTTCTGCATACTGTTATACAAAACCAGTTCAGTCTTTACAGCAAAATACAGCAGCTCACTGCAGGCTCTCCACTTACACTGTGTGGCACCAACAGGAAGATGAAACATCACTAAAACCCCATCAGAACAGTTGCTCACCAGTTATGCCATTAGACAGTAAAATTGAATGCCTCCATTTATGTCTTTGAGGGGCTGCCACCTTCTGTGGCCATCTGCTGAAAGCCTCATTTAGTCACTTCAGAGCATTCAGACGTTTTAAAGGCAAAGAACTGAAGTTGATCCCAGAAAAGTGTTAATTTATTAAACATCGTCCCAGTGATACATTCGTTTTTTACAAAAAATCCTTACATCCTTAGACGACATTATATATTGATACATCATTCAAAAAATATGCTTCTGCATGTTCAATATAAATATTTATTTTTACAAATCTTCATGTATTTGAATGCTTGGCATGAATTCATTAGCCACAAAGAGGATTAGTTTTTTCATTGTGTACAATAAAACGTGAGCCAAGACAAAAATCACTTAAAAAGACCATAATAAAAAAATAACGTTTAACAGGACGACCAGAGAAACCACTTTCTCCACCAACTATTCTTGATAATGTGAAGAAAGCGTCACAGCCAGAAGGGGTTTATTTTTATTTGTCTGTACGCTTGATTAAAAAAGTTGTTATTAGTTTTGGGCGTGCAGGAAATCCTTGATAAACGCCAGAGGGGATGTGATAAATGAGACAGCAAACAAACAGATCAAATCAATAGTGAAGTTATTTACTGAACACAAGGACACACAGGAAGTTTGTTCATATCCACTTTAAAAGCATTATAAATATATATTTTTCATTCTAATAAGAATCAACACAAGACTGCAAATATTACCATGGCAACAGAAATAACCTTCCTGATGCTTCTTGTACACTCAACCCTCTGGCAGCTGACATACGTAGGAGGTAAGATGAGACATAAGAGAAGATAATTAAAGCCATGCAAACAAAGAATAGGTCAAGACTCCAGCTACTGTCAAGTCAAAGGAATGCAACAGTCGCTTCAACAATGGTGTAGCTTAAATGTTAGCTAGAGACAGAAAGCCCTGAAGATCGAAGCATCCTCATGAATCATTTTCTTATTAAATCAAACTCCCTAGGCATTTTATTAAGGCGATACACTAAAAGGCAAAACATTGTTTTATATGCATTAGTCTTCTTTCAGACCAGTGGAAATAAAACCTCTAAAACACAAATTAAGGTGTTTATCTTACTACACTTTTCCATTTAAATAGGTACACATCTCCTCAATTCACATAAAGTTAGCATTAGATAATTTGTCATTTTCATATTTAAACATAACATTTGAAAAAACTTCCATCCACCCAGTATATTTAACTGCTCATCCTTGCAAGCTGACGTTGGGCGAAGGCAGGGTAAACCCTGGACAGGTGGCCAGACTATTGCAGGGCTGACATATAAATAGACAGACGACCATTCACACCTACGGGCAATTTAGAGTCATCAATTAACCTAAGCTGCATGTCTTTGGACTGTGGGAGGAAGCCGGAGAACCCGGAGAGAACCCACGCTGACACATAGAGAACATGTAAACTCCACACAGAAGGCCCGTCTAGCCGGGGAATTTAACCCAGGCTCCTTTTGCTTTGAGGCGACTTCAGAAAACTTGTAAACAAAAAAGATTTGTTTGATGCAAGTAATCAACTGGGGAAGTTTCATGGTGATATCCACTGGTGGACTCATGTTCCCCCATGGTCCAGCAAAGCGCAGCAAAAGTGCCCTCTTGTATGCCACTATGATAGATGAAACATGAGGTTTCCTCTAGGACTTACCCTTCCAGTGCATTAAAAGTGCCCTCTAGTGTACTTTCTGCATTCAGCTGGGGCCTTTTTTGTATTTTTTTTATCCCTGCCCCTTAGACAATCCGCCACTGGTTTCCAGAAGGTTTTTACCCTTCATTCATACCCCGAGTTATATTACATTCAATTTCTAAGACATGATGGAAGTCTATTTTTTTAAGGCTCTTGTATTTTATGATTTATTGAGTGATTAAAAGGAGTTTCAAAATTCCAACTGTAAAAAACAAATATGTCAACAAAATGACAAGAACCTTGAATGTGGCTTTATCAAAGGTTCATATTTGAACCTTATTATGCAAAAAACACATGTAATAGGATCATACCTAATTTGCATATTTACACATCTTAGAAAACACAATATAAAATCTTTTTTTTCAAAAATACAAAATATTATTTTCTTAAAGTAAAATCCACTGAGGAAGTTTTACGATATATATATATATATATATATATATATAATATATATATATATATATATATATATATATAAGTAACATGTTCTTATCTTATCCACCTGTAGCATTTCCCCTTAAGTACATCTATTACAATCCAGGCTCTGCCACAAATTCTTCCTTTACAAGACTCATAATGGCCAGTTTTTTGATTAAAAAACTTTCCTAGAAGTATAAAAAATGTACATTACTCACTCAGAAACTCGGTGGCGAAAGGATTTCCTGCAGGTTCCCTTAGCTAACGAACTTTAATTAGCAACACGTGATTATGGCGCCAGTTTAGTAGAATTACTGTGTGAAAACAGCCCCAACACACGGCGCACATCTCCATTTTAACAGGTTACTAACTGAGATAAAAGTCTCAGCTCTTGACTTTGAAGATTTATGAAGATTTATGAACATATTTCAGAACTTGCAACAGCGTCTCTGTACGCCACGTGTTTCTCCTGCTCTCAGTCTGTTACTGGGACTCTTTAGTCCCTCCCCCTTCAAGAACCCGGGCTACGAACTCATCTCTGATTGGCTGATAACACATTGACACCTCGCCACCCGTGAGAAGTTCAAGGGCTACTCAAAACAGGGGATATTTAATAAGTTTACCAAACAATACTTTTTTCCATATTTTGCTAATGCAAAAGTAATCACAAACCATAATTTAGCAATCTCACATTTCGGATATGTGTTAACATGAATACATATCAAAGGTAAATAGGTAAACAAAATTAGCAGGGTAATATATTTGTAAATGGGGTTAACAACACATTAAACAGACCTCTCAAAACAATGCAATCCAGTTTAACGCCAGTGAAAACTACAACCTCAATAAAAAGGCAAGGCTAAATGGTGCCTTCTTGCACATTATTTGTCATGTTTCCTTTAAAAACGAAATCACATTTTTTCTTTGCTGCTTAAAACAACTGTACTTATATCACGCAGTCAGACAGAGAAGAAACAGAGAGTGTCCCATTTTAATTGCCCTTACAAAGGAACAACATTAACTTCATGTACCTTTCCATAACACGCTTAACTAGCAGTAAAACTACATACATCTGAAGGCTGTCTCGGGTTGCTACTTGAAATATGATCAGAAAGAAAACACTCGTAACACTAGTAAAATGTATGACAAGTCCTAAGCATCCATCAAGGCATTGTGCAGGGCCCATGGGAGACAGAAGAACAAGTAGGAGGATGGTGTCAGTCAGAGGGTGGGCCTTTGTTCTAATCACAGGGGACAGCAGAGAAGAGGAAGATGGTGGAGAGAGTCAGTTGAAACCCCAGCAGTCAACAATGCAATGTGACAGGAGGAGAGGGAGCGCCCACAGGACCTTGCAAAAGTCATGAATAGAATTTACATTTATTCTAAGAACTTAACATAAAAAGACTAATCTGTTACCTCACATTAAATTGTTTCAATCATAAATCAAGGACAAAATCATTCTGGTAGACCACTACTGCTGCTGGATGCAGGGGAAGCAAACACTTAAATTCAAAGCCATTTCAACGTAGCGTTAACGTTCACCACAGCAGCAACTGTAAAGGACAAGATAAAAACTGCTGAACGAAGGGAAGGATGTTAAAGACAGGAATTATGAAAAACACTCAGGGGATGATAAGCAACAAAAATAGATGTAGAGTCATGTGAAAAAGCGCTGCTTGAGTGCTCTTGTTTTGTGACGTTCAGGCTACTACAGTCAGCATATGATGTCCAATGTGTCAAGCTTGTGTTATTTTAGAGCAACATACCAAACAACTGTTGCATTTTGGGATGTAAATCATAATTACACATCCAGCGGACAACATTAGCAGTTTTATTTGGAGTCATTTTTTGGCTAACACAATATTGTGTCTCCTATTAGCTCAGTTTTTGGTTTTATACTAACTCCAGGGAAAATATGTTGCTCTTTTGCTGCTAAATGTGTCGGTAGCTATAGTCTAGCTATAGTGAGATCTTTTAGCTTTTTTTGCCAAAAATGTATTTAATTAAGTTAGTTGATATTCACCCTCGTTTCAGCTTCACTTTAAGAGACCTTAAAGTAAGCATCTTACAAAATGGAAATGTACTCATCTAGGCTACAATACTATGACAACTGCATGGGAAAACTATGAAACTTATATTCAATGTTTTAAGCTTCCATAAAGTGACAAAATAGAAGCAAAATAGAAGTAATTTCATTGTAAGTAAGACAGTTACATCATCCGCTCTGAATTTCTTCCCCCTCTTCAGAGTTCATTTTGATCACGATACTTTTGATTGAGCTACAAAGGTGCACACCACATGTCTCTTTGAGAAGATTTGGTGTAATCACTAGGGTGAAGGACTAGCGGGACCTCATTAAAGGGACCAAGTTGAGCTCCAGGTTTTGATGAAAATGTTGTAAGCAGCTCAGATCCTGTTATTTGCCATTATCTTCAATTTCTCGACAGATACCGTTTGCACAAACTGTTTGAATTCTCAGTTTAATCATTCAAAAACAATACTTACAAAACAGAAATGACATGTTGGCACAGTGTGCTGGCATTAATACTTCATATGTTACATCAGTGGAGTGCACCTTTAATATGAGATTTGGTGGAACTTACCCTTAAGAACAGAATTTTAATTTGTGCTTATTTCTGCCGTCAGTATTGGGTCCAGCTCTTCAACAAGTTAGCAGCACAAACCGTGCTTGTTTACATCAGCGTCTGATGCAGAGATTGGACCTCAAAAAGACTCCAGGGGGCAGAGTTAAGTCTAAGTAAATGTGACTGGGAATGTACAGATAACATGAAGCCTCACTCTCACTGCTGTAGCCAATTGTTACGTTTTTATGGGCTATTTTAGAGTGATTAATAAGGCAATTTTGTTATGTTATTTTTCTGTGCCATTAATTTACTTTGACCAGTTGTGCTTAGCAGCTCCTCTAAACATTTAGATGAGGTGAAAGCACGCAGTCACATCAGGATGCTTTGGAAGAAAACTCAAACCATATATTTTAAACTTGAACCACAACAAAAATAAAGTATCCCCAAGTATTGAACTGAACCCTTTTGACTTATATTTGATCAGATATTATTTAAAAAGGTGAAATTATATTTCCACTGCATTTCACAGTGTTTTGCGAGTGATTTAAGCTCGGAGTGACAGCACCCTTGTGTCGCCACAAATGACAAGTCAAGATGCTTTCACCTGTTGGGTGCTTCAATACTAGTCCTCTTGTCAGTATCTGTGATGACATTAATATCAGAGTCACATCACATCAGATACTGTGTGTGTAGGATGTTAAATGATCAATACTCTTATCGTTTTTATAGCTATGAGTAAGGGCTTTTTCTGGCGGTTTCATACTACATCTTACTTCTCTGAAATTGTTGTGGGTGTAGCATCCATACATCAAAGTGAGCAGGGCCGCTGCATTTAGCAGGTTGGGAGTGAGAATGTTTAATTCCCTTGTCTGCTGATCAAATTACATTATACTCATTTCAAATCAAAATTAAGATAATTTTCGTGTAAACGATGCTTTATGTATTCAGCGTTTCTAATTTGTGATAACACTTTAAGACGCACTTGCATGTAAATCAGTTTTTTAAATACACTTGGGTGTTGATGATGGAGCCTAGTGGTGCTGCTGGCAGCAGGTGGTCCATCTCCTTGGCTACCGATTGCTTCACATTTGATGTTAAACCATTGACACATTAACATATTTTAGCATTTTTTAATGGACAGGGTTTTTAAGGAAATTCTCCCATTCATGCTACTAAACTCCATCTGGAATACTTCACTGGATGGGAGCATTCAACTGGTAGATAAACATGATGCTTCACACCAGAAGCGCATTTCTGTTTGTCTATTCAGTCCAAAGATAATGCCAACAAGGTTGCTCAGTATTGATAGGGACAATTCTGTTCTCCCAAAATATTGATAGGGACATGTTGCTACAGTCCATATCCAAACCTTTGCCTTGTGTCCTATAAAGAATTGATTATTTTGTGACTGTGTTTAGATCTATAGCCTCACAAATTGATTATCTTTCCTTCTCGCTTACAAGTGTCTCACTGATTGATAAGCCTGGCAATATAAGATGGAAGTGATGTCATTACAATGTGCTGCTTTTGTGATGTCAACTTACAGTGTAATGTGTATAGAAGGTTTCACAAGAAGAAGGAAGCAGCGGAGGCGTACCTGATTTCTGACTTCCAATAATCATTCTCCATCTGCAGCGAAAAGGTAATTTACTTTATAGCAAATGAAATGTCGAAGTCTGACTCTGCTTTTTGGAACCAAGGACATGCAACTGTGAATCACTGTGCACTTTAATACCTCTTATCCAGGGAAGGTTTTCGAACAATGGAATTACTGTAAGACCTCATTTGTCAAAGTGGGAGTTTATGGCATAATGCTCTAAATGGGGACATTTTTCAAAAGGAGATACTTGAAAAGTATTCATTACTTAATTTGCAATTAGAACAGTTCTTGTTGGGGAAATGTTTTGATACATAATCTGTTCTAGTTCTAGTGAGGGAAAAACTACGGAAAATAGGTTGTAACTGGCATGTTCTGTAGATGACAAACTTTTGGTCACCTAGATAGTTTGCATATCATTTTCTGTGTATGCCAAAGCTTGTTTAAAAATCACAACAATTAAAATTCCCACTTTAAGCAGCACCAACCATAGTCAATGAAAGGTGCACTAACCAGATCTCCACTGGCAATGCATCCGTGCATGCATTGACTAACAATAATCAAGCTGCTCTCAGATACGGTCCTGCACATGTCTGTGAACAGATCAATACATACCGTTGCTGTCATTATTGTAATATATCAGTCCGGACAACTAACCAATCAGTTCAAGATCAAACGTCGTTGGCCAGTCCAACCCAGACATGAATCTTTTTGGGTCTCTGCCATCTTATTGGCTTACTGTCATTTCTACAGACATCTCTCTCTCTTTCTCTCTCTCTCTCCCTGCTTCTCTCTCTCTCTCTCTCTCTTTTTCTAAAACAGCAGCTTCTTGAGCTCATTCACTGAGAAGAAGCACAGAAGGAAGGTTCCCCTCTTCGTACTCACACACTCAAGTCATCTTTAGACTAAGAAACACCAACACAGGTGAGTTACTGTGTAATATTCTTTGTTTAAATGTTGTTCATAGAAGGTGGTAGTATCTTTTCTCCAGGAACAGAATAAGTAAATAGAATAAAATAGAAATGTAATTAATGAATCAATATGATATCTTGATAGTTGCAATAATTAACCCTATTCTCATATCATCCTCTTTTCAAAAGTCAAAAGTCACAGTGCTTCTGTTTGTTTGTAAATCAAGCAAAGCTGTTATGGCTCATTGTGTAAAGGAAATATGTATTTGCACAAACTGGATTATGCATATGTGTTTCAAAAATGCCCTTATTTTCTTTTTTGTGTGTTGAGAGATTTATGGGTAGGGGGTAACAGCTTGTGCTAGATCTTGGTTATATCTAGACTTCTATAATATATCCGGAATCATGCAAATATTGTTGGAGATGAATATGAGTAAAGCTTGAAATATGGTATTCATATAATTGAGGAGGGAACAGTCAACGTGGACGTGAACACATCTATCTCAAAGAAATAAAATAGGGGGAAAAAATGAATATATTGTTAATATTAGTACTTTACTTTTATTATTTTGTTTCTGCACTATAAGATCCAAGTTGATAACATGTTGTGCCATTTGGTTTGTCTTGTATGTGTGATCATACAAGACAAAGTCGTTTTGGAGACAAATGCCTTGCTCAAGGGCACATCAGCAGTGCCCGGGGGTTAGCTTGCACCTCTCCAGCTACCAGTACACACTCGGTACTTGCTCCGTGCTGGACTTGAGCTGGGCAGCCTCTGGTTCTCAAGACAAGTCCCGACGCCCCATTTTAAAATTAAGTACAAAGTACCAATTTCGTTATGAAAATGAATATTCTGCATTTAATTTCTGCGGTTATGATCTTTTGAACTGGATTAAAAAAAAGACTCATTAATCTGATTCACCAGGTGCAAGTGAAGCATAAGGACTTTTAATTTGACTAAATCAGGTATTAAAAGTGCTCATAACACAAAATGTATACAGTAAAAAACAGAGACACATAAAGTTTGAAAAGCAGTTCTTCTCTTCTTATTTATACATCAATATCCAGACACTGCATCAGCCAGCTGGCTTTGAGTTCAAAATATGTTTTTTAAAGGAGATTTAATATAAAGAAATCTCATGCCAAAGGGAATGTTGTGTTAGAGTTTCTTTTATTATCCCTGTAATACATTCTCGGCTAATTCATTTTGAAAATAATAATCAGCAAAGCAACACAATCGTTTTTACTGTTTAAGAAAATCCATTAAACTCCAGCACCCGCAAGCCATGTTGAATAAATGTTCCACTGATGCTGAAAATCCAAAAAACTGCTCTTTTATCACACTAAAACAGTACTGTCTGTCCAATACTGTCTGTGCAGAACTTGTGGCATTTTCCATTTCAGTGGAGGATGTGCAATGTGAACGCAAATGCCCTCATAATTATATACCCTTTAATAATGTGCTCTACACCTCTGTGAGAATGTGTTGCTAAAAGCATGGTTAACCAATAATGGTCTTCCATTTTGCAAATGTCACTATCAGAATTTTGTTAACAATTACATATACATTTTGCATGCATCCCTAGATTTGCAAAAGTTGTTAATGTTTTGTCATAACAGCTTCTACTTATTGTATTTTGGACAGTGCAGGTGCTGGCAGACTGAGCTTTGCTGCCATGGAGGGTAATCACAGTGGCTCTGATGGGAGCACACAGCCGCCTGTGTCAGGAGGGCTGACGGATGGATACATTTATGAGGTTGCGGTGCAGAACAGATCCACCAACCGCACCTCCCAGTTTGCAGATGTGGCTCTGCTGCAGACGTTCAAGCCTCTCATCATCCCCTGCTATGTGCTTGTGGTGGTGGTGGGCGTCTTTGGGAATTACCTGCTCCTCTATGTCATTTGTCGAACCCGCAAAATGCACAATGTCACCAACTTCTTCATCGGAAACCTGGCCTTCTCTGACATGCTCATGTGCGTGACCTGCGTCCCTTTCACCCTCGCCTACGCCTTCAACCCACATGGTTGGGTTTTCGGCCGCCCGATGTGCTACCTGGTGTTTCTCATCCAGCCAGTCACAGTCTATGTTTCAGTATTCACGCTCACTGCTATTGCTGTGGACAGGTGGGTGGATCTCTTTGCACTGCAGAAATGAAGCCATTAAGTCTTTTTTGTCCTTTTTTTCTTTTAGTCCTCTTCACAGTGTTACTGACAAGCCAGAAATTAGACAACCAGGAAATTCAACAATTATCTGTCATCAATTTTCATTCATACGCATTTATAAATTATGGAGATGTGCAGATAGATTGAACTTTTAATAGCACCCCTTTAACATTAAGGGCTCACTACTTATGCTTTATCAATGAATGACTAAAATATGACCTATTATAATTCAGAGTATGTCGCAATAGATGATGTAACTAAGACTCCTCTGGTTTAATATATATCAATAATCAGGTTTTTGTGAGCACATATAATGAATCTGTAAATTAGAAACTTTAATTAACAGTTCAATTATACATTTTATAATAATAAATCATACATATAGCTGCATGATTCAACGACCAAATGCAAAACAATTTGGGCTGCTGGCAGCCGTATGTGACTGAAGGGAACAGACCAAAATCCAATTATCCAGCTTTATACTTCGACAGACAGAACAATGTGCTGAGACATGTCCCCTGGTAGACCCCTGAGATCCACCTTCTCTCTGCTGCTACTGTACTAGAATAATTCAATCGGATACGGTGAAGCCTCCTTCTGCATTTCTGCCCTCAAATTGTTCATTTATCTGCTTTCAGCTGAGCCGAGAACAGCAACATCAAAGGAGGTTTCTAAGCACTACCTGACAACACGCCCGTAGCTTTTTACTGCTGTCTTTATCATGTACACCTCTGTTCAATCTTAAGAATTTAAAATGTAAAAGATTTTCCTCTTTCTTATTGTTCTGTACAGGTCAAATGTAAAGCTCTGTTTTGTAATTGTTTTTGATTGTCTTGATGTAGAGCACATTGTGCTGCATATCCTCCACCAAAGGTGGTGCTATATAAATTAAGGTTACTATCAATATCATTATCGTACAGTTTTTCTTTTGAAAAGGTAAAATAATAACTTCTCTGAGACCCTGTACAGTGACTTTTAGAGCCAATTAACTAATTTAACATTTATACTTAAAGTAATCTCCTGTTGCTCATAAAACACGCAATAATCCATACATTAGATCATTACTAGACATGCATTAATTAAACATGAGTGTTGTACCCTTACTATAAAGCACTACTCTCTCTTTATTGCAGATATTACGCCACAGTTCATCTCATGAAGAAGCGTACCTCTGTGGCCACCTGCGCCTCCGTCCTCACCGGCATCTGGCTGCTGTCCTGCGGCCTGGTTGCCCCGGCAATCACCCACACGTACCACGTCGAGTTCAAAGAGGAGGGCTTCACCATCTGTGAGGAATTCTGGTTGGGTCAAGAGAAAGAAAGACGTGCTTATGCATACAGCACCCTGCTGGTCACATATGTCCTGCCGCTGTCGGCCCTATTTGTCTCTTATCTCTGTATCACTGTCAAACTGAGGAAGTGTGTTGCACCGGGCCACAGGACGCAAGGCCAGGCGGGAGCTCAACAAGCTCGCAAGAGAAAGATCTTTCGCCTGGTTGCACTCCTGGTGTCTGCCTTTGCAGTGTGTTGGCTTCCTATTCATGTGTTCAATGTGCTGCGAGACATAGACATTCACCTCATTAACAAGCGCTACTTTCTGCTCATCCAACTGCTGTGCCACCTGTGCGCCATGAGCTCATCCTGCTGTAACCCGTTCCTCTATGCGTGGCTGCACGACCGCTTCCGCACTGAGTTACGGAAGATGTTCAAGTGTCATCGTCGCATTGGAGTGCCTGCAAATCACTGCGCTGCCAGCGTGGTCTTGTAATTACCTGGTGGAGAGAAATCCTTTGACATTATTTCAGTGTAATTTGCCGATTCTTCTTGAGTGCAAGTGGAAACTGTGTATAATAGTGAGCTTTGGAGTTCATCCTCTGGCAGCCAGTAAAATCAACAGAAACGTGTAAATCCAGCCATTAGTTTAGTAAATGTTGTGTACAAAGAAGATCTATTGGCTCTTGAGAACAGGTCAATCTGTTAGGCAGGATGAAGGTGTTCAGTCAATTCAAAGGTATTAGATATGGGTCAATTGGTGTTCATCCTCTGTGGACCATGAATTTCAATACATTTTATTGCAATCCAGGTTTAAGATATATTTTGTTTGTTAAAAGGTCCAGAGCCAAAATGGTTCATCTACTTAGAAACATGACTGTGCCCATTGCTCAGTACATTTCATGGCAATCTGTCAATTTCGTCATTATAAACATGTTGTTGCTAAGTAAAGGGTTAATGGGTCACTAGTAACATTATGACTTATTCTCTGGGGACAATTAATATCGACAGCAGATTTCATGAAAACCATGTTTTTAAATTGTTAGATTAAAAATAATAGACAGCCTGGCTAAAAGATACATGTTTAATACAAATGTACTTCTCTCTGGAGCTAATTAAACGTTAATAAATGGTGCCAATAAAACTGAGAAAGCTGTGGAGACACAAATGCTCGTATATCTTAAATGCATTATTGGTGCAGAAGAGACGAGATCCAAAGCGTTTTCTTACAAACAAATAAATGAGGAAACATTGCTCCTGAAGGCTTGCCATCGGTGTGGACTGGATGTTGCATGAATGTTAGTTAGAGTCTGATGGTGGCACCATGCATGGTAGCCTGTCATCAGTGTGTGAATGGGTGAATGATATGTAATATACTACTGATTGTAAGTCGCTTTGGATAAAAGCGTCTGCTAAATGACTGTAATGTAATGTAATGTAATTTCTTAAATTTCTTAGAAAAAAACAAGATAAGAGTTCTTGCATAATGAACAAAGTGTAGCTGTATTGGATATGAATACAAAGTCAGTTCAAATTGTGTTTGGAAATTGCCACTGCAGATTTGATTTTTTCCATTGATGTCAGAACTAATCCTGGTGTGGTGCTCCTTTCTGTGGAATAAATTACATTTATTAGCCTGTTCCCCTCGGCAGTAATTTTCTTAAAACCTGTAGCGGGTGAATACGCACCGTAACATAATAATTCATCAAATTATTTCTGATAGCAGCAAACAATGGCTGTTAAAAAAATAATTAATTATTGTGTGGTGGTTGGCTCTGTGTTGCTTTGTGTTCACTGCTTTCTATTGCTTCTTGAGATTTTATGCAAAAGAGAGTATGATTATTTTTTTCCACTTCTATTATAGCTGTCAAGTCACCTATTCTGTATTCTATGTAGTACATTTTTGTCTCCATCCTGCAGACAGATGGGCCAGATTAATCTTTGCAGCAGTGATAATTTAACAAAGTCAACAAGTTTCAAGTGCCACTGTCATTATTTGACCTCCAACACAGCAGTGTGGATGTGAAACAGATGTGCCTTTATTTTTGCGCTTTTCAATAATTTGCTCGTATGAAGGGAGTTGCTTTCGGTGCGCAAACTGTACAGTGTACTGTCTAATAACGTACTGTGTGATTTGTGTATAGGATTTGTGACGTGACATTCATAACACGTATGTTCTTTGATCTGTTGTCTGCTCTAACAACACACTGTGACAATCTGTGAATAAAAATACAGTATTAAAATGACCTCTCTGCTTCAGATCAACGTGACTGCGTGATGAAATTAAATAATACAACTATAATAATTTAATTAAATGATATCCAACTTGGTCAGAGTGTGGTTGCCCTGCTGAATTTACTAATTGAATAACAGGGAGGACAGAAGTGTTTTATGCATATCAACCAGACCTGTTTAGGACATTGAAACAATGGGAGAATTTATTGATCCTTTCAGCATTCTTGGTGCTTGCCAACAATGACGTAAATTTCCTGTAGTGTAATTATTTAAATTCTACAGTTGTTCATCCATGAAATAAATGCAATTTAGCACAATAATGTTGTATTCAAACACATTTGAATTTCAAATGCAAAACATTAGGTGAGTTTTAGTATTTTATATGGGCCTGAACGCTGTGTCGGCTGTGTATAGAATCCTCTGTGTTCTATACATAAAGAGGCTGAATTGAATCATGAATTAGTATATTAGATTATATCTGAAACAGCTCAGCGCTTGCAGAGACAAAATCAAATATTAAACTTAATTAATCCCAGGAGCTGCTCTGATTCAAGCACTCCATAGCTCTCTCTTCTTTGAAGAATTTGACAATAACATCACATACTCTGGCAATGAAAAGAGGTTTTTACTCTGAAAGGATGGATTTTAACAGTGGAATCATTCAAAGCTAACATTAAGAATGTCATGCTGGCATTTTCAGTGAATGTGTAAGTGGAGAAGTAATACCTTAAAAACCTTTAGGTGTTATTAAAGTACTTATTGGTCAGTAGATATTCAAACAACGCAACAAATGAAGGTTTCATTAGAGACTTGGCATAATGGACCCTTTTCCAAGCAGACATCTTGATTTCCTTATTTTGACATGTTAAAATGTCCTCTTAGAAAAATACCTATTATAAAGAAAGTAGGTCTAATTATGCAAAACCAAAGCGACCCCAATATCACACATCATAAACCCGGTAAATTCTTTAAAATCGGGCATTTATAAGCGATGTGGACGATGTGCAAAACCAATCTGTAATGAATACACTATTATTACCATTATGTCTTTCCTTTAAAAGAAAAGCTTTTTCCACTTTGTTTAGGAGAGATCTTCACACTTCCTTTTTCACTGATGCAAAAACATTACTTTTTTGAACCACTTCAACTTAACTTTATTGATGGTAAATCAAGTATAGGCAGCAAAAACAAAAACAGATATGATCTGTTACTGCACAAACTACATACAAAAAGGTTGTAGCATCTCTTATCACGACCCAAATCTCATAGAAATAAAATGCCTGCATCCGTATTTGAATGATCCGGTCGTAACGATTTGTCACTCAAGAAAGCATCTTCTGTGTCTGAGCGAACTCTCGAGCTTCCCGAGGCGTGCGGATGTATGAGTCAATTTCACTGTCAGAGATTTCTTCATATCCTGTAACATCCTTGAGCTCGGGCTGCTCCACTCTCCTTTTCTTAGCGTGGACCACACACGGGGGAGCAAACAGCACTCTCTTCCCCCAGTTCGGTGCTGGATCCTGGCTCTTCTGAGTGTCTCTGTGCGGCTCAGCATTCAGTTCACTTTCTTCTACAGAGGATGCATTTGGAGTCTGATCCACAAGCTCAGAGATTCGGGTCTCCTCTGTTAGAGAGTCCTCACAGCTGGCCTCACTCTCTGCCAGAAGGGCCTCCTCTTGGGTCCTGAGAGCCCTCCTTAGCAGCGCATACCTGTTTTTCAGAATATCCTCCACCTGCTTAACGACATTGTCCGGCGTCACCGCTTCCCTGACCCAGGGAATCTCCTTACCCAGCTTACACAGAACCTCCTTCATCTCAGTTATCCTCTTCATAGCAGGCTTTTGCTTGTTCACTTTGGCAATCTGACAGAATTTGTCCAGGGAGAATTTCAAGCGGTGCTTGTTGGGTTTCAAGGACTGCCATGACAGATAGATGGCTGCCATCATGATGGGGATGGGTCTACGGCCCGTCACAATCCAGGTGTCCGCTGCCAGCTCCACCAGCTCCACGGCGCGTTTGGTCAAGTCCTTATGATTCTCTGCCAATTCTTCAGGAACGTGAAGTGAGCTAATTTTGTACCTGACAGAAAAGAAAAAAAAATGTCAGTAAGTCTTGGTATTATTTAACGCATTCCTTGTAAATGAATTAGAGCACTGTTGGTTGTCTTTCCTGTCCAGTAGCTTTCCAGCTAAACAGATAACTTTAAATAAGCTACTCCAGTGAGATTGACTGGCATTTGTGACTCATATCCATGTTCAACCCAGACAAGTCCAGTCAGTCCAGAGAGAATTCAACATTTCAATTTCAGAAACCTCTGAAAAAAACCACGAATAAGAATGATCCGTCCACTTGTGAACATTTGTAAATAAAAGCTAAATGAGCATGTCTATAGGGATCAAGGGTAATTTATAGTAGGCTTGTGTCATTAAAACTCTACTAGGTTGCAGAAGTATGTTAAATACTGGTCAGTTTTCTGTGAAATGAGACTCATCTGAGTAACAGAGGAAAATGAGAATGGATGCTGATGTTTGAATTGGTCAGAAGGAGCTGTTATTTATATGTTGTTATTGTACAATATTCAAAAAAAGTTGAGGTTTTTGAATGTTTAACTATCATGTTGCTGATAAGGAAAACATTCAGACCTCAGTCCTCCACTTACTCGTGACTGTGGGCCTCCATCACATCGGTGATGTTGGCGCTCGGCGCCTCGATGTTGAGAACTTTGACCATCTCCAGGTAAATCACTCCCACCACCATCGGGTCGGCGTCCAGCAGGTAGCTTATGGTTCCCATAGTTATGGGCCAATTGAGCAATCTACAGCTCACAAGCACACAGCAACCAACGAGAGCCTCTTTCTTCTGGAGGCTCACTCTGATGAAAGTTTCGTGCTGATAAGCCCGGCTGTAATAGGTCTTCGAGAGCTCCTCGATCTCACTGTTGACCCTGAGGATCCGACACATGGCTTTCACATGCTGAAGACCTGTAGAGGTGTGAAAAAGACAAATGAGCATGTGAGAGCAACAACAGTGTCATTGCACATATATATATAGAAGAGCAAATTAGTAACAATAACTCTAACAAGCGCCCCTCAGAGAGAAGATCTCACCTTTTATCAGGTTCATACATGGCTTTTTGGCCCCTGCTGTGGTTCGGCTGTAGCTGACATCTGTAAAAAAGATTAAATAAAATAAAAGTCATGACGAAGACAAAATCTAATGGGGAAACAAAGGATGTTTGAGAGTTGGGGTTAGCGAAGATATCAACACAACATGCATCTATCACCATGCGATTTAACAATATAGAAACACTAAACAGTTCTACAATTGTTTAACAACCTGGTATGTGTCAACTCATCTGATTCACTTTGCAGAAACAGCAACGATCATAATTTAATTATATATGGTGCGCAATGAAAAGTGGGCAATTTCCCCCCCCCGCCCCATACCCCTCAGGGGTCTCCACTGTGTTGCCCTGATTCATTTCATGTGTTTTGGCAAATGCAATATATCAATTCAAATGAAGAGGACCTCAGGGCAGGTTCTGCATTATTGCTAGTCCTGTGGGCCCTTTGTCAAAGTATACAGCATATTCCTAAATAAACGTGTGTTCAACCAAATTACCACTAAGAGCCCCTGATGGGTTAATCTGGCCCATTATTTTGATCCAAAATGGTGCTTCTGCAGGGCACACTGGGGAACATGTTGATCTGACTCTGGACTATTCACTCTTCTGAAAACAAGAGAAGATCTAGTAACACAAGGATGCTGCATAGTTGTCATGTTAGTGATACATCCCAGGACAAAATGAAAAAACAAAAAAAAACTATTTTTCACTTACCTGTACTGTCTAGGCATACAGACAGACAGTTTTAAGATATTGGGATATATATATATATACATATATATAGAGAGATATCTATCGGTATCTGTGCATATGTTGGCCGATAAGAAACAAGATATTGAATTTCAGAAATGCCGAACTAGGTTTGAGAGAATTTAGAAACAGTGTCTTCAATGAAAAGCATACTGTTTACAAATTAAAAAACAACTCTAAGGAAGTATTCATCAAGATTCATTATTATTACTAGACGTGACAGCGACGCTGGTATTGTTTTACCATTGTGAGTCTGTGTGTGGGTAGCAGGAACTACCACAGAGGCGGTTTTGAGTACTCTGCCTGGTGTTTTTATACGTAGAGTCACAGCCATGTAAGATGTGTCACAAAACTTTGCAGGTGTGTTTCTGAGATGAAATGAAGGCTGAGCCCCACCCCACCCCCCCATACCCCAACGCATCTCTTGTCAACTGGAAATTACATTTTATTCAGACAGATGCCAGAGTCTGTAGTCATTAGTTAGTGAAAATTGAAACCCATCATCCTCCATGGAAATGGATTAGAGCTGAGAAAATGTCAGAGTGAAGATGGAAAGGAAATAGTCTTGCCTTATATATAATATGATATTCTGGTTTGACCACAGTAGAGGTAGAGAGAGAATGAT
The DNA here is from genome assembly GCF_027596085.1 of Anoplopoma fimbria. NCBI lineage: Eukaryota > Metazoa > Chordata > Actinopteri > Perciformes > Anoplopomatidae > Anoplopoma > Anoplopoma fimbria. Next base: position 16,373,929 of record NC_072462.1, on the reverse strand, counting down.
GTGGGGGAGAGACATGTGAGGATATAATACTGGATCTTCCGGGGTCAACAGGTAGTTTTGCCCTTCCAGATATTGTTCCCCTCATTATTCCTCACATGTTTTTCAGCATTTATGAAGGGCGAATTTAAATCAGGGCTGCACGGTGGTGTAGTGGTTAGCACTGTCGCCTCACAGCAAGAGGGGCCCGGGTTCAATTCCCGGGCTGGACAACCTTCTGTGTGGAGTTTACATGTTCTCCCCGTGTCAGCGTGGGTTCTCTCCGGGTTCTCCGGCTTCCTCCCACAGTCCAAAGACATGCAGCTTAGGTTAATTGATGACTCTGAAATTGCCCGTAGGTGTGAATGTGAGTGGTTTGTTTGTCTCTATATGTCAGCCCTGTGACAGACTGGAGACCTGTCCAGGGTGAACCCTGCCTTCGCCCATTGACAGCTGGGATCGGCTCCAGCACCCCCGCGACCCTTAACTGGATACGCAGGTTACGGAAGATGGATGGAGTTTAAATCAACCATAATTGAGTTATCATTTTCACTGTAAAAACCACAAAACAATTAAACCTGACATTTTAGAAACAGAAAAAGGGAAAACGTCTGTAACGTAACACACCTGAACCCCCTACGTAGACGCTCTCACTGGCCAGCCCTCCTTCGGACACCACCGAGCCGCAGTCCGCACACACCGTCTGGGCCTGACAGTACAGGTCATCGTCCACAACGTTGGAGGAGCCGCAGCCCGGGCAGCGCAAACCCACACGAGACATCTTCCAAAAAATAACCTCAATAACACCTGAGATACACCGCCGGGCTCGAGATCAGCATGGATATACTGTAAACAGCGATGGAACGTCAGGTGAACGTCGCCGGGGGCGCATATAATGTGTCCGGGTAGATACAACGGTCCGACGTCGAAGGTTCCGCTTGGTGACATAAATATAGCCTACAGTCAATCAAGGTTACAAAAACTGATATTTTTCTCGATAGATATCCTCATTACTCAGTGATAATACAACTATAGTCTCAACATTTGATTTACAGCAGCCTAATTTACCTTTAGACTATATGTTAGTCATAGGAATATGGCTAACAAGTCTCTATAGCCATTTTATTTGTGAAGAGATGAAATCCGATATTATTAAGTAATCTCTCAAATGTTAAATAGGAAAAATTTAAAAAGAGCAAAACTTTTGCATTCCAGTAGGACGACGGGTGCGTAGAAGAATACCTTAGGTAGACAATATAGAACAACAAACTCGCACACGGTCTTCTTCACTTGCGTATAAAATATATTTTAGTAACGTTTCAGTACGTAGACCTTAAAAAAAACAAAAAACCTGATGAAGGTCTCCGTACCGAAACGTTGTTACTAAGATATATTTATACGCAAGTGAAGAAGACCGTGTGCGGGGTTTTTTGTTCTAAATAGGAAAAATATAAAATATAGTGAATCCCAAAGTACAATATGAATCCACATTATTAAAAACTGCAGAGATAGCTAGACTTTATTTATCAGACATTTATTTTATTTAGCATATTTTAATACCATAACACAGTGCAATAAATCAGAGAAAAATCATGTTAACAGTGTAAGAAGAGTAAAGTGCCTTTTGGGGGTTAGTAGAATCATGTAAACGTTGACATTCAGTAATAGAGCAAGACATGTTATCTACACAACTAGTGCATAGTTTGGACAGTAAAAGAAGGCTGTTCTTCACACTGAATATATCTCTAGGGGACAGGAAAACAGTCAATAGAAAAACAGTTGCTTTTAATAATGACCATGTTTTACCAAGGTCTGTCATGTTGGCAAGTAAGTTCAGGAAATGATTCATTCTCAACATGAAGAAATTGTAACAACATCATGTATGTACATACTGCAGTGAAGTGTCAAAAAATATTGCTAAATATATAGAAAAATGTAGATCATTTTAATAATCCCCTAATTAAAAAGATTTTAGCTGATACTGAAAAAACTTCTGCGAGATGTCTTTAAAATATATATTTCAATCTCATTATTCATTTGCCCATATGGTGAAACCTTGTAAATCCAAACTTTTACTCCAGCTACATTTCAAGATATAAGTCAACAGTATTTTGAAGTTTCTGTTGCTGCACTGACAGATTACTGGGATGGAACTGATTAGGAACAGAGCAGATAAAGTGACATTTGTGAATCCACCTAGGCAGCTTTTTTCAGAGGGTTCAGGGACATGAGAATACTTGGTTTCTCTTCTATGACCCGCACAAGCAAGTTGTCGATGTACTGCTCCAGTTCTGATATTTTTTTGTCTCTCTCTAAAAGCTGCTTTTCTTGTTTGAGCACCAGTGAGATGAGTTCCCCTTTAGTCAGCTGCGAGTAGGGCCCTTTAAGCCCAGTGTCATTCACCTGTGAGAGTACATAAAACATGGACAATAAGTATGAAGATATTAAAACACACATAAGACAAAAATGGAATATTTATATGTTGTTGTAGTTTGATGAACGAGCATTGACATATAACACATATTCTTTCATTGTTTAATTTAGAGATAGAAAAACCATTAACCACCATAAAAAGTTTGGTTGAAAAGAAAAGATACCTTTGTTTTCACCTGAACGTCACAAAGGATGCCTGCGGAATTATTATCTTTTTCCCCTTGAACGACTGAAACAGACTGCTGTTCCAAAGGATTAAGGGGTTTTACAGGTTGAAGCCTGCAATGAACAATACAAAAAAAAAAGACAAAGAACAATGTAGGCATTAACTGGATGGGAGTTAAAGAAAATAGAGTATTGTTGTGTGCAAGTATTAAAGCTGTAGCATTTTTCAATTTGATTAAAGAGTAACCCATTTAGCAATCACTGGTTAAACAGATTATGTTTGTATTATCTCTGCATGATCAATCATCCACACCAACTTCATCAGACACAAGATAATCAATAATACAAGCAAAGATGGATGATGAATGAGTATGAAAGATCAACGAATGGATGAAACATAGAGGACTCTACATTATAAATGTGCGGCGATATGAATCTTCTTTTTATGAAAGGCATGATTTTGAGAGCTAGTGGTGTGTGATCTATAATATATGAGGAGATGGATGGAGTTTTATAAATAATCTGTTGAGGTTATTAACTCTCTCACCTGCGTGAAGGTACTGGCAGCCCCACTTTCTTCGCACCTGCTTCCTCCCTGGTACTCTGCACTGGCGCAGGCTGGGACTCTTGTAGCGGATCCTCCTGGACACGCACAGGACCTACAGCCTCTGACAAAGGGTCACATGTACGGGTTACACTGTTAACAGTCACACCGGTAACATCTGTAACATGGCCTCCTTCAGTGTTGATTGAAGTGCTTGACCTGGCGTCCATCTTTACAGGAAGTGGGGGAGCGCGTGCTTTTGAGGATTTTATATTAGTTTTAGAGGCGGCATCTTTATCGGCAGCTTGTGACATGACTGGAGGACATTGTACAGAACCGGTATTACCAGAGGGGGTTGAATCATTTTGGGCTGCATCTTCATCGTCTTCAAATGGATTCAAACCATAAACGACAGAGACTTTTTTTGCCTCTGAGCCACATTCCCGGGAAATGTTGTCATCAGAAGAAGGGTCTGTTTTTTGATCAGATGTTGGTCCTTCTTCCACAGAACCAGGTCTAGGCGGAGCAGTGCGTTTACCGTGTTTCACTGCATTTGATGTTTCTTTGGTGGCACAACTTTGCTTCACACTCTGGGTGTTAATTGTCTCTGTGGGAGACCTACTCAGAGGAGCGATCATTTGCACTGAGCGCTGAGGGAGAACGCTGACAGTTTTGATGTCTTTGTCTTTACTCTTCTTGTTAATTTGTGCCAGATGTTGTGTGGATCCGTCCTGCTCCCTCTGACTCGGTCTCTCAGCTTGATTCCTTCCTGGAGGCTGAGGAGCCACTCGCCTCTCCCGTTGAGTGTTAATACGCTCCTTTTCAGCAGAGGAAACAGGCTTGCTTCCTACCGACGATGCTGCAGATTGAACCCTGGAAATGAGACACAGACTTCATGAGATTAACACATGAAGACAAAAGATACCTTTTTCCTGAATAATGAAATTGAGATTAAAGATATTAAAATCTAGTAAAAGCATGTGTGGCAAAATTAGAGAACAAAGAACACAGAATGATCCTTTAAAAAAAGAAATGTATAATTATATAACTTCTAAATGACCAAGAAACCTGAAAGAAATCCTGAAATCTCTGTGACATGACAGTCATCTTCACTGTCACACTCACAAAGCAATTACCGATGGTTTCAAGTCATTATTTCTCCCTATTCCTATGTCACCTGCTTTAATGAGGGGAGACTGTTCAATGAGCCTCGATTCTCAGTTAACAAAAGAAACCTATCCTTTCTCACACACATGTACGTGTCTGCACACCCATACCAACCCCGACACACACACAAACAAGCCCGACGCTATGCAAGATTCATGATGGTGTCAGCTTTAGGTTGCGTTTTATAGAGAAGTGCTGAGAGGAACTGTAGCCGTGACCTACTGAACAACAAAAGATAATCTACATCCAGATAACATTTTCTGCAATGACTCTGACTTTATATCGTTTCCCACATTTTATATCCGTTTCCCGCGGCTGGATCTCATACAGGTAATGTTAATCCTAACCTTTTCTGGACAGTTGACACCTTGGTTGTGCTGCTGTCGGGTCCACCAGGTGAGTCAGGAATCTCCTCGAAGGAATTATTGGAAAAGTTTTCATCAAATGGATTAGTAGAAGTGACTTCTGCAGGGCTCTTCACAGCCACTGGAGGTTTATTCATTGCAGATTTGGGTTTAGTTTTGTTCTCCTTCTGCTCTTTTGCGTCTCTTGTTAACTTCTCTTTCTCCAGCTTTCTGGCCTCTTCTTCTTTCCTCTCCATTTCAGCTTTCTCCTCTTTCCTAATCCTCTCTTCTTCCTCCCTTTTAATTTTCTCCTCTTCTTCAATCCTTTTCCTCTCTTGTTCCTGTTGTTTCATTTTTTCTACTACCAATCTCTCATTTTCTTCCTTTTCTTTCTTAGCCCTTTCCTCTTCCTCTCGTCTCCTCTTCTCTTTAATCATAATTTCCTCTTCCTCCCTTTGCTTTCTTTCTTTCTCAATTCTCCTTTCTTGTTCTTCAAGTATCCTTTTTTCTTCTGCCAACTTCTCACGCTCTTCTTCTTGCCTCCTAAAACTCTCCTCTTCCTCTTCTTTCCTCCTTCTCTCTTCCTCCAGCCTTATCCTTTCTTCTTCCTCACGTCTAATCTTCTCTTCTGCCTCAATCTTTTTCCTTTCTTCCTCCTCTTGTTTCCTCGTTTCCTCCACCAATCTCTCAAGTTCTTCCTTTTCCTTCCTAGCCTTCTCCTCCTCCTCTTTCTTAATAATTTCCTCATCCTCTCTTAGCCTCCTTTCTTGTTCCTCAAGCCTCCTCTTTTCCTCATGCTCCTCTTGTTGTCTTCTCACCATCTCCTCTTCCGCTCGTCTCCTCTCTTCCTCAGCCATCTCCTCCTCCCTCCTGATTGTCTCCTCTTCCTCCTTATTTAATTTATCTTCTTCAATCCTTCTTTCTTGTTCCTGTAGTCTCCTCTTTTCCTCTGCTAATTTACGCTCCTCTTCTTGTCTCCTCACTCTCTCCTCTTCCTGTTGTCTCATCCTCTCTTCCCGAGCAATTTCCTCTTCCATTTGAATTCTTTCCTCTTCCTCCTTTCGTTTCCTTTCTTGTTCCTCAAGCCTCCTCTTTTCCTCATGCTCCTCTTGTTGTCTTCTCACCATCTCCTCTTCCTCTCGTCTCCTCTCTTCTTGAACCCTCTCCTCTTCCTCCTTTCTAACTCTCTCTTCTTCAATCCTTCTTTCTTGTTCCTGTTGTCTCCTCTTTTCCTCTGCCAATCTTTCACGCTCTTCTTGTTCTCTCTTTACCCTCTCCTCTTCCTCTTGTCGCCTACTCTCTTCCTCCTCCCTCCTGATCCTTTCTTCTTCCTCCCTTTTAACGTTCTCTTCTTCAGTCCTCCTTTCTTCTTCCTCCCGTCTCCTCTTCTCGTCAGCCAACCTCGCAAGCTCTTCTTCTTGTCTCCTAACTCTCTTCTCTTCCTCTTCTTTTCTCCTCATCTCCTCTTGCATCCTTAGCTTTTCCTCTTCCTCCCTTTTTAGCTGACCCATGTCCTCTTTTGCGTTTTCTAATTCCTCCTCCTTCTCCTTCTCCCCCTCCCCCTCCTCCTCCTCCTCCTCTGTCCATGGTGAATATTGCCTCACCGCCCTCAGGGAGTCAACAGATGGAGGAGAGCTTTCAGGGACGTCCTCCATGGATCCGTGGCCTGAACTGGTCAGACTGAAGTTTGAGCCGATGCGAGCGGTCCGAGGCGGCAGCTCTTCACAGTAGACATGACTGCCGTTGATGCACAAGTTGCTCTGTTCTGCAGCTCCATGTTTCTGTTGAGCTGAGGAGGTATCTTTGTTGTCTGAGCTGTTTGAGCGTTTATGCTTAAAGAACTTGAACTTCTTTTTACCTGGATGGACATGGGAAAGTTAACATGTATTTAATGACAGAGTACAATAGAAAATACATGATCTATTGATGGAGTGTATTAAAAAATTGTTGCTACTGACCTTCAGAGGAATCCACATTTAGACCAGACGACTGGCTGCCACTCAGTGAGAAGTTCTTTGCAGGCAGAACAGACATGGACTGAGACATGTTCTTCTGCAGGTTAGACTTGTGAGAAAATAAAGACTTCATCTTGTGTTTCTTCATTTTATCTCCCTTGCCCGCTGCTAGCTCACCGCCCCCGTTCCCCTCCTCATCGCTGTCTGTCAGAACTTGGGTGAAGGATGGCACCACGTTAGACAAAGTGTCCGATTCCTTTTTCTTTCCACGAACTTTGTCCTTGAGCTTGCCAAGGCGAGATCTGGATTTGCCCGCAGCGGAGAGGTCAAACATGCTGGCAGTCATGTTGTTTCTCATGAACTGGATGTCCAAAAGCACCTCTCCTCTGTCTTTGTCTGCCTTGCCAGTCTTGTCCAGCAACTTAAACCATCTGTTAAAGAAAACATCATATTAGAATAACATTTTTTGAACGAATGTTAAGAGATATAATAAAAAAATGTCTGATTAATTGTGCAAACATTCTTTCAAAAGTAATGAAAACATTCTTTATATTTGTCTGGATGTCATTGACTTCTTATTTCAGTGTTTCCTCTCTGAGGTTAAAAACATTCTTAGAACCGCAATAACAGATTTCTTTGGCCAGTTGAGGGGAGCTGAAATAAGACAAATTAACCTTTAAAGTTGATATTGCAAACTCATACAAATCCAGCAGATAAAAAGAAACATAATAATTCTCTTCAGGTTGAGTTTGTTGTCCCCCCAATGTAAGTCCAGTATTTCCTCGCTCTGTTTTTGGTCTCTACCAACTCCTGGTAGTTGGCTGTTAGCAGGTAGTGTACGATACAGAGGAGTTTTAGAGCTTTTTAGCTGAAAACAACAGCCTGCTGCAGCTGAAAATGATGCCATGAGATTGATCCAAAAACAAGGAAAAAGTTGCAGGTTGGACAACTAAACAATAAGCTGAAACTTAAAATACTGTCTTTTCTGTATTTAAAAACACCTTAACTAACTTTTAAGATATATTGCTTCACACACTAACTGCAATAACAAGGTGTCACAGAAAAGTTATCTGCATAGAGCATTGTTTCCTTACAGAATATTATTCACCATAATGAAATCTAATGAATGGCTCAAAGGAATCATAGAAACTAAAAGACTGAAATTCATGAACAGAATGTTGATGTTTAGACCTCGTCAGCTTCTATGTGGAAACTATGATGCATCCCGTAGCAAATGGAGTGTGACTCAGCAGCCACTTGAATGTTTTTGGAAAGTCTGTGAGGATCTAAGCACAACCAGCAAACTGACCATGAGGGAAAGTTTATCAAAAATAACTATAGTAATTACACTGTTTTCCCTGTGACAGCCTCTCATTTGGGAAAGTTATGAATGCTTTTACTGTGTACCTTTTTTTCCAACACTGACGTTAAACTTTGTGCATATACTTCACATTCCCAAACATCTAGTCCCGCCCCAGTCGACCCTTGGAAGAGGGAGATTTCTTTCTAATCTCACATAATTTACACTGTTCATGTTTACAGGAAACCAATCTGCTATAAACCTCATCATCACGTTTTAAACAACCACCACATTTAAGTGTAGCTCTATAATAAAATATCACATGGATACAAACACTGTTTACAACCTCAAACTAGCATCTTAAAATGTAAGTCTTGTAAAAACATGTTAAAAAAAGCTAGACCAAGTCATTAAGCCATCCACCGAGACCAGGTTGAGTCAACTTTGCAAAGCTTCTGAACACGCGTCATGGCCCAATACACACAGGAGGGTCTCAGAATAAGCAGAATACTTTAACATAACAACGAAAAGACAGCAGTCAGCACATAAAGTGCCTATCAGGCAGAAATCTGAGGTCAGCTCACCACTGAACAAACAACTCCAACTGAAATCTGGATTCCTGGGGAAATGAGGAAATGAGGAAGGGGCCTTGGGTGCATTTCTGTGTGTGTGTGTGTGTGTGTGTGTGTGTGTGTGTGTGTGTGTGTGTGTGTGTGTGTGTGTGTGTGTGTGTGTGTGTGTGTGTGTGTGTGTGTGTGTGTAAAACAGAGTTTGTAAAAACTGGGTTTTTAAAAACAAAGTATTTATCTTCTAAATATATTACATTTTGTGTTTGTGTGTTTATGTGCATTAAACTGCATTTTTTCCCCACTCATTTCTACATAACACATCTCCCTGAGATGCAACGGATATATGATATAAACCAAATATATTCTTCTTCTTGGTACAGAATGAGATATAATGTTGTGATTCATCCTCCACCTCCCTCAGCACTGCTTCAGATGTTTTGCACAAACTAATTAAAGAGAGAAATGTCTTTTTCCTGGAAATCGACTATTGGGTGAGACTGCAGTCACAGCTTTTGAGTGATGAAATGTGATCTGAAAATGTTCAGGCCTTGGCATTAAAAAGATATTCCACTGAGCAACTTCTTCCTGATTTGCCAGATACATGTCCTTCAATAAAACACTGCTAGATAGATATTGCTTTTATTTATCATTCAAATGAAGACAGTGTTCTTTATCTGTTATGTTCTTACTCCCATGCACAGTGACGTAAATAGTACAAGGTTATGATAAAGAAGACATCATATCATCCTTTTGAATGGTGTCATTATCAAAGTAGGATTGTACTGAACTATACAATTCAAAAGGATAGCTGGTGGATCAAAGCACAGTATGGTATGGAGGAGCTAGACACTACAATAAGTCAATGTTATTATTAAAAGACCAAATCATGATAAATAAATGATGAGATGAGCTTAAACCTGCTAATTCAGGGCAGCGGAAACATGTTGCGAACACATCACTGATATATATTATCACATTTTAATTTGATGTGTCGAACTTGTTAGCAAACAGGTGTATCTTTACACATCCTGCACACACTGAGAAACATTAACAGTCGTGTTTCTGACCACCTGGCAAAGGGGGGGGTCCAGTATTCACTTCTTTTTTGCTCTCCACCAACAGCGATGGAAATATCAAAAATATTCAGCTGCTTAATGCTTCCCTATGTTCCCTAGCTGGTTACTAACATTTCATTTTTCTACTGACATCTGTTGCTATGGGGTGTGAGACTGTAGCATACAGATGAATTTCAAGCTTTTTTCCACAGAAAACAGCTGTCTGCTGTGGTTGAAAATGACGATGATGGGAGCAGTGAGAGGCCTTTTGATGTTGATGGGAACTGCAGTGTTCTGTAATTATTCTTAGTGGATCCATCATTTCAAATATGTAGTGATCTGCTGCAATTAAAAATACTGATTATAGCATCTTTTAAAATAATTTTGTGTAGATTTTATTTCATAAGTTGAGTCAAAGCTTATTCTTGACACTTGTAGTCAGTCTAAAGCTTCAATATTGTCATGAATTTTATTGATATTTCATCCTCATTTCAGTTTTACTTTAAAGGAGACCTTAATCACTCTATAAAGCTTCATAGGATACTGAGGAGTCGGGCGTTAACTCTCTCGGTTTATAATTATGAGCAACCTCTTCACATACAAGTATGTGATCCATTTTTAATATAGAAAATATTGATTATAGCACATTCTAGTTACATATGTTTTTCTTATATTTAGGGTTCTTGAAAACAGGTAATTCTATTTTTTTCCCTACAATATCATATAACAGTGTAAAATTAGTATGTCATATTAATATGCTATACAATATAGTATATTATGTTACAATATTAGTATATTGTACAAGTAGGATGGTAAAGTATTAGTGTAATTAATAAACCAATGTATGCTTTAGAGCAGTGGTTCTCAACCTTTTTTCAGTGATGTACCCCCTGTGAAATACTTTTTCAGCCAAGTACCCCCTAACCAGCGCAAAGCATTTTTGGTTGAAAAAAAAGATGTAATACTAAGCGCTCTGCCATCAGTGTCTGATTTATTAAACTGTCAACACTGATGATTGCATTGTTGCATTAAATTCAGTTTATGAACTTACACTTATATTTTATTGAATATTTATTAAATAACAATTTTTAAAGGATTTTTGAATGGATGCTAATTTTAAATATATTTTTTAAAAATCTCACGTACCCCCTGGAGTGCCTTCACGTACCCCCAGGGGTACACGTACCCCCATTTGAGAACCACTGCTTTAGAGTACTCTAGTATAGCACAGTATGGTATAGTATTAGAAATTGGGTTATTTTTAAGTAAGCAGTTTTAAGAATATAGTATTAAAATAGCAGAATTTACTATATCTTACTTATTGACACTGTACTACAGCAGCCTGTAGCATACTTAACTATACTATTATTAAACTATGTCCTATAGTATACTATACTGAAATGCACAATATAAATCAGAACCCTGAGCTTTGAACAACTACTTCACTTTGCTGATGCTATCAAATGTCACAACAAAAATACATCCTACATGAAAAAAAAAAAGAGAAGAAGAAAGATAGCTTCAGCTTACGCAAATGGGAAGTTGCAAAAGTGTTTGGGCGTTAGTTGGTTGGTGTAGTAAGCAGTGGAGGAATGACTTTCACTTAACAGGGACTGTATGATAATGATGATGGTGATTATGCACGTATACTCCGTAATCTCACGTCCTTAGAAGATGAGTGTTCTGCTCTGCCGCACAGGACAGAGGAGGATACTGTCTGACTCAGCATTTTGTAAATATATTCTACTTTCTGCACACACACATCCTTCCTTGTGAAGCCTGAACGACTGATAAGACTGCCAGGCTCAAGCCTTTTCTTATCACAGAGCACAGCTGTGTGAGAGCTGTCTGAGTGAGTAAAACAACTCAACAGTGACAATGTCCAAGGACCCACACCCACGAGTCAGAGGACCCAAAGTAAGAAAACTCAGTAAAAGAAAAACTCCTTTCCAACCAAAATTAAACACAATGCATGCTATGTCAAGGAAAGATGAACTTGCAGTGAAGCTGTTTCAAATGTCAAAATGCTGGATAGAAGCTGTGAACGAGACTTGCATTACTGCAGGTTTCTTTAATTCTTTACACTTTATTGCTTCTTTCTGCAATATTATTATTTTTTGGGTCCCATTTTCTGTATTCAGGCTTCACAGTCCAGATGCCCTCAGGCCTGACAGCAGACTTTGGTAAAAGAGGCACTACAATAAATGTCCTTCAGCTTGTCAGTGGCCTCGCTGATGTGGGTTTTATAATACCCTTGTATTTGACAGTTTAATTTAGAAAATAGGCCTTTTTCACAGAAGACATTTTTGACATTTCAGACCAAAAAAAAGGCACAGGTATAAGATCCAGTCACCATTCCGACCTGCGCTGTCTAAAAGTTTTTGAATACTGTTAAGTGACAACTTTGCAACACATGTTCGAAGAGTAGAACTTGGTGGACTAATTCCTTTCGCTGTATTCAGCAAACACCATGTACCTCAAACAGTAGAGCCGTTGTAGTCTACTGGCAGCTCATGTAACATGTTTGTCCGTCGTAGTTCAGCAGAGACACGGCGGTCTCGCAAAAAAAAAAAAAAAAAAAAACTGACCTTGCTTGCCCGTCTCTGTTGCCATCACTGTTTGCTTTTCATAGATAAAAAACAGTCAGGAATGTGAGCTGGATCTGGCTCTCAGAGTCAAGGTGCATTCACCAAGCTCAGAGAGGAAGATCAACAGAAAACAAAAGTTAAGCATTTACTCAACACCAGCAGGAGCACGTTTGCTGATTTTACAACAAAATATTGTCTGGGGTATGAAATCCTCACAAAACTAGACGCATGAATGAAAATGCAAATCTCTGAAACAAATCTCTGGATTTTTTTAGATTGATACATTGCCAAAAAACGCAGATGTGATTAGAAATACACTTACTCTACGATACTCAAACATGCAGCGTGAAGCCAAATAAAGTTAATCTTAGCATGCTGAGAGAGTTGGACAAAAGCCAAAGGCAGGCAGAATGGTATGAAAAGTTATTATTGACCAAATGCTCATTTCATGCTCTCAGATCTGATATAACTATGGATTTTTCACTGAAGCACGTTGACAGCTTGCTGTATTTCATAAAAGCTAAGCTAAAATATGAACAGACAGCACATCAAAATTGTTTGATGATGAACAAAACAAGACCAGCAATGAACATCAAATCTAGCCTTGCTATGGACTTCATTACAATTCATGCAATGACCCAAGACATGAAATAAAGCAGACAAATCCAAACGACAAGAAACCATGGAAAAGGTGGGAGAAGGAAGTGTGTGTGTGTGTGTGTGTGTGTGTGTGTGTGTGTGTGTGTGTGTGTGTGTGTGTGTGTGTGTGTGTGTGTGTGTGTGTGTGTGTGTGTATTTAGGCTTTTGTATAATACCGGTCACACGGTGGGGGACTAAAATTCTTTAGAAACAGCTTAGCACAACAAAACATTTTTTTATTTTCACTGAACTACAGACATGGCTGACGGGTCTTTTTTTTTCACATTTTAACAAGGATATATTGAATTAATATATTAAACCTCTTCTTAAACAAACTGAAGAGCATCTATTCTGCTTAAAAGGAGCAGGTATAATTGCCATTACTGTGACCATACAGCAGTACCAGCATGGCCTGTAAAACCTGTCACTGCAGTTAATTACTTCCCCTACTTTGCCAGGTGTTAATGCAGTATAATGAGAACCTGAATGCTTAATGTTTTCACCTTTTTCCTTACAAAAATGTGCTTCATTGGGCGTAGTGAGGTGAAGTCTTAGTCTTCTTTGGGGAAACTGTCCAGTGTTGACTAAGTTCAGTCACTGAAAGAGTGAATCCTTTGACTCACGTCTTTTGCCTGAGTAGGTAATGCTGATCGGTTTCCTTGAAGGCTGCTGCCAGGGGAACAAATCCCTTAAGCTGCACCGGAGCGAGTGAGCAACATTCATAAGTCAAACCAACCAAGGCGTGGTGTGTGTGTGTGTGTGTGTGTGTGTGTGTGTGTGTGTGTGTGTGTGTGTGTGTGTGCAGTGATGCATGGCTTTATGAGAGCCCAAATACCTCACCTCAGTGGTAAAAAGGTGCAATTTTCCCATGAACTCACTTACAAAGAGTCTTTCCAAATGCACAAAATAAGGGAAAGATATTCATATTGCAACATTAATCCACTGTTTTGAACTGTTTCCACTGTTCTGAACCAGCAACCGTGACTTGTTCCTCTGTGACGCTGATGGAAATCAAAACAACTCAGTGTTCTCTTTTATCTCCCATGTTTTCCTCATTTATATTCATCTAAAAGCAAAGAGTAACATCTGCCATAAACTTGGATAGTGCATGAAACACAGTCTTGTAGTCAGAGAACTAGGAAAAACCAACAGGACAAAATAAAGGCGTTTGATTCCCGTACTCCTTACAAATGCAGTGATCATGCTGGTTATTTTTTAAAAAAGGAGAAAAACTTTATTTTAACATTAGCAGCATTTATTCTGTCCTCAGGCTCAGCTGCAGAGGCATTTACTTCCTTAAAGAAACTTCAATAGAAGTATTTATTTGGCACCACTTGGCCACACCACCAGTAGACAAACTCAATGATGCCTCCTTTAAATTTGAATTAATGCTTGTTTTGGTTGGTAGAGGTTTAAAAATTGTATTAATTGATTCATTGATTAGGTCACTGACAGAAAACATTTCAGCAACTTTAGTTTCTTAAATAAGTAATATCTGCTTTCCTGAGTCTTCTATGACAATAAAGTAAATATATTTTGGTTTTGGACTGTTGGTCAAAGAAATCAAGATATGTCTGTGTATTCTGGGATTTGTGATGAAGAGTTTGGCTACTTGCTGACATGGACCTCACAATCCACTAATACACCATCCACCCGTCCATCCACCCATCGTTTTTCATTTCCATGACCTACAAACCTCCTGCTCTGTGTGGACTTACTCGGTTTTGTTGCGGGTTTTTTCCTCACTGAGCTGCAGCAGGTTGACGACAGCCTGCCCCAGCTGTTTGTCCGGACCCACCAGGGCCCGGTGCAGGACGTGGACCCGCAGCGTGCCGCGCTCCTTGCCTCCTCCTCCTCCTCCTCCACCTCCTCCACCTCCGTCCTGATGCAGCGGTGGCGGCGGCAGGTCGAAGGCGGCCTCCTCCCTCCACACCGGAGCCACGCTCTTCTCCACCACCGAGGTCTGAAACTTCTCCTTGCCCACCTGCATGACCGCGTACGCGTCGTTGGTGCCGGTCTTCCCCTTCACCCTGAGGCCTCTGGCTTGCTGCACCGTCACCTGGACGCTTGTTGGACACCACTGCTGATCCGCCAGAGACATGGCGACAACGCTTGTTTGCTGGATTAACACTACACGGAAATGTGATCAAAGGGGGACAAAACGCGGTGATGTCCACCGAGACAACTGGGCAGAAGCGAGGAGGAAAAAAAAGTTTTCCTTGTGAGCTTCGGTGAAGTTGAGGAAACAGCTGATTGGGCGTGGTTACACCGGGAGGGGTCCCTGGTTAGAAGAAGACACGCCCCCCCAGATTAACAGATTACACCAAAACCAATTGTACGCCCTGCTTGGCCCGTTCACACCACAGCGACCGTTTAGTGGAGCCAACAGGCCACACCTGCTCCCTGCTGACACCTGTCAGAGTGCATCAGCATCACTTCAGCTACATTCAAAAGAGGACTGACTGATTGATTTGGGTACTAATTTAAATGGACAGTTTGTAATCATCACAGTCCCTTAGTTGTTTCTTTTGTTAATAATAAGACATGTTCATGTTCTGTAATAATTTATCTTCAAGGTTCCATCTTTTCTAACTTTACCATCTTTCTGATCTAGGTCTGAAAACATGAGACCTCTGCTCCATCTTGCCACGTGGGAGAGAGAGAGGACAGGATACCTGACAAGCATGTGACAGGCGATAGGGTTCATATGGTTGGATTCAGTTTCACATGCAGCTCCAGTTTGAATCTTAATCAGCCTGCAGTGCCAGTGTCTGCGTGGATTTAAGGTGGATTGAATGCTCGGTGGTGGACTGGCCAGTTTTTCATTGTTGATTCCTAGCATTTACCTCGATGCATGCTGAGATAAACCTTAAATTCCCATGAGCATGCGCAAGATAAAGTGGGTATGGAATAAGTATGTATTTATTCTGCTGCTTTGTTTCTGTGTGATTTATGCTACAATATGCAAGATGGATGTCTGAACCCTGACTCCTGCTGTTGAAGATGGGAACAAAATGAACACAATTCAGGTTGATTTTCTTTGCCTCATTCTTAATCTCAAATCCACCAAAGACAGACTTTCCTAACAACCTGAGACGAACAAATTGGAAAACCTACATTATTATGGATTACATTGTGTACCAGGCCTGCAAATGTTTCATCTTCCTTTCACTGCCTCCTGTTGCCAAGCAAAGATTAAAGGCAAAGGCACATATAAAGCCTTGAGCCAATTAGCAAGGTGACGCACTAGTGTCGGCACTGCCGGTGTCTGACAGTGATGGAACAATAGTAGTAGTACCAGCCAATGAAAATGGATGCAGCTTTCTTAAAGGCTGTGCACCTTTTTAAAAGAACTCTGAAATAATTTTGAATTATTTACAAAGAGGTCAGTGTTTTAATCAGATATACAATACGCTCACATGGCAGTTAAAAGGAGGCAGGAAATTGGGGTCACTAAATGACTTTGGTCTGTGAATAATTGGTTTAAAGAAAAAACTGACCTATTAGCTTTTGTGTGTCTAAATGTTTGGGCTTCCTTTACTGTAACTTTAACCATTCTCACCACATCTTACAAACAATGTAAATAAATAAAGATTTCACACCAATAAAAACATAAGTATCAAATTATAAAAACACCTTTCTATCACTCAGTCTGGTAAAAATGACAGTTACAGTGTGAATCCACATAAATCTCCACTTCTGATAATTCACATATCAATAATCAAATAATTCAAAATGTCACAGTATGAGATGTTAGAGTCTGTATTTATAACAGCATACATTCTTCGTGTCCTCATTGTCCTTTTGTTGAAGATTGATTGCTTTTATCCTCTTCTTGATTTTTATCCTCCAAATGTGTGTCGTCACTCTGGTCCACCTCTTCCTGCTCACCTATAAGAACTTTACTGTAAAGTTTCTGCTGCTCTTCTTTAAAAGCGTCTTTAACTTTTGCTCGTTTCAGACCTCCATCCCTGAGAACACACAAGGAAAGACAGGAAAAGAGTATCAAACCTGATCTATAAGTCTGAAGAAGAGCTCAAAACTTCCCTTGTGGATATGACAATAAATTACACTTAAGGGCAACAACTGTACTATGTGCGGACCTTTGTTTATGTTTACATTGCTGTCTTCTATTGGTGCAGCATCTGCCTTCAACAGTATTTGAATGTATGAGATGCATTGTGTGACTGTACTATATGAAGACATATTTTTCTACATTTTCTTTCCAACATTTAAAGTTTGACAGGAATTCTCATCATCTTGTTGCACACTATTTTTCTGCGTTGGTGTAATGGCACATGACTTGAAAATCAGAGGCACATACTATTTATCTTGAAGAACCAACTACTAATATTCACATAACATTAGTGGATGAAGACGCACCTAAATTGTATATCCTTTAGCAGAAAATGTATTAAAATGAGCACTGCATTTGGATGTAAACTTGGCTAATGACTCACCAAATGAGATCCACTAATCCTCCTTGTGCAGCTATGGCTGCTTTTACTCTGTTGGCAAACTGCACCGCATCCTCCCCTTCCTACAGCAGGACAATAAAAAAGAACGGGCTCAGAAAATGTAGTAAAAGTACTCCAGTAGATAGAATAAACAACAGATGATCTGAAAGTTCCATCACAGATTTTCATAATACACCATACTTCTTTGTAAGGTTGAGTTAAAGAGCTTCACCTCTCTGTTCATGGGCGGCAGGTACCAAACGCTGCAGACGACGGCCCAACTGCTCATCATCCTCAGCAGATAATTCACCAAACCAAACTTACTGCTGTTCCAGAAGGCATCCCCAAACCGAGGATCATACTGCAAGACGGACATAAAGCCATATGAAGCGTAGGTGAGAGCAAAATGAGAAGAAAGGAGGAAAAAGACAAGAAAAAGTTCCTACCTTAATGGCAACTGGATAGACTGTGCAGGCAATTTCAAAGCTGCCCTTTTTAAACATCATCACTGATGTGTTGTTGATGCAAGTACCTGTGGAAGACACAGTGTGGAGCTATTATCAACTCTAAACAACAGATGTTACGTGCTCCTGCTCTACAGGTGTATTCATCAGAATGAAATCATCATACACACCCTCAGGGAAGATCAGGATGGGCTGCTTAGTTTTGTCAGCAACATGATCGCTTAGCCTGAAATGACAAAACAAGTGATCAAAAAATATATATATATATATATATATTTATATATTCTAAAGAATCTTACCTCTAAAGAGCCTCACTTCTAGAGTTCAAGACGTTCGTTCTAAACTATCACTATAATAGCTTCAACCAAAACATTATATAAATTCTTACTTCACAGTATGTCAAGTTGAGATATCGCTTAAGCGAAAAGAGAAAAGAGTTGAATTTTTACTCTGTTCACTGTCAAGTTCATTGATTGATTCATTGACAGCTATACATACATACTGATGTTTCAGAAACCGAGAAAACACTGTGGTTTCCTGTTAACGTGTTTAGAGCAAGGACAAAAATAAACAGCATACCAAAATGACCAAGAAGACTGTTTGATGTTATCTGCTCAAAGCCTTGACACATCAAGACAAAAACACAATTCTACTGTAGGTGTGCAGAACTGTTGTACCTTATGTTTTAAATCAAAATGTTATAAATATGTCTAAGCCAAAATCAAATGTTTCAACATTTTAAACCTAATCTAAACCATGTGCACCAAGATTCTTGACACCCATTCAATACAAGACAAATAAAGCATAAAACATATACGTGGTGAACAAAATCTATTTTGTATTATTATTCAATATACACTGAGCTGAACATCTTAAATGATAAGTGGTTGCACAGCAGTGGGAGTTAACATAATGCCACTGAAGATAAGAGCAATGCCAATACTGAGAAGATGCACTGTTACCTTTTGGCCACTAGATGTCGGTCTTTGACTTCTGATCTTTCAAACCAGATATGAGGAGAGGATTTGACCATGGCTCGCTGGATCATTCCCATCAACCCTCCATGCACCTGGCCGACCTGAGGGACGAGTTAGACTCAAGTTAGGCTCCAAAACAGCATCTCTACTCATCTGTCATTTGTTTTAATCACTCATTCTTATGAAGACCGAACACTCATAAAAACATTCAGACACACACAGACTTTTCTACCATAGAGTAGCAGCCATCATTAGCCAGGATGATGACATCGATAGGCGTTGTGTGATTGGACACACAGATACCGCCAGCCTTTGGTTTGTTCTCTCTGAAATCAAACAAGTTTGTTTGAGACACAGACAAACAATTTGGTGATGTTCTACTATACATCATACACTTCAATGCCTTATGTTCTTTGAAATGGAGACATTTTCAAAAAGCTGTTTACTTGTGAAGATTACTCTTTTGATAAGCATAAGGATTTCAACATTAAATATGATGTACCTGTTATGATAGGTGATGATTGCTGTGAGAGCTCTCACACAGATGCGGTAACACATCAGATGAACCTTCTCACTCAGGTAGAACCTTAATCTGAAGACATAGAGCATAATGCCACAGTAATTACTGTAGTCCCCTTAGGATGTATACTACTAAGGGCCAAATTACCGACACAGTCATGTAGCTTTAGATTATCTTTCTACCCTCAGTATAGGGACCTGCCTTCAGGTGCATGCTTGAAATGTTATGACAATGGGGGGAAACTTACTCTCTATTTGGTAAAAAGCCAACCAAAGTAGTCAAGACAAGAAGCAGACTAATGCCAGTGACCGCCAGAGTAATCCTGCAGAAAAAAAAGAAGACATAGCTGGAACAAGACCGAAACAGTTGTTCACACATTCAAAGCTTTTGTAAGAGGAGATGAATGTTACTGCCTCGACAACAGAACCTGCATGCGTGCTGCTCTGACCTGAGAGGCAGCAGGACGCCGTAGCGGATGAGGACTCCGAGGCCCCACAGGACGGTAAGTCTCATACTGATATGACGGATGTTGTAGTTGCTTCTAGTCAGCAAGTTCCAGCTCTCCAGCTCCTGGGCCGAAAAGCGCTTAGTCACCTCGTCGTCCAAGATGCTCTCCACACCTCTCCGGCAGAAGTAGAAGATGTCCGCCATCTCAAACTCCGGCTCTGAGGGCAGGCTGCTGGCAGAACCTCGGAGCTCCTGGATCTCCTGCTGAAAGGACGATGGTCGTTCTTTGGCTATGATTCCTACAATGAGAACAAAACGTAGAAAGACATGCATGTGAGTTAAAAGTCAACATAATACAGTTTCAGTCAGCATTCATGACTGAGAAATATGAGAAATATCTAAATATTACTGGTTTACCATTGCTATATGGTTTATAGAGTTGGTGATTCTTCTCCTTTGCTTCCTTCTCCATTCGTGAGGTTGCCCACTAATTTAAGAGAAAAAAAAACATTTAGGTAACTAGCTGAGAGAAAACAAGATTGCTAAATTTTTGTAATTTGCTGTAATGTTTGACATGCAGCAACCTAAGAGTAACTATTGCTGACGAGCAGCAATGAAGCTGGCAGTAATAAGCACTGCAGAGTGCCAGCTCTGCAACAAAGAACATCTTTTCCTGTGTAGCTTGCAGCTGAAAAACAATGGAAAAAAACTAAACACCATTCTAGTCACAGATTTGACCCAGTACACTACATACACACACTCATACGCTAACAAGTACTCCAAGATCTGCTAAATGAAGCGTAGATGATTGACACTACCAAAGGTTTACTAGCTCTCCATGATACTAAGGCTGATTTAGATGTATATGCCACATGCACAGCTACAGGTTTAAGATGAATAAAGGTTTAAGATGAATAAAGACAGCTTATCCAGAGCCACGAGAACCATCTCCAAGAGACTACTGACTACCATTATCCATCGCGTAGAAGGGGAGTTCTAACAACTACAGAACCTGAAGGGGCTGAGTTTTTGTTCACTGTACCATATCTAAAACTATCCCACTGGATAAACTCCATCCCAGGAGTCTAAGCACACTGCAGTATCTACACCAACCCAGATGGTAGTCCCATAGCTAAAAGCTTGTTCCCCCCTGGGGTCTGATCCAAAAGCTAAGTCCCTGAGGAAAGGGAGCCAGAAACATGGCCTGTGCCTCTGTTAGTTTCCCTGAGCTAAGAGAACCCAGGGGTCCCATGGACAGGGAATGTATTCTTTTTATTTTTATAAAATCAGTGAGATTCACAATGCAAAAAATATTTTGTGGAAGATATACTAGTATCTAAAAGGGTTCTGATGTAAAACTACAGCAGTTCGGAGGTAGGATATTTGTTTTCTGAAATGTTATGTACAATGCATAATCAATAAATAAACCAACAGCATATTACAAAGGACTTTGATTTTGTATGCTACTCTTTTAATAATATTGTGCATTACAACCACACCAAGCTCACCTCAAAGATCTTGAGAAGGGTCCTCATGTAGAGTCTGCGGATACCAAAAGAGACTCCAAGTACAGTTGGGACAATTATGAAGACAAACAGAAGAGTCAACCAGACATGGAGACAAGTGATGGAAATGCCGAGACACCTGCACAGCAGGTTATCAGCGTGAAATGTAAACCAAGTCATGCTGCTCAACAGCCGAGGAGACACAGAGAGGAGGTAGGCTGCACACCACGGCGTAACCCAGCTTTAAGGCAAGTCTTCAGGTTCGTTTGAAGCCTCGGTGTCTGAAGCCTACCCTGTAATGTACATCAGGAATAAATCATTGTATGCATCTGACAAAAACAGCACAAACATTATAATCTTACATTTCCTGTTTCAGGTGACTTGTTTTACATTGTGATGGACTCTAAATGACTGTTTAAACAACATCACACTTTGCTGATGGTCAATATGTAAGCTAGGTTTTCACATGCATAGTTTAAGTCATAAAATGATTATGATATTGACATATTATGGATATAATCAAGCATCCTGGGCTACAGTTTAATATTAATACTGGTATACTGTTGTTTGGGATCTAATGTTAATGTTGTCTAATGATTACATTTGCAACAATGAGTCAAAGACTGTAGAAAAACTGGATGCATTGAAGAAAAAAAAACACATTTCTAAGTTATTCACCCACAGCTTCAGTTCAGCTCACTGTTAGCTGGCTAGTTTATTGGACCACAACATACCTGCTGTTACAGTAACGTTATAATCTGACGCTGAAGGTCAACAAACACCTGTTTCAGAGTGAAGTGCTCATTAACTAGCTCCTCTGTTATCTAGAAACAACCCTTCAACTTCCACAATGTCATTAAATAATATATAGTTTACCATGCTTCACCATTGAACCAGTAACTCACCCTGCCTGTAGATGTTATTGATCATTAGGAAGTGTCTGTGAGTGTGGATCGATGCATGCTAGCTCACAGGTGAGCTGCTAGGCTGATAAAGACTAATGACTAAAGGCTCAAAATGTGTTCGCTAACGCTCCTGGGTAACTGGATCTTACCGTCCTGACAGTAGTCGTGTGCCCGAGGAGGATTGAGCTGACAGCCGGTCAGGTAGTCCTCCATCTGGACAGTCCGGGCTGACACGGTGCTGGAGGATTTACAGGCTGTTAGCAACATGCTAACTACGAGAGCAGGCAGAGTTGTATCGGGTCGTCATGGCAACAGGTGGTCAATGAGGGCCGCTGTCAATCCTGTTTAATGCGCTCACACTGGGAAAGGCCATCATGTTGAAATAATATTTTGTGGATTATTATTAGCATCATATAGTTTTAATAAATACTAGTGGTTCAAATAATAATAATAAAAAAAAAAAATATATATATATAAATATATATATATAAAAATAAGCAAATATGGTACCAAAGGAAACCATAAAATACATAAATTAATAAATAATTTAAAATAATGTGGGGAATAGCCTAGTTAGCTCTCCATCATCTTACCTTACAGAACAATGTGCCCATTGCCAGACTGCTACTCATGCAGAAAACCCAAGCACAAGGAGGTTTAGGCCTCTCTACTGCACCGAAATAAAATGAACAAAGTTACAATGTTTTTAGTTTCCTTCCTAATGTAGGTACTGTACAGACTAAACAATGAGAAGGATATTTTGATGGTGAAGATTTTTTGTGTGTGTGCCAAGTTGCAAGACTCTGGAATCATTTTAAGTGCAGTTAAAAAAACGGAATTCAGACTTTATAAGATTTGTGGTTTCTGTCAAAGGCCAAGTATAGAAAAGCCTAGGTGTTTATAATACTAAAGAAGGCTTGACAGTGTGCTTTTTGTAAATGTGAGAATTGTGTTTGTCCCATCTTATTTTTTTACGAGCCTCATTCCACATTTCAAGAGATTCTTAATTTTGAAAAACCACAGTGAAATGTTCGATGGAGCTCATTTTGACTTTTGAAACATCAAAGACTCGATTCTGTCTGATCTACAGACTTTGTTGGATTTGAGGAACTTCATTTTCGCCATCAATCTAAAAGTGCACGGGTCAAGTTTATTCTGATATTCTTAAGATGAGGTTTCCTTAAAAATTTAAATTGGGGCCATAAGTAGCTCAGTCCGTAGTGGCCTGAAAGAGATTAATTTCCCCAAAAGGGATTAATAAAGTACTTATTTTCTTTAAAGGATTTGGTTAACGCCGTTTGTCCCCAAATGTCCACAGAGACAAAGACAAGTGTCCCCATAATGTGGCCGTCTGGACAAAATAATGCCCTCACAACACTGTTAAAACATACAACACAAGCACTATTTTACAGAAATTGCTTCTGTGATCAAGTTCCAATAAAAATCTTTATTTCTATATATTCTGCTACAAATGTCAGTTGTTTCTTGCATGCATAGTTTAACACATGTAAGACAAGTAAAAACACAAAATAAGATTTCCCTTTTAGAAGAATATCTGGACTTTATAGCATGCATAAACCCAAGTCCATATATGAACAGTCAACCAATAATTTAACTGCCCCCGGAACCAGGAAGGGCATTTCAAGCAGCCATTTTGAAAATATAATTCAATGGATCATATTTCTAAAACACACTGCGTACACTTACTACACTGAATAAGACTCAAATGATATTTTTGTAAACTTTCTTTGGCTTTTTTCATAAAGAAGCAAATGCTGCTTCTTTACATATATAGATAATGAAGGTTAAAGAGGATAAATAAATTGGTATTAGAGCATATGTTCGGGGCTGTTTATGGAAGAGGTTGATTGTTAAATTCATTTGAGGTATTAAAGTTAAAAATTTAAAAGTTGTACCAAAGTGAAAATCACTTTAGGACTTTTCTGAAGACTCGGTAGACTCACAAGCCCCCCCCAAAAACAAGTATATTTATCAAAGCCCTCTGATACAAATGAAAGCATTAACTGAATCTCTTTAGAATTAACACTCTTTCACGTTTATCACCTACCTTTGTGAGTAGATGATCTGTAAAACTCTGTGTGTATTAATGCCGTATAATATTCAGAATTAATAAAACATGTGGAATTCAAAAGGCATATCGCATTCAAGGTTTGCAACTCACTGTAACTAGAAAGAATTTCCATTTTTGCAGTTGAAGGAGTCTTACACACACTGAAAATGACATATATCTCACAGTATGATAGGCATAATGTTATTAAAGTCAGAAGAACAGCATCAATGCTACGTTACACATACAGTAATTACAGAACAAATATAATGGCTTGCCTTAACCAGGGTAGTCTTACAGGACATAATAAACCTACAGTAGGAACAACAGTATGCACAAAACACAAACACAGCTTTGACAGGATCACATGAAATATCTCCTTATTGCCATATATCAGATTTGTGCTTAAGAAGTCCTCAGCTTTAGAGAGGAATGTGCTATATTGGTTTCACTGCCGATTGAAAATGTATTATTAATTGCTACAGTTATCAACATAGTGTTTGAGCAAACTAAATCAAAAATCCCATTTCCCTTAACCCATTGAGTCAGCATTAAAAATGTTATTACTAAAGGTAAATATGCTTTTTTTAAAACATACATTGTAAAAGTCAAAAATGCAGCTGTTGGTTTGTGCATGTTCTAAGAAACAGCAGCAGCATATAATCAACAGTGTTGCTCCCGGCTGTAGTAGTCAGCCTTTGTGCTTCAGCATGGCAGTTTCAGGGCTGGGTTGATATGTTTTTGTTTTCTTGTTCATTGACAGTGCAGAAGTTCCAGATCCATCGTCACTCCAAACTGGACTCTCACCTCTTCCTCCTATGTCGACAGAGGATCCATGTTGTGTTTCAACACATCGCATCTCTGTCAGGAACTCATCGAGACATCATCCGCACAAACTCTGAGAATTAAAGAAAAGGACGAAGTGTTTTACAGGGTTTTAGTTAAAAAAATGTTTAATGAAATATATGCTGCAGCACAACTGCTCCTTAATATATAGAGCAAATGCTCTAGTCTTTCCAAAAGGACTTTTATGATCACCAGAGACTCTGTGTTATTGGAAGAGCACCACTTAGGTCATGTCATTTCTTTTCATTTCACTAAGAAACCTTTATTAATTCACTGGAACATAAACTTTGCTTCAGGTCAACCTTCTCAATTTAAATATTCTATGGCTTATGATAAGTTTGGTTAACATAAACATCATATTTTACATGCATGTCTAAAATTATGTTAGGGAATTTAAAGGGAATTTAAAGTTGCACTAACCGATATTGTATATATATATATATATATATATATATATACACAATGGACCATATTATCTGCTCATAATGACAAAACTATGGTGAATCATCAACTTTGTACTGTTTTGGTTTAATTTCACTGCTGTTATAGCATTGTTTTGTTTTCAGCAACAGACCAAATAATTTAGCACCTAGCTGGTTAACATAGGGCAGCATTCAGCAGCAAAAGATTGTCCTCAGGAGTTGATTCAAGAGCAAAAACTGAGCTAAAATAAGAGTGAAATTGAACACTACAGTACGTTTGTCAGGCGTATTCAAGCACAACCCAGGTCAAGGTCACAAACCGGGACACCAGAACACTATCAAGTGTGTTTTATAACAAATAAATTAAACCTCTTGAATAAGTTAGTTGCTGTCCTTTTTACTTCTAAGTATTGCTTAGCAACTTTCAACATAATTATACTGTAGATCCAAACTGATTTTTTTAAAACTTACAGTACAAATTAATTTATGGGCACTATAAGTTTAGGTGGACATGACTTGGTTCTTCTCTGCCACACACCCAAATAAAAAAAAAAATCATATTAATCATGTTACATGTATTCTAGCACTCAAATGTTGCTCAGACATTATTGCGGATAGATTGCATAAATAATGCAGGGGAAACGTGAAATTGTGTTAATGTAAGTGTAATTGTGCTATTAAGAACAGCAGCCCTTTCTGATATTTTCATCCCAAGCACACGTGTTGGGATTTTACTTTGAAATTTGTGTGTGTTTAAGAGAGAGACAGAATAATAATATATAAAAAGTATGGTGTAAGCATGTATGATATCCAGGCTTTACACACAGTGAAATGTGTTACGTTGTATGAATTGCTAGAGAGGTGACACACACTGCCTTAGGATGCGTTACCTTCAAAGTCTACATGCCCGTCTCCGTTGAGGTCGATGTCCCGTAGGATGTCCTCCAGGTCTCTGTGTCCGACCTGAAAAGTTCAGATTGTGATGGAAGGTGTGAACATCCACGGCACAAACTCAGGCAAGATAATCAAGTAGTAACAGACAAGATTCAGACAGACACCATGATTGATGGACAGCAACGAACAGGAGGACAGACTCGCTCAGCAGCTCTGTACCTGTTGTCCTAAAAGTTTCTTCATCGCTTCTCTGAGTTCTGCTGTGCTGATCTGGCCGTCACCGTTAGTGTCAAACTGAGAATGATGAGAGAAAGAGAGACAAATGAAAAATGACTAACTAACACTTGTAGAACTCGGTAACCCTCTACAATAATGCTGTTATCAAACTAACTCTTCATGTTTTTCCTCACCTCCTTGAATGCATCCCTCAGCTCTTTCACCCCGATCATGTCTGCCGTTTCAGCCAGAAGCTTGGGCCCCATGAGTTCAACAAAGTCCTCAAAGTCAACATGTCCTCCCACTGTAGGACAGATAGAAAAGAGGAAGCTGAATTAACCTCCAGGGTATTCTTAGAGACAAAAATATTTGTACTCCGTCAGATTAATGGTGTTGCTGAAGCCTAAGCACTGTTTTTAAAGTGTCCGTAAAAGTATTGAACTCAAACCTGCAGTGATGACATGCATAACTGATTCTGAATGTTTGTCAGAGGAATGGGGGAAATGATTAAGAGACAAGCATGCGCACGCGCACACGCACACGCACACGCACACGCACACGCACACACACACACACACACACACACACTACTTACAATTCATGTTGATCTGCTGGCTCAGTTCTATTAGCTCCATCTCAGTTGGCATGTAGCCCATAGTTCTCATGCAGTTCCCCAAGTCTTTACAGCCGATAAACCCATCCTTGTCTTTGTCAAACTCCCTGAATGCCTCACGCAACTCTGAGAGCGAGGGAGACAAGGGTTACATTTTGTAGAGATATGAAAACGATTTGAGAATATTGTAAAAATAAAAGTGCCATACCATCCATTTCTTCGGGCCTTAACTCTCGGTCCTGTGAAAGAACACATTGCAGGGTTAGGATCCAAACACTGCTGCTATTTTCAAAAATGATGCCACTACCCAGGATTCCTTGCACAACAGGATGCTGTACAAAAATAAGTGACTGCAGGTATGTGCCGCAGAGTGCCAAGAGTCAGCATGTTCCCTTCCAGCCAGAGAAGGAAAAGCTTATCAGTAAAGTCACCTGCTGAAGAAAAACATGCAGACTCTTGGCACTCTATGACACCCTGTTATAAAAGAATAGGATAGAAGTATAATAGCAGAAACAGGATACATTATAGCATGGAGATGCAGAGACAATGGAGAGCAACAGTTCCTTTAATTTAAAATCCAGTGAATTCTAATGACCCAATCTCAACCCATACTTCCATTACGACGTTAATGCGAGAGCTTGTCATCAGAACAGTGAGTAAAACAGCGGTTGTCTACACTGAGGATTTCAACATCCCTGTTTTCTTTAATAACAAGACCTTAACCCGTGTTGTTGTCACTGCTGGAATAAGACGAAGAGAGAAGATTGTAATGTAAGGAGCATTTCTGTCATCACCATAACCCCGTTTTAATAACACTCCATCCTGATACAAATGTCCAACAATTTTATGAGTAATGCAGCTTCATGCAGGACTATACACAAACACACACACAGCCTTGCATTCAGCATTCGGCATTCTTGCTAACAAAAGGAAAGATTTCACATTCTCAAAATGCCATCTACTCATGTCCACTGCGTTTATTTACATGCTGTGAGTGCTGAGGTGACAGTGGGAAGTGGTTACTACACTCATTCATCTCATGTTTCTGTTATTGTGCGTGTACTGTGTTGTGTGATAATCTCTCGGGATTCATGCACATGATATTGTCTGGACTTACGTACAGCCTGCCGGTTCTCAGCGAAGCCCTTGCGTAGAAAGATGCACGCAGGCCCCAGTACGGTGTGCATAGTGGCTCCGTTCTGGGCCATGGCCACTAGCGGCTCAAGATAGGCCCCCCCAGTGCCCCCCTCCTCAGACTGCACTGCTTTGTAGTTCTTCTTTTGGTCCTGGAGCAGCATCCGAGGTGGGGGGCCGGACATGGGAGCAGGGGCAAAGACAGGGGTGGAGACTGTGACTCAGACTGTGGCAGCATGGAGTCAAAAAGGAACCGACTAGGAGGGGGGATGACGGACATATGTCTGTCAATCTAGAGTCATGCAGTCATAGAGAGTATAGAGTCATAGTCAGTTATGAGAGGTGTAGAGTCAGGTCTGTCATAGAGAGGTGTGGAGTCAGGTCTGTCATGTGGAGTCAGGTCTGTGATACAGACGTGTAGAGTCAGGTCAATCATAGAGAGGTGTGGAGTCAGGTCTGTCATAGAGAGGTGTGGAGTCAGGTCTGTGATACAGACGTGTAGAGTCAGGTCAATCATAGAGAGGTGTGGAGTCAGGTCTGTGATACAGACGTGTAGAGTCAGGTCAGTCATGGAGAAGCACCTCCGTCAGTGGGAAGAGGTTGTAATTTCCTGACAAGAGCAACTAATGCCGTCCATGAATCTGCCCTGCAGGTCACAATACTGCACAACAGAACACTATCAAGTAATAAATACATGACGCAGAGGGCATCGCGTATTATAGATGATGCCAATGGCTGAATTAACTTAATTGCAAAAATACAATGCATATGTCACACTGACAGCCTCACAAAGCAGCTCTTTAATCTTCAACCGTACATTTTGGGCCAACCTTGTGATTAAAGGACAAGCCAATTTTCCCTAATCTACAACCATACTTAAAGTTATGAAAACATAACACCAAAGTCATTGCTGAGATCTGGGAAAACAGCATCACAATGATGGCGGACAGGGCGAGAAAACACAAGCAGTCACCATAGAAGTTTTAAATAAACCCCTATATTAGCCAAATTTATGTGGAAGAGAACATGGAGGCAATGAGTAAAATCAAAACCCAACCACATGTTGTCAACATTATTACAGTTACAGACCAACTGGTTCAAATTGGTCATAATTACCAAAGTGGCGTGCAATTACTGATTATAATCAACATTTCAGGCGCACTCACTTGGTTTTATCTCCAGATGAAGCGGTTTAGATTATCTGACTGCTCATGTTTCTTGCCCCATCTGACCCATCTCAACACAGACTCTGCTGAGATTATAATAATATAATCATAACTGATAGCAATGATGGGCTGAACTAAAAATAAGACCGACGTTGTAATAAACTGGAATAATGCTCTAATACCCAATTTGTCCACATGAGTCCACATTTAACTGACAGCATTATGATTCCAACTAATGACACTGTCTAAATGTGTTGGTAGTCATATGGTAGTGCATTGTCTGGGGGTTAGAGGAATCAAAGGATTGATGATGACGCAGTGTATTTATAATCAACAAGACTCGGATAGTTATTTGAATATCTGTTTTTTTATTAGCACATTACAGAATAATGCTGTTGTCCTGAAGATCTGGGTAAAGTTCAGTCAGCCATTTCATTATAATCACCCATTATCCAACTAACCAGGGGGCAAAAAGTGTTCTCATAGCAGTCACCCCAATTACAGAGAAAGCTACAGGTTAATTAAAAAAAAAAAAGTTGGGCAATCACTGCTCGCCTGTGGACAAAACAAACCTCCTCTAGATAAAGCCAAATAAGGTCAAACCATTTCTCTGGCTAATATTTGAATTAGAGAAAGCAGCTGCCTAATCTTAGGCAAAATGCAGAAACCATATTATTTGACTGTCTACTGCAGCAGAAACATCTCTTCTTGAATGAAAAATGTCGGACAAGTCTTCAATTATGGCCGAGTAACATCCAACGCAGTAGAGTAAAATCCAACTAAAAGCGAGTGGAGTGGACTCACTGTCACAGCGAATTACCAAGGGACCATTTTTGCTGCTGCTGCTTTAAATCTCAGAGACATAAGCTACCCATCTACAAATGTTTGTACAGGGACCATAAGACAACTACATGCATGCGTAATGAAAAATGAATATGCAAGCATATACTACATGCGAATATACAACGTATAATACTCTCTACAAATGACCTTCACACTCCATCTGTTCCCCTGCCAGTCCTAATGCCAGTCCATGCATTCATACAGACCCCACCACAGGAACGGATGCCCACTGGGTAATCTGACCAAGTGATGCATGGAGCTAGGCTGTCTGTGGATATATCGTGCCAGAAAAGTACTATGAAGCCACGCGCTTGTAGTTATATAAGCCAATAAAAAGAAAGAAAGAAAAAAAGGCCGAAGTCAAGCAAGAACTTCTCTACCACTCCAACCGATTTAGCACAGATGGCATCAACAGTTGCTTGTCATATCGTGCTTTCTCAAGGATGTGCAGCTGCTGATCTTAAGGAATACCTATTTGTTGGACCATCTGCCTGCTACACTGAGAGTCTATTCAAGCATACGCCGATACAATGAGGACAGCTGATGTACGAGATGTATTGTACGAACCAAGGTCATCTTCTTGAGCTAATATAGATATTGTTCTGAATGTTTCTTCACTCGTCGTTCTTCAATTGCGCACTTGCGTCGTCATCTAAAAAGCTTCAATGCCAGCGCTACATTTGAGTTAATAGAATCTGACGTAGTTAAAAGAGCACACCTGTTTGCAACATTAACACTGGCGGGTCACATCCCGCAGGTGCAGTTTCAACAGTTTAGAAATCTTCTGTTGGCTGGCAAGGCTGCATAGCCGTGCAATTTGACCCTAACTTTAATCTTTGGCGACAAGATACAAAATTCACCAACTTCATCTCAGCAAATGAGGTCCAGCAAAAGCAGCACTAACCAGCTCCTCTGACCTTTGTCTAAAAGGCTAAAATGGGTTTCTAGGGAATGCGGGTGTGCATGAAAATGAGCACAGAGGGAACGTGTATCTAAAAAAAAAAAGACATATTGTAAAATGGAACAATTATTAGCTCTGCCCTAAACATGCAAAATGAGTTTCCCTCAAAGTCAAGTCAATAATAAAGACTATAAAATCATAAAATTGTCTGAAACTACAGCATGAGACACAAGCTTTATCTTGAAAAACTCTTTCACTATTCTCCCATATGCTTGGACTCCGGCA
Organism: Anoplopoma fimbria; assembly: GCF_027596085.1. Lineage (NCBI taxonomy): Eukaryota > Metazoa > Chordata > Actinopteri > Perciformes > Anoplopomatidae > Anoplopoma > Anoplopoma fimbria. The sequence goes on along the minus strand of NC_072462.1, from coordinate 16,342,531 downwards.
ACACAAAACACAGGGAAACAGTTCAGGACATCCCGTCAGTGAATACCCAGTCAGACAGTACAGGGTTTAGTCAGAAAGCTTTTGGTCAGGTTGGGGACACACCATGAGACAGACATGCATCAACACTCAGGGGATTCAAGGAGACCACAGCAGAGCAGACCTTACCTTCTTGGTGAAAATTTTAAGCGACTTTACAGAGTTGCCCATTGCAAAGAAAAAAAATCCTTCTTGTTTTTATGTTTTTTCTCTAACTGTGTCTGTGTTAGTGTGGCTGTATGTAAGTGAATGCATGTGTGTTTGCGTATGTTTCCGGGCATGCATGGGAATAGGGGTGATTAGGAAGGGAAAGAGGGTTCAGTGGGTCATCGACTGATATAAGAGGACATTTGGAAAAAGGCAGGGAGAGGAGCAGGGGTATCATAAGAGGGGGGGTAGAAGAGGCAGGAGGGAGAGGACGAAGGAGTGTACCGGGAGGACCTACAGGCAAAGGACGCCGGAGGTACAAGGGGGGAGGGACGCTGAAACAAAAGAGGGAATATGTAAAGACAGAGCACGGATCAGAACAACACAAAGATAAGCGAGGGAGAGGAAGCATGCATGTGATCAGAGCGAGATGCAAGCGCCAGGAGTAGAAAAAGGCAAGATTGCTTATTCATTCCATCCTCCCTCCTACAGTGTCTTTCCTCCCTCCCCTCTACCCTCTCTCTCGCCCTCTCCTTCTCTCTCTCTCCCCCTCTCCATCTCTTTCTCCGTCCGTCCGTCCGTCCGTCCGTCTGTCTATCTTTTGCCCTTTTTTAACCCTCACTCTCTCCACTTCTCTGGCTCACCCCACAGTTTCAAACCATCAATGCGAATGTGACAGAAGAAGCTCGTTCGGACAAGCATATTACCTTCCCCTGAGCGAGACGCTGGAGACACTAATCCAAACATGCACACACACGCACACACACACACACACACACACACACACACACACACACACACACACACACACACACACACACACACACACACACACACACACACACACACACACACACACACACACACACACACACACACACACACTCGATTAAACACACGCGGATGTTGGGCTGTGGAGCTAAAAATATCACACACGCTCTCTATACACCCCCTACTCTCCCTCATTTCTCCCCACTCATCCCCTGGCATCCATCCCCCTTTTCTATCACACACACACACACACACACACACACACACACACACACAGCATCACAATGTCATGTTAAGCTTGAACGACAGATCAAAGCCAAAATGTGAAAGAAATCACATATGGATTGTGAAACACCAGGGATGCAAACCAACACGTGAAATTGCAAACACACACAGTCGGGGAAAGAAATGCTCTCTCTCAGTCTCTCTCATCCACACACATGCAAACACACACACACACACACACACACACACACACACACACACACACACACACACACACACACACACACACACACACACACACACACACACACACACACACACACACACACACTTATTGTTAAGTATTGAGAAAGTGAGTGATCAGCCAAAGATCAAACACATCTGACACCAGCAGTTTAAGGTAAATGGATTTGTAAAGCACCTTTCTAGTCTTTGGACCACTCACAGCATTTACACCACACTTGTCAGCATTCACCCATTCACACAAAATCATACACTGATGGAGAGGCTTCCATGCAAGGTGGCACCTGTCAATGCGGACTAAATCTATTACACAATCACAACCATTCATTTGCGCTGGCACAGCCATCCGGAGCAATTTGGGGTTAAGTGTCTTGCCTAAGGACACATCGACATGGACTGGAGGAGACGGGGTTCTTCCTATTGGAAGACGAGCCGCTCTACTCCTGAGCCACTTCCGCCCCCACAACGCAACAATGCAAAGGAAATTATACATTAATTAGAGGTACTTGTACTTTAACCCCCTTACTCCACTAAATAAATGATGCACTTTTCCCTCCATCTCATTTTACAGCTATTTACATTGCAGATTTAGATTTTACAGATAAAAAATATGATCAGCTTATAGAAATTAAAAATTGTTTTATATGCATGTACCAAATAGTATATACAAATAGTTAGAATTATCAGCAGTTTGACCAGTGATAACATTAACATTACATCCATATTAATGCATTAGTAACAATAATGATTAACACTCTACAATAAGATGTTCTACATAATGAGTCATTTTGCTGATAATACTTGTAATTTCAGGGCTTTAACTTGTATTTTTACATTGTAAAATTGGTACTTTTACCTACCTAAAAGATAAGATAAGAGATAGAGCTCCACTGATTTTCCATTCTCAGTGCATGTGCACTGGAGGCTTTACGTTTCAGCATCATTACTTGTGTAAATTGCATATTGAACCATGATTGCATTTCAAATAAGCTGTGATGTCACAAAAGCACGCTTGAACACGTCTTTAGTTTAGCAGAGTGAAACATCTTCAGGAGTTGAAAGTGAAAATAGCCCACTAGGGTCAAACTCCGCACAGTGAAGGTCAAACATCCAAGTGAACAACAATAAGAAGAACACATTTTAGGAGCCGAGGGGGAATTTAAAGATCTTACTGCTTCTTCCACCAATGCTTAAACTACAAACCCTAAAACACAGTATAAAACTCTCATTTTAGGATTCTACCAGCAGCATTTACTCTTGAGGTAACTTTGCCGGATGCTATGTAATACTAATAAACATCCTTATTCCCCTCTCTTGTTCGACCTTGTCTATTCTCTGCTATTTAAATAAACACATTCACGCCAAAGTCGCTTCAGATCTCGCTCCCATTCAATATCTCCGCGGCTCCTCTGTGCTGTTCTGCGGATGATTCACCCAGCCTCTCACCGGAGGCTCATTGTGAACTTCAGAACACATCAGACGTCAGACACAGGAGCCGTCAGCTCTCATAATGTCAGACCATAGTGTGTGCACGGGCATGAGATCCATGTCTCCCCCTTTCTCTCTCCCCAGTATCCTTCTCCTCACCCTTTCTCACTCACACACACTTTACTTTGCGTAACTACTTTCACACTACAAACGGACAGCAATTCACGAGCATCTCGGGAGAAAATTCATCTGTATATCTGAGGAATATCTGGGGTTGGTTTTCCAGGAATCCCACAGATTCAAAGAGATTTTTGAAAAATGCACACGATACAAAGAAATCTAAATGCATGTACTCCTCAGGAGGCTCATTTTAAGAGGAAATACTAATCATTTCTTGTGCTTTTCACTGAATATCTTGAAGTCGTATATAATCCGGTTTCATCCACTACCATCCAGTGTGTTAAATGAGCTGAAAGATGTAGGACGGGGAAGGAAGGGATGGATGTAATAGCAAGCTCTCATGCGTTCATCATCAACCTGACAATTGTTCTTTGGCTAAAATAAAAGGAGCACTTCTGTATCTTTTTTTGTTATCTGCAAGATGGAATGACGTGTAACCGTGTCCCGGTCAAATGTGGTCTTCTCCCTGAAGCTATACTGAGTTTACTTCGCAGTCTATTTTTTTGATGCAAAGACAAAAGGGATAAATAGTGTGACCATGAGATTTGTGTTTTGTCCGTGTCTTCTTGTCGTCACTGGAGGACGTCTAAGCGGTGAAAAAATACATACACTTGCGTCATCATCTTGTGCTCGGGCTGAGACGTCACAGTTTTGTCCTACAGTTGATTAATAAATGCGCATGGCTAAAACTGTCAGCTCTCATGCTGATTATTCTGGTATTTCCGTGTTATTTCAGACGGTACTTCATGTAAAATTGGTCTGGTAAAACACCTACTGCGTCATCAGGTGGAAGATATTGACGAGTCTCATTTAGTCAATTAAACCTGTTGTTTCTCCTCTGACTCATTTATTCCGTCCTCTGTCTCGCACTGATTTTTCCCTTTCAGCCTCAGGTCTCCAAGAATATTTAGCATCTTCGTGCACACTTGTGCGCTCAACACTGCAGCCTCTGTGCAGTTGTGTGCGCAGGCTTTTACATTTCACTGCCTAATCCTCGTCTCAAAAAAAGGGATTTAACCAAAGAGTGAGTTTTCCACCTCCTTCTTTGCCAGCGCAGATATAAAAATATCATCTGTGTCTAAAAATAGCCTACTCTAGACCTGCTGGAGGCATATGCTGGGGTGAATACGATGATCTTTTTTCTCTTATTTCCACCCATCTTTTCCCCCTTATTCCACTCATTTTGTTCTTTTCTTGTGAAACACGCCTCCTCTCTCTTTTCACAGACGTCATCAAGGTCAGTGTGACCCCGACAGAGGAAGAGAGATTTTTATGAGGGCAAAGAAAAAAGAGAAAAAGGGAACGACAGACAGGAAACATCAGTGGATATGAATGCTAGATGAGTAACAGTAAAACCAGGCGAGGAAGTGAAGGGCTAATCTGTGTTTTAAGACCTTTCCTCACATTGTCTCCAGAGCTGTCAGGTGGGAGCAGGGAAGTGAGAGTTGATGAGCGTTTGTCTTATATAACAATCATCAGGTCTGCCAGTGCTTTCTCCTGATTTATCCCATTGCCTCGCTTCCTTCCCTTTCTTTCCCAGCCTGTATCACTTCTCCTGTCTCACTGATGTGACACACAGTGGACGGTTAATCCCTCTCACTCACACACTCTTTGAATTCAGACCCATTAGTGCAAACGGTACTTGCTCCCTCTGCTGGTTAACACACAAATTCTTTCATCTGAATTTAATTTGAAAAGAAAATCATCTCCTCCATAATAAATCTCTCAGCAGGAGATAATAGACCTCTTTCAATAACATCCCTGTACCGCATTAAAAGATTCCCAGTGATGGTATTTTTTTAGAACAAGGTCACTGAAGGTCACAAAAGCTGAGGGATGTGGTGGGTGTTAGAATATCCTAAAATAGAAACTGAATTTCTACTGGGAAAAAAAAACACTCATGCTCTGTCCTTGGTCAAGGTTTATGGTGTAACCTGGATAGTTTAAAGGCCTAACGTGCAGAAATAATGGGAATTTTGCTGACTATGGTGAATTAATCACATTACAAACGTCTAATAAACGCCACAACCTATATGCAAATATAGAGCCGCAAAACACATTCAAGCAGCTAACATTTGTCCCTGCTCTAACCCCCACACTAGCCTTTAATTTGCAATCATGAATCATCTTATGGATATGAAACTGTGGATTTTTAATTAGTAGCTTGGAGATACATGATGGCGACCTGCCCTTTTATTCCACAGTGTCTCAAATTTGCTCGGTCAGGTATCATGCTTGCCAACGCATTTGAATATTTCTACCAAGATAAGCAAAAAAAAAAAAAACATTCCGCCCTCCTCCAGAATTTCAAAATTAGGTCTTGATGGGCTATTTTTAGATTATCTTTCACAGGCAGCGAATTAGTTTTGTTGGTGTCGTATGCAGATCTTGATGTTATGTAAGAAAACATGAAATTTGCAGTGGGTTATATCTCCCCCTGTATTCTGCATTGCTCTGCCACATCTACACAAGGAGCATTAAAGACATTTATTATGACTGTGGGGTCTCTATAATAAAACAGCTTGGGTAAGATGCTGAGCCGGTGTAAAATAAATATAATTTTGTTTTCAGTCTCACACATTCATCTTTCACCTTCTCTTGCTCTCTCTTTCACACAAACACTGATGTGCATAATGAGTATCGTCAACTCAGAAATCCATTTTTGACTATTGACAGCTGACTTTAACTTCACAGTGACATCAAAGAAAACTAATTATTGATTCAGCTTCAAAATATATAATCATCGCTGAGTGACTAAACTTTTTGATGTGATGTTTTCAATTTGAGTTGATGATTAATCCTGTTATTTGATTCATCTGCAATTCACATTCCACTCACCAAAGATCATTCAGAGCTCAGATCTGCAGTTACATTTTATCAACATAACTATTCAAATACACAATAAGATTGTATTAAAAAAAATGCTCACTGTTTCCCAAAAGCTCCAACAATTTCAGGTGGAAAACATATTTGCCGGAAACGAAAAAAACATCTGCTATTTCCACACATGTCAGCAGCTCTAGAGAGCGTATATAGCACACCGCTGATAGATATCGCCTCACTGGAACCCCTGAGACTGATTGAAGCTCTGGCCTGGATTGAAATGGAGTTATTTCTGGAACACATTAGCATTTGGGGAGGTAATTGTCTCCTCTTGAGCTTTTTTATCATCAACGCAGAGAGAAGGATTTCAATGAAACAAGGAATAGACGGCCTGCTGCAATGTACGACTGCACAGTGTATGGTAGTCAAGGGAGAAGTGTGGCAGACAACTGATGTGTTAGTGAACAGGTGATGCAGGGAAGAACCTGTATTTGCTGTTGACCCTCTCGCCACAGCCTCACATTATATAAATGGTTTACATATATGTGTGTCTATGTGTGTGTGTGTGTGTGTGTGTGTGTGTGTGTGTGTGTGTGTGTGTGTGTGTGTGTGTGTGTGTGTGTGTGTGTGTGTGTGTTGTGTGTGTGTGTGTGTGTGTGTGTTGTTTGTGTGACAAGCTCTCATCATTGAAAAGTTTTCCACTCAGGGGAAAGTTGATCCCCCTGCTGTTGTAAAGCGCCTGTATTCATATTAGGATGCTTGACAGACCGCAGCCCCCCCCCCCCCCACCATCCCATCATGAAACTGATGGATACCAGATACAAACAGAAGCCAGATTTGGACTGAATGAATGCATCCATTTTTAATCTGCTCAACTGGGGTGAACGGAGGTCCAGTCACCCATGGCCTCCAGCTTCCCCTTCACCAACCTATAGTACCCTCACCTGCTGTCGACCAGTCATCTCTGCAGATCATACACTTTTAATGAGCATCCACGGCTACAGTACATTTGGCATTAAACAGGAGTAGATTATCAAACTTTCACTTTGTTGATCATAATACACATTAATACACCTCTTCCCTTTTATAGGACAGGATTATTTTTGTCCTGTCATATTGATATATATATATATATACTCTCTTTCACTTTATAAATTAGCTTTTATTTTGAGTGGCTTCTTTTTACCACCTATGGCTTTAATTGCACCCGGTGGAGGGGGATGTCTCTTTGCATTGCCTCTCCAAGATTTTCTCTGTGTTGAGGAAAAGCTATCCTAAAACCTCTTCTTACAGTGAAAATGTTTGAAACTAATGTTACTTGACTAAAAAATATGCATTTAAAGCTAAAGCTAAGACAGCATTCTCTAAATTGACCTTATAAAATAAACATATCACTTTCAGTTTTGAGTCTGGATTCTTGACTCATGCTGCTGCTGCTGCTGATGATTTATTCACCAGAATGTCCTTTTCTTATTGTGTTGCACGACATCAGTGAGCAATAGGAATCTGTTTACTTCAACAAACAAACATACATTTTAGAAAAAAGTTGAATTTCCTCTCCAATGCCCTGCTTACCTGCCCAAAGACTGACTTCACTATGGGATGGAGACTAGCGTCATACTCTGACACGGGCGCGTTGGGTCGTTTGGACGTGCGGCTGTTTCCGGACTTTACAGGTACGCCGGTCGCAGGTGTCTCAGAGCTGAGGCTGGAGGACGACCCGGTGATGATGACCTTCTCCCTGGGTTCGAATAAGAAAGCCGCGTCGTCCTGTTGTTGTTTTGGATGAGAGGGAGTGGGAGAGGTCTTGTCCCGGTGATGCGCAGCAGGAGGCAGCTCACCTCGAGGAGAGTCGCGGTGCTGATGAGAGTGTTTGGACCTGGAGGACTTGCCTCGCTCTTTTTGATGCCGACTCGTGCGGTGTCTCGCTTCTTCCTGAGAGGTACCGTCATCCAGGAGGCTCCCCTGTCGGTGCTGAGCGGGGCTCTTCTGCACCCGGTGAGAGTCGGCATGTCTCGGTTGGCAGAGAGGTCTCCGTGAGCTCGTCTCGCAGTCCTCCGTCCAGCCCTCGCAGTCTCCGCCTCCAGCTCCGGTGTGGTGATGCTGAGCCCGCTGGCTCCGGTGGTCGCGTGGACCGCTACCGGAGGAGTGCGCGGACCTGCGGTTGAGCCCCGAGGACCTGAGCAGAGAAGTAGTGGACTCGCTTTTGGGAAGATCGGAGCTCATCGTTCGCCTGACGGGAGGAGTGAAGCCGCTGCGGGCTGGAGCTCGAGTACGGGATGAAGAAGGCAGTCCTCCGCCACGTGCAGGTGTTCAGCATCAGCCAGTCGGGGGAAGGTGAAGCAGCAAGCAGCCACCTGATCGAGAGCATTGGCAGTGGATGTGAAGTGCAGCCCGATGGCGGTCAGAGTGACGCTTCACTGGGGTGGGGGGGGGGGCACAGCTAACTTCGGGGATGACAGCATGTGTGTCACGCAAGTCCACGCGCAAAGTTCATTAAGACTCACGTCACTGCAGCAGATCATTTCCCGCATAATGAGCTGCTTGATAATCCATTTATACTGTATTGCTGTAGAAGCTCCGTTTGAGTCACATGTTTCATCAATAAATACATAATGACATAATGACATCGACAGATTCACTCAACATTCAACATGTCGCTTCTGTGACATTCATGCCAATGGACAGATGTCAGAGAAGTAGCCTTGGAGTGCCTTAAAGTGTAACTTGAATATTTCTTAAACTAAACACAATTCAAAGATTATCGACCAATGCAGGATGGACTCACAATAAAGCAAACGTATGAAGAGGTGAAATATAAGAGCAACTAGGATTAAAAGGATGACACAAAGAAGATGACAAAGTCAAAATATTTTTGCACACTTCAGCAGTTAGTAGGTCTCTTGAGCTATGAATAACCTTGTTTGCAATTAACACTGAGGCACCATTTGTTCATTAGTCAGCATCGGGATGAACAAACGAGTGAAATGTGATATACAAAACAGAACTAGAGGAGAAGATATTCCACAGTAAATCATAAACATACCAATTCATTTAGACTCTGCTAAAGCTATGAGTGTGTTGACCATCAGCATTTTTGCACCAAATGTAGAAGAAAAAGGAGAAAAGAAAAAGCTACCATTTAATCTGCATTCAAAGTTTTCAAAAGACATTTACAGATTCAATCTTTCAAGAAGAAAGTCTTCTTACGATGGCCTTCCAAAAGATCTCACTATAAGAGGTCAATCTTCAACTATTACAGTTTCTAACTCCTGGGACTTTTGTCTCATTTTCTTTAAATTGTAATGTCGTTTTCATATATCTTTGACAATGTGAATAGTGTTTCCCTTGGATTAGATTTCATTGTTATTTTCATTGAAGTTATTTGATTTGAACTGTTCACCTATGACAAACAACATGGTTGCATAATCTGGGTATAAAAATGATGTCAAGGTGTGAACATAGTAGACTGTGGGTTACTCAAAATAGTAACAGCAAAAGTTCAAAAGGGGGAAGAAAACCGCTAAAAATAACAGCGTGACAATCTTTCAGTCTCATCCCATCTGCACACCTACGGTCATAATTCTCACAGCAGCTGTCTGGGGATGCAGGGCAAAAGTGTGTAATGATGTCAATACATGGAGCCAATTAGACACTCAAGCTCTCACGAACTGTGTTTTTTTTTTACAGCAAAAGCTGAGAAATGAACAGATTTTTGCCCTCCTCTCTCTGGGGAATTTTTGTTCTCTGACATCTGTGTCTCTGTCTCGTCTGCTCCAGGGAGAGGCAAAGCATCTTCACTCCATCGCCCCAATCCTCCCCCATCCTCCCCCCTCATCAACATCGGCCTGCTTTAACTCCTCTGCCGCCTTTTTTATCCTTCGTGCATCTCATCCAGTGCTGCTGAGCCATTGCTAGTGCTATCAGGTGTAACCATATCCGTTAAACTCATCACACTGTCCACACCCTCTCTCTTTTATGAGCATAAATAGAAATGATGAGGTTTTGATCTCAACTTGGGACTGCTTTTTTTTTTAGAACATGTCATTCCTATAAGATGTGTGAATCGTTAATATTAAAAAACATTTAAATCTCTTGCAAGTTCTCTTCATCTTCCCGTCCCTCTTCATCTCGCTCTTCCCTGCTGTAGACTTTGGGCTGCAGAGGGACATAAAAGCCTCAGGGTGCAATATGGCCCATTTAATGTCCGCAGAGACAGAGAGAGTAAAAAAACAACAGGAATGTGCTGCGTAGTACATTAACACATTTTTTTTTTTAAATAAACAGAAAATATTATAATTATAAAATGATGACACTGGGAAATCATTTCTTAAACAACTCAAAAAACAAAGTTGCATGTCTTTTTGTTACGGTTTTTGGGGTCATGTCACGTTCTATTTTTGCATCTCACCCTCCAATCCGCCCCGATGTCACCCGCTCCAACTCTCAGCGGGGTCAGATGGCCAAACTAACTTTCATGGCAAGCGCTGCAATGCACACAGCTGCTGCTCACCATCAGCAGAATTACTGGGAATACTCTGTAATATTTTGTTATGAAGTCAGTTCCAAAACCTTTTGAAAACCAAATGAAAGACTTTCATAGTCGAGGATAAAAGATGCAAACAAATGTATTAACTATCCGTTTTTTGATAAGAGTATATCATGTACTTTTTAACAAATATCAAAATACTCCTTTTTAAAATTTAATTTTGTAATGTTAGTTTCTGTGCTTTTCTCATTATTTTCATATTTAATGTCAATAAAGCAATTTTCAAGCAGAAATGCAAACAAAGCTGACTCAAACATCTTAAACTGAACTCAGTGACACGGGGCAGTTATTTAAAAAAAATTCTGACTCTCACCGTGTCTCTGAACAACCTCGTCCACTGTTGAAGTTTAGTATTAATGAAAGATTAATCAGCTTGGTGAATTATTAACAACAAAGCAGCTTGGGGCCTACAAGGTGAAGAATGGGCTTTCTCATCTGAATCATCACAACATTTTGCCAACTCATCTAATGAGCACTTTCTGTAGGATTTAATATCAACACTACGACAGAACAATCAGGGTCACATGGAACCAGCACGAACCTAGAAACTGATACTTTGACAAAGTTCAGACTAAAGCCTTGCTGTCATCAATAGAATGGTGCAATAATCAATTTAAACAGTTCAACACAACCAATAATATAATATTTATTCATGAGGACAGTTTATTCCTCTTGATCTAGTTTACATTTCTATGATCAAGAACGTCTGGCAGGTTTGCAATGTAGCTCCTATCATCATGTGATGTGTTAATGTAAATTATCCAAAATTACTTGACGACCGTGTTTTTGCCATGTATAATGTAAATCAGGCAAAATCATCATGTTCAGCCGTTAACCTGTCTGTGAACTGTAGTTGATCATGAGGGACGAAGAGAACTATAGTCTTTACATAAATGTTTTAAAAGGCAGAGGTTAGGGTTCTCTTGGTGGTACAGATACAAGGATGTTTATTCCATTATGCCTCACGTACCTGTTACTCCTAACGTTGTTAGTTTATCAAAAATACTTAATTCCAGCCTATGCGAGGAAACACTATCCTATAAAGAGCATCATCATCTTTTAAACATAAGGATACATTCTTTTTTTAAGTTAAACTTTGTTCACAGAGTTGAAATGCAATAATTGTTGTAGCCAAATTGGTTCGAAGAATTCAAATTATCAGCCACTAGAAAGACTAAAACTTTCAAAGAAAAGAGTCCATTTTCTTGAAATTACTTTGAATGAGTTGGTATAAGGACATTATGACGTGTTCATGAGCTTATTCCCAATCAGCCACAGCTGTATGAGGGAGGTGTTAATTCCTTTGAGCTTAAACTGCTTAATTTCCACCCACTCCAATAATGGTTTCATCACAGTAAATGGAGGGCTGGTGCCAGTTCAATCAGTGTTACTGTTACCAGACACAGCAGATGTGTTTCACTTTGAATGCGGTGCAAAAGGAGTGAAATAAAGTCGACTGCAACTTACTAGTGAATTTGTCTTCATGAAGAACAAATATGCTAAATGCAGCTCTGAATCAAAGCACATTTATTATATTTGTGGTGAATTCTTGGGCATTATAATATCTATAAATATATAAAAAGACAGCATAGATAATCTTGGCAATCTTTAGCAAAAGCATTACTCAGAATTAAAATTTAGTGCATAATATTGTTTTTAAATTAGTGTTTAATAGTCTGTGTTTTAAGCAATAGTTTGAAATGCACTGCAAAAAGACAGTTGCATAAGTGTACTGAAGTGACAGGAGTGTATTTTTGGAATCATGCATTATCTATGAATTCAGTGTGTAATCCAAATGATCTTGAATGTACTTGTCCCTCTTTACACAGATGCCCGGCTTCGTTTCACTCTGTCTTTTTGTTCTTCACGGGTGACTCACCCAGAAGAAAACTGTTTTAGAACTATGTCTCACAGACAAGAAAATATTTTGGTCCAAGTGCATTGCAGTGCATGTTAGCAATTATTTAATCCAAACCAACCATTAACAGAGACAACAAAATGGACTGTCAGGAATCATTAATCATTCTCCTGAAGAATGAAAAGGTTACAGATGGCAAAAAATGCCTGTGAGTGAAAGATCCCATGGACTAAAGACTGTAAAGGTGCAGTACTGACATATGGCCTGAGGGTGGTGGTGGTAAGGAGAGAATAGTAACTATGCACTATTTATAGTACCACAACAACCTACAGCATGGATGGTTTCATTGCAAAATATGCTCCTGCATCCTCTCTGTGTACTTTACAAGTGTGAAGACATTAATTATGACACATGTCTTATACAAGGTCTTATATAAAGGTCATTGGTTACTACTTAATATTCCTGCATTGTACAAATTCAACACAGATGCAATGATATGCTATTTGTCAACAGAGATGGGAGTTCTTTGTCTAAACGTTTCAGCTTGTAATGCCATATTATTTGACTGTTTTCTCTTTCGGTTATGTGCAGTTAAATGTGAACAGAACTTCCGTGAGCATTTCTATGAAAGCCCTGTGTTGAATAATGTCCCTTTATCTGTCTTTAACAACTTCATTTTGATACAATGGTCCTTTGTTTGTCACCAGGTGAACTCTTTCTCAATAGCTTGTATAACCAGCATCCCCTCTTTACCACCACTTACACACTCAACAGAATCCTCTTTAGCAGGTTATACTTGAGTCTACAACATCATCAACTACAACCAGCCATGCAAAGCTGGCCAGCAACCTGATCATCCCACCGATGCTAACGAGCATGACCCCTGACTCCCACCCCCCAAACCAATTGTTAGACGTACAGCATGCCCTGCCAGGAAGCATTATGCTTGAGTCACCACAGAACCAAACAATCTTCCACAGCCACCTCGCCTTGGCAATCAACAAAGCAGGCTAACAACACGCAGCAACATGATCCAACAGCCTGGCAGTTTACCAGCAGTATCTGCACAATCCACCAAACATACCAGGCAAGACTCTACCGCTCTAAGCGTCCTTTATCCAAGCTAGCAACAAAATATTTATGTATAGATTTCTGTTTATAGCATCACAAGTTCTGGACTCACCTGTCTTTGCCCCAGTCACCTTTGGCATTTCTTTTTACCCCCAGCCATTCACTGGAACTGGCTGCATGGTCAGCCATGTTGTTCATTGGCTGCCTTTGGCTCTGCCCACTCACAACCAGTTCAGTTAACTGGGAACAAAACCCCTCCAGAAAGCCTCAACTGGGCCACGCTGCTCTACCACTGCTACCATCTCTTTAAACTGTATCACAGCCTTTTCATTTGGACCAATTCTGTTGCATCCTCCCATGGTGTTGTTACAGAATACACAACAAACAGTGTTTCTCAGCATAACACAATATTTATTGTGCATTCCAATACCCATACTACCATAATATTGACTATACCAGGAAAAAAATATAGTATGTTGCAATACATATTGCGTCAAAGGCAGTATGCCAAAAATACAAGACTGTCCCACTGCATCTGGTCACATTTTGAAGTATGCCTATAAACATTTTCTCTCAATTGCTGCTGCAAGACACTTGTGTCCCTGTGTATCGCCCTTGAGACAGACTTTAACACCTTTTTCTACAATTTCCCAACTCATCATCTGGTCCTGCTTTGCATGAGAGACTGCTCTTGCACATCCAGCAGCCTCTTCTGGCCTCTGAATCTCCTCTACAACCAGGTTGTGCTGTGCTCAGTCCAAAACCCCCCATACCAATGTTGTACCTGCCATACAATATCCCCATGTCTAGCCTGAGCCTGTAAAACTGCCTCCTGCTTACTCAGTTAGCGTCTTACGCCAATATCCCCAGGCTCTGACAGCATCGTTTCCAGCCCTGCTTTTGCAACATTAAACTCCTCTGCTCCAAAATCCCATTACACCAAACTGCTTCTATCTGAATGAGGTAGAAATCTTAGGTACCAAACAAGACACAAAACCTATGGACTGATGATGATGATGTTTAAGTACAGGAGCAAAGAGGTTGGCTACTGAAAATATGCACACCGTCTCCCTCTTGTGTTAAAGTTTTGACCGGCCATAAGCAGCACTGGACAGGAAGCATTTAATTCCCATCAACTAGCTCTCCTTCACCATTGAAAAAAGAATCCTGCCAAGGTTACTGGCAAGATTGCTGTTGCAGGTAATATTAGTTCATTAAAGCAACTTGATTCTATTCAACATAATTTGTAAAGTTCCTGTAAATAATGGCAAGGACAAAGCAGCTGACTCTGGGCTCATTTGGGTCCCCAGGGTTTTTCCCCAGCTGAGGGTCAGCAATGGGGCCAGAGCACATTATAGGCACCTCGGTCAGCGTCCACCACTCTTGACCGACAGGGACGGTCAAGCAGAGCGGCATGTTGAGGACACTGGAACAACTGTGTATTTTTAGGATCTGCCTTCATAAAACTATGTGTGAATTGATCTGACCGCTGTGGTGTATTTTGAACCTGACACACTTGTATATGACGCAGAGAGATTTCCAGCCCAGACAGTGACACCTCGGGGGCAATTCGTTGGTCGAGATATAGCTGCCCCTACCAGATCATTCAAATAGATCACATGGTGTTTACTATTCCTCCTCGCAGTGTGTGATCACGTGCAATTAGCTGATGGATTATCAGATTTCAATTCTTCCATCCTGGCTGGCAGACCTGGTAATCTACCAGTGCACAGGTTCAGCCTTGTTGCACACCTGCAGGGAAGACATTCTGAGTGTTTGGGTGGAGCTTTGTGGTTTCAGTGCTAACTTTACTGAATCAATTCCTGGCTGAGGTTGAATAAAGTTGGAGATGGATTATTTTGTGCCACTTTACACAGTTTAAGGGTAGACTGGGGCCATCTGGGGAATCTGAGGATTTGGGCTCGTTAATTTGTGCTGCAACACCAAAAACACAGAAAGAAATCTCCTTCTGTTTAGCGGCCCTTAGTTGGCCTGGTTGATCAACTCAGCACAGATGAGTGAGAGTTCACAGGTTCACCAATCATGAGTGACTCACTGTAACGTCAACTTTTCAATGAAGTCAACAGATAATTTACTGCCACTTTTGGAGGTAGAAAGAAGTCTGACAGGGACAGACAACGTTTTCTATAATATGACATAATGTGAATATTAATGGCAAAGGTGTTTCTTTTATTAACTTTTAAATTTAAACAAATAAGTCAATTTTCTTCCCTAGTGCAGCTAATTTAAGTCTACTCAGTAACAGATGGGTGAGGGGTTAAAAGGATTTGTCCTGTGATATTATCTAGTAATTCTTTAGTGAAACAACCACTTCAAACAGTGACAATT
This sequence comes from Anoplopoma fimbria, assembly GCF_027596085.1. Lineage (NCBI taxonomy): Eukaryota > Metazoa > Chordata > Actinopteri > Perciformes > Anoplopomatidae > Anoplopoma > Anoplopoma fimbria. The sequence continues at coordinate 16,326,851 of NC_072462.1, read as the reverse complement.
ACAATCAAGCCTTTGTACTGAGAGGCACTAAGGCACAGGTGCATTTTGTTTTACTGCCTCTGGCACTTTTTGCACACTTCACATACCTCACACCCATCATTACTCCCAACACATTACTCTTTTTGAACTCATATCATCTTCCACTTTCACTCAAAATGCTGCTGTCTTATAAAAAAAACAACATCTTGGTGACTCAGATTTCCTTATTTAAAGCTCTCTATTTCAGGGAGAAACATGACAGGCGTCACCTCTTGAAGTCCAGATTGATGTTTAATCATAAAATAATCATGTTTTATAATGTGAGAACGTAGAGCTGTAACTTTGCAAATTGTTAGTTATAAAATTGGAGTTGAAAAACATCAAATACAATACGAGGAAATGGCTCGGACTGAGTTTTCAGTGAGTTTCTATGAGCTGCTTCATCACAAAATGTTGTATACAGCTCACTGAAATGATTTAGAAAATATTTGTGCACCATATTGTTAATGATTCTGTGATAAAAAATGAAATATTTTACTCAAACGTGTTCATTTTAAACTGTAATGTGATTAACAGAAATGCCAAAAGTCAATATAACTACAATGGAATTAAATGGAAACTTTTCATTCCAACATCAAGATTTTACTCATTTGAAATCAACATACTTAAAATGTAAGTTTAGCATTTACTTTTGACAAAACCATTGATATCACAATAGAAATGAACCAAAAGGAGAAACAATATGTTGCTTAGATAAGCATGTTTTTAGGCTTAAATATTTACAACTATAAACCAACATACAGCCCGATCGGTTCAGTTTAGGAATGACAAATATTCACATAAAACTGACATATAAGTAGTGCTGGATAATAAATAGGAAATGTGTGTGGGGTCAAAAGCCACAGCCGGGATCACTGTAAGAATTTAACTGTCAACCTGATAAGACAAAGTGAGGTCTAATGGTTTCATATTCTATCTCATGTGACCATTTAAATGTCTTAAGAGGAATATTGTATGTGGTCATATAACCACTTCAAGCCACAGTTAAAATGACAAAATTGAGGTACGTTAAACTTTACCACTGATCAGCCAGTTGTGGTCTCTATTTGGCCTCAGTTTAAATACTCCTGTTTCCACCTTGAGACCGGCACAAAGGTCACACATCCAGTGTAAGGCATAATGCCACAGCAGGGCTGCGTTTCCTGATATTGTGGATAAGTGAGGAACATGGGACTGGAGGAAAAAGGCAAGACGGGGGGGTGGAGAGCTCTGCCAAGTTGTCTTGCACTGATTAACTTTTCTCGTTAAAGCGTTTACTCAGTGAGGATTACTTAAGAGCACTGATGAGTGGGAATTCCTTGTAATGCCCGTACAGCGTCATGGTTATTCCCCATGTTCTGGGGGTGGATGTGGGATGTTAAAATAATCGCCTTTGATCATTCTAGTGACTCCCTCCCTCTGCTTTTTTCTTTTACTTTCACCTCATCATAGTAGCCAGTTGATGGAGGGGAGGGATAAAACCCACGTTCAGGATTAGACAGTGTTCATAGAGAGCGTGTGTGTGTGTGTGATCGGCTGCAAACAACAGTTTTCTCCTTCAACGCAAACAGTTTCTTCAATGGCTAAATACAAGCCCTGGCTGGTGTGCTGCTTCATCTTTGCTGGTTTGATCAGCGCGGTTGCTCTGGTCTGTCTGTGCATCGTGTCGATAGTGGACCGAGGTTGTGTCGGCGGCAGCTTCACGCAGGCGGCCGTGTCTGCGGACTCTCTGCGGTGCTCCGAGATTGGCAGGTGAGTCACTTTCAGAAAAAGTTAAAGTAAGTCATTTAACCTGAGTTTCGTTTAACTTATTTTATCTTAAAGCTATATATTAAAGTTTGAAAATGTTTTCTTTTCTTTTTTGGGGGGGAAATGTATATGTTGATTAAGTTGTGTGTTCTTATAGATATGCATATGTTATTATAGGCTATTTGCATTAAATATTTCCTTATTCACAGAAATGACTTTAGTATTAAAACTCTGTATGCTATATCAGGCTGCACCTCCATGCTCCTGTGGGTAGGATAAGAAGCTGTACTGAGCAATGGGATAAGCAGTTTAAGAGATTTGATAGGCTCTGTTTGAAGAATAGAGATAATGCCTGCAGAAATGTGTGCAGACAGGCCCTGACTGTCATCACCTCTTGTTGATTTATATCCAAGCTATCCTGTTGGATGTGACCGTACGAGGAAACCAGGTTTCCAAACTAACTGATTTAATCTTTTAATAAGGAGTAAACAGACTTCTATCTTTGTTCTAAACTTGCATTAGTTCAGTGGTGAGCAATAATGAGGACTCCACCAATCTGTCATCATCCAAACATAAAATAAAGCTGAGGTGGTTTTTTTAATTACTGTTATGTGCATGAATGTTGTGCCACAGTTGGAGTACAAAGAGAGTCCCTGAGACCAAACTCACTTATCAACCCAACCTACTGTTTATACCATCTTAAGTATGGAGAATTAAAAAAAAAAGACAGTACATACAAATTAAATCACCATATTAGTGTTGCTAGACCAGTAGAGAATTTCCCGATCAAAAAATCAGTTTATGACATCTACCGTATAAAGACATAACCAGTATCAACCATTTGTTTTTCAGTCTACTCTGTTCACTTGAGGATCCTTAAATTAGATTCTACCAATTAGATTTTAGTCTCTTATTCCTCTTCCTGAAACTTTTCCCTCAGTTAAACCCAAACTACAAACTACCTTACCAGAGCCAAAACATTCCTGTCGCTGCCTTCTCTTTTCGGTCAGTGAACACATCTGACCCCATGCCAGCCTCTCTGTGAAAAGACCTATTCAGCTCTTTAAGAGCAGCTCCACTCTTTAAAAGCTTAGATGCTCTGTTGTGTGGTGTAAATAAGTTGTATGAGCCTTATTAAAACAAATGACTTTCTATTTTTAAAGTGACAGTTTAATAGAGCCAAGTTTAAAAAAACAAAAAGCACCAACGTCTTCCTGGAATGTTGCCAAAATCTACCAGCATCAGCAGATAGTTTTAAACATGACTCTTGGCAACACTGATATTTTGACAACCTGAAATACTGGGACGCCAGGTCTAGTAAAGCGTGCAGCCATCAAATAATGTGCACAAATGTGTCCGTGGGTGTACAAATATGTAGTGAGTAGTCAGAGTGTGTGACTAAACGTGTGTTCACTCATTTCCCATAAAGCAAGTGGAAAATGACCTGAGGACATTTTTTTCCAGGAGCATGCTCAAGCAGGGGGGGTCGGCAGTAGATGGCGCCATTGCAGCTCTTCTGTGCACATCTGTGGTCAATCCTCAGAGCATGGGGATTGGAGGAGGATCTATATTCACCATAAGAAATAAAAAAGGTGGGTCTTCTTGTTCCTTTGTGTGACCTCAAATTATAAGGATTGAGTCGGCCGATCGTTCTAATTGCTGATCTCTTCTCAGGCGATGTTAAAGTCTACAACTTCAGGGAGACTGTCCCACCGTCTTTTAAAAGAGACCTGTTGAGTGACTGTCCCACCGAATTCGGACTGACCACAGGTAGGCAGACTCGGTGTAAAGTAGCTTATAACACTTTTCACACCTATGCTTCTTTTTCTAAAGGCTTTTCAAGCTCTTTTGGCTCTCAGTCCAGTAAAAGTTAGTCGAAATACACCCTTAAATATTATTTATAGGCACTATAAAACCGTTTAATAAATGGTTTATAACACTCTACAATATAGTTGTAAGCAGGTACAAGGGCACAAATTTAATGTTTATTTAGGTTGCTAATATTCTATTGAAATCAACCCCCTATCAAATAAAAGAAAAATCTCATATCATTGCTGAGGATAGTTTTTTGTTTAGCATCAAATATTTGTTGACCTGAAAAAACAATATCACAAGGAGTCAAAAACTTTTGCTGTACTTTTTTGCTGTATCGCTTCTCTCTCTGTTCCACATACAGTAAAACCCCTGTTCACCTGTTCAATGCAGCTGCACTGTTTTCCACCTGTACATTGCAGGCAGCCAGTGGATCGGCGTTCCCGGAGAGCTGCGTGGCTACGAGGCCGTTCACAAACAGTACGGGAAGCTGCGTTGGGCCAAGCTGTTTGAGCCAACAATTAAACTGGCCAGGGAGGGCATCCCTCTACCGCCGTTTCTGGGAAACCTTCTGAAGAACCAAATCGTGAAAGCCCACGTGGAGAAATCATCTCTTTGGTAAGTCAATATCTGCTTATAGTGACGGAAAGCTTTTAAAGGTCTCCAAAATGTTACTAATAGAGTTCCTACAGTGAAGCGACACTGATAATAAATGTTTGAGGTCACTGATGAACTAGTTCTGGGGCCATTACTAAAAGGTGTGTCACTGCTGAAATCCTGGAGCAAGAACTTTCCTATAAATCCCTGGTTTAACTCATTTAATAGTTTTATGTAACCCTGGGTTTGGCTAACAATTGACTCTTTCAGGATTTCACATTGCATAATAGATTCACCCAGTTGCACCGTCATTTGTACACTTTTGGGATTAGTGAAAAATGATTGTAATATTCTAAAAGCCGGTGCAGGGTTGAGTGACCCAGATATCAGTTTCCAACCTCTTAAATGTTTATGTGAACTGTTTATGTTTATGTGAACTGTTGCTTTTCCCGAATGCAAGATTTAAAAACAAGTTAGCTGGGAGTTAAGTGTGTAATCCAAAAAGTGTTGTGAAAAGCCAGAGTTTGTTTACTTCTTCTCTGCCTCTGCAAAAATGTGCGAGCAGAAATAAACCCCAGCAGAGTGGGAATATTTATTGATAAGTGTAATTATGTATAAAAGATGCATGTGATATATTTATGATTGCAGTAAAATTAATGTCACTCTTTGGAAACAAAGCAGCCCAGAGAGGTCACAAATTGGCCAAATAAGGATGTGCCGCATGGTTATCTCTAAGTGTAATCTCTTTATACTTCCTCTGTTTTAATAATGTTCTTTTTGTCGATACTTTTTACAGTGAAGTTCTGTGCAACAAAAACAAAACGGTTCTGAGCACAGGAGACATTCTTAGGTTTCCTAAACTTGCTAAAACCATGGAAACAATTGCAGAGCAAGGGGCAGATGCCTTCTACACGGGCGAGATAGGACATGACCTAATCCAAGACATAGAAGCTGCAGGTTGGTGCAAATTCACAATAAGTCGGGCAAGTTGGGGGAGTATACCGGTACTTAAATAAATGGGAAAAGAACAAATACTTTTATATTCTCAATGTTTTCTCTTAGGTGGGACTTTAAAAAGGGAGGATCTGAAGTCCTTCCATGTGCGTGTGGAGGACGCATGGACAGTTCCACTGGGAGACGTTAAGATGCACGTCCCTCCACCACCTGCTGGGGGCCCCCTGCTTGCCTTCATTCTCAGACTTATGAAAGGTTTCATGAATTGTGTGAAGACTATCTTGTGATCCCTTAAACTGACCTACTGCAGCAGTTGGATTACATTCTAGCATCTTTGCCCTATTGTCAGAATTATGGAAAGATTGTAGTGCGTTATCGTTTTAAAGTTGGTTGTTTTTCTTTTCTGCAGGCTTCCCCTTGTCTCCACACTCCCTGGATGGTGACCAGAAGATCCAGACATACCATCGTTATATCGAGGCAGCTAAATTTACTAATGGACAAAAGAGGAGCATTAATGATCCAGTCTTTAATGGCAGAAAGGTTGGGATCTGAGATAGTTGTTTCTTTTGCATTATACTTAAGACAAAAGATATTAAAAGGCCAAGAGCATATCTCATTAGCTGCACTAATAGAATTTACAATAGAAAAGTACCTTTGAGATGAGTTGAATTTTCCGCTGATACCATCCGCTCCATGCAGCGTTTTAGCGTCTGGTAGCTCATTGTTTTGGTTTGACGTCCTGCAACGTCACTGTTTTACTACTATTCTCATAAGATAAGATAAGATAAGATCAAATAATCCTTTATTTGTCCCACAGCGGGGAAATTTGCAGGATTACAGCAGCATAGTGGATAGTGCAAACAAACAAATAAGAAACATAAGTAGAAAACAAGATTAAAAAAAAAGTACAATAAATAAATCACAAAGTATAATAAAAAGGTTAAAAAACAACCTAAATATTATATTAACCTTGTTTCTAAAGCTCTGATAAACCCGCTGTACACCACCCTCCAAGCACCAAATGGTAGACAGACAAATAGCAGCTAGCTGTTGGAACATTAAGGTGGTAAAGAGCAGATATTTCCCTCAGGAGTTAACGGAGGGCAAACACAGAGCTGAGAGGAGAGAGAATATTGGATTTACATTTGCCAGGTAGACAGAAACACAGCTCCAAATAGATAGAATCGAAGATATGTATTGTGGCAGATGCAGTCCCTGGGAAGGTCGACACAAACACTACTAAAAAAGAATGCAGGTTTAATGAACAACAAAACAATGTCTGGTGCTCAGGTGGTTAAAGTAAAAGCAATTTTTGATTTCCTGAGAATTAGATGAGAAGATTGATACCTTTGTACTTAAGAGGCATTAATATTTTCATTATAAGTATAGGCAAGAAAATGTAGAACTTTGCCTTTAATGTGTGTTCCATATACCGCTACGTCTCGGGTTCGTTTCCAGCTGTTAAACACGCTGTCTCTCCCCATGCTCCCTGTTTTTATCTACACTGTAAGATGGCCAATAATGGCAAAATAGGCAAAAAAAATCTTTCAAAAGTTGAGAAACAAAACAAACCCCAGAAGAGAAAGAAAGAAAAAGAATCTGAGCTACAGTTTACCAATCACCCCACCAGTATACAGGATGTTATTATACCCTTTTAAAATCTCTTTACCATATTCTTCTTTCAGAGTGCAGATCATTTGATTGATCACTCCTTCGTTAATCGCATCAGGGATATGATCTCTCCCAACCGCACCCATAACAACGCTTACTACAACAACGCCAAGCCCTCCCGTGACCACGTTGGGACGACACATGTGTCCGTCCTGGACAAAGATGGACTGGCCGTCTCTGCAACGAGCACCATAAACCAGTTGTGAGCAGGAAACCTCTTAAAGCTGAATATTTTTTGTATCTACCTCATATTATATAGAATCTATGATATAATAATTATACGCTCAGTCTGCTATGTTTTGTTTTTGTAGATTTGGGGGAGCCGTTTACTCTCCACGAACCGGCATCATCCTCAACAACGAGCTGACGGACTTCTGTGGGAGAGCCGACAATGTGTTTGCAGGTAAAGTCACGGCAATAAACATGAACTTTCAACCCTGAGATAACTGAATTAAAAACAAGTATCATTCTAATATGCATTGTTGTCACAGGTGAGCAGCCTCCTTCCTCAATGGCTCCAGTAATACTGGAGACAAAGTCTGGAGGGCTCCTTGTGATTGGCGGATCGGGAGGAAGCATGATTACCTCAGCAGTGGCCTTGGTAACTCCATTGAACTCTATTTGCATACTTGTTTGTCTGCTTCCTCATTTGTTTTCTTACATGAGTCTCCTTCATTCTTGTAGTCTATAATAAATCGCCTGTGGCTGGGGATGAATCTGAAAGACGCCATTGCTGCGCGTATAGTGTTTGTGGATTCCAACAACACCGTGAATTTTGAGCCTGGTTTTGATAAGGTGAGCCACTCATGTTCTCATCCCGCTGTCCATTAATGACATTCAAGTTCACCAGACTGTGTACGTCATCTAATGAATAACATTTCTATTTATGTTAATGAATTCCGACAGAGATTACCACATCATAATCCGACAAAAGTCTGCTTCATTTTTACCTGTAATCAATTTTGAAACCTGAATAAGTGGTATAAATGTGTGTGTGTGTGTGTGTGTGTTTTGTGTGACCTCAGTCTGTGAAAGATGGCCTCGGAGCACTTGGACACAAGTCTGGGAAGTGGAAATACTTCATGAATGTAGTCAATGCTGTGGAAAAGGAGAATGGATGCATTGTGGCCGTATCGGACAGCAGGAAGATGGGGGAGTCAGCCGGATACTGACCACACACACACCATGAGGGAAAACAAATCTGCCCTTAGAGAATGAACCTTTAGCCTTAAGAAGAGTGAATGTGCCAACAAGAAAATGTGAGAAATGTGTTGCTCAGGCTCTTTTTTGGTGAGCCACACAATCAATCAAGAAACTACCAGCCTTATTAGGGTTGGTACCAGATTGTAATAACTTGGGCCTTATTTTTATTATCGTTTAAGCAACATTGTATTCACCATAGTAAATGCAGAGATCTTAGAAGTTAGCAACATTGCTCAAAAGAAGTCAAATGGGGCAAGAAAAACAAATCAGATTATCTAAACCAATTTCTTTGACGGTAAACTCAAAGTAAATTTTTTTTTTTTTAATGTCCAGGGTTTCCACTGCTGAGTGCACGAGAGATGCCAGTAATAATCCCTATTTGGACAAGTCAACTGTGTGCATGCACAACTACGGCAAGCACATTAAGTCATAGTTGAACCACGATGTCGGTCTGTTAGGGACAGTCTTCTTTTTTAATGTTTTGAACAGTAGTTTGCCAAAATAATCTTAACGCAATGTCCACTTGCTAATCTTTTCTGGAGCTTTCAACAGCATGTCTCGGTCTCCACCACCAAATGGAGTTTGCAAGTTGTCATGACAATTGAAATCTCCGGAAAAGCTAATAATTGGACCATTAACAAAATTTGTGTAACACGTAACGTAACCATCACCCCCAAAATTTTGAATAACTGTGGGGACTGTTTAAAAGTCCTTCTTCTCAGGTTTCTTGCCCCACCATTATTCTTTTGAGCTATGTTGCCAGATCTAATCCATTAACTTGGTGACTGTGACAGAAATGATCAATCAAAACTAAATAAGACCCAAATTGTAAGAGCACAGACTTCTTTTGAGCTAATTAGATCACTCCTTACTGAAATGCATTTTCAACCCAGCCAGTCATCACACACACACACACACACACCCTGATGTCATTCCAGTAAATGCTGTAGACTTACTCACAGTAAGCGCAACATGAGGCCGCTACTCTTGCTGCTGAGATCTGCTTTTATTTGCTGCAGGACTGAACACTCCTGAACCAAAGTGTTTGCAGCAGCGAGCCATAAAGGCAAATCTACTGTAGTCCAACAAAACAAAACCAACCGCTGTTTCACAACAAGTCAAATATCAATGACTATTTCATTTTCTTTTCTTTGTAATTCTGTGTAAGAACTGTTTATTGTAGATGAGCCATGAAACCCTTTTTAAAGTGACATCCTGCCAAAAAGGGAACTTTTACTGTGACCTTAAATATTTTCCTGTATGTGAAATGACTTTATTCCTGTCCCTAGCATGTTGTGATGTTTGTTTAAAGATTAAGGAAATGCTGTAGAAATCCATCTTTAAAAAAATAAGTTGATTAATACTGAACAAAGTTATCAAAAAAAAAACATTAGCCTATTTTAACACCACCAACGTTTTTTTTGTATTTTCTCTGTATTTTTCAAGTTTAAATGCTTTGTAAATTGATTACAAACTATTAACTGTGAATATCCGTCTTGTAACAATAAAAGATAAATTCCAAACAAAGACGATTTATCGCTGAGTGTCTGAGGTACTTTTCAACCACAAACCAGAAACCGTGTTTGGGCTCGTACTTTGTTCAACCCAAAAACTTTCAATATGCTTTTCACTGCAAACTACAACTCTTTAAACATTTATCATTAATTGTCAGTATATTATTATTATATTCCTTTATTGATCCCCATGGGGGAAATTCAAGTGTTGCAGCAGCTCAACTACACAGACAGACAATAAATACACATACTATACAACAAAATAAAGATAGAACAAAAATAACAAAAAGAATAAAAATAAAAATGTACAGTATATGATCTTATGATCAGCAATAATCTGCTTCATGTTTTCCTGTTTGCCTTGTTTCAGAGGAGCACTTTTGCTCAGAGACAAAATAAGCAGTAATGAGATACATTTCAGGAAAGAGGTTTATGAATTAGTAATGTTTTCTTAAGTGGATTCTGCTCCGTATTCCTTTGAGGCACTAGATGTGAGCTATGAGAAGATGCAAATTTTAGCCTGTGTGAAGCACCACTGTCTTTGTTTCATGACAAATGAGTTAATCTGGATAAATTGTGACTTCATAGCTTCATGATATGAACCGCTTTGTATGAATAACAGCCACTGAAAGCATAATTTCACACTATGCAGAAAATGATTCAAAGCAGCAGCAGTTAAATAATCCAGTGATGAATCTTTGACTTTCACCATTAGCACACTTTAAGTCACAAAGCCCCTTGATGAAGCAAATGATCTCAACAGTTACTTATTTGATGTCATTATAGATGCATTGTTTTCATTATTTAGTAACCGTCATAATGCCATTCAAGGCAGCGGGTTGAATTAAGACCACGTTGACATTGACATTCACAGATTTTTTCATTGCCTGAAGGGTAAATAAATTGTCTGAGTTGCATAACTCTGCAGTTCATTATAACTATGTGGAAGTGAGATTGTGTTTAATTGGGCCTTAAAGGGAAATTCTAGTGTGACTTGTTCATTTTTGCGCTCCTTGAAAATAATGGTAACCACACCAGGTAATGCAATTGAAGATATTTTAATATCGCTTTTGCGAGGTGCCCTGGTGGACTTCGGGGCTAAGACGCATCGCATGCAATATTGATGTATGGCTAGAGACATTTGTTACAGTCTGTCATCCCCCTCTCTCCCCACATTTCCTGTCACTCTCTGCTGTCAATAAAGGCAAGAACATTAGAGAAGTGTCAGATTAACGGCAGCTGTACAACTGAATATGATTGGATGTTACAAGTCAGCTGGAAGCCACACAGCTGATGAATGAGTGATTACTATCAATGCATTAATGGACTCCAGTGCTCTGCCTGAACAAATGCTTTGATCGAGTCATGGCTCCCTAAGAAATACAACAAAGGAAAAGGAATTTCTCACAAATATATATTTTTTTCATGTTAGCATAGCTGTATGGTTCTAGGGACAAACATGTTGGTCTGTTGCTGCTCGCTCCACTACTTTGGACCAGACTTAAATATCTGGATGGATTGCCAAGCAATTTTATACTGACTTTCATGGTCCCAGAGGATGAATCCTACTGACTTTGGTCATCGCAAAGTTTTTATTTATCAGCACGTAGTCCAATACTTTAGTTTATGACCAAATAAACTGCTGACATTACCAACAGCCTCAGCTGTGCTTTGTGTTTAGTGCTAGAATTCGCAAATGATAGCATGCTAGTCTAAACAAAAACATAATACCTGTTTAGCATTAGCATGTTAACATCTTCACGTGAGCTTTTTAACCTGCTGACATTTGCTGCTAGCACTAGCATTTAGCACAGAGCTATGCCTACATAGTACATACTCACAAAGCTAGTAGCGTGTCTGTAAACTCTTAGTCCTATCAACCATTAGCTTACGGTTGGTGGTTTGTAGCTATGTTAGGACCTCACGTCTGTCAAGTGAAATTAATGAGATTAAAGCCTGAGACCCAAGAATCAATAGACTTTTATACACTGGTAATGTTTTAATACTTAAACAATTACAGTATCTGCATTTCAAGTGAAAAACTAAAAACTTCTACTTCATCAAGTTGATAAAAACAATAAAACATTAAAATTACAAAATAATCCATTCACACAGAGATTGTCCCTCATTTGTTTTTAAATAAATATGTGTTGTGAATGTTTAACCACTTAATATTCTAAGAGTTTATCACATATGAACCAGTCATTTGTTGCAAAAAGTTGATAAAGGCAGAATCATTTTACACTTTTATGCATGTCAGTAATTATGTAATACATTTACATTCCAGCTGAGAAAAGAAGAGCCCTGAATCCCAGCGGTCACAGTGAGCAGCAACAGCTGCAATGTTATTATGGGGTCATTACAGGCCGTTGCACTCTGGGTTGTTGGAAATTACTCTAGTCATTAAGTAGGACTGCTTAGTGGCCCCTGAGGTGTGATAGTCCTTTATTTTAACAACAGCTCATGCCATCTCTCCCTCCTTTTGCCTTCACCTCATATGAACAGTTCTGGTGAAATTTGCTAAAGTTTTAAATTACTAAAAACTAATTTGAAGTCTGCTAGTTTCAGTTGATTATTTATGTGGATATTTCCTTCATTAAGATTTCAGTTTTTAGTAATCTAAATCGCATATTTAATGTACAATAAGAACGGGAAACAGCTTTATGCTTCTAATGATTAACAAAAGGGCTTTATAAATAGGTAGGAATTGTACACATTTATGACCGACAGTGTGAACAAAACACTGACGGTAAAGCTATCCTTTAAAATAACATCCAATGCCTTCTGCATTTCTTAATTACATGAAATTATGGAATGGCATTTAAACGCATTAGACATTAGTCAATATTCATCATTCATTTCAGACTGAGGCACTTTGCTTTGGTCATAAATGAACAAAAAGTCAATTTGTTATCAGAGTTTCCGTGTTATGCAGCACATGAACGTTAGTCTAACTTAATGAGGGACCAATTGGTGCCCAAGACAGCTGACGTTCCTGGTTCTTTATTGAGTCTTTAATCTCTCAATTCCTACCTCTGGGGTCAAGGTTCACATGGGTAGCACGTCTCTGCACAATTGGAGGTGTGTTTACGACCTCAGTACCCTGCGGCGTACGCCCACTTGCGAGGATCTGACTGAGCATGGAGTCCGTCTTCATAGCGAACCACCGCCTGCACCACAGCTCCCGTTGCTTTCAGGAACTCTGTCTCGTGGTTCTTTAATGCCAAACCTTCCAGGATTTTCTGCAAACAGGAGCATATATGAAGACTTAAACTGAAATATTTCTCTCCTTGTTCTCCACATCCCTGAAGGTAAATATAATGAACAGCGTCCCGGGTGCTGGTCACGACTGAGGTACTGTATGACTGCTCAGTGTTAGCCGGGCTTCCGGTTGACGGATTGTCTCCCTACACACCACACCAGCCTGCCATTAGTCACATTCATCAGTATTGTTTGCGGATTGTGACACTCACTTTGTCAAAGTCAGGCTCTGCTACAGTGGCGTTGGGACTCAGCTGGTTGTGGAGCCTTGGATCTGACACAGCTTTATGCAGGTCGTAGTCGAAGAACAGTGCATTCAGAATCACCTGCAAAACGGCAAACATTTCCGCCAATGACAACTTAACAGCCGAGGAGTTATTACCTGGTTATCATAGTACACTTCATTAGTTTATATGCTTCTTTAAATGGCTACAACAGCATGTGAGCTTGTGTCTTACCTGAGCAATTGAGGTGGTGATTTTTGTTCCTCCTGAGCCTCCAACCACCATCTTAACTTTGTTGTTTTTGTCAAAGAGGATGGCTGGACACATAGAAGACATTGGCCTTTTTCCTTTGAACATAAATTAATGGTAGTGTAAGTAAAGAAAGTGGTCAAATGAACAACTTGTATGACTTTTGTAGTGTCTTTAAAAAGTATTCATATTCTACTGTCTCACATCATCAAGTTTGAAATGGCTTTTTGTGTGTAGATACATAAAGATCCATCTACACAGGAGTATTTCATATTTGTTATTAATCGCTTTGCAGAGGTCTGTCACATTTTGACGTGAAAGGGTCTGTTGATTAGTGTCAAAGAATCCACATTAAACCCACTTTGATTCAATGTTTAAAACAATGAAAGATGAAACCTTTGATCAAAAGACATTTGATCCACTGTGTTTTAAGTATGAATACACAAATAAAAGCATTATTCAAAAGCCAAAATAACAGTGTCAGAGGACCGTTTAACCTCTGTCCATCCTTTACATCAGCCCACTGCTGAACAGCCAATCTATATTACAATTTAACTGGTTTATGTGATGGTGTCATCATCTCACCTGGCCTGATGAAGTTGTTGGGTGAAGGCGGAACTCCGAAGCCGTTTGTGATGAGCGGAGAGCTGAAGTCGTCCATCTCATTGTTGAGAAGTATCCCCGTTAATCTTGACATGACTTTAGAGCCCAAACTGCAGAAAACATTAGCAGTTAAGATGTCAAGGGAGTTACAAGCCCGAGACCAATTAACTAAGTAACTTAAAACATATTGGTGAAGGTCAATTAGTAGGTCATACTATTGGTTGATGGTGCTAGTGGCAGCCACAGCACTTCCATCCTCTGCTACTACAGAGAGGTGGGAGGTCCCATGGTTTTCCGGCAGGTAAAACTCGGGTTCGTAGTAGTTCATGTGGTGTGTGGAATCATCCGTGATCTTTTCACGGAGGTCATCGGCATAGGAACTTGAAGTCATATTCTGGATAAGCTTTGGAAGAGAGAGTGGGACACCAAAACAATTCATATGCCAATATATTCATGGAAACTTGTTATGTGTCATTTATTAGGTAATGATCCATCTTCTGTGGAATGTTATTTGTGTCCTACAAATCCAAAGCATGAGAACACCATGCTTTTAAATTTGTCAAACTCTGTAAATAATCAATTAATTTGGATTAATCAAAATGCTAAAATTCTCTTAAAGTTCTCTTCACAATATCAAGCAAGAAACTGATCCATCAACTCCTTGCAGATATTAGCCCAACTTTCCATTTTGCAGCGTTAGTCTGGGCCAAGCATTCTGGAGTTCAGCATTTACAATTTTAATTAATGTACATTTACCATTCAAAGCCTGTAATTTTACTATAAGAGAAAATACATTATTCTTCACACTGCAGTCTAAACAGCAGGTGAATATGAATTAGAGAAATTATGTTTATGTTATATACTATACATTTTAACAACATAATGCCACCTAGATTACATTTATCATAAGGAAACATTGTTAAAGACAAATTTGCCATGTTGGAAAATGTTGATACTGAATGTATCTGCAAAATAAGTACTATTTTCCTATATATGGAATTATTATTCCTGCTCAGTGCAACAAAAGCACGATTTAACCCTTTTTATGGTTGTATTAGGGACACTCACAGGACTGGTTAGGAAAAAATTGTGCTCTTGGTTTGATATTGAAAAAGTCAACAGTAACTTCAAGTATGAACCTTAAGTATCTCAAAACCCTCAGAGAATGTTTGGTTTGCTGAGCACCTGTGGTTTCACCTTGCTGTGTTGTACAAGTGTACTCCAGTACACCATGACATCACTGGATAACAACTGACCACTTAAACACTGTACAGATTATTGCTATATTCATCTTTAACCAAAGTGCTTTGTTTGCACGTGATAAACATGTTATTTAGCTATGTGTATTGTGTTTAAGAGGATGTCTGACTTGTAATACACTGCAGTACACAGGTGACCTTACATCTGTGATGTTGAGAAACACCGGATCTCCAAGTAAGGTCCTCTTTGCATAAGCAAAACGAAAAGCCTCCACGATGCGATGGTATGTCAGGATCTTCTTCTCAGTGCTTGCCACACTATCGGAGGTGAAGTTGTACCCTGTAGAAAATGTAACAATCATCAGTAACTCAATTTAAACAACAGCTTCACTCATCTGTCTTCATTCAGATGGCTGTTCAGGTAGGAAAGGAGACAGCTGAAATGGACTTGACAAGGCCTGTTCCTGTGTTTTTATTTAGTCTAAAAGCCACTGTGACCAGACCATGGGTATTAGCCTGAGCTGACAGCCGCAGGGGGGAAACGGGAGGAGAGGCTGAGGGAACCGGAAAGTTTTGGTTTGATGGGTTTCAGCTGTCAGACAGAGGCGGGAGTCACGGTAAATCAGCAGGATGAAAAGTTCTGGGCAGCCGCTGAAAATGTGTGCGTGGAGCCTCGACCACTCGACTGTGTCCAATTAGAGGTAAATTGGTGAGATTAGTGTTGGCGTGGGAGACGGGGGACCGCAGTGAGTGGGTGGCCAGTCCGAGGAAAGGAAAGGTTCAGAGAGATTAATAACTTTGGAGGGAAGTTTCTCATCTAATCATCAAAAGGCAGACACTGTCAATGTACTGAAAAGCAGCACAGCGACAGCATGGACGTTTTCTGCAATGACCAGCCGACATAGGAAAAAAAAAATGAATCAGGCAGATTATGATGTACACAGACAAGACATTTGCTTATATGCATGCCAAAAATGATGACAGACCAAGGGAGCAATAATTTGATTAGCATCATATTCATGAACTTTACTGATCGGACTCTGAGCTTCTCAGGTGTGAAGACACAGACTGCAATTATCTTTAGATTTTAATAACTTCAATCAAACAGAAGCCTTCCTGTCAGGGCTACAGAGTCGTTCCCTCAGGTGTTTTAACTGCATCCTCTAAATTGGAGGAAGTTAAATGTTAACTTGATATTGTTTCAGTAGCTAATTGCTTTATGTGATTTTGAGGTACCATCTGTTGCAGCATCAAATATTCAAGTCCTAATACGTGAACAACAAAATAGGCTTTTTGCCAGTGTCTTCTTCCATCAATGCAAGAGTGATTCATACATATTTATGAGTCTGATCCGTCACATCTGTGGTAAAACATTTCATTACAATATGAGAAATACGCTTATTCCCTTTCTTGCAAATTCATAAGTCCATAAAAATAAATGACAGTGTACAGTTGGTATTTGCTGGCATTTTCTTGGCCGCGAGATCCAAGATGTTAATTTATGAGCTTTAGGTGCTTTAAAAAAAAAAAAAAAAAAAAAACGTTGGATCACAACAGCTGCAATGTGAAATTGTGCCAGTGACGTTAGCTGAGCGGGCCAATGTTCCTTTCCACACTTTCTAACCTCCTACTTTTGGCGCCATTGCTGTGACCATACATATCTTCAAACTCTGACTCTGTTTTGATATCAACTACAAACCTGTAAAATTTGTAACTGCATCTTGTGCGGTTGCAATGCTTTGCGATGAAAAAATCTGTCCACAGACAGAAATAGGAATACTCGCACACAGACTGACAAGGTGAAAACATCTCCAGCGTTGCTGCTGCAGCCACAACCAGTCGAGCTGTTTCCTCTTGATTCTAGTCTGTATGCAAAGTAAGTCAGCCGGCTGTATCTTACTTGGCGTACAGACGCTTGACATTAATGGTATCAATCTTCTCATCTTAAGGCATTGGAAAACTTCTCCTTATTTCAATTGGATTTTCTTTCATTCAGAATTCAGCCAATGAAACCACAGCATTACAGTTACACTTATAGTTACATTTTTTAGCTTAAAACTTTTCATATTACCCTTGCAGCAAACGTAGTAAATCCCTTAAAAGCATTGCAGCCTTTAATGGCGGGCACACATGAATGTCTGTACCAAATTTCATGAAATCCATCCAATAATTTTTTTTATACATTTCATCCAAAATGTAGATTTGGCTAGATGAAAGGCCAGGGATCCGTGAATTAATTTAAGTTTCCAATTTTTCAGTTCCGTCCTAAAACAATAGTGAGGTTCCCATATGCACATTGTAACAGGTTTTGCAATTTGTTGTCATTCCTCCTGTTCATACTGGTCGTTAAAATTCATTTTCAATGTAAGGAATGAAGGAACAATCCAGAGTCCTAGTTTTGTGCAAAACTGTATTCCAAACTCTATTTGAAGCTTGCAAATCCTCTGTCAATGTGAAAGAGCCATAGAAAATGAGCTTTTAATGGCCAGTATCAACAGGAGGAACAATACATTGCAAAAACGGTTTCAATTTTCATAATACTGTAATATTATGAACCCTTTCCTTATCATCTGGATGCCACGAATGTATGTAACAAATTTTGTGGCAAACCATGAATAAAATGTAAAGGTGTTTCAGTCTGCTGCTACCATTAACGCTAAGGGAAGGAAGGATTATGGTCCTGGTTTAAAGACACTAAAATTGACTGTTGGTGTCACTCATCCTCTGCCTTTGGTTCTTAAGTAGAAGTCTTATGTCATATAGATCTGGGTTTATTTCTGTCCTAACGATATCAGTTGCAGTCATACGATTTATTACTTATTATAGTAGTGCATGTAACTACTTTGTAAAACAGATCTAGATTACAAACGTGGGTCCGTGTTTTACAAACTAGCTCAAGATTCTCTTAGGTAACTGAGTCAACAAAGCTTTAAGAGTAGATTTTCTGTGCAGCAGATCAACATGCTGCTCACAGTGGAGTCTGAGAGAGTGACTGGCAAAGGGAATGCAGCTCACATTAAAGCACTCCCACTCGGGACGTTTTTGGACAAAGTATCAAGGCTTACCATTCAAGATGTTCAATATCAGCGAGAGCACAGGGCCGCTAGCGGGGGCATTGGGAACAGACATGGTGTACTCCCCCACATTCACCCTTAAAGGCTGCTCATCCAAGACAGGCACATAATCCTTCAGATCCTCCATTGTGATGATTCCGCCTAAACACAGAGCGACACACACTGTCAATGTACACTTGGACAGAGAAATGGAAAAATAAATCCTTCTTAAATTAGCTATGCACAGAGAGGTGCATGTTAGTATGTTTTAATATACGCCTGAAGTGTTTTCAGCAAATCACTTTTATTGCTCACAGAAGTGGCAATGATGATAATGATAATGTCCTTGTGTGCGAGATGAATGTGCTTCAAGGGTACAGAAAGATGATCTAATCTACAGAAATAGCTGTTTGGATTGTAAAATAAAGAAAAAAGCAACTTTTTTCTATAAATGTGGAAACTTGGTATTGCAACTATTTATAGTAGACTCTCATCTATCAAAGAAAAGCAGCTTTTCAATAAACTATATGACTTTAGACAATAATTACAACAAAAATAAAACCTACCTGCTGCCTGAATATCTGTCACAAGGTCCTGAGCCAGCTGTCCCTGGTAGAAAGCATCAGGACCCTCTTCTGCTATTTTCCTATAAGTTACTGCAAGCTTGGTAAATTTGATGGTGTCTTTTTCTTTCAGGACGTCGTCATTTTTCCCACAAAACACTTCACTGAAATAGAAGGAATACTCTCAATAAACATTTCTAAAATCTCACTTAATCAGACACTGGTCTTATATTGCTGAGGGTGGACGCCTCTCACCACAGTGCTTGGTCTTTGATGATGGTTTTCTTGTGTCTGGACAAAGCTGAGGCAAGTGCCCTGCCCAAAGGGAAACCTTTTTCTGCAAGATCAATGCTTGGCTGGAACAAGTCTTTCCAAGGCAGTTTGCCATGTCGTTTGTGCGCCATTTCATAACCTCGAATCTCTCCCGGTACAGCAATAGACAACCCTCCTACCAACCATGGGAGCAAAGGAAACAAAGACCTAGATTATTGCCTCATAACAAACATTCACACATACTACTTCAAACACCCCAATCTTTTGTTTTTTATTACTGAGTTTAAGAGTCTGTCAAAGAATATACACTCCTGTTTGTCACTATCACAAGGTTATCCTCTTTCATAATAGTGTTAACTGCAGCTTCTGTCAGCTAATTTCCATGTCTGATAGCACTGGTTAAACATTACCTTTCTGGGATAAATCAGTACTGTTCCCAAACATGTTCTCTGTTGCATTGCGTGGTGCCGTCTCCCTGGCATCAATGGTCTCAACTTTCCCTGTGTACAGGTCACAAATCAGGAAATGCCTTTAGGAACGAGGTAATCAGGAAGTTGTGAGAATTTGTTGTGGCAGTGGTGAAAGCAAACAGAGGACTTTGTGGTGGTGACGTATGTGAAGGTACCAGTTGTGACATTGTAGATGGTGAAGAAAAGTCCTCCTCCGATGCCCATGCTGTGAGCATTCATAAGTCCAACACACAGTAATGC
Source organism: Anoplopoma fimbria (assembly GCF_027596085.1). Classification (NCBI taxonomy): domain Eukaryota; kingdom Metazoa; phylum Chordata; class Actinopteri; order Perciformes; family Anoplopomatidae; genus Anoplopoma; species Anoplopoma fimbria. Next base: position 16,307,198 of record NC_072462.1, on the reverse strand, counting down.
AGCTATAGAGGCATCTACTGCAGACCCCCCTTTCATCAGTATGTCTCTACGGTAAAATGAATTAAAACACACAAGGAGAGAAGGGGTGGACTGTTAGTTTTGTTGGCAAAGAATAAAGCAAGTAATGTTCATGCTTCTGTGTTTATGGATGTATGATTCTGAGCAACATGTCTGTCCTGATGGATGCTTCAGTCTTTTAGCTCTCACCTGCCGATCTCTGAACACGGCCCGGCATCGGCTGCCACAGCTGCCTTCAAGTACACCTGATCACTCGGTTGCTTCCTACTCCCGACACCAAAGAATACACCCACAAATGTGGCGACCGATGCCACCAGCAGCACTGCCAGTGCCACAATTATTGTCGCCTTTACCATTTTTATATCGCAGGAAGAATTAATACTATTTGATGCCTGTCAAGAGAAAAAAACATTGAAATTTGTGTGCATTTTAAATGTATGGGAAGGAAGCTGCAAAGAGCTGCACTTTGTAAAATCAGAAACAAGCAAACACAAATTACACATCACATTGATGAAAACTCTGCATTATCGGCAGAATCAATAAATTTGGAATATAAATCAGAAGAAATTTTAACCCAAGCATTGAAATATAAATTACATAAAAAGGTAATACATGTCGATAACTCCAATTTAGTGGAGGTATCTTGATATAGAACAGTACATAAAACCTACAGTGCATTTCTTTTGTGAATAATAAATATTTTAATTTTGTGTCAAATATGTTTTCATATCCTTGTTCAGTTCTTGTCGACTTTATATTAATTTACAAATTAGAAACAGGAAACTTTTAAAAAACACCCTGATGAAAGCTTTTGTTTGCATTTGTTGAAATGCTGCCATCTTGATTGTCACAAAAACGAGTGAAGTATAAATAATTTCACGACAATTCATTCTTAAATGAATTATTGAGCCTTAATGCCACCTCTTTTTGAAAATGAACCTCATTTATTTTAGTTTTCAGAAGGAATCACCTTAGTCAAAAAACATTAAAAAGTACCCTACTAATTAAGCATTGAACACTGACTCAGTTTACCATTAAAGAAATGGAGATATTGTCTTTTTAATTGCATGCATTCTTCTTCCTTTTCAAAATCTGGAGCCTACATTACCCACAATACAACTTGACAGCTGACACTTTAACATAGATCAGGGTTTGTTATAGTAATACTCCAAGACACAAATGACATTGATGTGAACGCCCTTTAAAATAATGTTAATCTATGTAGCTCTATTAAAATATAATGCACAAACATAATAATAAAGTGTATCATAATGTTAAGTCCAGGTATTGCACTGTTATGTCACTACAAACACAGGTCGTTCGGCCAGTTTTAAGTAACTATATTACTAAAACTGATAAATCATTTGTAAATGCTGCACAGAGCTGACATGTTTGCAATAAGTCAAAATATATTTGGAGGCCCGGTGGGGAGCAATACAGCCTCAACCCCATTTTACTTCGTTTAAATCAAATAAATCAACTCCAACCCCACTGACATCCTTAAAACCCCACTGCTTATCAGGCTAAAGAGGAAACAAAACCATAAGAATTTGCATTGTTCGATATTTGCTCACACAAAAGAGGGATTTGGTGCTGCCAGCCAATAAACCTACTTATTGTTGTGTTTAAATAAAGTTGTCGGAATCAAACAGTTTCGTATATCTGAGATGATCTGAATGTGAGGCTTTGTGTCCTCCTGGCTGTGGATTTAAGCAATCAATAAACAAAGATAAATAAAGAAAAAAGTCTAGTAATTTAGTTTAAAAAACACCCCCATCCGCTCCAAACCTTAAAGGAAATGAAACCAGATTACATAACAGGAATTGGTTTAATCTCACAGCACAATAGCTTCTGTTGAAACATTTTCACAAACCATTAATACAGAATTGTCTCCTGCCTTAACATCTCAAAGAACAAAGTTGCTTCAGCAAATAGGGTAATTTAAAACTATTCTCTTACCTGGTTTTTCTCTCGGGCCCTCAGCAACCAGCTGCTCACTACTAAGCGTTTGCCACGCTCTGTAGCGGTTGATGGGTAATAGACTTACTGTGCTCCTCAATGTGTAACTATCAAAGTCATTAAACTTTAACCCACCCCACCATAAAACACCTATCTTGTGTTAGCAAGGGGTTGAAAAAAAAAAAATGCACACGGACACAGAAGTAACAGCGTCAGACGACACCCAAGTTATCGCTGAAATAATTAGTCATCTGTGCTCAATCTTCACATAACTTTGTAAAATACCACAGAGCAATTGCATGACCCTGAAACTGAGAGGAAACAACGATTTACTGGATGAATAGTTCTTTATCTGCGGCAAAGATTAACAGTGGTTTGCTGGTTGTTCATCTCAAATAGATGACATATGACTATAGGTAGGCAACACTTTCACAAAATGACAAAGTAGGGATCTGTTTCACAGCTCTGATGCAACGGCTCACAAAACCTCTGATATTCAATTTTGAAATAAAGTGCCTCCTCACCGGGAAAAATGAAGGCTTTCAGGGCTGCGAGGGAGAAGATCACATCTGCCATGAGGGGAGGAAAAGAACACTAAGAACAAACTGCAGGGGAACAGTGTGAAGGGGTGCAGAGCCGGAGGAGAAAGGGTCAGTTAAACAAGCAGCCAGGCCAATAGGTGGAGGCCAACAGGGACAGGACATACGACTCAACTTTGACACGGGGACTCCAGGAACAGCTAACCCAGGTTATCCCAGAATACCTACCCCCACCGATTAAAGCCCACTTTAATTGACCCAATTAAACTCCTGGACTGCACCATAAAATGGTTTCACAGAGTAAATTGGGGGGGGGAAATCTAATTTGTTTAAGCTTCAGATGGCCTGAAGGCACTCAAGGAGGTGCATATATGCACTTTGAGAAAAAGCCCTGACAACCGGCCTTGAATTTGATTCAAAATCAAATAGTTATGTTTAAGTTATAAGTCAGAAGGGTTAACATGTTTTTTTTTTTTCTTAAAAGGAAGCAATGGCGCTGCAACAAGATGTTCTATTTAAGTAAAATCTTTCCACATCGATCAGTGAATGTGTATTATTGTGCAGTTTTATCTTTCAATATAGAAACAATAATAGCAGCATCCAAGGAGTCTCCATGAACGCAGTCTATTTTTTCATCCATTCGGTCCCTGTGTTGGACTTTTAGTTACAGCTGTGATAACAGCAACACTTAATGTTTGTGTTTTCACAGCTGTAGCCCATCAAAAATATCCAAAGTTGGTTACATAGCTCCATTTCAAACAGAAATTTATAGAAGGGAATGTGATGTAGGAAAACGTCACACTTATCTGGGCACCTACAAGCTGACAAAACATCCTGGAATACCGTTTCACTTAAATGACAAGTTGATGGCTCTTTATTTAGGACGCAGCAATCTTCTATTTCACAACACAGACTTTTGACAATGAGCAGACCAACGCAGCTATATACTCAGTCTCCACCCGCCTGTCATAAACTTTGACAAAAGTTGCGGATTAATACTATAATTACAAACAGGTCTAATAGAGAATGTAGTGTTTAATTTATATGCTGATTGTAGGCCTACTAGAAATTAAAAGTAAGTGAACATTTAGGTCCATGAAGTGGACCAAATCTGCTAAGCAGCTGCACTGCTCCATTTTGTCCTGATTCTTTATTCAGTGAACGCAAAACACATTGAATTTTCTTTCATTTTATTGTTTGCATGCTTCTGCCACTGACAAAGCAGCTTTATGATATGCGCTGCCATGTTTGTCTTTTTTTCCCCCTTTTTCTTTTGTAAACACACTTTCTTTGGGTTTATTATGAATGCATGTCACAGCCTGCTCATTTAAGACACATCTGTGCTGTGCTACGACAATCAACAGGCTGTTCTTATGCTGGATGCATGTTAGCCGAGCCACTGAAACACCTCAACGGAGAATGAGCAGCTTCTGAGATAATACTAAATATCATGAATCATTCCTTTCCAACATACTGAACATCTGCTCCTGGAAAGTCTTCCGGCTGTCGGCTCTGTCACCTCCTGCACCAAAACATCTTTGAGTTTGTTGCATCAAAAACATTTGAAAAATAAAACTGTTTTCTAAACTGTCACTGTTGTGGTTGGGTTTTAATTAGCTTTAGTCACAAAAACCTGGCCAGGGAAATCCAGACAGAGCCTGTGAGAGCCATTAGACTTTTAGTACCTGCATGATGGGGATGCAGCGCTACTGTTTCCATGGCTTTGCATTTAGGCTGGGAGGTGATATGACTTATTACACTCAACACCACTAGGGGTTGTTTGGTGGTGTAAGAGCTTATACTGGTATATTAGACAGGGCTGACAGTAAAAGCTTGGGCCCTAACTCATCACTCATACTCACTGACCAGAGAGACAGCGATTCAGACCATGCTTTTAGTCCATTAACAACATGCATCTGTGTAAATCACAGTGAATGCTGTTTAGAGGCTGAAGTAAATAGTGATTTAAGTCTCACTCTGTAAATTGTCTCTTAGCCCCCCTGATGTCAACTTTCCTGTGCCTGGAGCAAAACTCTAACAGAGCATTGCTTTTCCAATTTCTGTTGTTTTCATGAAGGAACAAAAAAAAAAAAAAAAAAAGACAGTTAAGGTTCAGTTATCCAAGTCATGGCTGGATATGTATTCTTGATGAGTTACTGGATGAAAAGCAGTGTTTTACCTTGTTGAGAGTTTTCAGTCTGTTGCACCTCTAACCACCCCCAGCAATGATGTTGTCGATGTCACGGTTGGTGTGTGGACCCAAGAGCAGTACGACGAGGAGACAGATAAAGTTCTGGAGCTTTATTTGAAGCTGAGAACACAGCAGACAGACAGGCAGGATATGACTCACAGTGGGAAACAGGCAAGGGATCAGGCAGACGGAAACCAGAGGAAGCGGAGGCTAATCTCGTGGTCGGGGACAGAAGGCTGAGTCGGTTAACCGGGGCACAGGCAAGGCAGGGAAGTCCAGACAGGCAGGGTCGGCAACGGGAAATCAGTCCACGGGAAATTGCTGGAAAGTGTAGCATGAAAACAACGAACGATCTGGCAGCGAGTGTGTGAATGAGTGGGACATTTATACTGCAGGGTGTAGGTGCAGCAGAGTGAGCAGGTGAGAGGGATTGTGCTGATGAGGTGGGTGTGGCAGACAGGTGCACTGCATGAAGCTGATTAGATGAGTGAGGGAGAGTGTGGTGAGAGAGAGGGGGGGGCTGGGCTGTGAGCTGGAAGTGGAACTGGGAGTGGCCGGAGTGAACTGAGAGAGAGTGACAGGCAGGTGAACAGAGTGAGCCAATTAGGTGAGTGAGACAGAGTGACAGGGAGTGTGGAACTACTGACAGTATGGCGGAAGAACTGTGACAGTCGATGCATCATGTCGTACATTTATACTTCACTGCAGTGAAGTGAAATATATGATTTTGTTAAGCTTCTCTTAAAGTCTAACTGAAATTGAAATTCTTTTACAGTATTCTCATCTGCTCTTTAAGTCACATGGGTTCCCCTTTGAGAAAATTAGAAACCTAATGTTTTTTATATCTTTTGGTTTAATGATGATTGAACACAGACACTGACATGCCCCTCTAGCCACACGTTGTCAAAAAAACATGTCAGTTGCAGGTTTGTTGCTCTTAAAGATACAATTAATTTCTCTTTAATTATTAAAGCCTCCCTGCAACTGAAACTAACACTTCATGTTTCTCAGTAACAACATCTGCCTGGGCTTGATCAATACTGTTCCTTATCCAATGAATACCCAAACGTTTAGAGTATGCGTCTGCAAAGCTTAGTATGGATCTACCGCCTACTTATGCAACTTTAACAGGGGAGTTTTAGTGTTATTGCTCAGCATCTATCTATCTATCTATCTATCTATCTATCTATCTATCTATCTATCTATCTATCTATCTATCTATCTATCTATCTATCTATCTATCTATCTATCCATCCATCCATCCATCCATCCATCCATCCATCCATCCATCCATCCATCCATCCATCCATCTATCACATATTCATATTACCAGATTTACATATCGTGACATAAGACACAATAGGCTATAACAACATGGATTATACAAGTCCACTCTATCTGATTGACTCCTGATTCATATACATTAGGCGCGTTGCGTTCACGTCCTGTGAAACTAAGCTGAGATCAGTCTCCGACATGACTCTCACTCTCATCTGATTGGCTGAGGAGCGCACCAGCTCTGAGTAGAGCAAAGGATGCCAGAGTGCTCAGGCAGTGCATGGTCGGATGCAGGCGGGGGGACGACGGCGAGACCGGACACATTATTTAATGACACTGCTGATTTAAACTTTTAAAGCACTATTTTACTGCTTGGGGTGCGCAAGTTAAGTGTGATGTTTTGGCTGCATGTTTTTAAAAAATCCCTCTCACCGCCACCGACACATCCTCTGAGGAGTGATGGGTTCTAAGTTGACCAGACGGAGAAGTCTCGATCTAGAAGCCAAAGTGTCCAAGAGGAGACGCCAGAGGAATGACAACTCAGGAGACAGCGAGAGAAGTGACTTCTTGTTTACCTCCTTGATGCTCAAGTCCGACAAGCTCCCAGGGATGCTGCGGAAAAACAACCACAGCCCGTATGTCAGACGGGTGGCTTGGATCCGGGAGATACAGAGGCTTCTCCGGGAGCAGAGGATGGAGCAGGCAGCTGAAGTGCTCAAACTGCTGAGAAAGGTAAAGGGCTGACACTGGTTTGGGATCATGAATGCGCTGTGTGTGTCAGTCTGCAGCCTTTTATGTCGTTATTAAGGCTAAAAACGTGGCTTAATTAACGCTGGAAATTAGTTTTGTTGTTGTGCACATGGGCAAAAAGTTCAAATAGTTAAAAGGCATAATGTTTTTTTTAATCTGTAGGACAATGGTTTTTATATTTACTGAGAAACAAGTTTATGTGTAAGTCTAAGAGGCTTGTATTTAATACAACAGCAGTTTATTCAGTTGTCGTGTCCTTATTTCAGTAAATCTGACATGTATTGCCTGCACAGATATACTGGAAGTTTATTGTATAAAGCCCAGCTCTCAATCATTGGAGAAAATCCCACTTTTCATGGAGCAGTTGTGTCTGCAAGTGTCAGTTTGTTAGTATTTTTTTTTTATAAAGTTTAAGTCATTAAATCATTTACTCTTTGCAAGTTCTCATAACTTTACATTGAGAAAATTTGACATAAACTCTGTGGCTTCTTTTAATATTCACACACAGAAAAAGAAGCACTCATAATGAGACGCTGTTTTGAATCAACCACCTGTTTAGTCTGAAAGGGAATGGCTAGTAGGAAGTCAGCTAGTTCAGCCTCTGAATATTCAATCAGCTCCACACAACACAGAACACTGAGTATATTATATGTTAGCCTGGCACCAAAACCAGTTTAAGAAGACCTGATTTATTTAATTTTTTATGTGACAAACTATGGGATCTCAAGTGAATGTTTTAACAAATTATATACTAGCCCTGGGCCTTTTGGTAACAAGGTCTTTTTCAGGTTTAAAGAAAATAATACGTAAATAACATAAATGAATGTCAAGCCGTATATGCTGTCTTTTTCTGCAAATGTTTCCTGTATAAAGGAGGTTTGAAATTCACATAAGAGAGAATTTAAAATATTTAAATCCACATAAGAAGAAGCACAAACACAGCTGATACTTTAATGTGGTATTGTTAAATGGCTTTACTCTGTCCCCTGTTGCACGTGATTGTGCAAACGCTCCTTTGTTGTCAGTGTCATAGCCCGCCACTATAATATAAACACTATAATGTATGTTTATTCCATGCATTTAAGTCTGATCTGTTACATTTGCCCATGTAACACCTCCCCTGCTCCTATCCTCACTTTCTGAAGATGTATTCAAACTAGAGAGGAGAAAAAAAGAAAAAAGTTTTTAGAGCTCAGTTTGAGCTTTCCTCTGCCTTATGGTAGCTGTGCATTGATCAAAGGAGAGCAGTTCTGAAGTTCAGACAAAAGCAGTTCTGATCAAGAGGGCCCCCTGTCATGCAAACTCCCTGCCCATCTGTACGGTGCAGTAGAATAAATTACATGTGCAGGTTTAAAGCAGGAAACAATGCTGAGGAGAAGCAACGGGTGTCTGAGAAGTCAGAGTCCAAGACAGATTTGTGGTATCTGTATTAGGCTACCCTGCACATAATCCATTAACTGAGCATATAATAGGTGGGGGTTGAATTTAAACTTCATTGTATGGCTTCATATTAGCGTGAAGCAGGAGGGAAATGACTCAGGCATGTGTTCCTGTAAGACTTCAATGTGTCTTCCCCTGTAGTCCGTCATATCTTATACAGAAAAAGGATCGTAAAGATCAACCTGTCAGTGCTGAGCAGGGACAGCTTTCTCCACAGCTCTGCATTTTAACTGCTCACGAAGCACGAATACGCCCTCCATCACTCAGTGCGGTGAAGCCAGAGCGCTGCTACTGTTGTATGTTGCTGGGGCCGAAGCCAAGTCTGACTAACAATACTTCAAGACGGGGAGAAAAAAAAAATCAGTAGCTCTCCTGTTGTGGTTCTCCAGCAGAGAAGCAGCTTTCCCTCTCAGAGACGTATGGATTTGGAGATTATCACATTAAGATCATTGAAGCGTGAACATGTTTCTTTCACATTGAGGAAACCATTACAAAGAGGAACCAATAACAACGGCCCCTACGCTGTGTCTACATGGCAGATCTGCCTTCTTGGCCATTAAGTTAATTAGTTTGGGATCTTTCACATTACTAAACAAAGAATCAGCAAATACTCATATAAATTACGCTCTACAGCATGCACACTGAGTAACCAATGTGCAGCGATGGAGAAGACACTAATTAAGGGGCTCTCTGTAGTGCATGAAGTCTGAGGTTAGCTGTCACAACACACATATTTAATTTGTTTATTTTATTCAACCTAAAATGCATCAACACAAAACCTGTGGGCTAGAGTTAAGGTTTAATAAACTCAATAAATATATATTTACTTCATCCCTCTCTTTCCTTGTCTGCCTCTCTGTATGCGATCAAAGGCAAACTTCCCTGAAACAAGTTTGACACACACCCACATTAATGAAGTAGTTTGATATGTTTCGGAAACACACATATTCATTCACAATATTCACTTTCTTGCTGGGAGTTAGATGAAAAGATTAAGACCTGTCTTATGTCTTTAGGGTTAATATTAGCCGACAGTTAGCCGCAGGTTAGTGTAGCTTAGATTAAAGACTGGAAATGGTAAAACAGATAGCCTGGCTCTGTTTAAAGGAGCAAATTCCATCTCCAAGCAACTCTAAAAGCTCACTTATTAACATGTTTAAACTTTTTGTTTTATCCATACGAAAAGTGTGAAAAGGATTTACTACGGGGTCATGTGCCGGACTATTTCTTGGCCAGACAAAGGGAACTCTGCTGGTTGTCTGGCAACCTCACAGTGACAACAGGAAACCAGGAAAATGTTTTAAAGGCTGTTTTTTGTACAGATTGAAGGAACAAGATATATCGTTTATTTGTGAACTTTAGAGACTAGCAGTTTCCAGTATTTGTGCTAAGCTAAGCTAAACTAAGCTAAACTAAGAAAAATATTCTATGTAGCTTTGCACTGGCCATACAGATTGTTAATCTTCTCATTTTCCCTTAAGCATTGAAGTGATTATTAGCATATTTCCCAAAATGTCAAACTATTCCTTTAAAAATATGGGCTTCTGGTTTACTTCTCATAAACTGAAAAAGGTCTAGTTTTTGTCACTTTGCTCCAGCATATTGTAAGGATCTGGTGCAAATGAATGCACTTGAGTGAACATTGGAAACTCCCTTTGTAAATAGCGATTATATTTAAATAAAATGCAGATTCATTTAGATATGAACATTGGATAGAAGGACAATGTGTACAGAAAGTTACCATTTATTTAAGGGACAGCTTGCTACTGTGACTGTGGTAATATAAGCAAAATGCATCATCAAGTACATATTTGAGTGTACAAGAAGAAAATATTCTTTATATGTCTTGTCACATTTGACTAAGCTGACATATTGACCTCGTCCTGCTTGTCAGATATCCTTGCCAAAAGCCTAGTTGCTGCTGGCCAGACATTTGTGTCTGTGAATCTTCAGCTTTTCAGTTCTAATTCACACGACAGCCCCGCAGTTTTGACTTCTTACCTTGGATTTTTATATAACTGCATAAAAGGTCACAACATTTTGTCAAACCTGTAAAGAACATGAAATGCTGAAAAAGTAAGTAAACAGAACTGGACACCTGACAGCTGCCATGTTTCTTAAACTGAAACAGAACACTGTGGGACTGGATTTGTCACACTTTGCAATATATTTAATTGGATTCTAATGAACTGCATGTGTGGGATGATGTTCTGCGGTTCAAAGCTCGTCGCTTTATTCAGAATTTTTGTGATGAGACAGACGTCAGATTAGATATGCAGCTTTCTCGAGGACATTTGTAGCGGGATCTGAGTGCACACAGGCATGAACGCAGGCATCCTGTCGGTGACAAATAGGAAAACACTTCATTAGGAATCAGCCAAATTAATCCACAGGATCAAATCTCTGTGTGTTTTTAAAAAATGGGCTTCGTTTCAGCTGTGAATCACACTCATATCTGATGCTGCAGCTGCACTACGTACAACAGACATCATCATCACATTATAATCTTCAAAATCATCTGTGCCTCCATTTATGGACACATGTGGTGCCCTCTGTCTGTGCTAAATGTGGTTTATGGAAGGGAGAGGGGTCTGGAGGATAGTTCATCGTCAGGGAATCCCGCAGAGCGCCGCTGTAATAAATCAACCCAAAAGCTGGAGGAGGAGAAAATGCTGATGGGAGTTTTCCTCTTTGCTTCCACTGAGCCCCTAAGTGTTAGGGCTGTCAGAGCCTATACAGCATGTTTTACACAGCTTCCACTTCCAGCCTGCTATTTGAAAAGCTTTTCAGTTCATATGGATCTGACAGTATTTATTCCTCAGCTTCACAGCTTCTACTTATACAGTTTCATAAGAGGGCGATGGTGCACTCAAACATATTTGTTCATCAGTAGCAGCAGTCATGTCACTGACTATATATATTATAAATATTTACATTGTCACTGTGAATAGAAACAAACCTGGAGATGATAAAAGTATCATCAACAACTGGGCGTGTGTCCTGGTTCCTGGTTTTATTGAACTGTCCTTCACATCACACAAGCTTTATCTTATGAATGCTAAAGATTAAAGGTAGAAAGCGGAAGTGCATTTAACTGGAATCAGAGCGTATTTTCCTCAGTATGTTGTGAAACTACAACTGAAAACCTGTAAATGAGATAAGAGGAACCAGAAGGAGTCTTGTTCTCTTCACTAAAGAGTAGTAACTGTAATAATTGAAGAAAGACTACATCAGTTTTATCTTAGCTTCCTGAAACTTTACTCCCAATATCTCTCACACACATGTATGCACATAGACACCCTCCTTTAATCAGCTGCATTGGCTGTTAACACAAGACTCTGATAGCAGAACCTTATCAGCTTGCCTCGCAGCGTGATGAGAGGGCAAGATGAAAGGGGATGATGAACAAAGCTCATAAACGTTGACTCTATTTTCATTAAACTATCCATGAAATGTCACTTGAATATTAAATTAAGCTCAGACATGGCTGTTTTAATCAAATTAATTTCTGAATGTCAACACTGTTAGTTTAAGTAAGAGTTAACACTTTGCTCTCTCTTCTTTTCTCTCAGGATTTGGGACTCCAGGGGACGTCACTCAATGAAATTTTGTACAAGAACGCAGCTTTTCTCAACCTGGTGGACCCCATTTCTCATGAGCTGCTGCTCAGTCTCGCACGGGACCTGCAGTGTCCAAAAAGGGTGAGAAAACCAGAATGATCCACTTAGTTTCAACTGTTACATTCATGAATTAGGAAAAAAACCACCTACAGACCTCACATTAATTGACTGTGCAAGGGCCGCGATTGTAAACAGAAGAGAGGCAAGCTGCAACATGTCCACATTTGTTCGCCATGCCTAAGTGCATGTGTCATAGTGGTTGTCATGCTATTGTGAAAAAAATGAACTGTCATTCTGTTTGTACAAACACAACTGCAGAAGCTAGGCAGCAGATTGAACTTTAGGTGTTATCCATTAGCGTAATGGATTACTAAACACGTCTTGGTTTCTCTAAAATGAGTTCAATATAAGGTGACATATTAACTTTTATTATGTAGGGATCCTGCATCACAGATTCTAGAAGTAGCTTGCTCATGTTTTAAAATGGAAATGGGAGTTGCTGACTAAATTTTAAGTCAAGTTTTATTTATTTAGCCCTAAATCACAAAAAGAGCTTTACAATGTGTTCAATGTGACTTTAAATCCATAGTTACAGTTGTTAAACCTGCTATCTCCTATGTAATTTCCCGCAGACTCAAATAAGATACTTATGTAATATCAAGGTCAATATTCACAGCAATAAGATATTCAAACTGATTTAATTTTTTTGCACTATCACAAAATTGCTTGCATTTGAACATGTCTTAATGAGCAGGTTTCAGCCTTGATTATTATAATAATAAATGATTATTTTTTTGAGTGTGCATGTGGAAAAGCTGCACTTTGAGGACAATCTGGAGGTCAAATAAGAGCTGCCAATCATTCCCCGCTACAAAGGGGACATCTGCATGCTAAAAGGTGGTTGGAGAGGTGAGGGATGAATGGTAGGGCCGAAGGGAGGCGCCGGTTCAGGGTTTGGCTCTGCAGTGGCACCATGCGGTCTGTCTTTCCTGCTGCTCATGCGCTCTTTCGACACTTCGGCGAACAGTAGCAGCTGTGCTCCAGGACCTGCAGCTGCATGAGAGTACCTGCCTAGTGGAAAGCATGGGCATGAGCCCGGTGGTCATCATGCTGAGATCAACAGGGCAGCTAGCCACGGTCAATACCACAAAGGATTGTGGGTCAGCATGGCTTTGGCACTTATAATGAGAGCACTTTGAGGGCTCTGACAGGAGGCAGGTGGCCAGTGGGATCAAACCGGAGTCTGCTGAGTGCTGTGAAGTCTGATGTGACCCAGGTAACAGACACCGCTCACTGTTTGTGAGGGACTGTAGGAACATTATAAAGAGGTGAAATGAGGTTAGACAAGGTGGTGGGTTTTGTAATTTTTCTTCTGGCTCTAGGTGTAATTTTGTTCAAAGTTTATCTTAAAAAATATCTTCCTTTACATTATATAGCGTTTTGTTAATGTGGACATTGATGGTACATATTCAATGTTTCATTTAAATATATCATAAATATATTTTACATTTTTGGCTTTTGAATAAAGAAGTACCAACTTCTCTGTTAGAATTCTTAAATTGGTTTACAGATATATCTGATATGAACAAACCTTTCACAGCATCACAACATTAATAATTTACATGCAGTTGTCTGACATTTGTCTGTAAATCAATTTGACAAGCTCTTCAATTATGCATATGAAATAAGTTGAGATGTGTGTGGTCAATATAAGAAATGACTGGCCCTTTAAGACATAAATCGTGATTTATCCAGCCTGGGAGCCGGCTCATCCACTTGTAGCGTGGCATACAAATCCGAGATATTAAAAATTAAAATTGCATTTGAAACTCGATTATGAGGGTGAAGACAGCACAGAAGCAGCTCAGAGTGGCTGTAAAAAAACAGACCCAGCAGCCATTACAGTTATCTCAAGTCTGCAGTTATCTCTTTTAGGAAAAAAGATGGGTTGACTTAAGATAAAGTCACTGTGGTCTAGTTTTCACTTACTGAATCCAGATGATAATCACCTGTGAGAAACTCTAATCTTATCGCTGTTTGCTTTGGCTGGGGGAAGCCCGGGAGGACCGCAGGGAAAAGTGAGGAGCTGGCAGCGTTCTCCTGACTGGCTGGCGACCCGTGGCAGGATACTGTGTCAGACGTGACGAGGGTGTAGAGAGGCAGTGTGCTGGATTTAAGGCCTGGCAGCTGCCTCCATACCCAGTACTTTCCACCACACTGATATTTATTTAGATTATATATTCAAGGACATATTGAGGACTAAAAGATACGCCGTTTGTCATCAGTTACAGGCAGTTGATTTAATCTGGATGCACTCTTTACTTTACTTTACAGCCCCGTGATTAACGTCTAAGAATGATTACATAATTTAGTGATTTTGGTGATCCTTCCGCTCCACTGATTCACAATTTCCAAGAATAAATTCCCATTGCGAATCAGTATGCGCAGCTTTAACGTTGTGTTCAGTCACCCAACTGGCTCAAACAGCAGCCCTGATTGTTTTGAAGTATGAGGCATGTTTGTTTTTTTTGTCATCCAAGGAAAGAAGTGGCAGCGGGAGTGGTTAATCGCCTTAAGGTAAATTAGCCCTGTCTTTCTTCCCTCTCGCCACATTGCCTTTTTCTTGTTGTTGTGTTGTACCACTAATTAGATTTACCCTGCTCAGCACAACCCATTTCATTTAAAGTCTTTGACGGAGGTGGGAGAGAGAAAAGAGAAGGCGTGGGGGAGGGGGAGGAGAGTCGTGGAACAAGAGCGACGCGAAAGGGAAAATAAATTTATGTATTTTCAATGTAGGAAATGTTTGATGCAGCTTTATGCGAAGGACAAGGAAGGAACACTTTGTGACTGTGTGGAAATCAGTACATCTGTAGTTTGCAGGAAGAAAGAAAGAAAGATCAGACATCCAGTAGTTTTAAATGACTCCAACCTTGTAGATATCTAACAGCTCCTTTACTACTTCTACAGTTTTATATTGATTCCTCAAATATGCGATGGTTTAGTTGCCTTTTCTTAATGAATAGCCACTGTTTTGATCTGTTGTAGGAACTAGATTTACATTTTCTTTTCCATCATTCGTGTTGTAGGAGACCGACTCGACCAAGTCCACCAACAAGATCTGTCGCCAGCTGATTTACCACCTGACCCCTCACTCCAAGTGGATGAGACAGAGCGTGCCCAGGAGGAAGTCTCAGGCCTGGTGAGTGTGTCCTCCATCACTCTGAAGAAGGACAGCCCCTGTGACAGTAAACACATCCTCACCATAAGCATCAGCGCAACTCATTAATCTCTGCACAGCCTCATTAAAATACTACTCTGACATGGAGGAAGTTTGGGAGAAGTCTTCGTACAGGTTGAGGGAAGATTTTCCTCGAGCATAACAAGGTTTTATCTGTGACAGTGTATCTTGTCACTGATACTTCATGTCACTGTATTTCCGGGATTTTCCACTCACAAATGAACATTTATTTTATGTCATAAAATAAGTTTATTTTCATTTGTAATATACGTTTTAGTAGGACTATTCTTCTCTATTTACTGTATCGTTGAGGTGTAAAACACAACCACACAAGAGATTTGAATCTCTGTTTTTTGCCATCAGTTTTACATCTGAGTGGTTATAATGGAGAGTCTGACCATCTTGCTGAAATTAAGTCACTGTTGAACCATCTGGTTTACATTTACAATTTTTGCACTCAACATTGTTGATTTAATCTAAAACATGTTTAGTCACACAAACGTAACTGGAAGAATTTACTGCAGATGAAAAGTTGATCTAGTTAAATTCAGTATAATTTGAGGTCAGACTATGACAGTGGCATAGGTGCATTAACAAGAACGGAAGTGGCATCATTGCTTCAGTACATACGATACTCATTATCTGAACATACAGAGCTCACACACACACACACACACACACACATACACACAATTTCCCATGATTGGCTATTCTTCTGCGAATTGGAGGAGATTTTAATACAATTTCCAGGAAATAGCAGCTGTGTCTCGATTAGAAACACATTATTGATCTGAACCAAATTCAGCCACATCCTCATTTGATAATTATAATGTGAAATAAATCCTGCCACGCCGCAGAGGAAAATCTTGCTGGAAGACAATTAAGAACATTAAAAAATGTACTTTATTTGATTTAAATGATGATTTGTTTGTGATGCATTATTGATCAATTTTTGCTTTTGATTTTTCTAATAAAATCTAGAGATGCTACTTTTCTGTTTCTGGTTACAAATAGGGTTTATCCTCCATACCCAGCCGTAGTCAGGTTTTAATTTAGGGTAATGAAATCATCAACTTGTGTTACAGTGTCTCACTAGGAAGATCTGCCCATTTTCACACTTCCCTCTCAGCCGTAAATACAGTTTCCTGCCTGACACTATTGTGAGAAAAAACAGCCTCACACCATCTTAAACACCACCCAACACAAGTGTGATGTGTCTATAGAAACTTTAATATGTTTTTCTACGTCTACAAACTGTCTCCAAGTATGATCTGGAGCAGACGAGAAACTAACACAGAAACTAAGATGAGGATCGTTGCCAGATTTGAACTTGGACCAACTGCCACCAAACTGCAGGATGTCCGAGTTCAGACACTGATTGTGTGCTTGAGTGAAACAAAGAAAGAGCAACAGAGGGATGCTTATTGTAGTGATTCTAGAAATGCTGTGTAAACAAATCAAAATGCCCTTCAACTCAAATTAAGTAACAGGTACATTTGTGGAGACGTTATGAAAGACAGAAAAAACTTCTCTAATGATGATCATGAGGCTCCGTCTCCCTGAGCAATTAACCCAGATTGAAAGATTTTTTGACAGCTCGACTTTACTTCCCGCCCCGGTCTCTTGGTTGCAGTATTTCTAAATAACACTCAACAGAACAACAAGGCAGACTCTCCCAGTGTGCTCATTAGCGAGCTCTGTCTCTCTCCCAGCGTCTACTGCAAGCATCCAATAGCAGCACCTACTGTTTCTGTTCTCCGTGAATATGATGCCAACTAAAGCTAACAGTAATGAATATCTAAGGATCAAATGAAGCATAAGGACACAGTTTACATGGTCACACATGTTTCTCTGTTATTGATCTTTTCATTCCAGCCCTCTTTCTCTATTTCCCTCTCGTTCTCAATCTTTCTCCTCCCCCTTCCCTCCTCAACCCCTCCATCTCTCCTATTTTTTAAATCCCTTCCTTGCATTGATTTTCTTCCCTCTCCTCTTTTCCTGTGGGATTTTTTTTTCCTCTCCTTCTTGTGAGAGTCCATTTTGGTCAACAGTTGCCTCACAGAGCGGTTCTGCAGTTTGAATTCGAGGCTCTGGGGAAAAGCTCTGTCAGACGGAGAGAAAAAAAAGGGGGGGGTGGAATCACTGCAAGGTTGCCGACTAGAAGTCACGCATTTTCCTCTTCCTTCCCGCCTCGCTTCGAATTGATCGTGAATTTGATCTCTTCATATTTAGGAATGCAAAAGCTATCATATAGCCGTTATTGCATTCTTATTTTTCTTCAAGTGACATTGAAAAGTCTATTTGATCAATTTAGAAATACTCGCAGCCTGCTTTCCAGCCAGAGATCAAATTGAATAGTTTTTATGGAATATATGCTTGGTTGCAAATTTTCAACAGATAGCACATAAATCATGTTTCAAGCTTATTACTCCAGCCTGCTTTGCTTTTATAACACTGTAACTGCAAAGTTGTGTCACGCTTTATAGTGTGTCACACTATATATATTATCAAGGCAACTTTTTAACTTTTTTCTCTGCAGCTTCATGTGCCAGGTTTCTGAGAAGAACAGTATTGCAGAGTCCCCACTGGAGTTTTTAATGTCATTGTAATTGGTATTGAATTTGAGATTAATCAAGCTCATATTCTTTTATGATGCTAAAATTGCCCCTGCAGCACATTTTTGAAGAGATTAGACTCCAATTGGATTTTACTGCAAGGCATGATATTGATGTGAGGCTCTTACAGCAGCTATTACAGATGTCTTCAGTACATTTAAATAAATAACTGTGGTTCAAGAAGTTTTATAGAGTACTGAGGGAAATCTAAGTGCATTGTTTGTTTTATTTAAGTCAGCATAGAATATACCATTTATCAGAATAGCTGACAGGATTAAGTTAATTGCTAATATATGGTCGTGCAGGTCGTGACGACTGACGATAAGAGTGGAGCGAGGCAGCTGTTTGGGCAGATGTAACCAGCTGTGGGTGAGCTTTGATAGTCTGTCTGAGTCCTCATATTTGACCCCGATCTAAAGTGCCTTTGCTGTCCTAAAGTCATTTATTTGCTTTTATTTATTTACATTTAAGGCTTAAAACGTATTGAAACAGGGCTTTTGGAGCAAACAATACATTGGCAGCTTGATTTGAAGAGTTTAGCACAATGAGATAAACACTTCCCTTAGATAACAGTCAGAGGCTCAAACAGTCGCTACTCTGCTGATCTCACTGTCAATAACATCTGGTTGCATTTAATGTCTGAACATGTTTGAAAACACATATTTAATGTTGCACATTTCAAACATGGTGAAATACAACAGAAACATTCACCAATAAGATGAACCACATGGTCTGGTGTGTTTGAAAGTTTAACATAACAATTTCATCATGTCTTGTCTTTATCAGCTTCATTATGCAAACAATAATGAACTAAAATGTTACGAAACCATTATGAAAAAGAGATTCTGCTGAACTCCTGTTCCCGACCTTTAATATTTACATTCTTCACACAACTACAACCACTTTTCATATTTATTTGTTTCCATTCGAAACAGCACTTCTGCCTTAAGACAACACTTGATAAGAACTAGTTTGATTGAAGCATACTGACGCCTGTAGAATCCAGATAAGACAGCGGACAATATTGCAGCTGCAGCCCAAACTTGCCCTCGATAACATGCATCAGACCCCTCTCTTCACTCGACATTCTGTTCTTCTCATTGTTCAAGTTGATAGTAATAATTACACCCAATATAATCTAATAATGTTATTGTCCTGGCAACTAGCGCTGACATGTTTTCCCATGCTACATTTCTAAAACACAGTTTTACTTTTCAACCCATAGAGACCGGTGGAGCTTTGTTTTGCCTCTTTCCAAAAGTGTTGTGCGGGTTTGCTCTTTAAATTGTCTCCTATCTGAAAACGGTATTGAAACACATTCCTCACACGGCTCATAAAAAAGAGCATGTGGCTCATCTGACTTCTCTTCAGCCTCCAAAAATTCTCCTCCATGAAATCACTGTCTGCTACCTCCATTGGTTTGCTGTTGCTGCTCAGATGTTATTATTCCAAGATGCTAACAAGCTGTAAACTATGAGGCTGCTACAGCTCCAACTCAACACCAACAGGTCTTTGCCTACTCTGCACACCAACCTGTGACCTGCATTATAATGCTTACAAATTCATCCCTTTCTTCTCTTTCACCAGTGCCGGAATTTCTTCCCCACTTCAACAAGATAAACCACCTTTTTCCCATTTTCCCATTCCCTCACGCCGTCCTCTCATTCTGAATCACACCCAACAAGCATTAGCCAGTGAAAAGTCGTCTAGGCATCTCGGCTATAACTATATTTGGTGAGCAGTGCACATTTTTGAGACGTCTGTGTAGTAGTCGGGATGCTTATGAACACTTTTACAACTGCATTTCAACAATATTTCTAGTGCAGATCCCTAGTCGGCTTTTCACCGGCTAATCACCAGAGAATTGCATTGCTGGGATTCTCTCTCCAGTTTCTCCCTGCTGCTGCTGCTAATTTGCTCTAATCTTTGAAGAAATCCCTGCTACCTCTCTTCCTCGCTGTTATTTTGAGCCCTTCTCCCTAACATGATCCTTCCAGAGCCAAGACAATATTGTCAAAACACTGAGCCTTCCACCTTTGAATTCAAGCTTACTCTGCTGCCCAATCCTTTGAGGCCATGTCTACACTGATGTAATTTAAAATCTATGTGACAATTTGTTTAAATTTTTTGGCCTTCCATCCACAACAAGCTGGCATCATTAACCGCTAAAAAATGATATTGTGTTTTTGTTTTCATATTTTCTTGTTGTTTGTTATAGAGTAGAGGAAAAGACGCCCTCATTTTCATACATAAATAAAGAATAATTTAAGATGGAGAAGATGAAAGGGTTATAATAACAACAACATACAATACATACAATTAAATGGAGGTAAAACTTCTTAAGATTCTCAACTTGTACAACAAACAAGCAACACTTGAAGAATGGCCGTGATTTGCAAAGATGGCAAAGCTTTTGTCTGAAGTTTCCTAAATACTGTATGAACTAGAGAGAATAATGTGGGTGAGCTACGTGTGGCTCTATGAATGGCAGGGTCTGTTAGTCTAGACTGAAATATCTCAACAACTACTTGAAGGATTGCAATGGAACAGACATTCATGATTTCCAGACAATGCAACTTAGCAACCTTTGTGATCCTCTGAACTGGAATGCCAGTGTGAGAAAAAATAACCAGATAATTCTTCCTTGATGCATTTACTGTACATGTGGCATCCGTACACTAGGCTATGTGTCATATATGCCTTTGACACGTGTGTGACCTATTTCTGGAGCCAAGGTGCTCACTTGAAGGCCGAACAGGCTCTGACTCAGCAGGCCTGACCTCTCACGAGCCTACAAGGTCGACTCTTAAGGCGAGAGCAAAAATCTGAAAAACACAGGGAAAGAATATTTGGGAAATTGGAGTTTGAGTACACAATCACAGATGTCTGTTTTAATTTTTTAAGTTTTGGTTTCTCTGCTTATATTTCCATTCAGAGTAGAAGTATTCCACTTGACTGCACTCAGTCTGCTCAATCTGCTTTCTCGTTGACCTCCACTTTCATTAGAGACTTAAAGCTCCAGCCACCATCCTCGTCCATGAATAATTGAGGGCTTCCCGCGTTACAGACAGAGATCCTGGAGGGTGAGGGGGGAGAATGAGGAGCTGCTCAGTATCCATCGCTCCAATAATTAAATAATTAGAATGATTAGATGTGTTGATCGGTAAACACAAGGTTGGAGATGTTATTGATTTAATAGACATTATAAAACAGCTGTAAGTCAGAGCATTTCAAGACTTCCTCGTTTTTTATCCAGGGATTGAACATCTCTTAACCTCTCATTGATTGGATTTTGACTATAAATCTGAGATAAGACTGCTGCTGCTCGAGAATAACATGAAACAAGGATTGTTGTGCTTCAGATGGTCTGTGGGTCTCATTCCTTTAAGGCTGATACAGATCAGTCCCCAGTGATCAAGCCCCTCTATCTGTGTTCAGAGCCCTGCATTTTAATGCCGATTTCATAACTGTGCCTCAACATAGTATAGCAGACACAGGCGTACTCCTCCATGCTACACAGTTATGTAACGCAAACTGCTTTCTGTGTTCTGTCGCAGTATTCTTTTTTCCTAAGCATCCAGTTTGTCACATCGAATCAAATCATGGGTGAATTTATAGCTCATCCGTGGAGTACATTTTGCATTTAATACGTTGCACAGTTGCATTATGGTACATTCTGTACCGAGAGGTTTTATAATCATTGGCACATCAGCTCAAATATGCTTTTATCTTTGGAAAATGTCACATATTATGAGGAGTAATCCATGTCACATCCATGTTGAGAAACAGAGTGGTAACGTAAGTGAGATTGCAAAAAAATAAGGACATCTTCTTCCCTTTCTTCTCTGTTTTTGCAGTGTACTTATTAAAACTCCATCATCACACCTGTACAAAAATGATGAGAATAATGGTGCTTCTTCAGACATCTTCAAAGATTTTTTGACGCAGTCGTTGTAAATTGCGGATTTGGCCCAAGTTTTTAATATGTCTGATTCCAAATATTTTTCTTTTTTTCATATCTATTTTTGAGGGCTAATTTGCTGTTCATTGCTGTCAGTTCACTCCTTGTTGACATCGATATTACTACTTTCCCCAGGATTTCGAATTTAGAGTTTCAAAGAATGAAGGGACTCATTTTGAGACGTCAGAACACCGCACAGCCCGAAGCTGCTGCATTGACGACGTACAATAGAGGAAGCCCTTATCAGCCCATCCACTAAATGTTTCACTGAAATTTAATCCAAATCCAAATGAGCTTTGAGGCTATTTTCTCCCCTCAAAGAAAAATGTGCCATTATCCCCATGAAACTGGAGGACATTGGATGGGGTATGCAATCACCACTTTCATGTTTCCCAATACATTTTTTGCAGAAGTAGTATCAGTGACAGTTGTATAGTTGAGGCAATTTTTTTGCTCAGAGTGACTGTAAAGTATTCTCATTAACATGGCAAAACTGTACCAAGGCACTCACATATCTGAAGCTAAAACTGATTTGGGTTCAACAGTCTGGTTCAGCACTGCAGCTCACAGTCACAGTTCTGAAGGCACAATCCAATAAAACAAAAGCACAGAAATAAACGAGCAGTTCTTTACTAGCTCACTTTTCAAGGATGAGTTTTTACATTAGACCCTTGCAGGCTCTCCCCCCCGACTAGCGCGCATGTATTATACAGATGCCTGGAGGGAAAACAGCTTAAATCGATCCAAAGAATAAACAGGTCAAGACCAAAGCGTTGATGAAGCAGACATTGATCCGACCAATCCCACGGGTCCCTGGAACAGCACCCACATCCAATGTTTCTCAAATGCTTTTATTTCATTCCCATGAAATAAAGCAAGTGTTTCTCTGCATACTCAGCAGAAAGTACATTTTGAATTTGTATTACAGTTTGTCCTTCCAGCTGAGATACTATTAGATATACATCTCTGCTCTGATCAGGGACACATTGACTTTGGTTGCTGATTTTAACATACAGGCCACAGATTAATTTTTTTCAACCAAGCCATCAAGAAAAATCCATATCACTTAAATATTTATACAAATCGTGAAGATATGAATATTTTTTCACCCCTTACTATCAAGCTTAAGTTTATATGTTGTAAATAATCTATTAATGATTAATAATAAAGAAAACAATGAAAATCCATGAATAAGAGCATGTTATGGGTAGCCAGACTGGTATATCCAGTCCTCCTCCTCCTGCATATCTAACATACATTTTATGCAAAGCTAAGCTAACCCTAACCACCTGCTGGCACCAGCTTCATATTTAACAAACATCATTATGCTAAGCTAAGTTAACCACCTGCTGGCACTAGCTTCATATTTAACATACATCTTTATGCTTAGCTAAGCTAACCACCTGCTGGTGCTAGCTTCATATTAAACATATATATTTATGCTAAGCTAAAATAACCAACTGCTGGCATTAGCTTCATATTTGTTCCATACATACATACATGAGAGTTGTAATTATCTTTTCATTTAACTCTCGTCAAGAAAGGGAATAAGAGCATTTCTCAAAATACTTCATCTTGCTTTGCTTTTAAGCTAATTTGCTCATTATTCATCTATAAAGCATTAATATGAGATTTATAAATGTTAATAATGCATTTAGTCACAAGTTACAAACCATTTTTAAGTGTGTCTTATAACTGGGTACTAAATCATCAAACTATCCCAGAAAATGTTTTCATTTTACATAACCAGACTTTCTTATAACATACCACCTTTGTTATAATAAATCCAACAGTAAATGAACATGAGGTAAAAACATGGCCCATAACGCCACCCATGTCTCTTTATGTATTACTGATTCATGAGAGTAAATGAAGGGGAACATGTAGTCTATGTGGGCGGACAGTTTACAAGTTTCTCCTGCCATTTCCTTTTAACTCTCACCCTGGTGGTAGAATATTGAGGGGTTGTACAATTCTCCTTGTAAAAATGTCAATGTATCTCAACCTAAAAGGAAGTACATGTTGGTTCGACCCTCTCAGCCCTTTTAAAAATATTCACCTCTCCAGCCCTCCGTCTCTTTAGGGGTTGAGGAAGTGTTTGGTAAATGGAAATTGATTTGCAGAATGGTGAAGTAGGAAGGTTTCAGACTTACACTGATGATGAGCACTTAACTTTTGTAACATCAGGAGAGACAACTAGACAGAGTGGAGACTAACCTGACTCTGAGTGGCACCAGACAGGGTTTATAAAATTATTGAATACAAAAATCAATGGATTTGCCTTGACCTTTAATGGAGAACTTTCGTTTTGTCAAGGGATGTATAGCACAAAGGGATAAAGATTAAACAATACAGAAAATACACATCTTCCTTTAGTTTTAGGTTGGGTGCTGAGGTGGATTGCAGGTACATATGGCACAACAGCTCACAGATGGAGCCAAACCATCGACTGCTTACACTAAGGGAGGGTGTCAGGTTATAGAATGTCAGTCTGACAATTCGTTCAGACATCAAACTGCTGGTAGTTCCTGATTTTTCAGCAACATAGAGTTGCATGTCATCAGCATAGCAATGAAAAGAAAAAAATTGGTTATGTAATATTTAAGCGGAAGCACGTGGATTAGAAATAGAAGTGGATCTAGGATAGAGCCTTGAGGTACTCAACCTGTTCAAAGAGACAGTAGATAAATTGAAATTATCAGGAGTAACTGTACATTGGCTGTTTGAGAGGTAGGAGATGAACCACATGAGAGCAGTGTCTGCAAGTCGTATGATGTCTCTTTTACGACAAATTAAAATAGTATAATCTACTGTATCAAATTCCGATCTTAAATTAAGGAATATCAGTGCAGATTTGCCAGCATCAGCAGTAATGAAGTGATCATTGGTCACACTAAGTAGAGCAATCTCAGACAAAGTTTTCTTAAGACCTTTAACAAGTGTATGTTTCGGAATTGGTCTATATAATATTCTCTAAACAATATATTACATTTTATTTACTGTGGTAAATATTGAGCGAAAGTAACAGTTCACATATTAATGAAATTACATTTTATATTTTAAAACATATTTTAACTCTAGCTGTGGAAAGAGACCACTAGAGCAGAAGTGTTTTGTGTGCAGTTTTTGCATTAGTCTGAGTAAATCTCTGTATCAACACTGTCAGCCTGTGAGATAGATCAAGTCACTGTAGATTTGTTATCTAGATATCACTATGAACTCTAGGCGGCCGTGGCACATGAGGTAGAGTGCTTGTCCCGCAACCACAAGGTTGGTGGTTCAAACCCCTCTACCAGCAACATGCTGAGGTGTCCTTGAGCAAGACACCTAACCCCCAGGCGCTTCATTGCAGCCCACTGCTCCTCCAGGATGGGGTTAAATGCAGAGAAATAATTTCCCCATTGTGGGACTAATAAAGGCTTAATCATTATTATTATTATTATTATCCACAGCAGTTTAAATAAAGATTGTATCACTGATTCTTCAACAGTGTATCTCAAAACACTGTTTCATTAAAATGATTCATTAAAAGTTTTGTTCTGACCTTTTCTGTAAGCTTGGTCTCTTTACTTGCACTCCATTTAAACATCACAAACCCTAGATGTTTCATTTCCTACCTCTGGGGTTTACATAACTATAGAACAGCAAGGACCCTTGATCAGTGCGTTAAAGTTAACAACATCCCAGAGGAAAGACGAGCCATGAAAAACAATTAGATAGTCTGCCTGAACCCACATTTAAGCAGTCAATAGTTTGACATATGAGAGTCTGCTCCTATCAGATTCCTGGACCGTTGTGTCAATAAATAGATTTTCCCTCCGTTGTTTGCTTTTAAATGAGTCCCGATGCAGGGGACGCTCTTGCTTCGAGTCATGTTTATGGGAGCACACCATCCTTTGAAGTTGTTTGTGTGCGAGCTGGTCCAAGAGGAAATGCACCTCTGCCTACGAGCATGGCAGCCACATCAGAGGGAGTGAGATGAGACGTTTTGTTGCTTATGTTGTCATCGTTTCATGGTGATTGACTACAGTGTACACTGTGGCTTTAGAAATGCTAGTTGTGCCCCGCAGCCAGCGGCCAGCTGAGCAGCCTGTGGGTGGAACTGGGCCCACTGAGCCAGGAGAAGGAGGATTTGCAAGGAAGTCTGAGGTCGTCATTACTCGGCCTCGTTAAAAGCACATTAGAGCCCACCCTTCCCATGCAACGCCCACTCAGCTACAGTGCCACTGCCTGCCCTGCCTGACTTTGTCTCATGAAACAGCTCTTCCTGCACAAACATAGGCACACGGTTGAGAGAGGGCACAAGTAGGAAACCCTCCTATAAATACGTCCATGAGAAAAAAACATCGATAGCCATAATCAGTTTCATTACAGTAAAGTGCAGAAGCTGCGCAGGGGTACAGTAAACCCTCTGAAATCACAGGAGTGGGCGAGTGTGCCAAGAAGCTGCACATGTAGTCACTTTCCTGGCAGTTTTAGATGCTACAGTCAACGTCAATAATCTTTGAGTGCTTTAATGATTAGTCAATTAATTCATTAGTAGAACTGACATCAAATGAATCAACATCAATTTAGAAATCTGTTATTTAAGGACTTTGTCAAGCAATATGAATGGTAATAAGTTTGGGGAAGCGCCAACAACAGCATGTTAGCTTTGTTACTGTTAGCATGCTGATGTTAACATTTAGCACAAAGCATGACTGTGCCACAGTAAAGCCTTTAGAGCAAATAGCATGGCCGTAGACTCTTAGCCTTGTTGGATTGTTACCCCTTAAACAAAAGCTACGTCTACTTGTTGCAATTCAACCAAACAGTTTTTTTTGGTCTCAGACTGGTCTGAAATTATGTAGTATTTCAGAGGCAAAAAGCAAAGACAGAAAACCACTGTAAAATAAACAATTTTGCAGTGGAGATACTTTTTTCTGACTCCATACCTGTTACAGTTTTTTCAATTGCTAACAAGCAGCTGTCAATATTGGGGCTCCGTTTTCAAAACTCTTCAGAAGAAGCTGAATTACTAACATGCATCTTAGCAAAACAGTTAATCAAACAGACCTCCAAAACACTTTATAGAAGATAAGCTCGTTCAACCAAAACACCGGCAACAATTCTCACTCAAACATTGTCATTCATAACACTAACACTTAAAAAACACTAACACGGATCATCACAAAAATCATAAACTTTTATCTTGGAAGTTTTAATTTCTTTTCACATAAATCAGTATTTCATTATAGAAGACAAATAACTTTTCACTTTATTGGCTGTACTAAAGTATATGTAACAACAATTAATAAAAAATGCATGGTACATGGGAACCCCTGGAATAAACGATTAAATCAATGGTCCAAACAGATTAATTTATAATGAAAACAATGTTTATTAACAGCCTTATAATGTTTAATACATTTGAGGGGAGCACACACACAGGCAGCATTTTCACATCATAAATTATCTTGATATTTTAAACTGTAGTATATTTGAAGAGGCTCATGTAGCTAGATGAACATTTTAACAAACTTACAAATACAGTAACCAAAGAGAAAAATAAAAAAGGACACAGGTGCTTCAGAAGATCAAATTTAGACCAAGACAGACAGTGAAATTATAAAAAGGGAGAAAATAGGCCAAGAAAAGAAAGAGCAAGAAAGTGAGAGGCAGCGAGCAATAGTGAGGATATGAAGGTGGGACAGAAGAATTATAGCCCACTCCTGGAATCAATAATCTTGCGAATCACCACCCCGGTGTGCTACATATCTTTTTATTTCCCTTAACCAAGCAGAAAGGGTGACAGATGTAAAGAGCACAACCACAGCCTGACGATTTCTACGGCTCACCGACAAACCAGAGAGCAGAGAGAGAGAGAGAGAGAGAGAGAGAGATACGAGGATAATCCTCACTGTGCCTGAGGAGGCAGAGGGACGGGCGAAGGCAAACAGGACTGAGACAAAGAGAGGATAAACCTTTAAACAGAACATTTTTCTCCTGTTTGTCAAATTTTTTTAAACAAAGTCTTCCACTTCATTGTCATTTGTTTGGCAGATGTCGTCCCTCCAAGTCTAAATGCCAGTGAAAACAAAAGGAGTCTAATGCACTGCAGCTCTGTCTTACTCTCCAGTGCTGCTGTTGTGACATGCATGCAGCTTCCTTATAGCTCTCCATGCATATTTAACCGCGCTCTGGTATAGCGAGGACATTTTGTTTCAGATTGCAGTGGCTATCAGAGGCAGTGAGGCATACAGCGTTCCAACTTGACAGGATGGATTCACCTCACACCTGCTGTCTGAAGTCATTTAGACTGAATAAGGGGATCACTTGCTTTTTCGTTTCCCTCAGTGTGTTCGTCCATCCATCATCTACCGTTGTGTCCTTTAGTCTGTTGCGCACAGATTTATCACATTTTGACAAAATTTTAAAAGGAAGAGTTCAATTATTTGGAAAATTTGCTCTTTTGCTTCCTTGCTGAGAGTTAGAAGGTAGATTTAACTCTTGTGTGTACAATAAACATTAAGATAGTTAGCATAACCATGCTATATCTTATTCAATCTGTACAATACTGAAGTGTAAAAACAACAAAGCAAGGATACGTGAAGGGTACCAGAAGTGTCTGGGGGCATTGTGGTTAATGTAGATGCCAGGTTTTGACAAGGAAAAAGAATGCATGGGAAAAAAGACAATATCTCCTGAATGCAACTTTAGAGACAGACAGTGGTTTGTACTGGAGAAGGAGATCACAGAGTGACTACTCATGTTTTTTTTTTAGCTTGCTCATCAGCTCAAGTGGATTATTAATGTGTCACCCATAATTCCTAAAAAATGTGCCCAGACTTTTTAGAAATTCCCCAAAAAGACACATCACTCTCCTTAATCCCCGTCTAAAAAATGTCTTGTCCCAGGGGTTGAAACTACAACCCCAGCTCAGAACAAGGTGACATATCTGTAACTAATTGGCTCCGACCGAAAAGCAACATTTTCGTTTTTGCCTTGTTCACGCTTTTTATAAGCATTTATTTATTTATTTATTTATTTATTTATTTATTTATTTATTTATTTATTGTCTTGGCTTGGAGATGGCTTTACAGGATAGAAGTGACACCCGAAACTAAAAAACAGCTGGTGCTTTTCAGTGAATGACATTTAGCCCAGGAGACAGAATTTGTTGCTTGAGGGACTCAGACCGGGACACATTTAAATGCAAATTCTCTTCTTTACATTATTGAATGCTACACTCTCCCCACTCTACTCGTGGATGCAGTTATCTTTTTTGCGTACTTTGCAGTTCTCCTTTACTTGTGGGACTTTGTGGCACCCCATTACAGAGTGTTTTAAATCAATAGCCCCAGTATCATTAAGTAAAGATGGCTTGTCTGTACACACTTTTGGAAAACTAACTGCCTTTCTCCTCTTTCAAACAGTCTGAAGACCACCCTGAAGAAGAAACTGTCCGGTGATGTCGTCAACCTTTCGGGCATCCCGCTGTCGGGCCGAGACGTCCACCGCGTGGCCTTCTACCTCCAGAGCGGCAGTGACGCCGTGTCGGCTGTGGACCTGAGCTTCACCGAGCTGCAGGACGAGAGCTTACGGCTGCTGCTGCCCTTCCTCGGCTGCCTGCCCAAACTGGCCATACTTGCCATTAATGGCAACCGTCTGACAACGGCCATCCTGAAAGACCTGACGGACGCAGTGAAGGATCCCAAGAAGTTCCCCAGCCTGGCCTGGGTCGACCTGGGCAACAATATGGACATCTTCACCGTGCCGCAGCCGCTGCTCGTGGCCCTGCGGCGTCGCTTCGGTCTACGCAGCAGCCTCCCAACCATTTACGAGTACAGGGAGGCGCAGGCATTCAGCGGCTACAACCCGAACATGGAGACGTCTGTGGAGGAGCCCAGTCTGTACGAGGAGGGAGATGCAGAGGAAGATGATAAAGAGGAGGAGGAGGAGGACAGGCTGGAGCTCCGGGCCTGGGGCTTCGGAGAAGAAAACACGTCAAAAAATGTGCCACTGCACTTCTGTGGGAGGTGATCGCCCAGAGCTGCTTTCACTTTGACCGGGTGGGCCCTTATATCTCTCAGTATCACCTTAAAATAACTTTCAAATAAGTAACTGTGTTGTTTGTCCCTCTGGATACTCCGCCTACTGAAACTCAGCAACATAATGCAGGCCGCTCTGTGGTTGAGCAGACACTAAGAATTCATCTATGGAATGAGTTTACCTTCACGTATCCAGGAGAAATTGAACTGAACGTGTTTGCCGTTTCCCAGTGCTTTATGTTCCTAATGTTTTGTGCTCTCAAATCTTGATGCTTCCCATTATTTGCCATCGTTCACTGGGGGTTAAGTGCCTTGCACAAGGGCACCTCAACAAAAGCGCTTGAGGAAGGGGTGGAGCGTTTTTAATTCACATTCCCCCGAGCACATTTATCCAGCTGGTGTCTCCCCTCCTGCCCCATTTCTGTGGCTGTCTGAATAAGTCAAAGTGACTAAATATCCCACTTAAAAAATTGTTTAATACAAACTGACATTTTTGTTATGATGTTTATGTTTTTAGTCAGAACTCAACTGCATGTTCAAATAAAACATGCCTCCAGTTTATTTTCTGTCGGGACCCAGCATCTATTCAGGAATTCAAATAAATGCTGAGTAAGTAAATTACGCATTCTGAATCAATTTTAATTTAAACTTTCAGCACTGATGCTTCAGTAAGTGTTGATATAGTGGTTCTGCAGCTGCGTAGAGAAAAACCTCAGGCAGATACACACATGCAGACAACACACACGCCGATGAACTGATTACCGCCTCTATCAGGTTTTGTTAGGCCCCTTTAGTCACAGATGGAGAGCAGATGATCTATTTTTTCCGCAGCAAATAGGACTAGCCCCAGATTATTTCATCCACCGTTGGTTTGTGATTGATTCTATTTATGAATCAGCCCACTCGCTTTTTCAAAGACGCACTCAGACAATGAAACAATTACAAACGGCTCTGCTTTTATCTTTTCTTCTGTCGTTCTACAGCTAAATCTTTTTTTTTTTTTTTTTTTTTTTGCAGATGTTTAGATTTCATCCTTTGGTATTGTTTTTTTAACCATGGGCATGACTGTTTACTGTAGCGCAACATAACACAGACAGAGAGCATGTTTACATGTACATTAATGTTTTGTTAAATTTGAGATTCTTTTTAAGGGGATTTGATAAACAATTGGTGCATGTATAGACTACTGCCCACTTTACCCTGTCTACAGATGTTAATGTGGTCTGTTCTCTTTCCATGCTATTATTCAGGAAAAGCTGTTTGTTTACAGGGATATTAATGAGCAGGATGGTTGGTTTGTGTGTGCGTATGTGTAGTGTATGTGTGTGTGTTTGTGCATAATTAAGAGTGTGTGCCAGTGTGCATGAGTGTGTTGTGGACATGCAGAGTAAATCACTACCTTTGATCGTAGAAATTCAATATTTACTCATTTGCACTTTAAGGACGACTTCGTCCCTGAATGCACAAACTTTGTTTTCATGGTTTTTGTTCATATAAAAACGACTCACTGAGTCACCAACATCCTAAAATTAATGTTTTATCTCAACTTTTTCATTTGATGAGACAAACCATCGACCTTTATACAAATCACTGTCAGAATAAAATCAGCTGTAAATTTACTTTATTTGGATTTTGGCTCATTAAATCATGGCTCGCTTTCAAAGTAAAAAGTTGTGTTTTCCTGCTGTTGCTTAAATAATAAACACGGTTTGAATAACATTTGCCTTTTGTGGAGTTTTTTTATTTGACAAGTCTAAAGCTAAAAACAGTTTACTAAAAGTTAATTCATATATGAAGAGTAATACTTTATTGACACTGGCTTTCAGTCATGAAGTTCAGCTTCAATAATGCCCAATATATATTGAACATGCATCACTAACTTGGTGAGTTGGACTGATTGAAGGTCTTTGGTCTGGGTTGCTACTAATGAGTGAATGAATGAGTGGAGTGCGCGTGCGATGTGCAGTGTGTTCCGCTTGTAATTAAATAGAGAAACGTTGGCTCCACGCATGCATCGAGGTGTTCGAAAAGCGTAGGGGCTTACGTAAAAAAAAAAAAAAAGAAATCAGTCATTTTATATAACTATTTCTTGCGAGCGTTTGAAAAATAGTTTCTTCTTGGCGTCCTCGTGTCACACACCTGTGTATGTGCTCTAAGTGATGACGGTCGCGCGGTGATTGTGTCATTTAAAACTCAAACTGCGACGCCTTGTAGTTCTTTAACAACACCAAGCAAAAATGGCTCTTACAGACGTTAAAGTAAAATTGTTGCACAACAATAACAAGATATAAGGCTAAATCTGAAGAAACATTTTTTTATTAATTTAAAGATTTGGTCTTGCCAACTTCCACCTAAAACTGCATTCTACACTTTTGACCACTTCAGAGAAGCAATAAGCAGTGAACGCAACATTGACATGTTTCTGGCTACCTGATGAATGTAAGTCAAATATTTTCCCTCTCTCTCTGCTCTGTTTTCAGTCTCTACTAACGCCTGTGAGAAATATTTGGCTCTTCAGCTGCTAAATGCTGCATATGTTCACCAGATATAGTTAGTGACTCTGTCTGTGGGCTTTTTGGTGCTTTACAGGAAGCCTACAGTGGGTTTTTGGAAATATTTAAATAGTTAAGGGACAGAAAACCAAAAGAATTAGCTGAAAGAAGAGGGGTGTCCAACACACATCATGTATTACCATTATTTTGAATATATAGATTAATGCAGCTTAAAAATCAAGACAACATGAATAGGAAACGTTCAATTCTGTAAAACTAACCTTAATTTTGGGTTTATTTAACATCAACCCTTCTTAAGCCCTTATTTTAAGGATTTTCTGTGCATTGAACAACAAGCCATTGTTTTTTTTAGAAAAAAACAACATGACTGAAAAGATGAGTCTACGTACATATTTTACACATTCATATTCCATTATATTTTATATGATTTAGATAAACAAAGAATGTTGTGACTTTATGTTACGTTTTACACTGACATAGATGCTTCTGTATACCTCCATCACACATAGATTGAACAGTATATAAATCCCTGAAAGTGAGTAATTGCTCTCGTACCTCAGGGACACATTAGAGATAGTTTAATGACTCTGGGGCTTCTTAGCAGCTGGTATCCATGTCAGCATTTTAATATAGTGTGTGGATGTGGCCTGTACAAACCTGTCGGGGACAGAATAATTTCAACATCCTGCTGACTTGTAGCTGCTCTGCTAGCGTGGCATTTTCATGTTCATAGGAGGGGGAGAGCCTGAGGCCATCAATCTTCGATCCCTGTGTGTCCCTCGAAGGAGCATCTGATAACAGAGGATCCTGTTCTGGTTTGTAGCCAACTGACATTTAGCAGTTTAAGTACCTGGTGTCTGTGCTGTTCCTCAGACATGAACAATGTCTCATGTGCAACAGTGGGGAGTCACAAAGCATACTTCCTACTGTAATATAATCGCAGTACAGCTCAGAGGTAACGCAAACTACAGCCTGCAAAATGGACATGAGGCTGATTTAACTCCTCATTAAAACAGGAGTTCTCGACCTTGAAAACAACATTTGAGAAATCAGTTTCTACACAAGGGCCTGACCCAGAGCTTTCAGTGTCATCAAAAGATAGAGTTTGCCAACCTGGACGAGAAGTCAGAAACAGTTCAATGTTTTACTGAGCAAACTCCATATGCTGATGAAGATCATGTGATAGGATCAAAAGCTCCGGAACAGCAAATGTACAAAATGGACTCTAAACAGTGTTTCAACAAAAGACGTGCTGAATACCTATGTTGAATACACTTCCTGTAAGTCGCTTTGGATAAAAGCGTCTGCTAAATGACTGTAATGTAATGTAATGTAATGTAACCATCATAAACATAGGATTTATTGCAGGACTGTTGTGTTGTTAGCTCGGTGCACCCAATACACATACAATGTATATATATACAGTACCAGTCAAAAGTTTGGACACACCTTCTCATTCAATGGTTTTTCTTTCTTTATTATTTTATTTTTTTCTACATTGTAGATTAATATTGAAGACATCCAAACTATGAAGAAACACATGTTGGTTGCTCAACAAAGCAGAAAATGTTTTATATTTTAGATTCTTCAAAGTAGTTGAATGAGAAGGTGTGTCCAAACTTTTGACTGGTACTGTATATAATCCATTTAAGAAATGTCAGAAAAAAAGTGACGCTCCACTTTCACCACAGCAACGTCTCAACTTCTCTCAAATGTTCCATCAATATTTTAACACCATCTTTGAAATGGATCTTTTGAATGCACAACTCTTCATGTAGTATTTAATATTGTGACAAGGAGGCATAGTGCTTAAATGTTTCTTTGTCTACTTCTCATAAAGCTACAACAGGACATGAAAGAAGGCACAGGAGAATGTAATTAATAATTTCACCAAGCTTGATCATCTCCAACAGATTTTTTCAAAAAGATAACACTTCTTGTTTACTTAACCAAACAGTCCATCCAGGTCATTATTCGCTGACACGGGATGTGTGCACTAACAGGCCACAGGTTAGTACACTGAGAAATGAAGGAGGCAGAAGGAATGTTTTCATTCTTTTGCCCTTCTGGTTCTTCCTTCCTGTGGTTTAACCGTGGAACTCTTTAACAAATTCTTCCTTTTAATGACAGAAGCTCTAGTAGGTCAAAGAGGTCACATCTCAGACTCACATTGTTTACTTTAGTTAAAGGTCCACAATGTAATATAATACATTGGACCGAGTTCTATTCACTTTGTATACAGTTAAGTACTTTAGTCCGGCGGTTCTCAACCTGGGGGTCAGGGCCCTTTAAAGCGTCCCAAGATAAATCTGTGGGGTAGTGACATTATAAATGTGAGAGAGAAGGAGAAAAAACAAAGATCTGCAACACAAATCTGTTTTCATTTTTTTTCTATAATCTTTGCTTTTTGTGTAAATTTTGATTATTTGACCTCTTTGGGCCTCGAGCAGTTAATCTTAAAGAAACCATTTCACAAGTTTGCAAACAACTAACATCTGAAACGTGACAAAGGGCCCCAATCCCCCCCTTCTTTTTTATGTGTAAATGGCCACAAGCCAAACAGGCTGTGAACCAGTGGTTTCATCTTTAACCATGTATTTAATACGTTTTTTAATGTGTTTTTATGTAAAAGCATAATAATAAAGTAACTCACTAGTTACATTACACATTCAGATTGAAATATGATCAACAAATACATTCTAATATATTATTAGAGATTGGGATGTGACTTTATTTATCCCTGGGTGAGGAAATCCACAAGCTACCCGGCAGTTCAGTACACTTCAAATTCAGTACACTTTTACTAGCTCTAACATTAAAAGGGATGTACACATTAATTATTATAATACAATAATATAATAAATAAATAAACAAACATTCTGAAATGCACCATCCTGCAATTTTATTTTAACTTTTAGTACTTTAAGCATATTCTTAGAGGGATTTACTTTTATTCAAGTAAATCTTGGAATACGTGACTTTTACTTTTACAGTATTTCTACAGTGTGGTAGTTCTTCTTTCATCACTAATATTATCTTAGTTTTCATTCCTATTAGTAGTTTGCAGATGTGCCAGTAAAGACAAGTCGTTTAACTTCTTCAAGCAAACACACAACGAGCTGCATATTTCTCTCTTTTTGAAAGCATTCACGCTCCATCTAGTGGCACTCGTTGGCAGCACAGAGCAGCTATCGGATGTCCACCCCAAATTGGGCTTGTTAGGGCAAGAAGAAAGTAATGTTTGTATAAACTTGAATTAAGTTATGAATTTAATCTGTAATGACTGAATCTCTCTGGCCTGTAGGAGCACAAAAAGAATGAATGTGCAGTTGTTTGGAAGAAATTCCTTAACGGTGTAAGCTGTAGTCATAAGAAACATGAGCTGCAGGTTCACGGCATGAAGTGAACACACATTGTTGTTAGGGAGGAGGAGGATGAGGGGGGTCCACTCAACTCTTTGAGTTCTTTATTGCTCATGTTTCGCAATCAGAAGTTTGTTGGACACGCTCCCAGAGAAGCCAATAGTTCTCACCATGTTTAAACTTGTCATCTGTTTCTCATCCAAAAGTAAATTGATACAATCAACTGACCGTAAATCACCCACGGATCCAAAATCCTTCCCCATAAAAGGTGGCAGTCAGGGTCTAGATTTGCTTTCACATTTGTTGCAGCATTTGTTTCCCACCAGGAGAACACATTTTCCAGTAAATATGTGATTTCCCTGACATGGTCACTTTTGTCAGAAACTGCCTAACTTGGCGCAGAATAACAGTGTATGAATGAAATTATATTCCTGCTGAGTTGTGCAATAGGGTGAACATGGATGACAGCTGTAAAAACAAAGCACAGATGCTAATGTGAGACAGTGAGGGAAGAAAATGAATATTCAAGAGAGCGTGTTCACTCAATGTGCCAAAAAGTCTCAGGCGTGTATGAAGCTGAAACGCATCGGTGGTCCATTAATCAGAAAATGAATCAATAACAACTTTGATAATTAAGTGTCTAAATAAAGGATAAAGCAAAACTACCTGAGATTCTCTGGTCCAAGCTTCATTGCACAGACGCTGAGAATGGACTTTTCAAGGGAGAAGGAGACACCTTGTGTCCAGTTGTCAAAGTTTTTAAAATGAGAATAAATATATACACACACATATACATATATACACACACACACACACACACACACACACACACACACACACACAGATTCTGGATTTCCCAGTGATGAATGAGGAGATGAAAACTTTTAAAAGGTAATTTAACTTTTTTGTGGAAAAAGCAAATCAGAGACAAATTAGTATTAGTACAGGGAAAGCCTTTTATATGGCTTTAAACAAGTCTGGATTGGATCTTCAATCAATTTGTTAAAATAATAATAAAATCATTTTTTAAAAAAGGTCACTTTTGTCACCTTAAACGGAGTTGTTCGAAAGCCGGTGTTGTGAAAGAATACTACACTTTCTATGACTGAGAGGAAACTCAAACTCAAACAGAGAAATGTGCAGGAAAGATTAAGGAGCAAGAGTTGACACAAACAAAACTCCCACTATAGCTGTAGGTCAAGGATGGACAGGAAACAGAGTGTGAGAGACAAGAGGAGACATTAACAGGATGGTGGAATTTCTATTTAGTAAGACAGATGTTTATACTCACTGTTTATATTTGTGTAAAGCATGGTAGATAATGTCTCTTTTTCATTTCTATTTCTATGACTTCACCCTAAAGCCTTTTCCACTTTGTTGCTCTACCACCTTTTGTTTTGCTCAGTTAATCTCTGGGCCCAAAAGCAGAACTCAGACAAGATGAGTTAAAGTGGAGTTGATATAAACAAGAAGGAGAGGAGACTTGAGCAGGCTGGAGCAGAGTGGGAGGTCCGGAGAGCGCAGCAGCAGAGCAGAGCAGAGCAGAACAGGATGAGCTGGGCCAGAGACTGGGAAGCAGGATGACGAGGAACTGGGCAAAGCAAGCAGGCGCAGATCTCGGGCAGGGAATGAACCTGATGCACAGGTAGGAAACAAAGTCAAACAGAGATCAGGTAACACAAGGAAACTTTTACTAGAGTCGTGTCTGGCCGAGTCATTATATAGGTGAACTGAATGATCTGCCAAAGACTGGAGAGAAGAGCCGGGGTAGATCTACTGCAGAAGCTTGACTGGATGAGTCTCAGGTGTGCAGAAT
Source organism: Anoplopoma fimbria (assembly GCF_027596085.1). NCBI lineage: Eukaryota > Metazoa > Chordata > Actinopteri > Perciformes > Anoplopomatidae > Anoplopoma > Anoplopoma fimbria. The sequence goes on along the minus strand of NC_072462.1, from coordinate 16,269,868 downwards.
AATTGCAGCGTGAGGGAGATTGAGTGCCACGCCCAGACAAACACACACAAACTGAAAGAGAGAACAAACAGGGGACCAAACAAGACACAAAGAATGGGTAACACACAAAAAAACACTCCTTTATCTGAATCACCATTCTGACTCTTCTCCTTTTTTAAATGTTAGTCAATGCAATGTCCCCCAGAGAGTCAAACTGGAATCCTCACAAATAAACTACCAAAAGCTTGAGAGAACAACTTCATATTCTGTATTTGTCAATAAAAAGTCCAATAATGATAACACCAGATTCCTATCAAACAAAACATAATGTTTCTCCGTAAGGTCTAGTCGGACATACTTATGTGTATATAGATATATAAATATGCAATGTCATATAGAGTCGATCTTAGCTTTGTTAAATGGAAGGAAAGGAGTCAAGTTAAAGTGATTTCATGTGGTGTTCATAGCATCAAGGTATCTTTTTTAAGAAGTGTCCCAGTTACTACAGATTATTTGCTGGCAGTTTTCATTGGATCTATTTCTACTGAAGACATAGTCTCTATGAAAACTGTTGGCATTAAGCTGTGTGGATTATCCAGAGAAATGAGGACACTGTTTTTGGGAAAAGAAAAGATGTTGCTGTTGATTTTTTTTCCCCTTGCTTAGCCCCACAACCCCACAACATAATTAGAATTTTTCATTTTCAGAGATGGTTAAGTCAAAACCTGCTCAAATAAAAGGAAATTATATACATACACCCCACTGATAATTTGTCTGCATTTATTCAAATTTGAGAAAGAGTTTGTACACTTCCATCATCCAATACAACTTTGATGTTTGAACACTGTGGAAGAAAATTTAGGCCAAGTCTAAATCTCTAAAGTGTGTCACTGGTGGCCCGAGGGCTTCCACAGATCTTTTAATGTGGTTGTGTGAAATAAAATCAACGTAGTAGGGTCACTGTTTGATGTACTGGAAAATGGCAGAGAATTTAAAGAGACTCAGGCTGCAGCATAATACTCTATTTGCATCATTATGACACCTTAAATGCATTTTTTTTTTTGTTTCCTGCTCTACTGTTGCAACCGCTGCATAACTTATAATTTGAGTATTTGAGCTGTATTATAATACAGTTAGAGCATAATGAACAGCATGAGCAGCTTTCGTCCCCTGAGGCTCAGTTATGTCTGAATGATAATAATGATGTGGCAGCGCTATCTGCTGCCCCCTGCGGGCTCACAGCGGTACCGGCCATGTGATGGAAGAAAACCCCTCTAATCTCCTTACTGCAGACAGCAGTGTGTGTGTATGTGTATGTGTATGTGTACACACACACACAGGCTAAATGCGGCGGTAAATAAGATTGTAGACGCATTTACTTTTGGAACAAATCAGAAATAACCCTCCATGTGTTGGCGCAGAGAGTAATCTCAGGTTTTGACTCATGTGATGTGAAGTAAGAGCATGAAAATGAAAATCAAATCCTCAAATTGATGCAACAAAAACCACATTTTTATGCAACAAAATCAATACTTTTTGCAAAATATAATAAAACATGATTGCAAAAAATTGTATCATGTCTGATGCAGAGAGCAAGTTATTTTATTATAAGAAACAAGTGTTGGTGCAAAAAAAAAAAAAAAAAAAAAAAAGAAGAAGAAAATTCTCCAGAATAAACTGACGCTGTGAAAATAGCACGATGCGTCTGTTGGTGCTCACACATGCGTCGGGACGCACGGATCTGAACGCCCACTCCGGCGACGTGTTGAGGCGGATTGGCTGCTAAAGATACCAGCGCCCGGGTGCGCTCCGTGGTTGGCTGCGGCTCGCTTTGCCATTACGTTATGCTTACTCCACACACACAGGCAGCTGGAGAGAGGGAAGACGTAATGGTTTGATTCCCTGTGCACTTGCAATGGTCGTCGTTCTGACATTACTCGGCAAATTCCTCGAACGGGAGGTGCAATGAAGGTACGTGGTCTATTTGCAGTCCGTTTTTACGGGTTTTGGATGTGGCTTTAGGATGCAGATTCATTGTGAGTTCCGCACGATGCTGCAACCGAGAGACAGGGAATACCTCCATCCTAATGCCATTTAAATGTGTCTTTCGTGCACCAAGATGTAATTATTTCAACATGCATTTATTTTAAATGCAGCATCCACTGTTTCCATTTGAACCTGTCAACCAGACATCATCTCGCTGCTGCTCTTTAAAGATCTGTGTGGGTTTTTTTTCCCCCGGCGAGATGGCAATCCTGGTAATGCTTTTTCCTGCATCTCCAGTGGTCCTGATGAACAGTAGGGTACAGTGTGTAGCCCTTTTATGAGCCTGCTTTGACCCTAGTGGGATAGTTCAGTGGACTAAAGCCTCTGGAGCGACGTCCATCCATAGTCAGGCTTTTTAATCCGGTCTAATGAGATAGAGGCTGCGGTCAGCGTGAGACTGAGTGAGTGCGGGGATGTTTGGAGAGAGATTCACCTCTCAGGTCCAAGCTGTGTCAGGAGTCTCCTTCCTACCCCTCTCTCCCTGTGCACTTTGTGTTTGTGCATGTGTGCATGTGTGTCTGTGCATGTGTGTGTGTGCATGTGTGTGTGTGTGTCTGTGTGTGCTGCTGTAGCTGCAGCACAGGGTGATGATGCTGTCTGGCAGCTCCCGCTCAGGACGGATAACGATGAGGATGATGGCGATGATGTCATTGGTGCTCTGGTGGCGGCAGGTTTGTGGTGACAGTCACGGAGAGAGAGAGAGAGAGAGAGAGAGAGAGAGAGAGAGAGAGAGAGAGAGAGAGAGGTGAGGGGGAAGCAGGACTGCCGCTACAGCCACCATCATCATCATCATCATCATCATCATCAGCATCATGATTAGTATCCTGTGTACACACACACACACACACACACACAATATGAAAAACAGGCTAATCACTTATTATTGAAGTCATACTGAAGTTGATTGGATGCTTCTTATAAAAGATGCCTGCATGCATCAATGATTACTTTAAAAAAAAGAAGAAAAAAAAGGTGCATGTGTCCATTTTGCAAATACAAATTTAGAGTTGCAAAGTAACTAACTTCACTCATGCAAGTACTGTTTTGAATGTAGAACTATTTATACTGTGAGACGTTTCACTCTGCTACATTTCATAGTGAAGTATTGTGATTTGTGTGCCAGGCTAGAGGGTTTCCCCAAGCAGCTGCTGCAAGCTAAAAGCCAGCGAATCAGCTCTGGCTAGTCAGGTAGGTTTTTTTTACTTAATCTAAATATCACACAATATCTGAAGTTAATGGAGGAGAAAGTGTATCCAGGCTTGTGAGAGTGATGTTTTTGTTTTGTTCAAATAAGTTCCTTCCACCAATTCCCCTTTTTCAGATACACTGCATGTTTTGGAGTAATGCTACCCCTCCGTGTGTGTTTTAATTCAGCATTGGCCATTGCACGGTGGAAATAATATTAAGGTATTGGCTTTTGTAAACACATATTTAGGCTTTGTAGATTACTTTAAAATTGCTAAAAAAAAAAAAAAAAAGCCATACAATCGTGCTCGCTACTCACAACATTTGCAAAACTCCCTTCACATCACTGCAGGATCAAATAAAATATTTCTACAGCTGCAGCTTTTGATTAATTTGAACTAACAGGGTTTTACATATAATACCTACAGGGAGCTCCTAAATGTGATACAGTTGAGAGAATAAACATGCCAGCGGTATTTAAAGCCTTTAAAGTCACTACAATCTTTTTTTGGTCAAAAGGCCGTGATCACAGAGGACACGATTTTCTGCTGCGTTAACTCAACAAAAAGTAGCTTTTTTATCAACTATTGATACTGAAGAATTTTTTTCTGCAAATACCTCAACATTTGTGTAAAATGTTGTGTGCAGTAGGTCAATCACTTCAGTACTGGAAAACTACTCACATGGAAAACAAGAATAGGTTCTTAACTCCTGGTGGGCAGCGTAGCATCACTCCCTGTGTGTCCCGGGAAAACAAAATGGACGTGGTGTTTTATTGACTAATCTGGTTTAAATTGAAAAGCAGCTTTTCTGTCCCTGTGGAACCGATGTTTTTTTAGGCATTTTGTAGGCAAAAATCTCAAAAACGTGAAAGCCTGCGGTACAGTATGTGTCATCAATGCTATTTCAATCAGGGAAGACTTGGTCTATGACATATACTTTCTCTTCAAAATCCTCTTACTGTTTCATTTTCAATCCATCGCGGAGGCAAATGCTCACAAATCTCTTATGAAATTGTAAGATGTAACCCTTGATGTAGCACAGCGGATCGTGATTATACGAAATGAGACTAAACTCACTTAGGGCAAACTTTGAAAGTATACGAAGAAGTCAGAAGCTATAAAGAGAGTCCAGAGGGCACAGTAGAAGTCTGGTTGTGGTTTTAAAATAGTCCAGTCATGGTTTGTTATTGCAGGACAATCTCCGCAGCAGTCTATATCGGTTTGTATGTTTGCACCAAAGGAATACTCCAGGCTGAATCCTCCCCTCATGCCTTTGGAGTTACTGTATAAATCATGTATAAATTATTTTCCAAACTTAGCTGGTAGCAGCTTGAGCTTTCTCTGCATATCTCTGCAGGCATCACTGGATCAGAAGGCTCCGGCAGACATCACTGAACATCAACTTGAGTAATGCCTCATTTGGATGAAATATCACATTTCTTCTCATCATCATTAATAACAACAAAAGGCGGTTATGAGTTTATTTTTTTAGTGACGACGTTACACTCAAGTCTTAACAGTTATTAAGGGAGCCGAATTCCCTTTTCACAGTCGGAGTGACATTTCTAGTTGATGCTAGATAAAAGGGGGAGATTCAGCAGAGAGAAAGAGGAAATGAAATGCGAGAGAGAGTCAGTGGATGATGGAAAGATAGTGAGGGATGAACCTATGTATAAAAATGTTTGATGGGGCACAGCTGTTTACACTGAAAACCACCTACTGTACCGTCTATAGCTGTATATTGACGCCTATACAAAACATGCTTTGCAAGTACATGGACGAGGGACAATAAATACCATGAGGTGATCATTTATAGATATTTTGTCATACCAATCGCACAGATGTAATTATCCTCATAACCTCCAACATAACGTAGTGGATAGTGTTGCAAATCAGTGAGCAGAACTAATTTGTGCCAATATTGGATTTACAGGATTTTTTGGCATCAATCTGACGAAGTGATCTGACTTTTAGTCGCTTGTACGAGCGCAACACTGGATCCCTAAATTTCCCATAATGCAACCGAACAGCATCTTTTATTAGAACCCCCTGCTTTCACCTTCAGTTTTTAATGTAGGATTATGAAATTACTTTAATGACGTCAGAGTTATTTCACTAGAGCCACAAAAAACATACAACTGTTTTCACAGGCTGTGTAGTACTTTTTGCGATGGGTAAACTGAACTTCATGTGTAAAATTGGTAAAATTTCCCTTTAAATTTAGAATTACGCTAGTGCCTTATGTCCTTATTGTTGTTATTGATGGGCAGAAGTCACTCGATGTTGTTTTGTTTTGGTGTCAGACTGATTTTCAGTACTAGTTAAACACTCCAGTCTCCACGACCCATTTAGGTCCCATCCAGGCTCCCATACGGTTTCACTCGTCTGTTCTCGTACAATATTTTGAAATTTTGATCTTCCAAAAACTAATTTATTGAGGTCAGATCACTGCACCATACGAGGCCTTAACATTTCCTGATTTGCCTCCCCTTTTGGTTTTTCTATTTAAATATGTATATCTATTTGCTGCTTTCCCCTATCAGTCTTTCTTTGTGTGCACATACTGGGCTGGATTGTTTGCTGACCCAATGTGATGTTGGGAATCCAGCAGCAGTGTGAGAAATATCTCAATTATTTGGTCCAGACCTGACACTCAAAAGTGTCCAAAGTATAGTGTGTGTGTGTATATATATATATATATATATATATATATATATATATATATATATATAAAATAGTGTTCCAGCTGAAGAGAAAATATAAATGATACAAGAAAAAGCAAAACAATGAACCACATGTGATGTTTACTCTTGTCACTTGTTTTTTCGGGACTCCCTGCCCGCAGAGCTTACAGTGTGCTAATTGAAGTGACAGAGGGAACTCGTGCTGCTGGCTCAAAGCCAGAAAAGACTGATTTCATGGCCAGACTGCATCGGGTCCTCACATGGATAATGCAGTAATTCCTCCTAGTGACTTTACTCTTATAGGAGGACGGCTGTATCTGAGATGGGAGACTTTTCTAAGCAGCCGAACATCAGGTCAAGCTTACGCCATGGGCAAATAATTCAAGTTGGTATGCATCATTTTTTGAGCACATAAAGCTGGAGGGGTGTTATGATAAAGTGAGCTTGTTGTGGAAGATTTAACCGAGGACGAGCTGCATAATGATGATGATGGAAAACATTAACAGCTTCCTGCTTCTCAAATTTGAGGATTTGTTAATTTACACTGTAAATGAAATATTTCAGGTTTTGGACTGTTGGTCAGACCAGACAAGCTTATTAAAGATGCCACCTTGGGCTGTAATGTTAATGATCCATCCGACAAACCATTCTATAATTAATGATAGATATAACCTTTTAAGGATCCATCCTGGCCGTCTCTCTGCAGCAGGGCTTCCTCCTGCTTGCCGTGACTCCACATATAGAGCCTCGTTCTTAAGGTTACGTAACGAATCCCTTAGCAGATGGGCGAGGTCAGATCACAAGGTGTTTGTGACAAGTCGTAAGGGGAGCGCCGCCTTAAGAAAAGATGTGGCAGGACCCTGTGAATTCCATTGTTTTCTGCATAGAGCCGGGCAAACCACAGAGGGCTTACATTATGCTCATGTCAGCTATTGATTCTGCAGGCTGGGGAACAACAGAAGACATATTCTCTCCTCGCTGTCCTCCCCCTCCCTCCCTCCTCTCATCAGTATGCTCCAAGGAGCCGTGGCTCCCATCACGCCATCTTTGCTCCCCGTGTCTGGCCCGGCTTGTGGTCAGAAAACACATCCAACACACTTTTACTTTGCAAGCCGAGTGCACCAACTTTACGCTAGTTTGCATGTTTCCACAGCACGTAGGGACGCAACATAACATCCACCTCTTCATATTTGACCCTCACGAGATGCGTGTTGTGTGGCTGAGACTCCTAACACATCGTCTGCGTGGATTATTTGTTTATCAAATTGTGAAAATAATGTAGTGACTGAGACGTTTAAAATTGCAGCTCTCTTGTCATTAATAGGAGCTTTTAGAGTCTGCTTCTGCCTAGTTATCTCTAACCTCAAAGACTATTACAGAGCACTCTCAATAATGTGCTGCTCAGTGTCTCCCCCCCTCCTCTCATTCATTTTCTCTCTTCACCCTTACCAAGGGAGACCATCTCCTTAAGCAGTTTTTTGTATTATTGAGCAAAGATTGGATGACATGGATCAAAGGGTCATATAATTAAACATATTTCACCAATAGTTTTTTTGAAAGGTGACCAGTTAAAGAAATTATTAGAATAAAATGCTGGCATAAAGCGCACAATTAATGTTTTATCAGTATAAAAACTACTGCTTTAAAGCTGAAAATGTATTTGACAGACTGCTGAAAAAAGTAGCTACATTAAAAATGTAAATTAAAATCACAAAGTAACACCTTGAATACACAAAACACCATTGAGTATCCAAAAACATCTGAATAACAAAATTCAAAATTCAATCTGAGCAGCAGTGTCCTCTGCACAATGAAACATGTTTTATCAGCACAACCTTCCTCCAAATTAATATTTGTAGCCTATAAACAGGGGATGAACTTTTATTTATCAAACATGTTTGCACAATCAGAATCGTATGCCTTTACAGTCAGCAGATCTCAATTGAATTGAGAAGGGATATTGAAATGAGGGATTTTCTTTTGGAGGAATGGTGTTTATACTTCCAAAGATTCAAAATAAAGCAGACGGCTTTTTGGGGAAATGTGTAGAAAATAATGCACAAAAGGTAGACATAAAACATCACATGTCTGGTGCCAACAGACAATGGTCTCAAAAGCAAGACTCCTAACAGAGGGCAGATAAAATAAGTATTTACCAGAAAACAGGGTTTCGGTACACAGCATGTGAGTCCAAAAACAGGTAACTGTTTTCAAAAACAGCAGGAAAAAAGGCTTGATGTAAATATACAAAAGCAAAGTTTAAACCACACGAGGAAGTTGTGAGGCTAAAAGGCTGGAACATAAACTACGAATAGCTCAGACCAACTTGCACAGCTAAAGAGGAGCACACAGACTGAATGCACAATGAAAGGGGGGTGATAATGAGGCACAGGTGAAAACAATCAAGGTGGGGCAGATAATCACACAGGGGCAGGAAGTGAAGTATCTGAAAGAGAGACGGGATCATACCAAAATAAGACAGGAAATAATAACTGGAAACAAGGAAAACATAATCTTAGAGGAGAGCTGGAGATGACATGTCTGTCACTGATGAGGCCAGAGAAACTAAAAGTCATGTAGATAGTTAGACATCTCTGAAAGTTTGAGATGTGTGTCCTTATGTGTCTGTCTCTGTGTGTGTGTGTGTGTGTGTGTGTGTGTGTGTGTGTGTGTGTGTGTGTGTGTGTGTGTGTGTGTGTGTGTGTGTGTGTGTGTGTGTGTGTGTGTGTGTGTGTGTGTGTGTGTGTGTGTGTGTGTGTGTGTGTGTGTGTGTGTGTGTGTGTGTGTGTGTGTGTGTGTGTGTGTGTATACTCCGCAGGCGGGGGCATCGTCCATGTGGGCGTCATGCTGTGGGCTGCTGAACGAGGTGATGGGTACGGGCACGGTGCGGGCGCAGCAGCCGGGGTTCGGAGCAGGGCGGGGCCCTTCCGCTTCGCCCCCAGTGCCGGGTACTCCACCTACCCCCCCACCAGCTCAGGGAGTGCCGGACAGCTGTGCAAGGCCTGCGGACTGGCCTTCTCTGTCTTCAGACGCAAGGTAGGCAAGAGTTGTGGGAGTGAAAGTGATGATGAGTTTGATAGTAGATGATAAAAGACGATAAGAGAGGTTTTTTTTCAACTTGGAGGTTAGGAAGCTATTTGTTTGGACTGCATGGTTTCACGATAAAAAAAAATCCACTTTCAGACTGGAAACCTGCTTGAGTAATCCTTCAGAGTCAACATTTAATCAGGTTTTTTTTTCTGTCAGAATTATGTAATCCTTGCGTGCAGTTAGAGCAGGGACTCTTCCTCACGGTGCATTCAAGGAAACACTGACATTCATAATTACTGAGTCACATGCTGGAGATCTTTTTAATCCAAAAACCTCCAAAATGATATTGCAGTGTTTCACACTGACATACAAGAAGTAGATTTGACATTATTACTTACATTATTTTGTCTCTGTTTCAGGGTTAAATCACTGTTCTAGCTCATTTATTGAACCTTTATTTATACAGGGTAGGTTGGCTGAGCAATGTCCTGTTATCAGTTAACAGAAATGAAATAGCCAGAACAGACAGCCATTAATAGAACAGAATAACAGCCGGTAAACAAGACAAAGGCTCAGATGAGGCAGGAATCACAGGCAGTTAGTAGATGTGGTAAATATAAAGACAGCAAGTTGTTTACTGTGATGGAAAAGAAAGTTTAAAGACTCTGCAAGCTGGTTTTCATGATGCACTGACATGAATGGAAACCAACATCTGTCTTGAAGGCAGTGATGGAAAGTAACTAAATACATTTACTCAAGAGGCACTTGTCCTCTACTTATTTTGAATGTATACTACTTGTATGTATGTGTCCACTCCACTTAATTCATCTATCAACTATGATAACTACCTATCAGATTAAGATTTCAGATTAAAAAACCTATGACAAACCTTTGAAATACACTGTATTGTTACAGATTAAACCAGTGGTGCACAGCAAAGTAGTTAAAACTAGAGCAGCTAAAACAGTAAAAGGCTACATACACATTGGTGCATCAGTATTAACATCTAATGATATCATATATAAAAAAATTTTTTTCAGCATTATGGGCCTTTTTAAGTACATTTTGTTGATAATACACAGTAAGGAGTATTTTTTTTAAGTCTTGTACTTCTTCTTCCACCACTGCTTTAAATTTCTAAGTTGACCTAAAAGCTTGTGGTGTTTTTGGGGGGAATATGGTCGTCCACCACGTTTGAATATAAAAGAGCAAAATCACTGGCGTGTTCCTTTGAGAACATGCACCATTCATATTCATTTTGGCATTTGCAGAGTGTCTGCACAGCTGAACATGTCAGAGTTTAAAGGCAGAGTGTCTCTGTCTGGCAGTCAGACGCACTGGGACACTGATGAGAAAGCTTCCTCTCTGCTCGCCGCCTCAGATCACTCTATCGCCATCCACACACCAGTTGCCTTACTGACAGCAGGGCGATTCCCCCGACACACACACACACACACACACACACACACACACACACACACACACACACACACACACACACACACACACACACACACACACACATTTGTGTGTCAGCGTGATATTTTCATTGTATAAAAAAATAACGTGCTGGGGGATTAACAACACATGATTGAAGAAAAGTATCTTTTACCGTGCAAATGCCAGAAGCACATTTGTGCACAAGTGATAAGAAAATGTTTACAGCCATGGCTGACCTGCTTTCCTGACCGTTTGAAGTGTCAATCTACTCAGCTGCTCCGTATCAGGAGACGGTGTTAAAGCAGTGAAATGTCAAACATCACCAGGAGCTTTACAGATAGCTTATTTCCCTTACTTTACTCGTCCCCAGAAAATAACTGAGCACACAGGATGTGGGCCAATGTTTCAGATGGAACTCTGTGTTGCTGGTTTATAAGTTTTTCTCTTTGTCAAAGCAGCAGTCTCTAGGAAATACATAACTGTCAATGTGGTTGTTAGGTTGAAATCATGCATTTGAATCTATTTATTTTTTAAAACAATTACCATGATATCTGATTATTATTTTCACCATTGATGAATCTGTCAATTACGCTTTCAATGAATCGTTTAATCTAAAATTCAATTTTGGAGCATAATGAAAAATGTCCATCATCATTTCCCAAAGTATCATTTCTTATTTTATCTAAATAGCGAGAAAAAGCAGCAAATCCTCACATTTGAGAAGTCGTAGCATCCAAATGTTTGGCATTTTTGCATCCGAAACTATTACATTTTTTTAACATTGTCATATCTAATTTTGAACAAGCCCTAAAACTGTATCATGCAAGTAAAAGCATCTGCTGGTGGATTATTCTGGTGCAAATAATGTTACTATTATTAGTACAAACGGCAGCTTCAGTTTCTTCAGTTTCATCATTTGACCCATTTTTCAAAATTCAAATCAGTGAAACCATTTTCAGTAGATGGTTCATTTATTCATAGAGGATAAATAGTTAAATATGTTTACAGTCAGACATCAGGGCCTGTTTAGAAATGATGAAAAATACCGTTTCCTGAGTGATGGTGTTGACAAGAAGATAAAGCACCACTGATCACATCCCGTCTCTCTTTGACCCTCCTCTCCCTCCGACAGCACATCTGCTGTGACTGTAAGAAGAGTTTCTGCGCCCTGTGCTCGGTGCTACAGGAGAACCTGCGCTGCTGCACCACCTGCCACCTGCTGCGCGGCACGGCCTTCCAGAGGCCTCGGCTCATGCAGCTCCGCGTCAAAGAGCTGCGCCAGTACCTGCTGCTGCGCAACATCTCCACCGACACGTGCAGGGAGAAAGAGGACCTGGTGGACCTGGTGATCTGTCATCAGGGGACCAGGGAATCCCCGAGACCGGTGGCGGAGGCCGAGGACGAGGAGGAAGAAGAGGAGGACGAGGAGGAAGAAGAAGAAGAGGAGGACACGCATGAGGAGGAGGAGGAGGAGGATGGGGAGGAGGATGAAGGGGGAGAAGACACAGACAGCCTGCATTCGCTCCCCCACTCACGCGCCGCCTCACCCCCCTCGGCCACGCGCTCCGCCTCCGAACAGTCGGTGCTCTCCGCCTCTCAGGGAGACGTGCTCAGCCCAAGTGACAGCTCAGGGACCAGCAGCCAGGTTAGACGCACGTCTGACGTTCACTGTGTATGTATGTATGTGTGTGTGTGTGTGTGTCTGTGTGTGTGTTTGCACGCGTGGCTCACACTGTGTACTGTGCAGACACACACATTCTCCAATTTACATATGCCATACTTCTCCCACATCTGTCCTCATTCTATCCCAGATAATTAATTTCAAAGGTGAAGTGAGCTTATTTACAAGTGTCAGTGTGACTGTTCTAGAGTCAGACTTCCTGCCTTCAACTCCCTGACAAACATCTTTAGATGTTATTGCTTTCATTGTAATTCGTGCTTTATTTTTCCCTCTGCGCTGTCTTCTGTTGTGTTTTTTTCTTATGATCACTTGGTGCTCTGCTCTGAATTAAGTGTTTCTCCCTGAAAATCTAGTACATTTCAGTGTTTTTTTTCTCCCTTTATTTATATTATAAAAGCTCAGATTTGCTGTGCTGGTCCAATGTTCATCAGAATGTATATGTGACAGCAGGAAACAGCTGTGTGTGTGTGTGTGTGTCTCTGTGTGTGTGTGTGTGTGTGTGTGTTTGTGTGTTGTGTGTGTGTGTGTGTGTGTGTGTGTGTGTGTGTGTGTGTGTGTGTGTGTGTGTGTGTGTGTGTGTGTGTGTGTGTGTGTTCAGAGCCCTCGAACCAGTCAGTGATGCAGCTTAAGCCCTTTGCCTTTTTTAGGTCGGTTACATAGGCTGAGTTATGTAACAGCCTCACCAGACAAGAAACACTACAGTACATCCCTCCTCTCACCCCCCCATAGATGAACTCTGTGATCTTCTCTTAGTTTGTGGCACATATAGGCTTTCAGATTCTTGTGGGTTATCTATTTTTACAACCAAAGGTAAATGTCTGGAGATAAACTGCAAAAAAACCTTTTAAATTGAAATATTAAAACAAATGACCCGTATTTATGGAAACATAAAAATCTGTCAAAATGACATCCAACTAGATTTTAATCTGAAATCTGAATATAAGATTATCCTACTCACCTTGTTTGGATACATAGTTTATGCAGTAAAGTAAATGCAACAAAACAACGACATGCAGTGTTGTTTTTGTTGAATAAAGTTTCTTGAAATAACCAATTCCTCCCTGGATCAGTTACCTTAAATCATGTAAATTGACAAGATTACTGGATGAAGAAGAAATATGATAAAAACCATCCTGAAATAAAATTGACAAATCTGAAGTATGTAGGACACATTTTTAATAGAAAACCCAGGAGGTTGAGTTAACTTTTGCAATGAAAGGGAGTTTGACCCATGCCTGTCTATCACCAAGTATATTTTTCTGAACATTTCTGAACATTTTCTGTTCTTAAAATATCAAATTTAGCAGCTTGTGCAGCCTTTACAGAAGTATGCGCTCTCTGAGTGCTTTCTAGTAGTTCCACATGTTTGAAATGTTTGAACAAAATCTAAGATCAAGTCAAAGAACCGTTGTGCTCCAGAGAGGTTTGGGACTTTGCATGTGTCGGGCTGCTGCATCGTGTTTGTGTCTCTGAGGAGTCTAGCCTGAGCAAAGCATGATGTCTGGTTGAGGGAAGCCATCTAGCACCGCGGCGCTGACGGATGCATTATTAACACATCTTCATTCCAGGGAGATGATTGGTCTGCTGGAATATGGCGAAGGAGAGAGAGAGAGAGACAGTTTTTTTAGGCAGAGAAACAGAGGCTGCACTCCAGAATGATATCACACAGTTACAGATCATTTCAGCTCTTCACATGCTCCCTTTTGACAAGAAGATAAAAGAATGAAGAGACAATCTCCTCTCTTCAAAGCACATAAATGGCTGAGATAACATTGAGTTATACTCTGAAACCAAACAGAGTCTGCACTAGTCTGTGGCTCCATTTACTCCCTTCTCATCCAGCGAATTCAAGACTGCCACCTTCAAAGAGAATAATGAACCGCTGGGTTTAAGAGCAGCTGAGTCAGTGTTTAAACATCTCTATTCCTTCATTAGATATCTGAACAGTTGTAGTTTAAAGAATTAGATCGCCACGAGATAATAAGTTGTCTTTTATGATGGCATTGTAAGTCATATGGAGCTAGAGGAAACTATGAATTTTAATCAGACACAGTGTATCTTATAGTAGTATCAGGGAATGTAGGTGGTGATCATCTTGTTTACGAGTCAAACAAATATTAGTCAACTGGTATTTTTTCCTGCCGGTTCAGCAGCCAAAAATCTGAAATTAGGAGGTTCTTTTAAATGTCTTTTAAACACCAAAATCGTTGTGCTCATATACTACATGCATTTTGTTCAAACAGTAAAAGTTTTAATTGCAGTGATTTGATATAAGGTGATTAAAGATTAAAAGCAATGTGTTTTAAACGGCGGATCAATGAGTAAAATACTGTTATGAGAATTTAAATCAACCTAAATTAACCTCAGTGTGTTGATTTCTTCTCAAACAGGAGCAGGAGGATACTCCAACAGCGTCTCTCTTGAACCTGGAGCCCACTGAAACATTCATGGAGGTACACATTTTTGCACATTGGCAGTACTAAGCAGTGTTTATAGTAAAAGAACAAAGATAACCTTAGACTGACGAGGCTCTCAGGGAATGCAGACCGTGTTATTGACCGCAGCTCCGCTTCCTGTGTGGATTGTAGGTCAGTCCGGCGACGCAGAGGAGGATCAGGGCCTCGCTGTCTGATCTGGACAATGAAGAGGCGATAGAAAACCTCTCCGTCCGACAGCTCAAAGAGATTCTTGCCAGGAACTTTGTCAATTACTCCGGCTGCTGTGAGAAGTGGGAGCTGCTGGAGAGAGTGCACCGACTCTACAGAGAAAACGAGCTGAACAGGAAATCCAGTAAGTAACTAACTTTCACATTTTGACCTTCCATGCTCTGTATGATAAAGATAATGAATACCTTATTTTCTCCTTTTGCTTTCAGTGGAGAATGTGAGCATAACTGCAGGTAATTATCATATTTCCCAGGTTTAAATTATGACATTGCCTTTTATTGAGAACACTAATATTAGCACATTAAATCTACATGCAAATGAAGAGCAACATTGCTTCAACATTGTTTTACATAAAAGGTTAAATTCACGGTTTCCTGAACTAATGTATTTTCTTTATTACTGCTCATTCTTATCTATAAAGTGGTTGCATATCCTCCACCTCTCTGCAAAAGTGGAGTTGGAGGTAAGATATTTTTATAAAAGCCTTTGCCATCTCCTCCATGATCACAAACTGTACATCGCACCAATCATTTGATATTAGTAAGGGCATGCTGCAGCACCTGTACCCTCTTGATCCTTGATATCATCCTGCATATTATCACATTATGGTCACTTGAGTCATTATCTCCTGCCTGGTTCAGTGTCTCCACATTCTGTCCCTCGTGTTTCTTCCCCAGCGTGCAGCATCATCTCATTTCATTCTGAAGGACCCTCATCCTCTCATTAATGCACTCGCTCTAAGAGCTTTTACCTCTTGACGAGCCATCATATTACTCCAGTAGCAGCATGTCTCCATCAGGTGTAATTACATTGTCGACCTTCCTAGAGGCTCAGTTGTTGACATAAAGGGCTTGAGGATCCTATTAGTCCACTTAATAGTCAGACGTGTAGCGACAACAGACAGGCTGCTGCCAGATTTAGTACGTTTAGCTATCAGCCAGCAATCAGACATGCAACTCCTATAAACCAGTGCACTGACATCATTTGCTGTTGTGATTGTTTTGGTTTATATCGTAGCACCTAATTATAAGTAGCAGATCAGTTATTGTAAACATTTAACGTAGCTGCAAATGTCTAAATTCACCTGATTGGAAGACAAATATCTCAATATTTATAACAATTATGGTTTTAGACTGTCTCTTTTCTTCCTCTTACTACTTAAACTAAAACCTAAGTATGAAACTAATTTTAGTTTCCGTCAGTTTGTCACCACTCATTTACCAAACATAGATTTTTCCAACTGGTGACACTTGGATTGTGCAATTAATACAGCCACTGTAGAAAGATGTTTTATAATTGGGTTAAAGTGATCCATTTTTTATTTATTCTCCATGTTTGAGTTGAAAATGAATATAAGAAATAATAATAATATTTTTATCCTACAATGGGCCTTACTGCATTTACCTTAGGCTTGATTTCGGTTGTCAGAAGGAATGAGCCAGTTTTCCACTTAATTACCTTAATTGTGTTACCACTTACTGATCACCATTTGAAATGGAAACAGTGTTTTGGGTCATTTTAAAGTGATACCTCACAAGTGCAAGGTGTGCACAAAGCAAAAGCAGTTTTGCATAAAAGGTGAAGAATTTGTTAGGTAGGGAGATAGAAGAGAGGATCCACTGGGAGTGAGTAAACAGTGATGAACGATGTCGTCATGGTGACAAATCACAGACTGCAGCAGCTTCAGTTAGGTGCCGTTGGACTGTACAGCATCACTGAACTTCACAGTTTAATGATCCTGAAGAGAAGCATTGTAACAGAAAAATAACGTTTTTTTTCCATCAACAGATGGTGTCAAGGCTCAGCTGGCGGCTGATGAAAACTTGTGTCGCATCTGCATGGACGCCATCATCGACTGCGTGCTGCTGGAATGTGGTCACATGGTAACCTGCACCAAATGTGGAAAGAGGATGAGCGAGTGCCCGATCTGCAGGCAGTACGTAGTGCGGGCCGTGCACGTCTTCAAGTCTTAAAACTGTGCTCGTCAGAGAGCGGCCCTCAGGCGTGCACGTGGCCCCGAGCCCTGACTTTATCACTGAGGATGAACTACTGTGCATGAAGCCTCGCAGGGCCTAATGCTGCAGCAGGTCCGAGCAACTTCCTGGTCTTTGAAACCAGACTGTTGCCTCTGGACTACCATGGTTTGTCCCCCTCCCCCCCTTCCCTAACTAACTCATGATCCAGCCCCACTTCTCCTCCCTGGTGGACCGTCATCAGCTGCACCGGGACGCTCACTCTCTCTCTCTCTTTGGTCGGTTAAACAGACAGCAGAAACCTACGACATCGCTTTCTGCTCTCTATTCTCGGTTTAGTTTGTACTCACAGGAGAGGAGAGGAGGTCGGTCCCATGGATACTTGAAGAGGATCGGGTCATTCTGTGTGGTGATGAGAAGCAGATAAATGTAAGATCCCAGGGTTAGAGTCAATATGGTTTACACAGTCATGCCACATGACGCCGTGTTATCTCCCTCAGTGTTCTTTTAGGATGTGCAATATTTAAAAGAAGAGACTTACATGTGTTTTTATTAAATGTCTTATCTGTTAATCCGAAAACATCACAAGCACCGGGTCATCTCGTCTCGCACACAGGAGGGTGCAAGGTGCCAAACATCATGCCTTTTGATCGATATTTGGTTTAGATTTCTTGGTATATTCACCTCATAACCAGCAAGCTTGGTGTGATAGTTTACTCAGTTTTTTTTTTTTCTCGAATGGACTTGAGGAAATAAGTGAAATATTTGAACACTTTCTATGTGTGATTGTTTCCTCATTGCAAGATTAAGTGCACGGATACGAGTTTGGCCGAAGCCACGAAGAACTAAGAGCGCTGCTTGTTCACAACACGTGCTGCGCTACATTCCTGTTACATCTAATGAGCGTGAAGGTTCATTCGTCAACTTCGAAACAGCAGTTTGAGGGGAAAAAAATATCAAATCTGAACTCGAGGCCCACTTACTAGCTTTTTCCTGGGCTTTCAAGTTTCACAGGCTTCATCTGCAGATGGAGTCTGCTCGGTTGTCATGGCAATGGGTCAGCCTCCGTGACCTATGGTGGTCGTATATGACGGGGAGATCATGCGAATGGCCTCATCCTTCTCCTGAGGAAGACCACAAGACAAGAAAAAGCTAATAAGTGGACCTTAAGTGAAGTTTTTTTTTAATCTTCATTTTAAAGACTCATCACCCTTTCATTTTAAATAACTGCCACCAAGCAATTCCATTTAGTTTCCAAGTCTACCAAGTGTCTTTCTTTGATTGTGTTGTCCATTAATGTGTCGATGATCTTAGGTAGGTGACAGGTGCTACTTTCTCTTTTCTGAGCGTAACATCAACATACCTTTTGACATGTTGTCAAGGGCCTCCTTCCAAATATCCATCATAGAGTGAGAGGCAGAGAAAGCCTGATTTACTTTAACCTGTTATGCAAATGAAACACTTTGTTTTTCTTGTCATGAGATCCAGTAAACTCAGATGTCACTAAAATATGTGTACAGTATGCCTGTGGTACTTTTAAAAAAATAAGCTGAATTGCTGTTAAGTGAATCGCATAGATAGCTTATATTGTTGTTTACTTATAAGTCATTAAATGTATATTTTTCCATTTACTTGGGAGGCGACATGATTTTAAATTATTAAAAGATAAAATATACCGTTTTTCAGAATGTATCTCTGCTGATTTTGATCAGACGAGTTCCTCAGTCCTCTGATCACGTCACTCTCTCACCATTAAAGTTGCGTCAGTCATGGTCTCGCTTTCCAGCACTTTTTGTCGCCGTCTGCTTCAGATCCAAAAACCGACACTGACACCATGCACTGTAACAAACACTGTAACTCTGTAAGTCTGTTTGTTGATGCTGCTGTTTCTCAAAGATGTCATTCATTGGGCAGCTACAGTATTACCAGAGTAGGCACTCATAATCCTGGAACTTTATATTTTGGAATGTTGAACCTTTTTATTTTGGTAAACAAGAGAAAAAATGATTTATTAGATTCAATAAAATGCAGTACTACAAACCAGAAAGTAAAACCCTGCTCTTCATTTTGTAATCGGCTTGATTTTGTTCTCTTACAACCAACATAGTGGTTGGCATACAGTTATTTTCACCTATAAATAATAATCATCTGATGACAGCAATACAATATTAACTCACACACAGCTCAGTATTTAAAATGAATTTAATATCTCAAAGGTTGACTTAACTTTTCCTAGAGGCTTTACATGTACATCATGTACAGATTCAACATTTACAGTGATGTACCAAAAAATGTCATGAAGACATGGTGCTTTAATAAAAAAAAATGCTAATGTAAACCCATCCACTGAACTGTACCAAGTGCTAGTCAAAAATACCTTAAAAAAGTTTAGTTTTCAAGAAAAATGCAAATCTATCAAATAATTTAACTGTTGAGTCTGACATTTGTTAGACAAGTTCCAATAGCAAAATTAGCAATTTTTATATAACTTTAAATATTCGGATGATGAATAAATGTGTAAAGACACAATACTCATGAAAATGCTACCGACTGATGCCCAAGGTTGAAAAGTCCTTTATATTCAGATGTTTAACTCAAAGAAATAAAACTTAAAATAAATGATTTTAAAGAAAACAACCAGTGTTAACAAATGTATATTTCAGTGGAATCTCTGACTAAGAAAAAAAGAACAAACAAAATCACATTTACATTTGCACAAATCTTTTAGAAAAGATGCTTCTTTTAATAGCAGAGTCTCAGTGACATTCAGGATTATGATCCTATTTCATACTCTGTTCAAAACAAAGTGTATTTAATCTTTCTCCACCTTGTGGTTAGAAGCTGATGTCTGGAGATCGACATGGATTTACTAGATTTGTTTACTGATACTGGCTTTATATCTTTTAAATAAAATATATGCATCTCTGCCCTTGGAAACAGAACACTAAACTGCTCACTTACTATAATCACATTTTGGGGGTTATGAGACATTTAAAATATACAGTATACAATTATTTCACCCTCCTGGCCTGTTTGACCGAGTTTAACATGTCACTTCTGTGAAATGAGGCAAAAACGGGCTCATCTAAATTATTTATGCAAATGTAATATCATATTCGATAATTGTTTCTTCTTTATTTCTTGCATGATTCAGTAATGAGTCTCATTTTTTCATCATGTGGAGTTCTGCTGACAGGAGTAAACAGATGATTATATTGTTTCAGTTACTAAATCTATTGACTGTGGTGTAAACATGTGTCTTTGCTGCATGCAGAGCTAAAACGCGTCCTTTCACAAAGCAACAATAATACCAAAGAGTGATGGAGACTGGTAGAGACGTTTGTATGCAGCTATGTCTTAATATAACCCAGTTATCTAGAAGCTGTTATTAGAATTAGCGGAACGTTTTAGTGTTGGGAAAAAAAAGCTTTATACACTGTACACTGTATAGTGTATGTGTGAACACATTCATGTATCCATATTTACTGTATCAGTGCAAATGGTATCATTATATGAAAAGAAAATATACAGTACCTTTGTTCGAACAGAAACAGGGCACTGACACATATAATAAAATATAAAAACATAAACAGAAGCTACCATCCTACAGCTTGGCAACAAATCTTTAGACCTTTGCCTCTCAACAATTAAGAGCTTAACAGTTATGCCGATTGATTATCAATTCCAACGGTATGATACTGTACAGTGGTGCAGTCAATACTGCACATAAATGTATGAAACACTTTCTGATACAAAAATATTACTCTAATGCAATAAACTTTGCATTGGAACAAAAAATAATCTATTAACACCAAAAGATAGTCATGATACGATACATTAACAATCAATATATAAAGAAATAAATAACTTATAAACAGGTGCAAACAACAACAAAAACATTTTTGCAATATTGCCTTCACAGGACAAGATTTCCGTTTTTACATTCTGGCTTAGCAGCACAGCTTCCCCTTAAGTATTTTGACAGATGGACGCGTCCTCGTGTCCGCAGACGTAAATGAAGCACCCAGTCATCTGCTGCCTCCATGTGGTCGTTTAACCACTTGTGAATGTCACACAGTCTTCCGTGCTACTAACTGATCTTTTGCAGCAGCTTCTCTTCTATCAGTTCAAACTGCACGCTGACGGACATTTCTGCAATGAACTGGTCGCATCCCTCCTTGCTCACCTGTTTGCAGTATCGCAGGTCGATATGACATATGCTTCCACAGCGCTTGAAATAGGTCAGCGACTGGTCTGTGACCCTGTTACAGACTGCAGGGAGAAACGGGGTTAGGAGAAAAAGAGCAAATGATGCTTAGCGCGTCACCTGTACTGACATAAACTATGACACACCTGGATTAATCAAGCCTTTAAGATATTCTAGGACATGAAATCCTCATTATTGTGGGCAGTGTTTCAGGATACCTGAGGAGCCAGAAAAGAAAAGCCAATTGTATTTGCCTTTCAGCAGTTTCCATAATAGCCCTTCAATTCAATGCTTTTCACATTTAATGGTATTCCAGAGAGACAACAAGTATAAGACGTGGTTCTTTTTAGCATTTGTGCACTTTGCATTAAATGGAATGAAATTCTATAAAAATGTATTTCACAATTTGTGAATAATTTCATGCCTCTGAACAAGAAGTAGTGCCTCAAACTACAACCTCTCTAAAGCAGTTTATACAAAAACTGAACCTTAAAATCCTCATGAAGGTCTAATTTATTGCAGGATTGTTGTATCAGACTGCATTAGTTTAACTGAGGTGTGCGTAATAAACTGGCGCACTTTCCCACATAAAAATGGAGGTGTTTAGGTTTATTTGCTTACAGGACCTTCCAGACAGAACTTTTGATATCAGGAGGTTTTCCTATAATATTCTTGTTGGCAACTATTTGACAATGACATGACAAAATATTCACTGTGCTGCATTGCACATCTGTCCAAAGTTCAGGTTTCTCCAAGATGATTTTTTTAAAGCTGTGATGTCACTGTCTGGAAGGACATGAATAAACACCAGTAAAGTCAAACTAAAGTAAAATATTTTCGTTACTTCTATTGAATTGATCTATTTATTCATTGGAAGTGGATAGACACAACAATTCGATTTCAGGATTTAGCCCTTGGGGGGAGCAAGTCAAATGCAGGCAGACTAACAGCCAACAAAGACAGGCTCCTACCTGACAGGTTGATGTCAGTGAGCGAGTCTCTGGTGGTCGTCCCTGCGGCGGTCAGGATGTTGACGGACTGGTCGTTGACGTGGTTGCAGTAGCTGAGGTCCAGCTTGGACAGCGAGGGCATGTAACGTATGATGAGGCGCAGAGATGTGTCTGTGATGTCCAAGCCTGCCAGGCGCAGGTCCTCCACGTTACGCAGTTTACTCCTGTTGTCCAACTGACCTAAAACAGTAAGGTAAAGAGATAAAAAGTTAATATTTCTGACCATATGAATTAGCCTTGTGCAAGAAGACAGATGTTTGAGACAAAATCATGGTAAAGGTTCTATCTTTTCAACTTTCCTGCTATAGTCACTAGAGGGCCAACTGTGTATTAATCGGCAACTGAAAATAGTCCGAAACAAATGCAGTACTTACTCCTATAAACTTATGCTTAGAAATGTTTCCCTGCTTTTTAAAGAAATGATTTATCTTTTTTTAAATGAAACTAATTTATTTGCAACCTTTTTTTTTAATATATTAGTATATAAAAGTTACAAGTAAAATATCCACTCCTCACTTTCATTTCCTATTCTTAATAATAGAATAGTAATTTCCTATTACTCCATGGTGTAGTTCGCTCATTCAGCCACTAAAGCTTCAGACCGTTTAGACAGTGTGTGTGTGTGTGTGTGTGTGTGTGTGTGTGTGTTGTGTGTGTGTGTGTGTGTGTGTGTGTGTGTGTGTGTGTGTGTGTGTGTGTGTGTGTGTGTGTGTGTGTGTGTGTGTGTGTGTGTGTGTGTGTGTGTGTGAGAGAATTGCAGGTCGGTACCTGGCCTGTTATCTGTAGGAGGCGACAGCAGGTCCCTCATCTGGGCATCCTTCAGTCCCTCAACCCACTGAACATCCAGAGTTCGCAGAAGAGGACAGCTGGAGGTGCAAAGAGCAGAGACCGCCACCCAGGAGCATCCCGACAACAGCAGCACACGCAGACCTGCAGAGACAGCAAGGACACACAGAGCCTGATGTCAGACACGCTTTGCACTAAGATACAATTCACTGATCTTCTGTGGATGATAAAAAAAATCTGTTATTTGTGGCCACAAGCAGCATCACAGCAAGCCAAATATACAGCAGAAATGTGCCCTATTTTTCAGTATTTATGTCTCCAGAGAAGTTAATATGCAGACACAGAATAAACACACACAGAAGCAGTGAGTATTATTATCTGATTAGCCCAGTGATCCAGCAAACACATTAAGAACCAACAAGGAAAAACCATCTGAACTCATGGAGCCTCCAGAGACATAATTATCCATGTGGAGGATCCATATCGGGAAATATGAGAATTCTAACTTAATAAAAAACCTACACATCATACTTAAACTTGTTTCATCACACTTCAAACACTTATTATAGTGTCCTCGGTACAAAAAGTTTTGCAGTCTTCACCAAGGTAAGAAGGTTGACTAGGAGGTCACATGGTTCTAACAGATATAAGTGAGTGACTGTGTCCTCATATCTCTACAATTAACAGGTCAAGTTAAACTTGTTCTCTTATTTTTAGAATGTTCCTTTATTAAAACCCTCAGTTCCACTCAATTTTTCAAAACCTTTCATCCCTTTAACCAAATTTAGTGAGATTAACTACATGGCAAAAGGCCATCAGACCCTAACCAACATAATGAATCACTGTTTTTTTGTCGCCCATCTGCTTTGTGTGAAATTTAACACACACCGAACACACAACATTGTTCAAAAGATCATACATCTCCCTTGTAAAAATGGACCTTACCTCATGTATTGCCTTTCATTAAAAGACAAACACAGTGTGGTGTTTTGCTGGTTGAATGTATTTACCTGGCAGTCTGTTGATGAGCCAGCTGAGTTGCTTTTTGGAGATGTTGGTCCAGCTGAGGTCCAGAGCGACCGGCTGTCTCCGGATGATGCCGCTCAGCATCAGAGGTGTGATGGACTTACAGCGGTTCAGATTGATGTGCTTCCAGAGCCTCTTGTCGCAGCACCTGGTGAGACACGCATCAACCATCTTTCAGCACAATGTCGTATAATGAAGAGTGGGAGACATGTTTTCAACTGCACAGTACACGTCGTACTCACCATCTGTTCCAGGTCCTGCAGACACGCATGCACACACAAAGGTCTCTGTGAGTCAAGTGGCCGAACACCGTCATCCACATCTCTCTCCGCATCACGTGTGCCTCACCGTCGGTCAGCGGGAGTCTGTCGGGCGGAGGGCTGATGGGAGGGGGCCGGATCACGTGGCGCTCCATTTGGATGCATTTCGGCGGTGACCGGCAGGGGAGTGGACGGGGACATATGGGTGTGATCTGAGCGCCTCTGTTCCAGCCCAGCGGCGAGTAACCCCGCGGCGTCTCGTTCGCCTCCCTCCCCCTGTGTCGCAGCCAGTCGCCCAGGTCGCTGCTGCCGTTGTTAAGAGGCCATTTAGGCTTTTGGTCCTCTACTTCGTTCTCGGTCTCAGTTTTTACAGGCCTGTGGTTTTGATTGGCCAGGCTGTCCTCCGTTTTCAGTGGCCGTCTGTTCTGATGGGCCAAACCTTCCTCTGTTTTAAGGGCCCTACGGCTCTGATTAGTAGTGGAGTCCTCTGTTTTTAGTGGTTTACGGTTCTGATTGGTCACGGAGTCCTCGTTCTTCAGTGGTCGTCGGTTGTGATTGGCTGAACCGTCGTCCGTCTTCACTGAGCCGTGGTTTTGGTTGGAGAGACAGTCTTCTGTCTTGGTAATCTCCTGGTTGAACTCTTTGCTCAGCTCTTTGTTGGGGAGGCGTCGACGCTGATGGCGAGCCTTTAGCTGAGCAGAGTTCCTCTCCGGTGCTTCGCCTGACTCGCCGCTTGTTCCGGCTCTGGGAGAGTTGGAGGTTTGTTCGCTCTCTCTGGCAGCGGAAGTTCTTAGCAGTGGACTTAACAGGACCTTGGCTTTGTCATCTGGACCGCAGTCTCTCTCCTTTTTCACTGTCTCCTCTTTCCTTCCCTCCTCGTCTTCTGCTTGGTCCTCATCATCATATTCACTTTTCCCCTTTAAATGAATCCTGTCCAAAGAAAATCCATCTTCTTCCTGATCCTCCTGGTCATCCTCTTCATCGCCGTGGTCATTTTCTGTCTTGATTTGCCGCAACAGCTTCGGAGTCAAAGGATCATCTGGTTTTGAAAGCTTTTTCTAAGAAAGAATAGAAGACACATTATGATTTCTTTAAAGCAGCTGTCAGTTTATCAGTGTAATTTTTGCATATATGAGTTCACTGTATGTTAATTTTTCAAGAGAACTTGATATATAAAAGGCTGACTTATTGTAATTCAATTTCATTATTAATTTCAATTAAAAATACACCCACCAAAAATAAACAACTAGTCTTAGGAAATCTACTGTGGCCCTGTCGACATATTTCATATTTTAATATAGTTGTTTAATCGTTATTTTCTTAGGTCTTCTTTATATCCCCCTTTGTGATATTCACAATAAACTGCACTTTGTGACAATATTTTTCTTCTTCTGCTTATTACACACAGCATGACAGTGACAAAGGAATTGAAGACTCGCACATTTGCATTTTTTCTGAACACTTTAAGTAAAGTTTAAAGTTGCAAGAGGAAAAGAGGAAAGAACAGCTGAATGGACCCTGCAATAAAACTATTTAGTCAACTGCTGTTTCCAAGGTCAAGCTTTAAAAGTGCTAAGAAACATTTATGTATGTATGAGATGTATATTCGATTATTGTACATTTACTAAGTATAACTGATAATATAACAAACAGATGAGGGTCTTACCTTCTTTTTCACAATGACAGGTTCATCATGGGTGTCAAAAAGCTTCCTCTTTTTCCTCAGTGGGTTGTCCTCTAGCCTTGGTCGGGGCGTACCATCCAGAGACAGCAGGGGAGGACGTTTCTTTGGAGGCTCTTCGTCTTTCCTCTTCGGGATTTCCTCCCGCTCTGCCTTTCTCTTCACAGCAGATGTGGCGGTCAAAGCAGTAACAGTTGCTGTGGCCAACATCGGTGGGTCAGGCTCCTCTTTTGAATCCCGGCTCAACCTCGGTTCTTTCAGTAGCGAACCAGGAAGGTTTGACGCATACTTGAATCCTGGCCCCCTTTTTTGCTTTGAGGCCAAAAGGTTAGAAAAACAGAGAGCACAACTGTATTTATCTGGTTCTGAGTTTCTGAGACAGACACATACAGGTTTAAGTCCATACTGATACTTACTTTTCCTGTTTTCCCAGCATGATTGCACTTTGGGCACTCCCAGCAATTTGGCAATTCATCGTTCACTACTCCGTTTGAATCTTTCACCTAAACAAGAGGAGGACATGCAGATTCAGATTTACTGAGGCTTTTGTGCCTGACCTTCAGGCGCAGATGTGACGCATTCTGCCCCAAACACATTGCATTCTTATTAGATACAAAAAATGCAACAATAACGCTATCATTAATAAACACAATATCTGATTACTGTACCACAACTAACTACTAGTCAACAGATGTTGTGGTTTGTGCTGATCAATTGGAATTTGAAGTTGACCATCAATAAACTCTTAAATAACAGCTGCAACCTTTTAAAAGAAAAAATACTTTTAAAGGTGCGTTTGGCGGCTTTTATCTCAGCATTTACATCGATATCATCACCACCTCCACCTCCATCGTCTATCCCTCTGACAACATTCAATACGTACTGATGTTGACTAATTTACCTTAAGACAGTTAGGATGAACAATCTCATTGCAGATGGAGCATTCCATGAGCATAAGGTTAAACTTCTCCTCCTCATCCTCCACTGTGTCCTCTTTCCCTGCCTCTCCACAGACGAGACACACTGCTGTGTGTGGCAGGACGGGCTGCAGACAAAAACAGAGGCTTCAAGATAAGGCTGTTGTATCACACTAATATCCTCTTTAGGAACAATTACTCTTTGCCACAATTGTGATTGACGGACTACTTAACTCACACTTCCTCCCAATCCTGGCACTCACCATGTTTCCATTCATTTAAGGTTCGAGTACATGCTGCACTCAAGTGAGTTTGCTATCTGCGATGTTTTGTGTACATGTTAACTGTGGGTTAAACAGTAAATTGGGCCAATATATATGGTAGACTAAGATATGTTTTGTTGTCTAATTGATGATGCTCACTGTTGCTCTTTCTTTCTGAATGTCTAGTAATTCATATTCTGCCACCACCATTTATATTGAACGTTTTGTTTTATTTGCGTTTAATTATATTCAGTGAATTGAATATGACATGAATTTAACAACTTGTTTTGCTGATTTAGCAAACAAGCTAGTTGCATCACTAGTAACAAATTGGAAAATGTTTTACACCAGACCGGGATGAACTAAAGCATGTTCTTAGCTCTGAGAATTGAACCGAAGCAGTAGTAGGCCGAGTGTACACCAAGAGTGGGTTAAGCATATTGGCATATCTTAAAAGTGGGACACAGTTGCTAAAGAGATTAAGACCGCAAGTGTGGGATAATGGGACAGATGCCAAGTTTATCTCACTCTGGTTTGTTGTGGTCCTTCATTCAAACTGACTCTTTATCATTGTCTGTATAAGTTGCTGAAACAATCAAACCCAGTCTCTCTGCATGTCTCTGTCCATGGTGCTGAAAAATGCAAACACAGTCTTTGTCCCTCTCTCCATGGCCTCCTGTGACTACTGCCACAGCTTCTGTTTCTTCTGCTGTTGCAAATACTTATTTGTATTACATGTTACTACCATAGCAACTACCTGAAACATCCTAGTAATCACCCTTTACTGCCCTAGCAACCACGTTGAGCAACATAGCAACAACTTTACAACCGCATGGAAGTTCCCAAAACTAATTATTCAAAATAAAAGTAAAGCAAAAAAACCAACAGTTTGAGATTTGGAGAAATTAGTTTAGAAAATTGATACCACTCTCATGTCTGAATATGTAGCTAGAGCCAGATAGCAGTTAGCTTAGCTTAGCATAAATACTGGAATAGCTATTCTGGCTCTGTCAAAAGGTAAAAACCAGCACCTCGAAATCTCATTGACTAATTTGTCATATCTTGTTTGTTTAATCTGTGAAAAACCCAAAATGTAAAATATTTTGAAAGATGGGTCACGTGCTGGACCAATTTCTTGGCCAGGTGCAGTGACTTCCTAGAATATTTGCAGGTTGCCTGGTAACCTCCTTCTGAACCAGGAAATCATTTGTTTTGTTTTGTGTCGATTAAACATGACATGAGAGAGCCAGGCTAGCTGTTCCCCCTTGTTTTCAGTCTTTATGCTAAGCTAAGCTAATCACCCACTTGCTGTAGCTTTGGCTGAGAACATTATGAACATTGGACTTACTGCAATGCACTGCCTCATGATGCAGGACTGTTTCATGCGGCCCGGCCCACCAAACTTCTTCATGTCTTTACAGAAGTGGCACTCTCCGCACTCCGTCCGCAGGCATGCTTCACACTTCCGACAGCGTGTCCTCCTCCTCCTGGCACCAGATGTTCCCCGACTGGCTGACAGCTTGACTGCTGATGCAGGCGAAGCTGCCATCTTAGGTTTCGGCCGGTTGGGAGGCCGGGGCTAAAAAGGATAAAGAGGAATCAGTGTCTAAAATGATAAAGCAACAAATATTTCACAAACAGGTATCTAAAAGGTCAGATTAATTAGTGGGTTGATAAAAGATAGGTGTGTTATTCTAAAGATATTTAGCAACAATATGCTACATTGTTTGCTACTGAAATATAGTTCAGTAGTCGAATGTGGCAAATATAAGTGCATTCACACAATACTGTGAAGAAAATGTGTAGTATGTAATGTGTCAAAGGCAGCAAGCATCATAATTATCTTACACAAAGAAGACTGCAGATGCTTTACAGTCATTATCTCATTATCTCATTATTTTCAGTTTGACATTTCAAAAGTCTTTTATTACCAAAATGTCGGATTAAAGTCAAAGGGAGGCTTTAAGCTCTGAGGAGCTCCTCGGTCAAATGTACTGAATTACATTGCATTTCAATTAATAATGGTGCTTTGGCTCAATAATAAGCACCTACAATCATGTGAATATTCTATTAAATTCAGCAGGTTTCAGCGTTATGGTGGATGTAGGCATTAATCCCTAATCCTTTCTTTGCTCTTTGTAACTTTGGCTGTTAAATCAAAGGATCCAGGAACAAACAAATAAATTAAGAATGTCCCTGGGGGCATCTTCTAAATTTAGCACTTCACTTGCTTGCATGTTTCTACTTCAAAGAAATACCGCACTTACAGTTACACATCACACATGGAGCCATTACTCTGTGTTAGGAGGGCGCAAACTGATTTACAACAGTACATGCTAAATGTGCTCTATTTAATAGAACTGGGTAATGGAGATGAGATGCGTTTGATCTCCATCATTATTGTTCCAGTTTTATATATTCTGCTCCTTCTCAGGCTCAGAGCCAAACCACAACAACATATTCTAACCATGAAAACCACATGTCAAAATGCTGCCAAACGTGCTGCGTGAGAAAATATGTGGCAACGTGTGAGATGAAATAAGCAAGGAGAAGGAGTGCAAAAGACTGCAGCTCTTGGAAATGAAGATCAGATTTCTTTAGTTACATCGGCAGTGCAGATTCTCCTGGAGTCAGCATAGCAACAGCCACGTCCCATTCCCTAACAGAACACTCTATGACACACAGACTTGTAACCAATAAGAAATGTAATGAGACTCTCTAACAGAAAAAAAGAAAGCAAGCTCAATCTGAGGCATATAACAATAATTTATTCCAACAAAAGCCATGAAATAGACTGACACAGGCAGTCAGATATGTGTTTACCAGACAGGATTAGAGGGAGATATTGGGGGGGTAGGGCTTGTTCAGTCTGCACTGGACCATTCTGGGGGTATTCAGGGGGATTAAAGACAGGAGGTCCACTCCAGAAGAACAATTTGCCACTTCTTTCCTTCAACAACAGGTTGGAGTTATGATCAACCTGCTAATGTCAGATCACGTTAAATAACATGAAGCCAAACACTGTAGTGTTTACTGTCTGATTACACATGAAACTGAAGCTGTAACTGCAGGTGTAAGCCGCAAAAGAAAAGATACTTCAGAGAGCTGTCCATACTGTCCCCTAAATCTCCTCTAATCCTCTCCCCTCTGTCCAATATGTGAGTGATCTCTAAAGCAGATAACCCTCCGATGCTCAGAATAAAATCACTGAGCAAATAAATAAACTGCCTGTCACTCTTTGTAGCTACTCTCTGTGTCCGGTTGAAGTGTTTTTAGTTTAGCAATAGAAGCTGTAGTATACACACCTCTTCACAGCACATAATATACATGTTTCCTCAGTGCAAGGACAGGCTCTACAAAGCTCATTCAGCTGGGAAACATGATGAGAAGCAGATTTTAATGTTCATCGACTCTGGCTTGGAGCCTCTGAAGCTGTATTGTGGAGAACAGTGGAAATCAATTACCGTGGATAAACTTAACATCACCTGAAACACACTTTGAAGACAGAGCATACTGAGTCCAGATTGCAGAAAACAACAGGACACATTGTTTTATCAAAAGCCAGAGAAATTATAAATCAGATACACATAACACTGTGCTTTTTAAAGCCATGAACACTGTAGCAATTCTCTTTTCTATACCAGTACACAGCATGTTGTGTTTAGCCCAGATCTTACATATGACAAAAGGAAAGAGAAACAAGTGTTACACACCAACTTGAGTAAAATCTCTGGAGTGTATATTTACTCAGAAGCTGAGGATGGTTGACTGAACAACAGCAACTGTGTCAATCTGTAAAACAACTGTGCAGAGTATACAGAGCAAGCTTTGGAGATATAGCTAGTATTAAATAAAGTGTAAAATGTTGTTCAGACTGGTGCTGGATGCTTTTTGGCTACACTACCTAAACTCTAAACGTACATGTTCTTCAAAATATGTAATAATATAATATATCACATATTTAGTCTGAGCATAATTCATCGATGTTCAAATAGTTGTAACATAAAGAACAGGTGCATTAACATGACTGGAACAACCAGAAATGTTATATGTTCCTCAAAAGAGAACAATGGACTTCTGCAGTCAATGTTTTTCAAATCCAAATGCAGTCAAAGAATTAATGTGAGGGGGGGTTTGGTTCAGAGTTAAGTAGAAGAGATATTCAAATTAACTTTCCACAATTCTTGCTGTGTAAGCAAGTCTCATCTTACATCTCCAAGCCAATTAAACCGAGCAATATTGAATATTCCTTTCATAATAACTGCTTTCTAACGAACACAAAACCTTTTCTGATTTCACACATTCTAATATTTTTATCCGGTGCTTTTACAACCAAACCATGAATGATTAATCTTCTGCATCTACATGATTTCCCATTCCTCTGCTCTGAAACAACCAATAGCAGCCCTGAGGCTCTGAGCTATATAAACACAGGCTTCTCATATTGCTGGTTTCACCTGCCAAAAACACACAAGCATACACACACACACACAAAAACACACACACAAACAGCAAACCTATTAGAAAAACAAAGGGCAAAAATCAAAGACCAAGCACAGAGGGTAAACTAAATCAATGCATTTCTCTCCAGGAAGCTCCATTTCCTCGCTGCCCTGTGATGCTGCACACCGCTCAGTCTGGCACAAGCATTCCTCTGGTGGCCTCACTACGTCTGCCTGCAGAGGTTTTGTGTGCTAACCTGCTCAGAGTCTGAATCGTAGTCCTCATCGTCAGCGCTCAGCGACATGGCCATGGCTGGTTTTCACGCACCGTCCAGCTCACAGCAAACTGACATGGCTGCAGTCTCCTCCTCCTTCTAGTCCTGCTACTGCTGTCTGGCCTACAGCCCTCCCCTCCCACTCTAAAGCTCCACAATACCACAAGCAGATGTAGGAAACACGGACAAGGCTGCCTCATTAATATGGATCAACTCCCAGAAAAAAATAGGAGGGGTGTTTTTGAAGCTCAGGGCCAATGGGAGACTGCTGTGCATCATAATATGGAGTGGAGGTGTCTGCTTCTATCCAATGAGGAGAGGAAATGCAGAGAAGGTGTTGTCATATTCATGATGGGCATCACGGGGAGAGGAGAGAAGGCTCCGCTCAGCCAATAGAGCCAGATGGCATCTCATTACAAAAGGCAAACACAAAGAGGCCCCACCGCCAGCAGCTGGCCTCTGGAGGGACGGGTGGGGGTGATCCAGAGGGTCCATAAAACCAATAGGAATAGCCTCCATACATTCAGATACATAACACATCTCATCCACCCACCTCCTGTTGAGGACTCTGGGTCTGTGATTCACTTCATGCATCTGTTTGGACAACGAATTATTCATAGAAAGTTTAAAAGTGTGTAGAATATATAAAATAGAAAACTGTTAACTTAAAAAGAGATATTAATTAGCAACATTTCAACGTACTTTGCTAAATAAAATTCACATTTTAGTTCCTTTTGGCTTACATTCCTGAGCACCTACTTTATTTTTAACCGCCATTAAATATTTATGCCTCCGCATTTTTATAGTGTCAAAGAGAAAGTCAGAGAGCATTGAAAATAAACTCTGTACATCTGTGTGTCATTTCAATAATAGGCATTTTTTACCTTTTCATACAAGGTTTATGGGAAAATGGAGGTGGTAATTATTTTTCTTCTTAGATTTATCCAATAAATGTAAAAGAAACTATAAAATCAAAGCATAACTCAAATAGACATTTAACGCACTTCAGACCTGCAAGTGTTCACAGCTAGTCAAGTCTTACAATATTATAATTTCATGTGTTACAGCACACTGATGAACAACAAGCACATACATAAGTAGTACTTATGTACTGAGAATCAGCACTGACTGAAAAATATGACTGAAAATGTCCTTTTTTTAATTCCTGAGTAAGCCTGAAGTGTAACAACGAACATGTAAGCAGTGAAACAGTGAGTCGTGTATCTGGTCTGAAAAATGTGTCATTAGCAGTGTGAGAAAACAATGGTCAACAAAGAACAGTCCCATTAAAGAGCCACAGACAATAAGTATGTTAATGACAGCAAAATACAGTGTGTAGAGGTATTTGTGTATGGAGGAAGGATAAATTAAGACTGAAGAGTGTTCTTAGAGTATTGATATTGAAAACCAGACCCTTCTTTGACAGTAAGTCAAATCTATCAAAAACCAAGATCATATTGTCAGTTGATTTTTAAGTGTATGACATTAAAGTAGTGTTTCACACTGTTACTGCTTTTGTGCTGTCACAGACCATCAGTCAGTCATCAGTGGGCTGAGGCTGCATCATCACCACTCACTCATTTTAACTACTTTAAAACATAAACTGTACTCTTGCCATCTTCTCTATTTGCATCTATAAAGGTTAAAATGTTGAAGTTTCACAAAATTAGCATTTCAGGTGAAAGGTTCAGAAATGTTATGGCACCACGAGTCAAAAGACCAAACCTCTGTCCATCACTTGTGTTCACTTTATAATTAAAAGTATTTTTTCCCAATTTCTATTGAACAATATTCGGTCCAAAGGCAATAACAAAGTCTCAAGAGTGCCACCGACGTATTCTTACCTTTATAGTTTTCTTGGGCCAGTAAACAACAGGAACGCCAGTGATCGCTAATTTGGGGTCGTCATCAGCATGTTCTTTTAAGACAACCTAGACAGCCACAGAAAACAGAGAGAAAGCATAAGAGGACTTTGCTATATCTATATAATAGCATATACTGTGAAAATGACTGTGTCTTCTTTTTTTGTTTCTTACCTTCATGTCTTCCAGCAGGGCTTGTGGGTTCTCTATTCCCTCGGGAACACATTTCTTATTTTCAGGGAGCGACTCCAGCTTCTCCACCAGCGTCCTGAGTCCGCTCAGTTCAAACTTGGTCAAATGTGTCCATTTATTCGGAGAGGCTGGAGAGTCAGAGGGGGTTTGAGGGAACTCCAGAGAGGTGGAGCCGGGATTACAGCTGTCCTCAGAGTCAACGGATAAAACGGCTTTGAGGTGCTGGCCTCTCCGGTTGTCAGGAGAGCAGGGACCATCCTGGGCGGCTTTCTCTGTTTTTTCACTCTGGCCCTCCTTGACTTCAGTCTCACATGAGTCCTCGTTCATGTCCTGACTCCTTGAGTCGGAGGACGGGCTCTCTGTCATTGCCTTTGTCTCATAGTCTGAAGGGACAAAATGAGAGAACATTTGTTGTATCAAATGACTTATCATATTTCAACACTGTGTTTTTTTTCTTTGTATTAGAAGAATGCGATCAGCTGCAGAAATAATTTATCTTGGAATAGAAAATGATCAACCATTACAACCTCTTGAGTATGTCCAATAGTGCTGAGCAGCGTCATTACTTCCTTTCGCTCACCTATTAGTCCGGGCTCTTTGCGGTTCTCCTGAGAAAAGTAGGAGCGTTTGGTGAGGCAGTGCATGTATCTCTCCAGGACATACCAGCATATCTCATAGTAGAAGGGGAACCGGAACTTAGAATGAACCTGAAGATAGAGGAAAAAAAACACATAATATTAACATGCACTTAACATTATTTTTGTATAAACCTGATTTCTTAAATGTTGTGTAATATTGCCCATGTGTACGCTTCACCAGAGTTCTGTTTGTGTTTCTACGTGTGTGCATTAGCGCGACAGAGACTTCTGACAGAACACGGATCCCTGACAGCAACAGCAGAGTAAAGAGATTATTACTCAATCAAAATATGTTTTGCTCTATCACTTCAGATACTGTCCTCTCATGCACACAAGCAAAGTTGTACAAGTCTTCAGGGACAAACTGCAATCCCACAAGCCTGCCTAAATTCTATGAAATAAGATTATTCTTCTGCAATAATACAGCTTTAAAACCTATTAGAAAGAAAGAGGTCATATTTCTTCTTCTTTTTTTTTTTTCTAGTTTCAGAATATGGATTTTGGTGTAGAACAAAGCACACCATACTGATTACTAAAAAAGGATCATTATTTTCTTGGAAAGAAAAACAAAATCTTCACATGAAGTGATATTGCCTTTGTAAGTATGAGGGTGGTATTACAACTTTCCAGACAACTATTATAGATTATGAAAAATATCTTAAAACACACATAAGTATTGCTTTTGGGCTCCGACACATCTTCCTGACTTAAACATTTTTATTTCTTGTCACAAATCTATTCCTCCTCCATCACATCTCTCATTCTCCTGTCTCTTCGCCATGTCCTGGTTCTCAGAGATATTGATTCATTATCATTTATCTTAACGCACTTCAGTGCAGGCCACAGTTCAGCCACACATAGGAGAATGCAGAAAGGCCCCTACCTTAGTCCTATTCTCTATCTCATGGATGGTAAGCTGCATAGGAATGTTGAAGCTGTGCAGAATATTGCCTCCAAATACCAGACTGTCCTCTGGAGTGTAGACAGCATGAATCCACCCTTAATTACAAAAAAAGTACAAGACATACACAAAAGAGATAAGCAACAGTCAGATGATTTATGTAACCACACATAGTTGAAGAATATACTGTTTTATAGAGAGGTAAAGCCTGGAATTGCTGTTCATTTAAGAGGCAGCTAATCTTTTCCTGTTGGCTACTTAAAAACAACCATGCCAACACACCAGATGGGATGAAGAACGTGTATCCTTGCTGAAGCTCCACCCTCTGGCATCCATCAGCTCGGTCTCCCAGGAAGATATCACTCTGCTTGCCTGACAGGACCCAGTCCTCGTAAAGGGCAAGGTTGTGAGGGGTTGGAGGCACAAGCCAAAACACCTGAGGAGAAGCAGAGAGCTGTTAGAAACACTTTATATTACCAGACATACATTCTCTTAATTTCTCCCCTTAACTTGTAATTCAATTAAATTGTTAAATAAAGATTTGTTGCACAAAATAGCAGATAAAAGAGTAGAATGAACTTACTTTCTGTCCCTTGAATACGTGATACCAAACAGAAGTTCCGCCAAAATCGATGTGGAAGTCTGTGTAGCAGCCCTTCACACTCATCAAACAATACCTAAGGCAGTAAAGGAGACAACAACAAAATACAAAAGAATCATATTGTAGACAAGGATTGTGAGGAAGTAAAAGAACAGACTGACATTGTTAAAAAGATCTGAAAAGGAGAAACACAGCTCAACCAATTAAATGCCAGCGGTAATCTCAGATGTGTTTTGCTGAAAACAACAGCTAAAACACCACTAGAAAGCAGTCACAAGAGCACTACAGCATAGAAAATTCATCACAATGGGACACCTCTCCACTGGAGAATAATTGAGGAATGATTAGCACTCCGAGACATAAATGATTCAGTCAGTTAGCCAGATAGAAGCAGCTCTATCAACAAGTGTATACAGAAAAAAAAGACATTGTAAAGAAATCTATACAGTATTATGTCATGCATCCCACAGAAAGATGATGTGATCATTACTTGAAACAAAAGGTGAGCTAGTTAGCCTGTCAGCTTTAGGCTACAGTTCTAACAGCGAAGGTCAAAGTCAGTCAGTTAAGATGCTGAATAGTGTGGTAACATTATGCTGGAGAGTTCTGCTCCTTCAACACCACTTGGCTTGCAAATGTCCGGAGTTTTCATAGCTTCCTCTTGGAGGCGTGCTTTTCTGTTTTTCTTGATTGATCAATTGGTAAGAGCCAGTAGCTGCATAACAACAGCTTAACTGATCACTAATAGTAACACTGAAATAAAAAATGTTGGTATGGGCTGAAATAATAATGGAAATTTGTAACAGGATATCTGTAAAATCTGCTCCTAATTTATTCATTTTCAATCCATTACACTAGCACTCATCTAACTAGGAGCATTATCAAATATATATAAATACAAGTCAGCAGAGGGACTCTGAGTGATGGGAGGAAATATTAGCAAATGGGGTTACAAGGAAAGACACAATTGGCTTTGACTCTTAGCTCTGTTTAAATGCTGACAGCTGATTGGCTGAGAGGCGTCTGTGCAGTCAGGCTACAGCTGTTATAAAACCATCCTCCACTGTGCAGAACTCTGCTGCCTAGCAACAATCAAGAGCACTTAGATGAGATGGATAACACTGAGCGTATGCAGCACTCTACAATCATAGAGCAATATAAGAGACACTCGGATGGGAGGAGGGAATTTGTGTTGTGTATTTACTGGCAAGGAAGCAGGAATTTCCCTAAAGTATTTTCTATATCTTGCTCTACACATTTCATTACTTTTACTCATACACTTTCATAGACATACGGCTCAGGAGAGATTTTGGTGAAAGTCACACCTTTGCACTTTAGGGTACTTCATGTCTGAGATTACATTGGTGGCTTCTGTTTGGCTGTGTTTCAGATCAGGAGGCCACATGTTGTCCACCCAGTCCACTTGATCTACCTGGGGGAGTGAAAAAAAACTGCACTTGTAACCAGCAATCACAGTGCTTCTTTGAATAGGTTACCATATTCGTGACCTTCATGTAAGCGTTTATGTCATCATACGGAGAGTGTTGTGTTTTATTACCACTGTGGGCCGCTTGATGAGGTTCTCCAGCTTAGTGTGGCTGAACTCTAAGCTGATGACGTTGAAGAGTTTGTCCCGCTCTTCCTCTGGGGTCTCATAATAACGGACAAACTGAGCCATGCTCATTTCAGAGCCTTTCTGAGTGCTCACATCCATAACATCCACAGACCGACGACTCCCTGCAAGCGACAACCACAACACAAATTGACGTTAACCTTTGAGCACTTACGCTGTCAGTAACATGTATACCATTTGTCTGTAAACTTGTCAGAGAATGATCTAGCATGTTATTGTTAGATTTATACAGAGCAAATGTGTATTGTTGGCATTTCACAGACAAGAGCCTCCTAATGCATGCAATTCACCATATTCCCCACTAGATGGAGAAACTACACCCCAATCCTTTGTTGACTTATTTCAGCTGTATTTTAATGTGAACGAAAATTGGATCACATTTTTCAGGGATAAAAAATAGACAAAGATAGATTAACATGCATGTTCAGTAATTAAATAATAGCCTAAAAAGGAGAAAACAGTGGGAAAAAATCAATAATACCATTGAAATAATAATATATATTTCTATGTCATTTAAACATACTATGAATTTTTGCCTGATTATTTTTTGCTAAACATCTTGTTTTGGTGCATAACTCTTCTTCCACTAGGTGCAATATTTGAACAAAAAAGCTGCTTTTTGAATGTTTAAACATTATTCCACTAAGCAAAAGAGTGGCTCTTCCGGATCTCTGAAAAAAAAGTGGGCATTTTAGCTGATACCACAACTTTTACGGCTTGCTATACAAACCCCACTACATAATCCATCAGAATTGGGGTAGTCTGAAGATGTTTCTTTTACCATTTACCTTCCACAAACTGTGCTCTGGAAGTACATAAGGTCATGGGACATGGGAAACTTCAAATCATCGCAAATCTTTCCAAAAGCTAAAACATTCCTATTTTCTCCTCCATCACTTCTTAAACTGGGGTACTCTCCCACTAGATACTTTTGTTTTTTCTTAAACCCCTCTAATTGCTACATATTTGCACATATTTGTGTGTGTATGTGTGTGTGTGTGTGTGTGTGTGTGTGTGTGTGTTCAGCATCATACTTACCAACTAAGCCTTTAATTTCACTGACTGTAAATTCTGGATCAGGCATTCTATGAAGGAGAGGGGTTGATGTCAATCAGTTCACATGCGTTGCCAAATGATTAAAATCATAAACATAAAACAAATCCAAAATTGCTATCACAAGCACTGTCAATGATTATTCTTAATAACTAATCTGCAAGCTGGTAAATCCACATAAATGTTGTCTCACCTGACCCCTAGTCCATCTTTCTCTTTAAAAATGAGAGGGGTCCTGAGAGCCTCCCTTTGCACATATTCATAAGAGAAGTCTGCAAGACATTGAGAGTGTTATAGACAAAAAACAAATAGGAAACCAATGGAAAATACATTTTGCCAATCAATGCCAATCAATTTTATTGCTAAATATAATAAACCGTAACACTGGCTTATCAAAAGAAAACATGACATTTGATGTTACTTTACCTTTACCCTCCATGGAGTGGACATACTTGGCGCTGTAACTGTCACTGACCAGCTTCTCCTCCACACTGAAACCTCTGATGTTTGCAATTTCTTCCACATCGGACAAATCCTCGTTTTCGTCGTACATCCTCCGGCAGATGGAGCGCTGCCATTAAGAAAACGAAATGATTCATTTCACGTTATAACCCCTCTATCTCAACAAACAGACACAATGATGGATGATAGGGCATTTGTTTTATTCCTAACTTTAAGTTATACTCATGTTCCAAGCATCGTTACCATCGCACCATAGAATAGTTGATTTTTAAATATGCACAATAAACATTAAACTCGACTTGTCCTGGGGAAAACGGTGCGTTATATCCACCACCATGCATGTCACATGTTTTTTGCAGTATTTCTCTGATCTGGTTGTTTTTTTTTCAGATGCGCGCACTGAAATATGAGAAATATACAATAAGTTATATAACATGTGAAATGCGAGAGCTGTGGTTTCTCCTGAAACTTGAGCAGCGTTAAGTGACTTGACGAACATCCTCAGCCTTCACAACCTGCAGGCGTTAGCTTAGCTCACTAATTAGCTCTCTGCCAGTGTCGCTCCACACGCTAACGTTACCAGGCGGTACGCACCAGCCTGCGTCCGGATTCAGCACACGTTTCCACGGCCTGGGCCATCGTCTCCTACCGGGGTTTTGCAGCCGCTCGTTTGGGGAAATGCATCTCCGTGCGCGTTGAAGTTTAAGAAAACACTCAGCACGCTTTTCAGGTTCAAAACAAGGGAACCATGTTTTTGTGTATTACGTCACCGCCAGGAACCAAAACATTGTTGGACAACGTCACGGCGTGTTAGTTGACTTTCTATTTACATTGGATCAAATATGATCAATCATTGTCTTTAGTGATAGAAAGACACAATAATGAGTTGCGTTTCAAGCACTAGTAGAAAACAGTTTAGCCTAACATGCTAAAAAAAATAATAATATATATAATATATATATATATATAATAGCTTGTGTTTATAAAAAAAAAAACATCTTTATACTTCCATTCATTCTAATTGTAATACTTCTTATTTCTGTATGTTCATGTTAGTCACATGACCTGGTGGTACAGTCAGTTCAACACATCTAATTGGCAATAACATGTGGACATTGCTACACATTGAAGGTGGTAATTACATCAGTATTTACTAAAGGGCTGATTCTTGATACCACAACAGAGGAAATGCATCCGACGGCTTCACTCTGGAGCGGATGTTCGCCTAGGAGCGCGCAGGCTCATGGGTAATGTGGTGCAGGCGGCATAACACGCTGGAGACCGGCGTTGGGTGGGGAAAAAAAAGAAATAGCTTCCGTATCTCCGTCAGCTGGAGGGGTTAAAGGGTCTGGAAGTGCACACTGTTGGCATGTTGAACGCTTGTTTGTGTCGCGTCCCGATAGAGTAACATAGTAACTGCGTCAGCGCTGCTCTCCCGATCCTTTGATACCAGCAGCGACATGAGTCTGAACGAGCACTCACTGCAGGCGCTGTCCTGGAGGAAGCTGTACCTGAGCCGGGCTAAACTGAAGGCTTCAAGCCGGACATCAGCTCTGCTTTCTGGATTTGCTATGGTAACATTCTCCCCCCCCTCTAACCATCATCTTACTCTCCTGTGGATGAATCACAGTCATGTCACATATTGTGGTCACGTGTGTGAAGTTATTTCCTCTTCTCTTCCTATCACTTCTCTCCAGGTGGCCATGGTGGAAGTGCAGCTGGACAACAGCTATCCGTACCCACCGGCTCTCCTGATCGCCTTCAGTGCCTGCACCACCGTGCTGGTGGCCGTTCACCTGTTCGCCCTGATGGTCAGCACCTGCATTTTGCCCAATATAGAGGCTGTGAGCAATGTGCACAACCTCAACTCTGTCAAGGAGTCTCCACATGAGCGGATGCACCGACACATTGAACTAGCGTGGGCTTTTTCTACAGTTATTGGTACTTTGCTCTTCCTTGCCGAAGTGGTTCTACTGTGCTGGGTCAAATTTTTGCCCGTGAAGCCCAAGTCCAGTAATAATAATACAATTTCAGCTGGTGTGGCTGCTGCTATTACCTCCACATCAATTATGGTCCCCTTTGGTTTAATCTTCATAGTCTTTGCTGTGCATTTCTACCGCTCCTTGGTCAGCCACAAGACTGACAGGCAGTTTCAAGAGCTGGAGGAGCTCTCTAATCTCACCAGGCTACAAAACGAGCTGGACAACAGAGGGGAGTCTTCCATCTTGCAGTCTCCAAGCTCACATTTCCCATAGTGAAGTGTGGTGGATATGCATCTATGGTGGAACTGTCACTGCTAGCATGAAGCCATTATTGGCTTCTCATTTTTTACAGGAATGAAGATGTCTCACCTCTTTGTTTGAAATTAACTTTTTGTGAAAAGAGTTGTATTTTTTAAGAAAACATGTTTGATTGACTGTGAATTCACAAATCTGCCGTAGTGCATGGCTTGAAATTGGTAAGTCTTAATTGTGTTAGTCGCTTGATTTATCTCTTTCAATATTGCAGAGATATCTGAACAA
The DNA here is from genome assembly GCF_027596085.1 of Anoplopoma fimbria. Taxonomy (NCBI): domain Eukaryota; kingdom Metazoa; phylum Chordata; class Actinopteri; order Perciformes; family Anoplopomatidae; genus Anoplopoma; species Anoplopoma fimbria. Next base: position 16,228,451 of record NC_072462.1, on the reverse strand, counting down.
TAACTTGAATGGCTGTCTGTTGCCTGCTGAATTTATTGACCCATTTGTCAGCGAACACTGCATTTGTTAATATAAACATATTGCCTTGTGTTTTGTAAACAACAGGTATTTAACGCTTTCTTACTTACTCATGATGTACGATTTCTTGTACTGTCCACTGATTGTTTTTGTAATGCTTGCTTTGTGTACACTGATTCAACAGCTGCTAAAAACTGCAGTATTATTTGTATAGTATATTTGTTGACATCTGTAGCACAATCTGTTGAAATAAACACCTTTATACCAATTGACATTCAAAGTTTTAGAATTTCAAAAATAATTTGGATGACCTATTTGACATTATTTTATCTATTATGGTATAAATGTAATATACCTGCTATAATTGCAAAGACTAAGTAATGTGTACCTAGAAAAGTGTTCGGTTCATGAGTTGTCTTGATATATAACATTTTTACTACCCTTATGCTGGATTGCTTCATTTTGTAAAGCCTGAGCAGTCCACTTATCTTATATATCCTGAATTAGCTGGTTGTTTCCATCATTCATTCCTAGAGTAAACATGGATTGTTATTAAATTAAGCTGTTCAAATTTAATTTAACTGGGGCATCTTGTCTCATGCAGTTGTAGGTCCACATATTCCCTCATAATTAGAGGTTGGTTAGGGTTGGTAATGAAAGGGTTAGTGTATTTTCAGAGTGCAGTGTAAAGAAAACAATGGCTAATATTTAATCAGTCCTTACTAGACAAATTAAGTGGATGTGTCATTTGGATTTTCCACGTATACTAGTATTGAATTTAATCATCTGTGTTGGTAGTAAACTGGATTAACATGTTAAATTATATCACTATTGTTTTCAGCTCATTTGAAATATCAATAGATGTTTTTTCCTCCACAAACGAGAAGAAACAATTTGGTTGTAAATGTCTTGACAAAACTGAACGAGCTGAATACCATCATGCCATTTATTTAATTTTTTTATTCTTGCCCTGTGAGTGTGTCATGGAGTGGAAACTTGCTGTTGGTCCTCTCAGTGTAGGCTGACTTGGCTTCACTTAAAACCAACTGCATATCCACCAATTGTATCTTGGGAAAAAAAAAAAGATTGATATTTTAATCCACAGTAATGCATCGGAAAAGTGCTTTGTCAAATTAAATGGTTATTTGAGTGGCGACAGACATGCATGCAAACTCTGCAAAAGTATCCACAGTGAATATGTACCTGTGGAATCGGGTACTTTGTCGGTGTCGGTGCTTCGTTCCTCCCAAAGTCAGACAGGGTCCCACACTTTGCCACTCCAGCCACCCAAAAGCCTTCATAAATCTGGCCTTTGTCCGAATAGTAAAACTTTCCAATACCATTCTTCTTGCCATCTCGCCAGGCGCCTTCATACCAATTTCCATTTGCTTGGACAAAAGTTGGAAAGTCACATTTTAAAAACCACCATCTTGCCTCACTAAGCTATAATTTATATTAGAGTTTAAAAAAAATGTATGGAAAGCAGAGTGGTCTTACCAAATCGGATGATGCCCTGTCCATGAGCCTTATCCTTCATCCACTCTCCCTCATAGATATCTCCACCATCATAGTACATCCTTCCCCAGCCACCTCGATGGCCCTCACTCCATTCCCCCTCATAAACAGCTGAGTTTTTGTAGAAGAGCATCCCGTACCCCTTGGGTAGGAAATAGAAAATGATGCACAATATATCACAGAGTGTACATACAAGTGTTACAGTGTGTTTGTATAACAGCAGATTAAATACATACATGCTTCTTTCCATTTTTCCATCCGCCACAGTACTTCCTCGCATACTCCTTTGTTTCTGGGAGCAGGACACTGAGGGTACCATATCCATCACGTTTTCCAAATTTCCACTCTCCATTATAAATGGCACCAGACTTTTGCCAAACCTGAGTTCCCTTCCCTTGAAAAAAGAATAAGTAAACATTTGAGTTACAGTGTGGCCAAAGCGAGTCATGCTAGATGCATTATAAACATGTGTTTACAAATGTACATGTCATTCAGTGGAAGCTCATATGAAAAGTATCTCACCATGCTTCTTGTTGTCCAGCCACTCTCCAGTGTATTCATTTCCATCAACTGAGAACACTGTGCACCGCAGTCCACATTTCTGTGACTTAGTGTCCAGCAATGTTAACAACAGCTGATTTGTTTGAGATGTTTTAATGTATGGCATGACTGGGAGCAGCTTGACGAAAACCTATAACAAAAAATCACATGTTACCATTTTGATCCTTCTACTAACAATCCCATTACAAAATGAGAAGCACTACCTCGCCCTTCTTTAAATGTGAGGTAACAAGGTGAAGGGAATGTCTGCACATAATCAAAAAGTTTTACTAAGTACAAAATTGTTTATGTTTAAATGAGCACGTTAGCTACCAGGCCATTTAAAGCTAGTTCAAAAGCTCGCTTAATTAACCTTAGTTATGTAAATTAATGTTACTATTAGATTAGATTCAACTTTATTGTCATTGCACAGAGTACAAGTACTAGTACAACGAAATGCAGTTTCAGCATCTAACCAGAAGTGCAAAAGAAGCAGTAAAGGTGCAGTGCAATGTGCTGGATAAATAACAGTATAAATAACAGATAAATAATAATAATAATAATAATAATAATAATAATAATAATAATAATAATAATTTAAAAAAGTGTAACTTTACCTCACACCGGCAAAATTAGGACACAAAACACTCATTTAATGCAATAAGTAATTGTACCTTAGCGACGTGTCCAAGCGGATGACTTACTTAAACTCAACACGCTTGTAAACGCAGGACATGTTATTCACAAACAAACTATCACAACGTGGTAAACGATTCTAGCTGGTGTCGGAAATCGAGTGTCGCCGTATCCTAGCAACAGAAGTCTGTACTGTAACGTTGGTTACTGCAATCTAATATAAGTTAAATATGTCTGGGAGGCCCAACTGATGTATACTACATTTATTTTTATTTTTTATTTTTTTATTGTATTTAGTGTCAACAGATTAAACCACAAAAGGTTCCGGATCATAGACTGTAGGTTATATTTGATGTTATCATATTATTATTGCACAGACAGTTCGATCCATCCTACACTGCCTCTGATTGGCTGACACTGATATCCTTATCAATCCAACCAATGAGGGCCGCGAGTACGAGCCAATCAGAAGCAGAGTAGTTACGGCGTGCGCATGCGCCTTACTGCCCAGTTAAAAAAAGCTTATGAGTGGACAGTCAGCCTGTGTGAGGAAAGGCTGAAACCTAGAGAAGCTGCCCTCCTCGCATCAGCTCCTGTACCACAATGTCCAAACCGAAGTTTCAGACGGAGTGGGAGGAAATTGACGAGGAATATCAACAACTACAGGTGACAGACAACACTCAAACGAGTGCGTCGTGAATGTGACAGGCTGCAGGTTTCTTGTCATGCAGCTAGTGTGCTAGGCGGCTAATGAGCAGCTAACGCTACAGTAACTTAGCCAACAACAGAGCGTGGTAATGTTCAATTGATTAATGCTACCGTGAAGGGATCACTACCAAAGTTACACAGAGGGTTTAAAGGCAACTTCACGCTGTTGCTCGAGTAAAACAAGTCGTAGACATTGAATGCATCATCATTCACCATAACCATGCTAGCAGGCTAGCTCACTTAAACCAACAATGTAAGGAGGCAGGACAGGGAGAGCAAACAGTTCACTTTGAGGTGTAACACGGCATCATGTGGTCTGTGGTGTTGAGGCACGGCTACCCCCTCTCCCCTCTGCTCATCAGACAACTGAGACGTGGGCCTGTTGTGCCATCAACATGTAAGATCTGGAGCTGATGCGTAGGGGATGAATGTGACTGTCAACTGTGCTGAGATGTTCTTAAATAAAGCGTTTATGTTGTGGTGAATAACTAGTGGGAAACATTTCCCATCATTGTCAGTTGCTTCCTTTTTGAGATTGTTTATTTGGTGCATGTGTGCATCAAGTCTTTACTCTGAGGTTTGTGGGTTTGAAGAGGCTTGGTGATTTACACACTGTTGACTGGCTTGTGATAAACCTTTTAGGATAAAACATGTAGTTATTAGTAGGCCATGTACACGTTATAATTATGGGTATGAGAAAAATGGCATGTGAACTACAATGTGCATGAATAGAAAAACACAATTTCTAGTGCGATCATCTGCCAGTTTGCTTCCCTCTCCGAAAGGTCAGAATCGTTTATCAAATGTCCCGGCTGCCAGTTTTGTAGCTAGTATTTTGATCCAGTGTTTTTTTATTTTCACGTATTGAGTGTTTGGAACAGATACAATTCAGTTTGTTTTGTCAAAGATGGTGTATGTTGTGTACATATGAACAGCAATGGCAGATCCATCTGCTGACAATGCATCCTCGCCTCCACACTTGGTCTCATAAACCAGTGCTGATGGGAAAAGTGGAGACAGTGCAGGGGAAAGCTATGTTCTGGTCTACCAGCATTAAATGCATACATACTGGAATATGCATCTCACAGCATAATACAGTGTCATAGGCTGTTTAAGTTCTGATGGAAAGGTCAAACAAGATTTCACTGGTTGAAGCATTTCCATCTCTGCTGAATAGAGACTTTAAACTTGGTAAAGATTTGTGCGAGATTAAGAAGCATTTCACTATTTCAAAGAAGTCTTTTCAGTGGAATATGACAATTAAATGTATGTTAATTTATGTGTGGGTTGTAGCCACCCATCAGCACTTCTTTGAAATTTCACTTTTGCCTGTTACTGAGTCGGCAGACGTTTTGGTCGTTACAGAGTTCCTCCGCTCACCTTGTGTGTTTTGTTTGATAACTAGGAAACTCACAAAATATACCGAATAAAACTTGAGGAGCTCACCAATCTCCAGACAACATGCAGCAGTGCCATCAGTAAACAGAGAAAATGCCTAAAAGACCTGAGGCACAGCTTGACCAAGTAAGTGTTCTCTGATCAAGTCAGAAAACTGCATGTTTCTTTAACAGATCATTTACTCACACCACAGTCGGTATACTTCACTTTATCATTTGTTTGGGGCTCATCGACCTGTTTAGAAGATACACAGAAGTCTTTAAATAACAAAACAATAATAATTCCACTGATGATCATTTTGTCTTTTCTCCGTAGGTGTTCAAAAACATGTGACGAGAAAGAATTGGAGCTAATAACGGATATCAAATCACAAATCAAAGAAAAAGAAAATGTGTTTTTTGATATGGAAGCATATTTGCCAAAGAGAAACGGGTCAGTACTTCTGCTTGTCAGTTTCACTCATTTTACAAACAGTGAATATATTTATTTTTCTGTGTTAATGAGGTATTATTGTGTTGTTGTTTTTCAGGCTGTACCTGAATCTGGTCCTCGGCAACGTGAACGTAACGCTTCTCAGCAACCAGGCAAAGTATGTCAAATATTCAACCTTAAGGACAGTGTGAAATGTACTGTATAGACTTGGGATTTGTGTATGTTACATCTTCACTTTGACCTCAATTTATTCACATAGATTTGCCTACAAGGACGAGTATGAGAAGTTCAAGCTTTATATGACAATAATCCTGATGTTTGGAGCAATAACCTGCCTCTTCTTCCTCAACTATCGGTGAGAAAACTTTTCCCCCATCAATCATCATTATTGTTGTTGACTTATACAAATCTAAAGAGTGTGTAAAGACCGTTTTATTTTCTCTTTTTTGTTTTAGGGTCACCGATGAAATCTTCAACTTTATGTTGGTGTGGTACTACTGCACATTGACCATAAGGGAAAGCATCCTCATGAGCAATGGCTCCAGGTATGTTGTGATGTCAATCCAGAGGCACTGCAGTCTGTTGAATCTGAAAAGTAAAACCAGTAGAGCACGTGTTCATAGTTAATTATTTTCTTTTTATTTTATTGAAATAATGATTTATGATTTATCTATGATGGGAGCAGTTTTTGACTAACCGGGTCTTCTTATTCTGCTTTTATGCTTTCTAGGATCAAAGGTTGGTGGGTGTCTCACCATTACGTATCCACCTTTCTGTCGGGTGTGATGCTCACCTGGTGAGTTTTTGTCTTTGATCTCTTAGTATGACAATGTTTCAGCCTTCATATTTGAACCTTGATACAAACATGTACAGGTTAGAGACCGTAAAGACAATAAAGGCCACAGTACCTTTTTTATTTAGATTTAGTTTACCCTTGTTTCATTTCACAGGCCAGAGGGGCAAATGTATCAGATGTTCAGGAGCCAGTTCCTCGCCTTCTCCATCTATCAAAGTAAGAATTGTATCTGTTTGTTACATTGCCATGTATGTACAATATGGTGAAGGCTCTCTGAGTCATAATGTCGTTTGGGTCATAACCAGAAATGCTAATTTTTAGGGAGGTTATGATTTGGGTTTGATGTAAGAATGATGTCTTTGCTTACCAAACATTATGTGGTTAATTCTCAAAAAGCAGCAGTTAGTTCTTCCGTTGATGTGATGTGCGATAGTTTAAATTTGGGAACATGTAGTCCCTCCTTTTGTTGTCCCATGACCAACATTGCATTTCACAGGGTTTTTGTTGACTTTGGTTAAGTGTAGCCACACTTTGGGACATTTGAGGCTGTCAGTATTACATCATCAGTTAAAGACACAAGCTGTGGGACATAAAGGGGAATCACTGTTCCATATGCATCTTTGTGTTTTCATACATACTGTCATTTCTTTTTTCCCAAATGAATACTTGAATGTAGGGCCGCAACTAATTATTACCATTGATTAATCTGCCAATAATTTCTTCATTGATCAATAAATAGTTTGCCTATAAAATGTCAGAAAATAGTGTACATGCTCGTTATAATTTCAACTCGTAAGCGGAGTCTTCAAAGTGTCTTGTATGGTCTGAACTACAGTCCTAAAATCACAGATTAGAGTAGCTGTAACCAGAGAAAATGTCACATTTATTTCTTGAAGAAATACCAATCGAACTAGTTGCTGGAGAAGTTTCTGTCGATCAACTTTATTATTAAAGTGATTAAATGACTGTTTCAGGTCTACGTGAATGTTTTGTAGATTTGTAATCGAATAACAAAGAGGAGATAAGAACATTATTAACTTACATTAATGTTTTGAATCTGGATTTTTATGACAGATCCCAAATTTGAATAGAATATCTTATGAAATTGAATGTTAAAGCCTGAGTTCAAAACGCCACTCAGACGTTGCTCTCGCCTCTGTTAATCTGTCACACCATGGTGCGACTGTAGACCAAGGCCAGAGGTCAAGGATCATCTGCAACACTATGTTTGTTAAACTATAGTGAAATGTTGTTTTGTGTCAGTGAAACCAACATATAGTTTCTGGACATTAAACGTATTCAGAAGAAGTGAACACGACTTTCCTCAGACTAATAGCTGACGTTAGATGGACCCAATTTCAGCGGATATAATTAATTAGCTTCTTGATGTATTAAGATCTTATTAGATAAAGACATGAATCCAGACTGAAGTTGATTTTTAGCATGAGCCGTACTACACTTCTGTGTTTCACAGATGTTAGACTGTAGATACTTCCCCACTAGCCTGCTAATAATAGTTTCATTTATAAGAGGCTACAACAGTTCTTCTCACCAGAAAACAGAAGGGAAGTAATTTTTCACACACTGGTGGTTACAGTCATTATCTGGTACATCACATGAAGACTCATGTATGATGTGATATGATGTGAGATATTTGAAAACCAAAGCTTCAGCTTAAACTGAGACAATGTGGCATTTATTTGTTTGTTTTGAACATAATGACCCAATTTGGTGCACAAAACTAACTTTATTAGTTGAAAATATAAGTTGATGAGCTGATGCCGGTCCTGTAAAACAGTTTTCCTTTCCAGCACTGATATATGAGCTAGATCATGTGAACCTCATTGATCTGTTCATCGCTTTTACAGTTATGGCTGTGTGTTAATCTTTGAATATTTGCAACCCGTTTGTCCTCCAGGCTTTGTTCAGTTCCTCCAGTATTACTACCAGAGCGGCTGCTTATACAGGCTGCGAGCTTTGGGGGAGAGAAGTCAGCTGGACCTCACAGTGGGTAAGTTGTAAGCTATTTTTGGTGGCAGTCATTTCGATCGTTTGAACCCTTTGAGCCATCTGCAACACCATGTCCTGAAAAAATAGGGTAAAGGTGAAAGACTGAGACAGTTGTTAACATCAGTGTGCTGCCAAGCAGAAGTTTGAGTAACTTTAGTAAGTTTTGCTTCTAAAAAACATCTCTAATTGACAACTTGGTACCAACATGGCAACCATTGATGTAGTATTCTGTGTCACGTTGTCCCAAGGTCACTGTTAACACTTTTGTGTCTCCGCAGAGGGATTTCAGTCCTGGATGTGGAGAGGCCTCACGTTTCTTTTGCCATTTCTATTTTTTGGCCATGTAAGTCAAAATGTAACTTTTTTCCCTACATCTGATTTACCTTGCTAACTATTTTACACCAGCATTCATTGTTAAGTGTTTTTATTAGTGACTGCATCAGCTGAGGAGAACAAATTGGATCAAAGCAGAATTTGCTTGTGCAACTAGAAAGTATGGCAACACAGTGAAAGATAATGCCTCTTCTTCTTTCGCAGTTTTGGCAGCTCTACAACTCGGTGACCCTGTTTCGCTTGGGAGGACATGAGGACTGTAAGGAGTGGCAGGTAAGGATCCCACTGGTAGATACATTGCTTAAATCTAAAAGAGTTATGTCGAGATAGAGTTTAAATTGTTTGGTCAAAAGGAAAAAAGCTTGACAGGCTTCTTTTTTAAATGTTTTTTGCATTTTGCCCCTCTCCTTTCTGTTCCTAAGCAGTGTTCACACATGCACATGTCAGGCCACATTCAGAGTTAGTAATATGAGCTGGTGTCTGAAGTTAAGTCAAAATATGTGCAGGGAAAGCAGCACACATACTTAAATAAATGTCTTTATTGAAACGACCTGTGATAAAGCCTGTTAAGGTCAAAGTCTGACTGTTATCCCCACCTACTTAACATGTCCGAGCCCTACCGCATTTCAAAATCCATATAGCTACAGTCTTTTAAAAAATATGTCTCTTGACTTGAATAAAAGCCATCTTTCCCTTTTCTTCCAGGTATTTATGCTGGCATTGACATTTCTCGTCCTGTTCCTGGGGAATTTTCTCACTACTTTAAAAGTCGTCAACCAAAAGGTTCACAAAAACCAGGACAAACTGCAAAAAAATGACTGAGACAAAAAAAAAAACCTCCTCGGATCCTTACAAACGGCCAGTAATCTTGAAGCAACGCACACAATGGCTCGATAGACTGACCACAGTACGATCAGACCGGGAGAAGACGAAGCTGAAGCCACTGTCTCCTCTCAGGCTTTGATGGCAGCAGCAGCGTCCAGCCAAAGTATCGGGCCGACGGGCTTCTGCTTTCTAACGACTCTGCATCGATGTCGCTGCACAGTCAGTCACAACACAACGTGGTTTCACCTGGTAGACGAACAGTTTTGTCGCTTTATCCTGTACATAAAAAGTGAGCAGGAAGAATGTGTTTTTTTTATTTGGGTGTTCTTGTCAGCGCATGAATCTGTCAGAGAGCCTTTTTTTTTTTTTTTTTTTTTAAATCATATGCAACTAAAAGAGGGCAGGTAGCGTCGATCAACAGAACAGAATAAAGTTTGCCTTTTGAAGAGCTAACGTCTGTCAGTCCATCATAACTCTGTGAAGTGACACCGGTCAAACTGTCTCTGGCTCAAACTAAATTGGACATGATCAACTTGGCACTGCACTTCCTTTCTAGAATAATGTAATGTTTTATGTGTAGTTATGAACTCCCTGTTGTGCTATATCACTGCTAACAAGTATTTTGTTACAAGACTTGTAGATCGACAACTTCAAAAAAACAAAAACCTGATACTTGACTGCCCTTCAATGTCAGAAAAGACTTCTGGTGTTTTTTGTTGTTTTCCTAGTTCCTCAAAAGAGTCAAGACTTCAAGGGAATGCAACACTGTTTCTTCCTTCTGGCAGCAGTTGCAAAAGCCATAACTTTATTATTATTATTTTTTTCTTCTTTTTTTTTAACATTTAACGCCTAAACTGGGTTATATGGCTGAGTCACCTGTATACAGATCTAAAAACGTGTACTGTCTCTACGAAAAACTGTTGTTCCCAGTGAGGATCGAGGAGGGTTTTCATGTGTACTCCTTCCTAATGGTTACACTTTAATGTTGTCATTAGTTTAATACTAATTAATTGTAATTCCATGTTTATATGTTTCACTAATGGTCTAACTCTTCCTTCCAATTTCTTACACAATTTATCAATGGCCAAGCACCGAGATCTTTCATTACTGTGCTAAAACAAAGAACATGCTGGTAGTTCCCATCTTGTTATGTGATGTTGCAGAAAAGTATTATGATCAAATGCTGCTATTAGTGCTGGTACTGTAAGACCAAGACACAGAATGGTTACTAAAAATGTGCTGGGTTATTGTTTTCTCTAATTTCAATCAACATACTAAATAAAATATTTGTATAAATTAATTATGGCCAAACCTGGAGCTTTTGCTCTTGTTTACTGTAGTGGCATCTGGTTCTCATGTTTGTTTTAAAGTATAGTCTTTTTGTTTTTCAGTGGTGTCGGATATCTAATGCCTTATTCTTCCTGCAGCCTGTCACAGCAAATTACTTTTATTTTAAAAAATCCAAAGAAGGTACCGTTTCTTTGTCATTTACCAGAAAGTAATCACAATAATTTATATATCACTTTTATTGAGGGAAAATTGAAACACATCGAGTTACAGACCAAAATGTTACATTTGATGCGAGAGCTGCCAGAACACACAAAACCACTTGATTTCCTCATTTTTATGATGTAGCTGATGTTGAACAATGTTTTCATGGTTCATTTCTGTAACCGTAACTGGTGCCTGAGTATGATCAGTAACAAGAGACAGTTGACAATTTCCCAATCTGTGTACATTGTTGTACAAAAAATATATATTAATAATTAAACACCTAATTAAATTGTTTTGCCATTTCTGTGGTTCTTGTGCAATAGGACAGAAATACATTGTATTTATTTACAGTTCAAGGTGGTAATACCTCAGTTGTTCAGCCATTGCACACATTTATTTTTCCGACACTAGTGGGCGCTGTTGGTAAAGAAAGGAGCCCTGCTTCAGGTTGACACAGCTTCAAAACAGATTCTAGTTCAGTGTTTTGTTTTACTGGAAATTAACTAATCCTGTTGGGTGTTTTTTTTTACTCAAGACTGTTAAAGCTAAAGTACAACGATATGTTCATATATTCTGTCTCGGTATCTGTTATCTACTTGCAGCTTTTAAGCCAGATTCAGACTTTTGAATAGTCGAAATAATGACAATTTCATAACAAGTCAGAGTTGACAGAACAAGAACTTGCGGTTCAAATTCCACTTATAGATGTACATTTCAATACAACACAGGTTTGGAAACAGTACAAAGCTTTCTATCAAAAATATATAAAAGTACTAAAATAATCTCATTCAAAAGTAAAAATACATTGATGGAAGGCATTTCAAGTTGCATACAAACCTGCTGCTTCTTGCAAAAATGTTCTTTCCTGTTACGTCAATAGTTTGTTTCTTGCTACGGTGAGGCCCAAACTTACGTGGAACTGGTGAGTGCTTTCTGAACCAGTGCTCATGCAGTTGTTTCCACACTATGACGCCAAGCATCTTTAGCCTCTGAATGTCCAACCACTCTGCATGTAAAAATGGTTTTCCCAAAAAAAGAAAAAAGAAAAGCCAGTGGAGTCCTCAAGAATCAGTTCTTTTGACTTCACAAAACTACACATTTCTTCTTCCTCCTGTAGTTCTTTTGTTTTCGATTGAACTCCAAAGTTCTTTTGGTTGCCTCCCTGAAAAGGTCGTCCACGTTCTCCTGATACTTCGCCGAACATTCGAGGTAGAGTTCCGCGTTCATCTGCTGCCGGGTCTCCTCACCCTACATCCCAAAAAAGAAAACACCCAACATTTACACAAAGAATTAGTCCTTGTCAGCTGTTCAATGAACATTTGGCACAGAAGTCTCAATGCACTGAAGGTATAGTATTAAGGTGTGGTTGTAGGTTCTGGTTTGCACGCTTCCTCTTGCACTTCGTAGCTAACATCCTGTAACCTCAAGCGTAAGGCATGTTTTTATAGATCACTAAATGTCTGAACACTCCTGTTTACTTTACCTGTGTGTAAGTGATGGGCTCCTGGTTCAGGGCCTTGAGTTTCCTGGCACACTCTTTATCCTTCCTGAGGTCAGTCTTGCAGCCAATCAGGATGACCGGAGTGTCTCTGCAGAAGTGCTTCACCTCTGGGTGCCACTGGTTATACAAAATAAGACTTTAAGGATATGAGGCATTGCATATCTGCTCTTTTTAACATCAGACTTTGTGCTTCAGGATTACCCTCTTTAGGAGAATTCACAAAAACGAAAGTCCCAGCACAACACTGAGTCCTAGCTGCATGCACAAGGGGGTCAATGTCCACATGCAGGCTCAGTCACATGAGTTAATCATATTGAAAAGAATGCAGCCGACACCAACATACCAGACTCTGACAATCATTTACACGCTGAACCTGAACAGCAAACCTGAAACTGAATCTTGCCACGTTGAAAAAGCACAATAGAAGTAATCACCTTTATCAGGACATTCTCAAAGCTGGTTGGGTTGGTCACATCAAAGCAGACTAGAATCAGATCGGCTTCTTGATATGAAAGCGGACGTAGTCTGTCATAGTCTTCCTGTCCTGAAAGAAAGAAGGCAAACAATACCACTGTTAGATGATACGTGTACAAGTGTGCACACTATTGTTAATACAATTCATGTAAACTATACAAGAAGTGGTGTGCTTTGGATACAACAGCATGAACACAAAGATATGAAGTGTGTTATGAAGTTAGGGCAGATGTTTAAAACCACATCCTGGATTCAGCTTCCTTTTACACTGATGTAAGGCACCATGCTGCAATTGCACCAAAGATAAGCAGCCAGCACAGTCCGTCATAGGCTGTCTTGAAAATGAAATGAATGTAAAAGCTGCTCCGCTCAGATAGGAACTTCACGTTTATACAACACAGAAATACAGCAGCTTGGAGTAAAGCTGGGTATTTTTTAAATAAATACCTCAATGTAGGTGACACTTGTACAAAATGGTGTTTTATATACACAAACACCAAATACAAGCACAATTTTATTCAAACATCTTGAGCGTTTTATTTGATTTGATAAAAACACAAATAGCTGTGTAATAAATCTACATTAACAGGAAATAACTAAATATATGAATTCAAATCTGCCAATATCAGAACAGAGACCCACTAACTTGACTGAGAATCTGAACTTGTGTTAACTTTTAGCAAATAACAATAATAGCGATAATGTATAATACAATAAATATAAGTCTAACTCTATTATTGGTGGTTGCAAAAATAAAAGGAGTTATTCAGCTATTAAAGAAGCGGTTAAATTCAACATTTTATCAGGAAGAATAAGAAGATTTCACTTGATGCGGGTTTCTGTCTTATTTGGGAGTTAAAACACTAAATCTGCCTCTTAAATTGATTCCTTATCATGATATTGATAGTCATTACTATATGCAACTGTTCAGTTCCTGAAAGATGATGTTGATAATGCTCTGACATAAACATCGACCTTTACCACTTCCCCCTGCCTGTCAGTTTCAGAACATCAAGATAAAGAAACACATTGGGAGGATTTGTGAACTTTCTTGAACATATAAAGCTATGAAATGATTTCCCCCCTGGCAATGTGAGTCAGTACACAGGTATGTTTTGTTTATCTGCACTTTGTCTCTATACTCTATTCCAACGAGTGGTCTCTCCTCATAATGTGAAATGTAAAAACAGAAAAAAATATATGTTGTTCAACATTGAGGTGATATTTGATGTTCTTACCAGCCGTGTCATACAGGTTGAGCTTTATCTCTTTTCTTCCCAGAGAGATAGTGGTGACATACTTTTCGAACACTGACGGTGCATAATTCTGTTTTTGATACACAAGAGAAAGATGTCCATTTTATGATACAACTCTACTTAATATTTTAGCCCCTTATATAAGTTCTCACATTTTATTTGTGATCCCTGTCACATTAGGAAATGAAGCTCACTTATTTATTTCGACTTAAATAAATTGTTGAGAAGTTCAGAATTCCACATTATTAGACTTTAAATTATGGTAAGACAAACATATCTTAAATTAATAGTTTAATATCAAGAGATGAAGCCTTTTCTTACCTCAGGAAAATCACCTTTAGCATAAACCAACAGAAGAGATGTCTTCCCACAGCCTCCATCTCCCACTATCACAATTTTAAGTTGGTCTCCCTTTTTCATGGTACCATTAGCAGTCCGACTCTCAGCACCGTTTTGTGTCATTTTGCCTCCAAACAATCAAACAGGTACCAGACAGGACAGTGCTGAGGATACTCCCTCTCGATTTAAGTTAAAAACATAGCAGAACTTAATGACTCTATATCTTTGGAAAGGCTGAGATGATGCACAGGCAGTGTCAAGAGAGAGGAACAAAAAAGCCTCATGTTTTACCGGGTAGCTCGCTCTGTTCACCACTTCCTGTTCCTGTCACACTGAAACTGTTTCCAATTGACCCCCTACACTCTTTTCCTGTCTTATTATCAGTCTGCTCACGGAAAGCATCTCTGGGTGAGAATAGTAGGTTGCACATGTGGAACAGTTGAGTCTGGCTGGTACACTTCCTCTATCAAATGTGCATGCCTACCTCATTTTCTGGGTGGGCACTCAACCTGAAGCCCTGCCTCTGTCCACAGAGGTGTGCGTGTGAGATAACACTGAAAATATTCACTTCTAATACTGAAGTGAAGTCGGCAGGTTTCTGTTAACGGTGACAGATTTCTAGATTGTTATCTTCAAAGTCATGCATGTGTGGCCTTAGATTGACTGTGAATTTTCATTCCCATGAGTGAATGTTTGGAATATTCCTTTAATGGTTATTCATTAAATATAAGTCTAATATACATGGGATTCCATGTTCATGATGATTTACCTAAAATGAGGAATATAAAAATTATATATATATATATATATTTATAAAAATAAATCATAATAATTATAAATTATTATAAATAAGAATATATAATAAATAATGATTTAATAATTTAAGGTACTGAAACTTTATTCAATTTGGATCTGATTGTATACATTTCTTAGCCTTTATATAAACCCTCAGCAACCAGTCTATATGCAGAATCTAATCATTGAATTTACATTTAAAAAAGCACATTGTGGACCATATCCTGTGTTTTCCTTTTGAATGTGATTTCTTTGAATCCCCAGCGGTATTTTACAAGCAATATGTCAGTCATACTTGTCTGTTCAGTCTGTATGGCTGAACCCAGCAGTGACATCACAGATTGGGGCGTCAGGATAAACTATTCATTCTCATCCCAGGGTGCAATGTATACGGACATCTTTATCCAGCATCAAACTAAATAAATGAGCAAATAAGTGATTTGGAGACGACATTCTGAGGAACAGTACGTTACCTTACTATGAGCTGAAAACATGTATTTGCTGCTATTAAATGGGAGGCTGTGTGTGTGTGTGTGTGTGTGTGTGTGTGTGTGTGAGGCAGACACGCTGCTTTAAAGCAAGAAGAATAACTTATCAGTGTTTAAATTCTGTTGAGCCACATGTGGTGTAATGATCAAAAGCAACTGGACCGGCACTGTAGTGTTAAAAGTTCACTCCAGTTATTACTGGATATCAAATAAACTGGATTATCGAGAATGTTCTTGGACCTTACAGTTTATGCAATAAAATTATATTTTTACATTAGGAACATGTCACAGCCACGTCGATTGTGGCTTTAATAACAAAATCAGTAACAGAGCAGGACTGAGTAGTTCATAGAAAATGAGTCTACATTGTCAGAATAAAGAAACATTTTGTGTTCGAGATTAAACTTGATTCAGTATCTGGTCTGGAACATTTTCTCTCTCGTAAAGGCAGTGAAAGTCTTATTGTGGTACGCTACAAAGACAAATTTAAAAAGGTCAGATTCCAGTAGTCACGGGTGGGAAAATATGCAGTCTGTGGGTAGGAGTGGTGAAAAATTGAGAAAGCTGTCCCTTTAAGAGGATGAGCAGACTTTTCCTTTGCCTATTTTAAGAAAACATGTAATCTTCCAAGTACATTGCCAGAATACACACACATTTATTGCAATAACTAAAAGGGAGTTTCACCTATAAAAAAATGTTTTAATTGCTTCTACAGCTATGTCACCATGCAGTATGAATTATTAGTGTTTTAAAGATGGGCCTAAAAGCATTAAAATAGGTAGACATAACAATGAAAGTCCAACCTGCTTCATTTTACACAACAATAAAACATGAGAATGAGGGTATATTCTATTTATTTAAATATTTCAGGAACACAAACAGGTGATAATATTTCCAAGTAAGAGACTAAATCACAAGCAAAACTGTGGAATTTTACACTAATGATACACTAGACATGCAAATAGTGAAGACCTAGAAAGAAGAAAAGACAACATTTAAAATCAAATAAATACAGTAGCCTACCACCAATGAAAAAAAGATTGAATAAGCCAGTGTACCCATAGATAAAAAAAACAAAAAACGTCAAAATAAAAGGCTTTGAAAGAAAGGGCAGAGCAGTTTTTCTGGCTGCCTGCTATTCTGACTCCACAGAAACAGCCATAAAACGGTACTCATGTGCCCCAATAGGTTCTACAAAACGGTATGGTGTAATACAAGCAATTAAAAAAAAAAAATTGCCCGTATAATAGTACAAAAAGTGCTTGTTTGACTTACAAGGTGAAACTTGTAATGAACATCGTTGCGTATAAAAGGATATTAAATTGTCCTGTAGATGTAGGCTACAAAATATCCACACGTATACAGCCTCCTTTCTTAAATAAACAAAGAACATTTGTCAAAAAATAGGGTTGTTTTTTTTTGCTCGTCGTGTAGAGAGACAGCTGTCCCGCAGAAGAGAGGCCAATCCTCTGTGTGGAATATTCCAGTCTGTCGGCGGCGCGCAAAGCTGAATGGCGCAATCCACCGAGCACGGTGTGTGTGTGTGTGTGTGTGTGTGTGTGTGTGTGTGTGTGTGTGTGTGTGTGTGTGTGTGTTTTAAACAAAGGCCTATAAATAACGCAAAATGTTCCCTCTTTTGTTACATGCATAAACCCTTCTTCACAGTGTGTCCACATCGCACTGAGGGGGTTGGACAGAGAAGAATGCTGCCCGCAGCCTCGTGACCCGCAAATGGAGGAATGCGCGTACTTGGCAGCTAGAAGTGTGTGACAAGAAAAACAGGCCTCTGACACACCAACTACCATTTAGTGTGTCCTCACACTCACACACACACTAAAAAAAGCTAGACCCCCCCTTCTTTCCAACTCCTTTGAAAAATAAATAAAAAAATAAGATTGAATCGCATCGTGTTAGTTTGTATTTTCTAAACTACAGCAGTTAAAACAACCGTTGCTAAGGGTCCGTCGGAGGCTCTGAAAGCGACCCCCGTGTTCTTTTCACCCAGATACAGAACGACAGGGCTGCTGCTGCCGCTGCTGCAGAGAATTCCTGATGACCTTATATAGCAGTGTGGGGGTGCAACAACACGCTCGAGCTCTCATGGCAACCGTCCAGAGCTCTCGGATTACTGCTGTTGCCAGGGCGAGTCAGCCCAGCAACCGACCGCCTGAACTCGTCACCTTAATAACGTTTCCTTCCCTTTTAACTCACTGTCGACAGTTTCTTTTTTTTTTTTTTAAACTTGTTAAACACACACACCACATAGAGTAAAAAAAGAAAGAAAAAAAATCTCCCCTGCGTCGGTCGGTATTAAAACTTCCTGTTTGTATCACCGAGAAATGTCCTCGCAGAGAGGCTCCCTCACCGAGTGAACGAGCCTCTCCCAGTTATGGCGCAGCAGCGTTTCACAGCACAGTGTCTCCTTTGTCTGTAGAGAAGCCATTTTGAGACAAGAGCACAGCAGAGACAGCTCAGCCAGTGTAGCCTCCATATCACCCAAAGGGTCTCTTTGGATAAAGGGAAGCAGTGACATTTTACAAGATTCCTCCCCATAAGAGTCCTTTCCTCGTTTAACACTTGGATTACATGTTTTGAATGCAAACTGTAAGTTTACAATATCAATCCAAAAAAAAATAAAAAAAATGTGAGTTAAAGTTAAATGACAAAACAAAAAAACGAATACAGTTTTTGTTGATTACGTTTTAACCACAAGTATTTATTGTCCGTGTTGTCTGTCCTCTATTATAACATTTACCTACATTTTGACATAAACTCTGGCAAATGAAGTGAAATATCTCAAAATCCATTACCTTTCCAAACAACATTTCCTTGGTTTAATAGGACGTGGCTCAGTAAGAAATGTCGAAATTGACGAGTTTACAGCCTACTTGACTGCAATCCTGTCTTCAAGGAGAGAGAGATGGTTTTGCATATTGCCCACACAGATATGATGCTTGAAGATGCATATTCGCTGGCTGAGAGGCAATGCCTACTGATCACAAAAAAAAGTTTTCAAAAGATCTTTCTATGCTTCGTGCTAATGGATGCCTTCCTTTGCAGGAGATGCTCTCCCACCCCTTAGTAAAGCCATTATTAGAGGATCCGAAGATGGAGCTGAAAACGTTCCTCCTGCCCCTGCGTTTAGGCCTGTTAACTGCATTTCACCAAAGTGCTGAGGTAAATATTTTCACCATAAGAGTTTTCCCTCTGTTTCCTCTTAAGTTTGACTTTTCTTCTTTTTTTTTTTAACCATTGCAGAAACTGTAAAAGTCTACCTTTTAAAAAAAAAAAAAAAAAAAAAAAAGGGCGTCTTAAGACAAATATGCCCTTGAAGTAAGGTCAAGCCGACGATTACACTTTGGACGCATTTGGTTCTTATATGGCAAATGGAGAGCACACACCTAATCGTGCTTTTTGAGTTGTCTCCACAGCTGTAGGAGGGGTAGTCTACAACACACAAGCAACCAAAGTGTTTTGAGAGGAAAGTGTTTTTAAAGTCATTAATCAAAAGCAAATGGGTTTTCAATCAACAGTCAAAATCCCAGGCAGCACATTAAACTATTTTGCAAAAGGCCATTAGTTATCCATGGCCTGCTTTTTTTTTTAAATGTCATTTAAGGAGGAGTGGCGTATAACCTGGAATAGTAAATGTATACCTACATTTATGCATGCCAGTGAACATTTTGAACAAAGTTGTCTATTACAGATGCAACATTTCTTTTGTGATCAAATAGATGATAGCTCAATAGATAAATTAACAGAAAAACATTTTTAATAAAAGTAAACTGCATGCCTCACATTTTTACATTATTAAATAAGCAACACATTTTGAAATTATTATAAAAGAGTTGAACTTACTCATTGTTACTCATATCCTACAAGGCCAAATGTGCAATGCCAACAATCAGACATTACAGTGTCACTTACACTGTTTCCCCCCCCCTAATTTAACATCTACAAGATCATACACACTGTTTATTCACAACATTTGGTTTTCTTTTCACTTAAGAAATATAAATACTATTATATGGGTGTGCCATGACCTAGTTAAGACAAAGATGGATTCCAGGCAGAGGAAAAAAAAGGCTCAAGATGTCACAGGGTATTACATCCAGCACATTCTCTTCCTTCTTCTCAATCCTTTAAAAGGAGGAATCATAGTTTTATCATAGTCCGTGAGAGATGAGGAAAGCAAGTGTAAGATCCCTTTTGGAACAAAGGAAACCCATATAGGCCATTGAGTCCTGTTTCAGGAAAATGGCTGCCGGGAGCGCTCGGCCCCCTCTCTCTGCTCTCTGTTGAAGGACTCCTGAGCCGTGCCTCTAATAGCAGACAGCTCTTCTGCTGCTGCGCTCTGATTGGCCCGCTGAGCTGCCGCTGTTAACCAGCCAATTGCCCGAGCACTGCAAAACACCAGGCAATGTCAAACAAAAAAAAACAAAAAACAATTTTAATCGACAATATGCAGTTCATGAGTTTTATTAAAAATAAGAAATCATTACGGGGTTAATATTGTCAATTTTTTAAAAAAAACAACAAAAAAAAAACTCCACAGCTGTTTTAAAGCAAAGGCAAACACAACGGTTGGGCACTATTTGTTGGTCTTGATTAGACTAACTGA
Source organism: Anoplopoma fimbria (assembly GCF_027596085.1). Classification (NCBI taxonomy): domain Eukaryota; kingdom Metazoa; phylum Chordata; class Actinopteri; order Perciformes; family Anoplopomatidae; genus Anoplopoma; species Anoplopoma fimbria. The sequence goes on along the minus strand of NC_072462.1, from coordinate 16,208,272 downwards.
CAGAGAACCAACCGCCGCATTCCAACGGTTATAAGCAGTAGCTTGGCCGTTGCATTGACCTCGTCACCAGTCTCGTATTGTACTCGCGTTAATCTCACAGTAATTTCACAGCAGCAGTCGACTGTCTTCTTAGCAGCAGTGCCCCCCATTTGCTTGTTTCTTTGTTTTTAAATACACCCCGACTTGTATGAATATGTGAACCACAGGTCTGTGCAGAAAAGAAACTGCGACCAAAGCGTTTTTTATTAGCCTTCAGGGGCAGTTAAGAAGATATAGCCCCTGTGTCTATCCTCTGTTTGCCATTTGTGTAAATGCAATCGACAGATTCCACACGACGAGATGTGCAGATTGTAGCGACACCGAGCTGTTACTATGTTTTTAATAACACCGTGTATACATACAAACATCACCACCCGAGTCGTTTAAAACATTACAATCACATCCAGGGTGACGGCGTAATTAAATGAGCAGCGGAAACAGAAATCATTTTGTAGCGAAAGTGCGGCTGGCGTCGGCGGTGGACGAGCCTGGCGGTGTATTGTGGAAGAGACAGAAGCTACAGACCAGAGGCACACAATATGTGTTGGCTCTCGCCGAAAAGGAGGCAGTATTCTTCAAGCTAAATCATGTAATGTAAGCGGCGAAAGGAAAGCGATTTCGTCTTTTCGTCAATTAAAGGAAAAACGACTCGATCGGACGAATAATGTCCAAGCCAGGGGAGAAAAACAGATTGAACGAGGACCATGGCAGAAAGCAGAGTTCAAGTAAGCTGGTTCTTTTTCTCCTCTTTCTCCAGCCCTCCTAATGCCTGTTTTTCCGTAACTGGGATATACCGCTAGATCAGTCTGGGTCGCCCCCACCGCCAGCAGAAGTCATGCATCCGTACCGTGTGGCTGTTTTAAAGTGTCGGGGTGGTGGTGCTGCTGGTGCTGGCGGTGGTGGGGGGGCTGGTAACGGGACCGTGTTTCGCTGTGCCTCACGGTAGCTCTTCTCTCCCTGTCGCTGCCTGCTTTCAGGTCTGGCGAACGGCATGGACAGTCATCCCGTCTGCGGCTCGGCGGAGAAGCGGAGTCACCACTGGAGAAGTTACAAGTTGATTATCGACCCGGCGCTGAAGAAGGGATCCCACAAACTCTACCGCTACGATGGGCTGACTTTCAACATGCCCGTGAGTGGGACCGCCTGTGACAATAGTAACCGAGTCGCTGACCTCCATGATGGGTTTATGATGTGGCTGTGTTTGGGGGGGCACGGGCATGCTCCCACACACTGAGGCGGGAGGGAGGCTTTTTTAATTTTTTAATTTTCATGCAAAATTTTTGGTTGGTGCAAAACTTATTTTGCAACAAGTTCTCAACGTGTGCAGTTGTGAAATGATGGATAACTGTGTGTGTGTGTGTGTGTGTGTGTGTGTGTGTGTGTGTGTGTGTGTGTGTGTGTGTGTGTGTGTGTCTCTCTCTCCTCCCTCCTCTCCTCTCCCCTTCCCCTCCTCCCCTGCAGAACCCCGGGATATCCCCGGTGGACATGGTCCGAGACCCGAGGATCGGTCGGCTCTGGACTAAGTACAAAGAGACGGACCTACCGGTGCCGACATTTAAGGTATCTACTCTGACAGAGGCTATGATAACAGCTTTTCCTTTGCCTCGAGGGAAAAGGGGGAGGCTGTCAAAAGTTGCAGACACACCCCCCCCCTCACTCATCTTTGGGATATCGAGTTTCATTATGATGTCGGAGGGGCTGTTGCATCCAAAATAACAGAGAGCTGACTGGACTTGCGTGCTCATACTGCTCTGGTGCTGTTCTGGTCTCAGCTGTCAGAAACGACACCACATGGTGCAACACATGGAAGCCCCTCTAACGGTAACTCCTCTCCCTCTCCCTCCAGATCGATGAGTGTTACATCGGCCCCGTGCCTCCAAAGGAGGTGACATTCGCCCGGCTTAACGACAACATCAGGGAAGGATTTCTTAACGACATGTGCAAGAAATTCGGAGAAATCGAGCAGGTTGAGATCTTGTACAATCCGAAGAACAAAAAGCATCTGGGGATTGCCAAAGTTGTTTTTGAGAACGTGAAAGCCGCCAAAGTGGCCGTGCAGTCGCTTCACAAGACATCTGTTATGGGAAACTTCATCCACGTGGAGCTGGACCCGAAAGGTAAACAGTGATTCAGTCATTGGAGGGAGAGCTGTGTAACCTACATTTATGCACGATCGAGCCTGCTCTCTGCAGCACGAGCAAAGCCATTCATTGAAAAGGGAAATGTTTCCTTGTTGTTGTTGTTGTTGTGGGTTTTTTGAGTTATTAGGAGGACAGCAATCACGTGTGTACATTTTCACGTGCGTTGCCTAGTAATGTGGGATAATTGAATATCATTGAATGTAAGCCTGCTCCCACAAGCCCTGCGCTGAGGGTGCTGTATACTCCCACTGGGCATAATTTCAGACCTGTAAACAAACACAACCTGATCCCTCAGAGTCCTGTGCCCCTTCACATGGTCTCTGCTTAGTCACATTTAAATCACTCAACTCTTATTTAGTGTTTCTGTCAGTGGCATTGTTAGGATTAAAATACTCTGCTGTTGCTTCTGACTAATGCAGAACAACAACAACAACAACAACAGCAGCAGCATTAATTCCCCTTTAAGAAAATGTAAAGTATTTATTATTTGACTGGCAAAAGTTTTGCATCTGTTTTCATATAGAAGCAAAATAATGACTGATGTTTTTAATTACAATGTGTACAGTTTTTACTGGCTACAAAAGTGCTATATTCTTGAATTATTCCTGTAAATGTATTTTTATTTTTATGAATAGTCTTAATAAGAATTGTAGTTGTAAAGTGTTGCATTTTGTGGAGGATATGTTAAATCTTATTAAGACATGTTTGGGTCGCTATAGTACAACATCTACTGTATCCATTACATGTAACTTCCCAGATTAACAATATTTATTGAACTAAAGTTTAACAGTTTGCAGTTCATATAAACGCAGACACAAAGTATGTGAAATTAGTTTGTAATGCTCCTATTGTAAATATTTGGAAAGTGTGTACTATGAAAAGAAACTGCTTAAGTTTATCTACAAATGTTTAGATTATTGTTCAGCTACCAGCTTAGTTTTTTTAATAATAATAATAATAATAATAATCTATAATAAAGCCTGCTGGTATTAAGCCTTCTTTATAGACTTTGCATCAGACCCATGCTTGTTTACCGTTCTGCAGGTGAGAATCGCCTCAGGTACTTCCAGCTCCTGATGAATGGCAGCTACACTCCGCAGACCCTGCCTGTTGGTGGAGAGGAGGCAAGGGAAGTTTCCCCTCGTAGCCTGGCAGAAGCCCTACTGGTAAAAATGCAAAAATGCAATATGCAATATGCAAAATATTTTTTGTTTCATGTGTTTATCAGTAATCACTCCCTTAACTGAGGCAGTTAGAGTCAGACAATAACATAGTTTAGTATAGGTTTTTACAATGTATGCCTGGTGGTTACTAAACTGTAGTGTTCCTTTGTAGAAATAACTGACTTGCCTAAGCTGACATCCCTATCTCTAATCCATTTTATCAGCGCAGCAGGTGGTAGAGTAGAGCAAAGGCAATGTTATCCAGACCCCAGCCTGTGTACTGAAATGACAAAGCCACTGAAAGGTGCACTTTGGCCTCGTAGCACGAGATGCCTCAGGCATTGTGCTGAGATACTCATCCACTAGTTGCTATACATAAAAGTCTTTGCAGATGTATACTTGGAAATGCAATTATTGCTCATTTGGCAAAAAACATCAAAATAATTTTCATGACTGCATTGGTATACAGTTGCTCCAAAGTTAGATTTAATTTGTAGTCGTGATGGTAGAGGATTCAGAGGTGTGCATGTTTGCCTCTGACACCTTGATTAATCTGGATCCTGTTTCTCTCCTCTTAGGCCTGCGAGCCCATCCGCAGGTTGTCGGAGGGCAGTGCGTCTTCTGTTGCAGGAACATTGCCTCCCAGCAGCTCCACCACCCCTCTGTCCCTGGAGACGGGCTACTCCAGCCTAAGGCAGGACACGCCCCAGTCCCAGGGAACCCCTCATACCCCGCGGCAGACAGGAACGCCCTTCTCTCAAGACTCCAACTTCTCCAGCCGGCAGTCCACGCCGGCGTACCAGTCCAGCCGGGCCGAGAGCTCCGGAAGTTACAAATCTCGCAGACACGAGAGCAAATTCCAGGATGCGTACAACCGCAGACCAGAGAGGCCTCAGTACCGCAGCAACATGTACAGAAGCACGACGTCCGAGCAGGCTCCCTTCAAACAGCACCAGCTCACCCCGCCTGAACCTCCACCAACCACCCCCTCCTTCACCTACACAGCGCCTCCCCCTGCTACGCCCAACTTCAAGTCCGCCTTCTCGCCCTACCAGGCTCCTTTGCCCCCGGCGTTCCCCCCGTCAGAGCCCGCTTACCCTCACCCGGCACAAAGGGAGGGTGAATACCTCCGGCCCCCTCAGCCGCCTCTGGCCGCTGCCACTGACTTTTTGCCCGTCAAGGAGAGACCAGAAACTCCTCCGATCCCAGAGCCTCCGCCGGAGCCTACGCCCCATCCGACCACCCCTCCTCCTCAAACGCCAGAGCACTGTCCCTCACCCGGCTCCCCCACGCTCGATCCAGAACGCAATAGTCTGGATTCCCGCATTGAGATGCTCCTCAAAGAGAAACGGACAAAACTGCTGCCGTTCCTTGAGGAGCGAGACTCGGACACTGAGGTGCGTATGGAGGGAAGTCCGATTTCCTCCTCGTCCTCTCAGCTATCCCCAATTCCCCCGTACACGAGTGGCTCCCAAGGTGGCCGGCAAAACTCCCGTCCCTCTAGTACAGGCTTGGAGGACATCAGTCCGACCCCACTGCCAGACTCGGAAGATGAAGAACCTATTCCGGGAACTGCCTCCCTGATCAAGAGAATCAGTTCTCCTGTCCAGGAGAAGATCAGCAACAATGACCTCAAAGATGGACATTTTCGAGGCCAAACTCCTACTGATAAAATGGAAATGGAAATGGTAAGACACATATTTTCCTTATATTTGCATGAAACCTATGTTTACATGAAAAATAATACTTATTTCCATGTGTTAAGTTACATTTCACGGGAAAGAACAACCCAATGTTGTAATTGTTAAAAAGAGCTTGCATTGATAGTCTTGGTTACTTGATAGGCGCACGCCGCTGATGTTTACTCACAGCTGTAACGGTTTCACAGAGGACACGGGAAGTGAGGTCTAGTTTCAGTGCACAGTGATCGTAGTAAACTTTCCCTTTTTCTTCTATTGTGCTTTGTGAAGGAAGTTCCGATCTAACAGCATCTATGTATGAAGGAAGCAAAAAAAAAAAAAGGAGTACAAATATGATTTTAAAAGTAGTGTTTTAACCGTGAAAAGTGTTTGCACAGTAGTCTATGAATATATGTTTAAAAGATGTAAAAAAAATCCTTGTGCACACAGGCAAAACAGTTAAGTTATGAATGAAAAGTTTTAGACTCACAGTCTTACAAATGCCTTCACATTCACATGAAGTTGATCTCCTTGTTTGAAGTCATGGTAACACCATCTGGCCTGTGATGTTGTATTTCTACACTTGGTGTTGTGCTTGGAGAAATAAGAGCTGCTCTGCTGTGGGGGAATCGAGCACTCTTATTTCCGCTTTCTAACACTCACCACACGCTCACAAGGAGGAAAACACAGTTTGGCAGTTGGCCCCATTCAGCATCACACTTCCTGGTTTTCACTGAGCCTGACAGTCAGGATTGGCCGCAGCGCCTCATGTCTCGCATTTCAAGTTATCACAAAGCAAGCACTGCAAACAGGTCATTTTGGATACCGTCGCCACTCCCATGCTGAGTTTACTTAGTTTCATTTCTGAAGAAGTTACGACATGAATCCGTTTATGATAATAAACATCAGGTACAGAGATTTTAAATGCGGATGTGTTTAATGGCACAAGTGTTGCACTAACATTATCCACTTTTAGAAATAAACAGTCTGATGCCCAGAGCAAACAGCTCTGTTTGGAAACATGCTGACCAATGACATGGGTCAGCTGTGTTTGACTGTGTTCGTGTGAATACTAAACTTTGAACTCAGATCTGCACTTAGATCATTTGTTTCCCTTATTTTGAATGTTACACTGAGTATTAAACATCAGTACTTTTTGGTACTGACCAAATTAGAGTAATGTAGGTATTGAGTGCCGGTATGGTTTGCTTATTCTTTGATCAAATATTTCCAGTTCATGAATGGGAGCTCGTGTTTAAGCATATATGTTTGTATTTCTCAAAGTAAGAGAAAGAGAAGTTGTTGTTTTTTTTTTTATGTCAAACTGTACCCATAATCAATGGTAAAGCTAAACATGCAGGTTGACAAAACAATCTTAACTCAAGGTCCACTTACTAGCTTTTTCCTGAGCTTTTCAACCTTATCTCAAGGTCTTCCTAAGTCAATGGGTTTTGCTCAGTTGTCATGGAGATGATTGTGCTTGTGTAACTTGTGCTGTTGACCTCACCTAGTCCTGACAGGTTTTCCGTTTTCACACAGGGTCATCAGTCGTCAGGCGAGGACATGGAAATCTCCGACGACGAGATGCCCGGGACTCCAACCAGCGGTGGAGAATGTGGCAAGGGCATCGTCATAAACTCTGCGGTGTCGCCGATGCAGACCATCTCCATCCCTCCTCCCGGCTTCGCTCCCCTCCAGCACCAGGCCAGCTTCCAGATCTCCCATCACCACATGGCCGCTCACTCTGCCGTCCCGGGACACCCTCACCTGGCCGGTCACCCTGGAGTGCCTCATCATATGCTGGCACCCATGGGCCCCTATCCTCACAGCATGATGCCACTGGTGCAAATGGAGCTGATGAGCTGCTTGGGGTGGGAACAGTGGAGCACCGTCCCCATGTCCTTCCAGATGCAGCAGCAGATGCTGAGTCGCATGGCTCAGACCAGAGGTCCCTATGCTTATCCACACTTTATAGACAGCGCTGCGTCGGGGCCGTATGGGGCGCCCTACCAGCCTCTGACTATGGGAGTTACACCTGCTGCCAGCGCAGCAGCACCCGGACAACAATGGCAGAATCCCAGTATACCAAAGTTCAACCCTACTGTTCCTCCCCCTGGATATGAGACTAAAAAGGAGGATCCCCACAAGGCCACTGTTGACGGTGTACTGCTGGTCATTGTCAAGGAGCTGAAGGCCATCATGAAGAGGGACCTCAACCGCAAAATGGTGGAGGTGGTGGCTTTCAGAGCCTTTGATGACTGGTGGGAGAAGAAGGAACACTCAGCAAAGGTAAGTCATTTATTTCACCTTCCAAGGTACAAATCCAGAAGCAAAGAGCTTATGGCCTCACATGTGTATGTGTTGGTAAAAATAAACTTGTCCTGACTTCTAACCTTCTGTAAATAAACAAAACGGACTCATGATATCCATATTAAATGAATCATTTATATAAATAGAAGCCATGAAATGCAAACATCAAGAACCAGTCATCAAGTTCGCATTGCAGCACAAATGTTCTTGAAGAACATTAAATCAGCAATCAAAACATGATGCTTTTTAAGGATTATTAAAGGAGAAGAATTAAAACAACACATGTATTTTGCGTTCCAATCTGAAATAGAATAACTACGCAGCATTAAAAGATCATGTTCTCTTCCCCAGGTTTCTTTGACTCCAGTGAAGGGTGCCGAGGGGAAGGAAGAAGAAAAACCCAAACCCAAAGAGACGATGGGTTCAAGTCTGCTGGAGAACTGGAACAAGGGCGAGGGGCTGGGCTACGAGGGGATGGGCCTGGGAATCAGTCTACGAGGGGCCATCCGCCTGCCCTCCTTCAAGGTACGTTTTTTTACTTTAAGTAAACACGGACGACAACATTTTCACCGCCTGTTGGTGTTTAACGGTTGCATGTTGTGTTCAGGTGAAAAGGAAAGACCCGCCTGAGGCTGCAACAGCAGGGGACAACAAACGAGCCCGACCCTCCACTCCAGTGGATGACGAGCTGGAGGATGAAGGTAACACTCTCTTTGGTCTACACAGTTACACTTGAAATTACGTCTCCTTTTTTATGTTATAAAATTGCCTATCGCTTAATGTGTCTTACTTATTATCAGACCGGGATCGAGACCCGGCAGAGCTCCCGTTGGACGATTCAAAAATGGACGCCGACAGTGCATCAGCGAAGCGACGGCACTCGCGGCCGCTTGAACTGGACAGCGAGGGGGAGGAGGAGGTGGACACTTCAGGAAAGGAAGAGGAGTCGTTGTCGGACAGGGAGGAGGAGCCTGATAAAACACATGCCACAGATAGACTGTCATCAGGCAAAGTAAGCTGTCTCAAGTTTTAGCTTCAATTGTGTATCTGTTTGATTACTCACATAGTGTGCATTCACTGTTCGTGCATTTTGTAAACATTGTTATGATCTGTTACCATCTCTTAGGAGAGTGGCGATGAGGAGGGTGATGATGAAGACTCATCCAGTGAGAGCGCCTCCTCAGATTCGTCCGATGAAGGTACTTTGAATATAAAACGGCAACATTTGTTTTAATTTAATCCCGTTGTTTCCTGTAACTCATCATTTCTCTTCCACGTTTCTTGCAGAAGGGGAGAGCTCAGCTTCCTCCAAAGCCAGCTCAGACTCCTCGGCGGAAAGCGCCGACTCCTCTGAGTACGAGTTAAGCTCGGAAGAGGAAGAGGATGAGGAAGAAGAAGAAGAGGAGGAGGAGGCGGCGGTGGCAGCCCAAGGTGTGGAGGCTGAAGGCAAAGGGGCAGAGACCTCCTCGTCCTCTTCATCTTCATCAATTTCCTCTTCTGATGAAGAGGAAGGGAAGGCAGAGACCAAGGCACCGGGCCCAGAGGCTAAGGAGGACCAGAAGAGCAGCAAGGAGCTAAGCATTAAACCCAAACGCAGACCTCCTAGTCCTGAGGCGGAGGTGACGGAGGACGTGAAGCCTCCTTCACCCAAAGGCATCTCAGGTGAGTGTCCGCTGTGTTATTCAGCTCGAGCATGTATCATTTCAACAAAGCTACTTGATGTCAGATGTCGCATCAAATTATCATTCATTTTTTCTTCTTGCAGTCAAAGAGCGAGACATCAGTGTAGACGCTAACATTCCTGCAGTGAAGGAGCACGTAGCAAACCTCCGGCCGCCCACTCCCACAGGCGCCCACCCCGACAGCGACCAGGAGACAAAAGCCAAAGGTAAAGCAGAGCCCGAGGAAGTCCCCTGCACCCCGGTCGCTTGGCCCCACCCCCCGTAAATGCGAACACACCTGTCCCCAAATCTGCCTCCGCATCGTTAATGCACCTCCCTCTCCCTCCCCACCCGGCAGTAGAAGGTCGATCCCTCCTCCATCCGCCCCCTGGTCCCCTGCCCGACCTCCCTCAGCGGCCCAGGCTCCCCACGGACGAGGACATCCCCCGCACGCCGGGCAGGGACCTGATGGAGCGTGCCCGAAGTCTGGGCAAGTCCCAGAGCACGGACACTGTGCCCATCACGCCGGGTAGTGACGGGGGTGGCCTGTTGCTCAGCTCCCCTCACATCCCCGGCAGCCCCTTTTCCTACCCTGCACAATCCCCTGTCCTTAGTGCTGGAGTCCCCCGCACTCCAGGCAGAGACTTAACCTTCACCCCTGTCTTCCCCGACCCCACAGCACTGACTCTTAATAGGAAAATATCCACTGAGAGCCTGGATGAGAGACCCGTTTTTAAGGAGCCACCCATCAGCGCTCTGCCTCACCAGGCCCCGTCAGCTGGAGCAGAGCATTCAGCCAGTGTCCCTGAAGATCTGCCCACTGGTCTCACTGTAGACGTCCCTGTGCCATCAGATACTGCCCACTCGAAGAGGAAACCTGGACGACCCAAAGGCAAAAAGCCTCCGTCTGTCTGTGCGGCTGATGAGTCTTTGGAGCTCTCATCTGAGTCCACCCTTCTGCCTCACGACGGACATCTCGGCGATCTATCCGCGCAAACAATCTCCGCCAAGTCCCCCCACCACCCGAGCCTGGACTTCAGGGAAGGAGAGGTGAAGCAAGAGACGGTGCTACCCGACGAGGACGGCTTCCTGTCCTTCGAAGAAGAGGCGCCTGTGACCGTGAAGCCTCCACGGAGGGCGCGGCGAGGCTGGGAGGAGCTGCTGCTGGGCGGCCTGTCACCCGTCACCTCGCCTCCCCGGCCGTACTTTAAGTCACGCTCTGAGTTCGAGGAGATGACCATCCTGTACGACATCTGGAACGAAGGCATAGATGACGAAGACATACGGCTTCTGCAGATCACTTATGACAAGATGCTCCAGCAGGATAACGGCAACGACTGGCTCAACGACACGCTCTGGGTCAACCATCCTCATATCCTTTACTGCTTAACATCGGCTGATTCACACCAAGTTTTGTCATTTATACTATTCTCTATGTATGTCACACGTCAAAGTTCAAAGTGCTCCACAAATGAGATCATTCCAGATAAATGACACCTAAAGAATGATAATAAGTGCATTATAATTATTTGAATAGAGCTGTTTTGTAAAGTGTATATCATAGAGCAGCCCCCTCTGGTGGTGAAAACTAGGCACGTATTGGCTGCTATTAGTAAAGCAGATCCTGTTAAACTTGAGAATTGTTTTTGGCATCTCAGCTGTGGCCCCAAAGGCCTTTTTTTCCCAGTTTCTTCCTTGACTTCCCTGCACCTACCAACATCCCGAGAGTGAAGAAAAAGAGAAGAGACGACGGCATGAGAGATCACATGACTGGCTGCGCGCGAAGCGAAGGATACTACAAGATCGACAAGAAGGACAAGATCAAGTACCTTCAGAGCACAAAGCTGCAGTCGGAGGAGCCGCCGGTCGACACGCAGGTGAGAACACATTGTGATGTGAGACCTCTGTGAAAGTGTTAATCTGTCGTGGGTGAACACATCTAACGCGTCTTCTCTTTGCAGGGTATGAGTATTCCTGCACAGGTCCACGCCTCTACCAGAGCCGGCTCGGAGCGGCGATCGGAGCAGCGACGTTTGTTGTCCTCGTTCGCGTGCGACAGTGACCTGCTGAAGTTCAACCAGCTGAAGGTAAACGCAGACAAACTGAACTTTGCTCCAGTGGGCAGTTTGATTCACCCTGATTTTTCTTTTTTTTTTTTTTTTTTTTTTTTTTTATAAAAACAGCATTAAGCAAGAACACAAGACAGACGGGTGGCATTTAAATTATTTGTCATCATTAACAGTCAACTGACACTTGTCTCCCCTTTTTTTCTCTTTCAGTTCCGTAAGAAAAGGATCAGATTCTGCAAGTCGCACATCCACGACTGGGGTCTGTTTGCTATGGAGCCCATCGCCGCTGATGAAATGGTGATAGAGTACGTGGGACAAAACATCAGACAGGTACATTTTTACTTATTTCCTTGCATTCATTTAACTCATGAAGAAATAATTGATCTGAATTTATTTGTAGATGCATGATGGATTATACAGTTTATATGTCAATTTGTGAGTTTGCATAGAAAATGTCTGTTGCACAATGCAGTTCTTCAATTCTGAAGATGCCAAATATGATAACCAAACTTTGATGCGTTGACTGCCATCACAGTATGAAAGAAAGGGTTACAACCGAGCATGATTGGTTTTTTTGCCTTGAAGGACCAGAGCTGTTTTAAATATATTTATACCCAGGCGATTTTGATGTCAGATAAAGCCGTTAGTTTAATTTCAAAGCAGTCAGACCTCTAATAATTACCAATCCTCCGTCGGCAGGTGATCGCCGACATGCGGGAGAAGCGCTACGAGGAGGAGGGCATCGGTAGCAGCTACATGTTCCGCGTGGACCACGACACCATCATAGACGCTACGAAGTGTGGCAACTTCGCCCGTTTCATCAACCACAGCTGCAATGTAAGACAACATCCACATGATGCTCCTTTTTTAAAAGCTTCAGAACTACGTATATGAAACTGAAACAAGCTTAAAAGCAATTTAATATAATAATAGTTATAATAATAATAATAATAATAATAAATGTCTATTTTGTTTTCTTTCAGCCCAACTGTTATGCGAAGGTCATCACAGTGGAGTCTCAGAAGAAGATTGTGATTTACTCCAGACAGCCCATTAACGTCAACGAGGAGATCACCTACGACTACAAGTTCCCCATCGAGGATGAGAAGATCCCCTGTTTGTGTGGGGCGGAGAACTGTAGGGGAACGCTGAATTAACGTTCCACGAGAGGTCAAGTGCTGTCCTTAAATTTCATTCAAGTTTTCCAGACCCGCACATGTTGAGACTCTGGACGAGGAGGATCTGAAGAGGGAAGGTCTCATTTTTTTTTTTTTTTTTGATCGAGGAGAAGAAAGCTGCAAGTGGTCTGTACGGCCCTCGTCACACATTCAACTCTAGATTGTTTACGATTTATGGTGCTCTTGAAATAAAAAACGCATCGTTTTTTATGTCTGCCAGTGACCCAGGACTTACTAAAACACTTGACTTGCTGATGCAGCATTTCATCCTCTCAACTGGGACAGTATTTCAGCATAGCTCCTTCCACACCCTCTCCTGGTTTGTACAGTTTTACACTTAAAAAAAAGTTTCATAAGCTTTACATACAAAAGAAACAACACATGTTCAGCTGCTTACTAACACTGCTGAGACGCACAAGCCCACCAGGAAAACTCGCCTCTCTGTGGGAGAAGACGTGGTCGGGCATCTGAGCAGAAGGGATGACGGCCGAGTGTCGCAGCCCGACGGTCCTGCTTTCTCGCTCCTACCTCCTCTGCACTGGTTTTGTTGGACGTAAATCAGACCGATGAGAAAAAAATCCATGCATCACAAATGGTTAAATCCTGCCACAAAATCTGGAATATTTGAATATCATGCCTGCTTTCACCAGCCAATGATGGATCATGCTGCTTCCCATTAGTTTATGCAAAAAAGTTAAAGATGACGTGCAAAATTTGTATTACTGATAGTCCAGTGTTTTCCAGTTTTGTTGAGGTAGTTCTCCTCTTTTTTGTTTCGTCAAAGACACTATCCACTGTGTGTGTTTGTGTGTGTGTGTGTGTGTGTGTGTGTGTGTGTGTGTGTGTGTGTGTGTGTGTGTGTGTGTGTGTGTGTGTGTGTGTGTGTGTGTGTGTGTGTGTGTGCGCTTGTGTGAGAGAATGTGAGTGCACTGCCCCCTGTAGGCCACAGCGTAGTATGCCGCCCAGTCATGAAGGGCAAGAAAATTAATATGTAATCAGTTCCTCTCCACATGCACTGGGCAGCATTTGAAAAGACTTCTTAAACAAAGTTTTCAGCTTATGAAGAAATAATATTTCCTTATTTTAAGTGCCATATGAATGTGTAACTGTCTTTGTTTAACTTGAGCGGGCCGGTGACGGACGTAGAAGTCTTTTTTTGTCACCTCGGGCTTTGTTAACATGCATGTGCAAAGAATTGCTGCCTATTTTCTTTCACCGCTGTGGGTGTTTGCCGATGATGTTTCAGATTCCTTCATCTGTATCGGAATGACCGTCTCATGTTTGTGTCCTCTTCAACTATAACACTTATTACTCTACCAGTGTTCAATGTTTCCTGCGAAACAGAAGTGTTTCTGCAACCCAGCAGCCCTCCTGCAAGGGTTGTTCTTTCTTTATAATGTCATTAAGAAAAAAAACTTGTAAATGCACTCGAGGCTTGCACTTCTGCTTTACGCCCCCCCTCTCATCCAATCGTATCCCCCCTTCAAGACCAAGTCAGTCACTGCTTTTCATTCAGTTGGATCGATTAAGGAGATTAAGGAGATTTTCTTTTTTTTTCACCAGTGATGTTTATATTGTATATGAAAACTTGTACAGAAGATCTAAACCTTTTTTTTTTATCTTCACAGGGGCAACACTTTTAAGATGCATCTTTCTCTCATTTTTTTTAACAAAAGACTGAGTATTTAAAAGTATTTCAGGGATCTGTAAAAGGAATCTGAGGGTTTAAAAGGGTTGTTTATTTAAAGAAAAAGGCCCACTGTGTACAGGAAAAATCTCCACCTCCCTTTTTGAAAGATTGTTTCTTGTAGAAACGTCTTGATTTTCTGCCCATTTGCTTTGTAATCCTAAAATGTGTACATACAGTTACTGTGAATACTATATAAAAATATATATATATTTTTGTTCCCCGGGGATTTGCTACTTGAACACCGCTCAGAGTTCTATGTAACATATGAGGTGAGCGATGAGCTGGTAGCAGGAAATTCAGCTTGTGTCAAGCTTTGTTTTTTTTTTTTTTTTTTTTTTTCTGTTGTAAATTCTATGAAAAGTTGTTTGCGGTGTGGAGAAAAAATGAAAAAGGTGCAGAATCGGCATGGGAAGAGGATTGAAGCATCAGCCTGTTTCTCATGTCTATTTATTACACAACAAATGTATGAAAAAGGAAAAAATGGAAATAAAGCAATTTTGCATACATCCATAAACAGCGGTTGTTTTACATGGGGCATTGAGCAACAATATGGGTAGATGAAAATACTTAACTAGCTGCAAGTGGATTTATTCACTGAAGGATGGTCATCTGAAATAAGCTCTCAGAGTCCTACTGGTGCTGACTTTTCATGAATGGAAACAGTTGGCAGCAGCTGACCAAACAATGAGTCCCTGTCAGGCTGGCTTGATGGAGGACCTGGTCATGTGATTCACTGTCCTCCAACAGACACACACACACACACACACACACACACACAGAGTATGTTTCACACCACTAATCACTACAAATAGAGCATTCACCAGTAAAGTGGTTAATGCGGTACAAGAAATGAAAGGTATGCAGAACATTACGATTAAAAAAACATTGTAAAGGCTAATGTATATATTAATCATGTGCCATGTAATCCAGGATCAGGAATGAGAAACCAGACTTTACTGATTTCAAGAGCTCTTATTAAGTGTGTTTGGGGAAAGATTCAAGTCTGTCAGGCCAACAATCAGATCTTGTGAGTGGGAGGTTGACTTGATTCCCAGAAATCCACCACCTATTTATATTTCATGGTCCAGGTTTTTACTAGGTCAAAACTTGAGACTTAAAATGTTTTTGCTTTGTAGTCTCACCTCAGGCTTTTAGAGAGTGAATCCTCAGGTAACTTTTTGTGCTTTAAGCCACTATAAGTTTGATTCCTTTCTAAAGTCTGCAGCTCTCCTGATTCCATCCATCTTTTCCTCCTCTGGTTGAAGCTTATTAATCAGTGAAAATCTGCAGCCTGACGTCACCTTGGCAGAACCTGATATGCATAGAGAGAGTCCAGAGTATGTGTGTTACACTGTATATATATGCTGCTAATGTTTGCATGATTCTATATTAAATATATTATATATATTACATTTTTTAATAGAAAGAAAATAAGAGAATAGACATATTCCAGAGAGAGAGAGAGGCTTTCATTGTGGGTTTTTTTGTGTGTGTTTGTATGTTTGTGTGTGCAGCCCTAAGGCCATAACAGGAGGAGGATGGTGTGACCACAAGCAGAGAGATGACGTGATGGGACTGCAAGCTGTGATCAGAGGAACACACGCCTCCACACGAGCGATCGGATTGGTCAGCAGGTCCGACTTTATAACTCCAACTGTGTTCTCTTGTTTTGTTTCCAACTCGTGATGTCATGTGTTTATCGTTGCACTGTTGATGTTAAAGAGACAAGTTCAGGTTAACCAGTCAAACCTCATGTGTCACAGACTGTATGTGCCTGCTGGGTCATGTTATTTTAACATCTCATGTCAATGCTGACTCACCTCAGCCACAGATTTACAACTCACTGAGGGCTTTTTGCATAATGGCCTCACCAAACCTCCCATTACTCACAACTACAGCAAATATGACACAGAAAAGGATTAACATTGTTTGAATACAGCAACTATTCCAAGAAAATTAAAGTTAAATATGAATTTACATTTAAGTGTTAACCCCATATTTGATTATATTTTCTTGCAGGTGTTTTTGCAGTCATTCAATGTAACCTGAAGTCCTTCTCTACTTGCTGCTTGTTTACACTGATGGGGTGGATCATAGTAAATATGCAAATGATGCACACACAGAATATTATTTTTCAGAAGGCAATAGTGGATCCCTCCACTTTTTACAGTCCTGTATTTAATAGGAAGATGCACGCACTAGGACCATGCGGTAACAGCATCCAGCTCCTCCTCCCCTCCTCTCGTGCTGATCGATCAGACAGCAGCTCAACAGAAACTTTACTTTATTAATGTCCAATTAATAAAGTTAAGTTTTAACCACGCGATCGACTTTGAAAAAAAAGAATGTGAGCAATGTTGCCAGATACGTCTTTAGTAAAGAATGTAAAATAAAGAAAGTCATGTTATAATATCTCCAAAAAATAAATAAAAAAGTTATAGTATAGCATGTTGATTTTGTTTTTGTCATAGGATAGTATGTCGAAAAAAATCAATAAAATAATATGTCGAAAGTAGTTATCCAAAAGCATGTGAAAAAAGCAAAAAAAAACGTTATAGTTTACCAAGACATAAAAATGTGATAGATAGTTAAAGAATAAAGTCAAAGTATAGCATGTCAAAAGTTTAGTATGTCGAAAAATATCATTAAATAATTGTGTAAAAACAAGTCATAATATAGTATATCGAACGAAAGTCATAAACATATCATAGTTTGATATGTTGGAAAAAATCATATATAATCATATAGTTTGTCAAATAAAGTTATTGTATGGATATTAAACAGAAGTGGTATTGCATGTTAAAAAGTCATATAAAGGTCATAGTATAGTATGTCGGAAAAAGTCATAAAAAAGTCATAGTATAGTATGTTGGAAAAAGGTTATGGTATCATTTTTTTTAAAAGTCATAAAAAAGTCATAGTATAGTATGTCGGAAAAAGTCATAAAAAAGTCATAGTATAGTATGTCGAGAAAAGGTTATGGTATCATTTTTTTTTAAAAGTCATAAAAAAGTCATAGTATAGTGTGTCGAAAAAAGTCATAGGATAGTGTGTCAAAAAAAGTCATAGTATAGTAGGTCGGAAAAAGTCATGAAAAAAGTCACATATTTTGTAAATAGCCATAAAAAAGTCAGTACAAAATATAATTTCATATTATAAAAAGGTCACAGTATAGCATGTTGAAAAAAGAGTCTTGCATTGTTATGAAAGGAGACCATGCAGACCAAAAATAGGAAAATATGGCTTAGACCTCAGTCTTGCCAGAAATATTCAAAAAACGTTATGGAGGTAGGAAACGTGTTGGTATCCTATTACATTTTTATTTGTATTTATTTATGATACTTCTTATCTTATACGCTGTTTTTTGCAAATTGGGAATGGGAAATACAGAATAAAAAATTCTTCATAAACTATTTTAAATTGGTAACAGTATCTATTATAGTGGATCTTGTATAGAGTAAACATTATAATAGGAAATACATCGGGAAATCAGGAGCTCCATAGGGTTTATTGGATTCTTTTTTTTTTTTTGATAAATCTCCAAAAGTATAAAAGCCATATTAACATTTTTTTTGTATAGTTTCATACATGTTACCATGAAAAAATGCATTTCAGTTGTCACTTTACACCTTTTGCTTTACTGCCTTTATTGTTTTTATACAACGTTTCTAATCAATGTGATGGCCTGAGCGTTGCTGACATAATATCATATATTAGTAAAAGTAACTTTCTTTAATTCCCCCACATTGCATTTGTATTTGACTGAAATTCTGAGATCTGTATTACAAAAACACTTCATACTTCAACAATTTGCATTTCTTTATATTTTTAGCCCATATGAGGTTGACATTTTTGTTTTTTATTGAAATATTCAACTTTTGATCCAGAGCCATCAATACTTGTCCAATACTTAATACCTATTTTTTCCATTTTACTTTTGTCACTTTCATTGTAATATTTTTGACACAAACCTAAATGAGAAGACCATACAGTATATGTTCCGCTTGTACCTTTTTTCAAGAACAAGCTGAGTAAAAAGGCCTACAGTCATAAATGCACACATGGCTGTCACCATAAAAACACATTTCAATGCTCAAATGACATTATTTTAAACTGTTAGTAAAGAGACATTTATTTAATCACATTTTAAATGCACTAATCAAGTTAAACCTGCAGAGACTGCAGAGACGGTTTAACATTTAGCAACATTTTACAGTACTTTATTCACAGTTTGTATTTTGATATTTATTCTTTGCTGGTCATCATCTAAATGTCATTCTGGAGTGAGTTGCAAACACATGAATCCATCTTTTGTATGACAATGCAGTGTTTCATGTTTTTGACTTAACGTGTCATTAAAGTCCAGAGATGAAGCCTCCCAGCAAAATGACTTGAAGCAGCTGCAGTGACACATCGGAGCCGAGGGGACGACCGGACGTCCCTGTGAGGAGTTTGACGTCTTTGGACACAGAGATGACGCGGCTGAAGGTCGGGTGGATGTGTCTGAAGTTGTTCTGCAGAGGTGTCACCTGCTCTGCGTCCTCCTCTGTGGAGAAGATCTGTGAGGTAAACTGAGCCAGCTGAGGAGAAACGATAGATGAGGATTTAGAGGACTCTGGAAACCATTTGTTATGTGTTTCTGTCAGAGAAAGACATAAGATAAGAGACCTACTTGGGACCATGAGATGTAGATGGGGACTTCATACAGAGTCCACACAACCACTTGAGAACACGGAGGGGTGGTGAGGCTGCCGTAGTAACGGTAATACTGACTCATGTTGTGCTTTGGCAGAAGGTTCGTCAGCGGGAATGGCTTGATTTTGGTGGTTTGGCCTTGAGGGAGGATGCACAGTTTTGATTAAACACAGTAACAAACAACAGAAACAGCACAAAGACGAACATTTTCCACGAGTGTTCTCTTACCTTTGTAAGCAACAGAGGACAGCTTTTGTGAGATGAGTCCGAAGTGCACGTTGTCTGCGTAAACAACCTGAAAGAAAAGCATTAAAATAAGGATGTGTTTGTATGCTACAAACGCTTGAATATATAGAACAAATTTCATTAAACTGACATCAATAAAGAACCCAAGAACAGCGAGTCCTGTTGGATCGTCCATGGCTGCTGTCATATTCGGATGGATGGACTTCATGTTGACTATGTGCATCTAGAGGTAGATAAAGTACAGGTAATTAGGTGAAGGCTGCACTGCACCACCCTGCTGCATCAGTCGCTTGGTGACAGTGTAGAGCTTGTCTACTGACCGTACTGTACCTCCATCGGGTATCTGCGTCCGTCCACAGTGTGCTCTGAACCGTTAGTGGCCGGGCCTCCCCAGTGGAAGTGCAGCTGCATGGTGTGGTACACATCTGGAAGACCTCCGCCGCTCACCGACATGCCGTTGCCAACCTGCAGCACCACTGAGAGAGCAACCAGAAACGTTTAATCACCCAAACAATCATTTATACCTTCATGTTAGCGTCTTCGGTGCATTCACCAGAGTGTCCGTCGTTTTTAATGGTCCAGTGGCCCGTTTGGATCACGTCGAAGCCCTCCAGGTGTAAAGATCCCAGAGACTCGTTCCTGGTCATCGGGTGGTCCAGATTGATGGGAGAGTGATGCTCTTCAAGTAAAGGGTGACAAGACGGGAACATGTCTCCCCACGCATAAGGATCTGAGGACGGCGAAGAAACCACATGAGAACCAAATACACCAGTGACAGACTGAACGGAAGACGTACATTAATAGTCTCCAAGATAACCCTCTTGATAATTATTTTCACAGGAAAGAAGAAAAATATTGCATCTTGAAGTTTCATTCTTGACCTCGGAAACCGTACGAAATGTTACAGCTATTCAAATCCCTCAATCTTCCTCTGCAGATATAGTTTACTTAACACGTCTCTAAGGACTTCTCATCCATTTTGGCATAAAAGATTAATACCAAGTTATTTCTTGAGCTTGGAAACAAACACAACCATCTCAAGGCCCATTTAGTAGCAGCTCAAAAGATAACATTGCTTTTTTTTTTTCTCTAGTCTTTGCTTTTTTCTTCTGAAACACTCAACAATTTAACCTCTTGAGGACTTCAAACAATTATTCAAATGACACAATCTGAGAGGTTTAAAGGAGACAATTTGCTCAGAACTCAAAAACATATTCAACTTGTTTGCAAGAAAACACTGCTTCATTTTAGGAGGTCACCAACCAAGAACAGCTCCACAGTATAAAAAATAATGATAGCAACATCATTTAAATTTGTATGAAATCAAGGGCCAATTACAGATGAATAATATCTCCGGTTTGCCAGTAAATTATTCACAAACAAGTGGGGACATAGTGCTCATATATTTTGATACGCCGCTAACACTCTATTGAGAGATCATATACTTTAAGTCGTAGTCTGTGTGTTTTAAAACAGAAGTAGTGCATAGGTTACTTACCGCAGTGTGGCTCATCGTAGCAGTAGTCCTCTGAAATATAAAAAGAGCAAAATGTTGGCAAGCATAATTTAGGTTTTCGGAAAAAAATGACACATTATAAATATAGTCTATAGACTCGAGGAGGACCCTCACCTGAATTAACGTACGAAACAACAATCATGAGGAGAGCAGCAGCCCAAATCATTGTGGGATCCTGCAGCCCGACGGCTCCTGACAGGTGTCGGTATCTGAGGTAGACTGAGGAACGCGGCCGACGTCCTGCTTTAATGGGAACGGAGGTGGAAGCTGAGTTTTTTTATTTTCTCCTGGTCTGATCAGTGAAGCGTGTCATTACCAGTCTAGTGGTCTTTCCTGATCAACAGGCTCATTGATGGAGGACAGCTTCACCCTCTCCTCCGCCTCCCCCCCCCAACCAACCACCACCACTACTGCTGCCAGCATAGATGCCCACTGACCAGTAACAAGAGCCATTCATCCCATGGGAAAGTCAGTGGATGTGTCGCACGCTGAATAAGAAGGGGTCAGAATGTATATGGTTTCATATAAGGAGGAGGAGATGGAAATGTAACACCTGTAACTCTCAATGGTTAAAAATAATGTGGAAACAGAAAAAAATCCCTCCCATCGCTGTGTGAAATAACATATTTTAATATTAAAGCACCTTAAGGACATCCTCCTTATAAAATATGAATGGACTGCATCTCTTAGGAAAGTCCTTTGAGTAAGAAGGAGGTAATCAAACTTAATGCTTTCACACAAATGTCTTGAAAATAAAATTCACCTGAAATATTAATTTCTAAAAACTTGAGATTGAAATATTTAGCACATAACATTATGTTTAAGTTGCCAGTTATCATCACCTTGATATATGAAAACTCTTATGTGTGTTAAAGGTTTTTAAGTGATGTCACAATTTAGAACAGCGTTAGGCGTTCCGTCTCTTCCATTCTGGAACAGATCATGTGATTCTGTCACTACTTGGCCCGCGTGAACAAAAGCCTCTTTTCTTCTTCCACAATGCTCTCCAGCCCGGTATCGCTATCTCTGCTCATGAGTCACTGCGAGGTGCGATATATCCGCTTTCTTTAAATTATCTGAATCTCTTTTGATTGCCGTGGATTGAGTTTATCTAGCGACCTCCATCTCAGTGTCGGGGGGGATTTCCCTGCATCCCGCCTTAATCCTCCGTGACATTTGGTCATTGCAGACGCAGGACTTTCCTGCAGGACTCGCAGAGCAGCTAAAATGTCCCGATTGATAAGACTCAACGGAGCTCAGTATGACGCTGTGTTCGTACCCACTGACGCATGAGTCGTCCTTTAGCTGCTATTTATTTGGCATTTCATTAGATGTACATCTACCTCAGAAAAACACAAGGCCCTCCCTGCAAATGAAGCACTTTTTTTTATTTATTTAAAGGCTATGAAATAAAAGACAATGAAATGTAGCATTTGTCGTATTATACATAAAACAAATCATATCCCAATAAAATTAGTTCTCACACCACCATAGTCTAGCACAGGAACTACAGCGTAAATGCAGCTGTTTTTGGGATACGGGCAGGTTTTTGGATGCATACAGAGAAGTTAATCTATATGCAGGAGTTTACTGTACAGGACAGACTGTTGAGCTAAAAATGTTTCCATCAAAAGAAAAATCTCTCAGCATGCCAACAAATTAAAACATGCACTGTAGCCCCAAAAAGCAGGTTAAAAAAATTAAAATAAAATCGAACCAAACAACTTAGATGAAAAATAAAAATGTATACCTTCTCCTATACACACACACACACACACACGCGCACATGTAGATGCCATTTTTTCACAATTGATGCGATTTTGTTTCTGGGATAATTAGCTATGGATTGTCAATACCCCCCCAAAAAAAGAAAAAATGGGGAAAAAAATAAATAAACGTTTTAAACTCAAACATGAGATACACAGACCGTCAGTCAGACACACATTTACAGCTGGTGCTCGAGCAGATCAAAATAGCGGTTTGAATGCTGGTGGTTGTGGATCGATTCTGATCTAACTTCTTCTGGCTCTGCAAAATTCATCCTTGTGTGTCGCCATAAAATGGGTCTAAGAAGTTCCAAATATACAATTTTCTTTTTATTACAATTTTTTTTTTTTTTACTGCAATCCCACTGAGAAACAAGGACGGTAACAGACCCTTCAACACCGAAATAGACTCACAGCTACAGTCAGAGATCTTCATCAGAAGCTGAAATGAACCTCAAAAACTGAGATAATGGGTGTATTGCATGGAGAACCACACATAGAAACACATCAGGAATGGAGGGGCAGCATCCAAATGTGACAATTAACAAATTTCTTTGCAACAAAAAAAACAAACCAAAAAAAACAAACCCTGATTAAATCGAGGGATGAGCGTGCAAAACACTGAGCTTTGAATCCCTAAACATGGTTCAGTTAGCGAATACACAACTATGCTGCCAAGAGTTGATGTTGATTAAACCACTACATGATTGGAACAGCTATCTTAAATAAATTGATTTTCTCAAATTTAATGACAGAATATCATCCCTAATCTTCACATCAACACTCAAAAAGCTTCGTCGCTTGCGCTCGCTGATCACTAGGGAGTTCAGGCTGCGTCTATCTCACAATAAAACAATCAAGAATACAGCCTGAAGTCATAAATTGTCATCAAAAAGAACACAATAACAAACTCAGATATTTATCAGTACCACAACATTCCTTGATACACAATGCCTTGTGTCAGCATTACCTAATAAAAACCGCTATAGCAGGAAACTAACTGTACTCTCTTGCAAGGTTAAACCTCTGAATTACAAAACTTTTGCTGCAAATACGCGCTATAAACCTGGAAGACAGCTTCATGTATCAGACTAATAAGAAAGGGAGTGGACAGTAGATTCTCTGAGCGAGTAGAAATCGAGAACAGGGCCGATGGGAACATTATTGTAGCCTGGGGACCGTCAGATCAAACACAGATACGTCCGTTTGGACAGTAAGATGCAAACAAAAACGCACAAGAAACATTAGCTGACTTCACCGTCCGTCTGTCATTCTTGTGCTGGACTGTGACACACAAGTATAACAAATTTGACGGGAAACGGACCTGAAGGGGTATTTACATTGGGGCCTCTCGACCAATCAGGCCAACTCTGAGATGTTTCAAAAAGCTTTGCTCAGTCGATGCTTAAAGAAAAAAGTGCAGCCTTTTCAGCCACAATGTAGTGTTTTTTTTTTTCTCTTCTGTATAGAAACAGTCCTCTCTGCTCCCTCAGATGCCAGTGTTTTAAAAAAAACAACACTCGGAAAGGCCAACTGCAGAAGAGTCTTCAGAAAGAGGGCATCCTTGCACCTCAAAGATGGCTTCTTCTGTTATGTCTGTACAAACTTTATCTCTCCTCCCTGCAGTCAGCGTTTTGATACATGACACCACCGTCTGCTGCGTCCTCTCCCGGAGAAGAACGCACTCATGACCTTCCTCAACCATCGGGGTTATGTGCGGATGCAGCTCCCTGCCGTCCGTCCACAGTCCTATACGACGGTGCTGAGGGAGGAGGCGCAGTCTGCGGGCATGGGAGCAGGGGCGTGGCCGTCTGTCGGGGTGTCTGGCCCCACCAGGAGGGTGCTGCTATCTATGGAGTCCTCCCTCTCCTGAGGGGGCGGAGCCGAGTCCGTCGCGGGGCCAGAGGCGTTGGGAATAGCTGCCTGGAGCCCGTCTACCATGGTGTTCATCTGGCTCGGCACCAGGGAAACCCCATGTCCTGCAGGAAATAAAAAGAGAGGAAATGAGGTTGAGAGCCGAACACTCTGTACGTGATGATATACACGAACAACAGGCTCTGCGCTTACCGAGGTCCACGTAGAGGAGGCTGTCTGGGTTGATGGAGGCTTCATACGGAGGAGGGGGGTCGTCAGGATGCTGGATGTCGGGGTACTTATAGGCTGCGTACGGTGGTGGAGGCTCCTGGAAATGGAAAGCTCCTCCCTCTCCATCATCAGACAGATGCAGGGGAGTGAGGCCGGTGCCAAAGGCATCAGGGCCGTAGTCGAAGCCGGGGACTCGTCTTCCAAGGTTAAAGTGGTGCACTGAGAAAAAAAAACCAGATGGAAACAGAGGATGATGTGAAACAACTGCACTTAAAATACAAAAATCAACCTTTTTAGAGAAACTTTCATTTACAGGACTAATCTAAGTACCAAGAAAAAAGTAGAAGGATCAGTTAAGAGAAAGCCACAAGAAAGCAGAGAGTCTTAAGAAGAGATTTAAAGAAAGAAATTCAGTTTGCCTTAATTCGAACACATCAGTAGCCCATAAGACTGGACTGCACAATGTATTGTTTGGTTTGATTGTTTTAAAAAGCACTATTTAACTTGGGTTTTTTTTTTCTTAAGGAAACACTTCACTTTGTGACTTTTTCTTTCAAATAAAACAGCACTTTATTATTTCTTAAATTGTCTATTACTAAAGCATTTAGCAGTATACAGTTAAGATGGAAAATAATATGAATGCGTTGCGTGTCGATTACTTGGTGCGCCAAACTTCTGTGTAGGGGCTCCTAAAATGTTCAGTTTTTCTAGTGGAAAAAGTTTATCTGGATTATATATATTATCTTTTTTTTAAAGTCTTTGAGAAATGCCAATTTTGAAATTAAGCTTTGTGTATCGCAGCCCTTCAATTTAACATTAAATAAAAACTCATGTGTTGAATCAAATTTATCTGAGACAATTTTAGACGAGAAAGCCTTAAGTTACATGACCAACTTATTATTGTTCAGAGAGTGGAGTGCTAAATGCTCACAGTTTCCTCCAATCAGAGTTTCGATGCGTTCACGTCTCCGCTGACGGAGTCTGTGCACCATGAAGAGCAGCAGAGAGAGGATGAGGAAGGACGAGATGCAGCTGACGATCAGTCTCATTCCACTGGCCATCGAGTCGAACAGACTGTTTCCATCTGAGGAGAAAGAAAAAGAAAACTGACAAAACAAGAGTATCACAAGCGGAGCCCTTTGGTGCTCATCAGTGTGAGAAATGCACTGATTTTTCCCACCTTGCTCTGAGAGGAATTCTGATTAAACTATTTGAAAACAAACTACTGATGTTACTCTTTTTTTTACTGAATTTTAAATTGAATTGAATTTTAAAATAATAAGTTATATATATTTTGCACACAGAGTAAAAAGTATTCTTATGCTTAAAGAGACTGAAAGATTGCCACATGCTGCAATAAATCAAATACTGTAGATTTGTGAGGAGGTCCGCTTGGGGTAAATCTCGATTAATGATTTCTCAAGATTTCTGTGAAGCAGCTGTCGCGTTACCTGGGTCAAGGCAGGTGAACTTGCAGCACTCTTTGGGATCCTTGCGAAAGTGCTGGCAGCCCTGCGGACGCTCACACAGCGCAGCCACACACATCTCAGGCTCGCCGTCATGACACGTGCAGCTCAAACACGGGTCGTCACCTTTGGGGGTGAAGTAGTAGCCCTCGTTTACGACGTTGTCTTTTATATCCACGCATGTTTGCCCTGTCGGGATAAAAAAGAAATACACATTATATCACTGTGACAAAGCTAAAAGGTTTGTCCACATTTCTGATGGAGAAGACAAAATATGCACATACTCCTCTTGCAGAGAAATGGGAACTTCTTGTAGCAGTTCTCAGCGTGCCAGCTGTGCAGGCCTCGTTCATTCATGCTTTTGATCTGAAAGCGCTGCAGCTGGGCACAGAAGACATTGTCCTGGGTGGGAGACGCCTCCCCAAAGTTGGTCAGACCCTCAGGTGGCAGAAACACCTGCATGGACCCTGTGGAAGGGGAAAAAAAAACAACAACACATTTTAAGCATTACAACAATCAAGTTGCAGAACAGTAGTTGGCATCTAGTGTTTAAAAAATAGCAGATAAAGCTCCTACCTTTGTATGCGACCTCCCAGCGGCCCTCCAGAGAGTGGTTCTGATTGGTGATCACATACTGGTAGCCCACCCAAAACCTTAAAAAAAAACAAAAAGTAAAACAAATACAATGTTTAAATGTACTGGTTCAAAAGATCCACTTCAGGTTTTATGCATAAACCAGAATGGAGCACTTTATATGGCCACTTTTGGCCACTAGATGGCCTGCAACCAGTGACGGAGCACCATAACTCCCCCACCTCTGCAGTCACACACTAAACATTTGACTGTATATTTATACTGTATACTTGTTTCATGAATTAACCAGGGCAAAGTAGGATTTCAATATGCTAGAAAAGTTAACTTAAAGAATTTAATCTTGAGACTGAGTCCCTTTTCTCTGAAATAATTGAATCATGCGTGTTCAGCCAGTTATTTTCTGCGTAAATAAAGTCCAAAAGAAAAGGTAAAGAAAGAGGAGTGTTCAGGACTTGGACAGAGCTGTTTGCCATTTCTGTACAAAGACAAATACAGACAAACTACACATGAACTATAGTTACCCAACTGGTAAATGACTGTACTGTACCGACTCGAAACTCTGACTAAACACTCATAGTATCAGTTAAGTAAAGCTCTTAAAAACAACCTACAATCAAAGGCTTTGACTGATACAGTAAAGTAAAAACTCACTTGCACTGGTCTCTGCGCTCACAGACTTTGTCATCAAAATCCACCTCGATCTTCAGGATGAACTGCAGCTCCTCGTTGGTAACGAAAGTAGCCAGCGAGCCATTGACTTTCTGACAAGTATCGACGGCCTGCCAGTAGTTCTCGTTCCTCAGGTACACTTTGTAACAGCTGGCCGTCTTCTCGTAGTGGTGCCATCCACTGGGGCATTTCTCTACGGACGGAAAACAAACTTTAACATTGTGGTTGGTAAAAGCATCAAACGCATGATCAGAATCAGAAACAAGCATGTTTGCAAAGACCTTTGACGTGGTGATTGGCACATAACAATAGACAGAACAAGAGTATAAAGACATATCTAAAAATACAAATTTGAAAATGTACAATAAAATATAATAAAACAAACAAACAATATAAGAGTGCGTTCAGATATGCTTGTATTGCAGATTCAACAACTACATTATGAACAACAATTACCAGGGGAGAGTGAAGTGAGGTGCTTACTGTTGAAGCGCACAGGCTGAGCCACACCAATGACGTCTTCTACCTGGTCGTATCCGTTACCAAAACGAAACCGCTCCTCCTTTATAGCTGCAAAGAAAATGACTCAAGGTCAACAAGTTTTTACAGACGGCATTTGTATAGTTAAAAAAGAACTCTGGATTTGTTTTTTTCAGTGCACGTATCAGTTTATGTTGTGCAACCTGTTAAACGCCTATGATGCAACTTACTAGGAATTTCATTAGTCTGATAGTTTGATAAATCTGCTAAATCCACGATTATATCATGTGTGTGTAAAGGCCTTTTTCATTTAGAAATAATAATACATAAGTTAATTTATTCATAAATGTCCACAGAGTGTACAGACTTATTCTGATATTCCTCTAAGTTCTCTTTGTCTAGCTTTGTATTTACTTCTGATCAGCATTTCCTCTTTCTTTCTCTAAAAACATGAAGCTTGTGTCTTAAGAACCGACTTCAACCCACAAAATGTCAAAGAAGTTAATACAGATTTGAGGAAGATAAAAGCAGAACCTTACTTTTTTAACATTAAAACAGTGCATATAGTATTCTCTAGTAAGTATCATTTAGAGCTCACAATTGTAAAAAAAAATAATAATCCCAGACATAAATGAATACTTTTCTCTAAGGAGACTGAGGTTTGACTGACGTCTGACTACAATTATTTTAACTTGTCCTCTTATTTATGAAAGAAAATGTGTTAAGGAAGGAGTCTTATTAGAAATGACAGTTTACAGTATTGAATAGCCAGAAATCAACATTAACAACAGCTGCACATAAAAAGGAAACATGGACTGACATTTTAACAGTGACATAAAAAAGGAACAGGAGAAATCCAACTCATGTTTTACATGTCCTTTTTCAGCACTGTTAAAGCGATTGACTAAAATAAAATCAGCGTTCCCTTGATTCAGTGAAACGAGATTGACAGGACAGACAAAAAGCAGGAATAACTATAAATCCAACAAAACTGCAGAAGGACTTTCTTCTGCTTTGAGGAGGAAAGAGAAACTCCACCCTCCAAATTAAGACGTAAAATGAACTGTAAACTTAAGTGTTGAAATCTTGATAATCTATAAAAACTAAAAAATGATTAATTAATTTTACTTTCTCCATCTTTAGAAAATACTATTGAATGCAACTGGTGTTTGTTTGCAGCCTGGCTTACTTTCGCACAGTCTGCAATGTGCTTTTAGCCAAATGGACATCTATAAAATACCTTTTTTTCCTATTTAACCTGCGTTGAATTCATAAGCTTGAACAGTTTCTCCTGGTATTTCTCTATCTGGAATTAGTGTGAGGGCCTGCTCCACCTCCACATGTTATTCAACAAAGAGCTAATCCCAAACAAGAACATTGATTTCCATGCGCGCTGTTGATTTAGCAGACAATAAGCCCTCACTGAGACATGTGCAGGCGTTGTTTGGGTTTTTCTTGCCTTTTCCTCTATGAAACAACAGATACTCGGCACACAGGGAATGAGTAAATACATGCAAGTCTTTTTAATGTCTGAACATACAGAATATACTGTATATGCATTACTTAAGTACCTTTCATGGGTGAAAACAATTTCTGCTTTTATGCATGTTCGATAAATGTGGTTTTACTGGTGATTGAATAGAGTGTAGTGTTTAAAGCTCACTCAGCATACAGTGTTGTTGCGGGCCTGCAGCGTTAACTCAAAGGCATACTGCTGTGTGGAGGTCACATGCTGAACTCAATCCTCAATAATTCCTATTATGCGGTCAGAGATCCGGGGATAAGGTCTCTCTGGATTTATGGGGGTGAAAACAATGGGATTTCGGTCTCAGGCTTAGCACTGCAACATCCATGCAGTGTTGAAGAGATCAACGAGCGGTAAACAAAAACAGAGACACATGTGCAGCCACTCAAGAGTGTTCAACTCTGCCTCCCCCCCGCCATCTGATGCGGTCCGTCCAGAGCTGCTGCTCTTGATTTTAGATTCCCTGTGGTGGATTAGGAATTTTTTTATTTTTTTCCCCAAACCTCCTCTGTTTGGTAAAAGTAAATCAGCTGGATTGAACTGTGTCTGGGGTTTTGAAACACTACAAATATGACTGGTTCATCCTTTGGTGCAGGCGATACCTCTCACACTACTACAGGCTACTTCTGCTCATATGTGGTCCACGTGCATCACTGAACATCCCTGGATGTCCCTTGATTAGATCCCACTGCATCCTTAAAGCTTTTTGTGTGCATTCACACCTATATTTAGAGCCGTCCAGCTGTGATCCGATCACCCAAGTGTGAAAGGTACTCGCTACTCTTTCCAGAAATCAATCATGTTTATGGGTGTTAGGTAACAGAGTGGGTGTAAAAGGGCTTAAGAGAGCTATACTCACGGGGACAGTCCATCTCGTCACTCTTGTCCTCACATGCTGTCCAGCCGTCACACTGCCAGGACATCGGGATACACTGCATCTTCCCACTGCGGCAGGCAAACTGCCCAGGGCTGCAGCGCTGCTCTGAAATACAACAAGAGAGGAGCTCCTGTGGTCAAACCTGCATGTGACTGAGCCTTTTCCAAACAAGAGAAAAAAAACATTTTCAAGTTGGGAGTCCAGCAGAAGATACAATGAGGCCATGCTTTTAAAAGGCAGTAGATACAATAAGAGATCTTAAATGGTGATGGGGTGAATTTGGGGTAGTAGAACTAATAAACTGTTTTTCAATGTTCTTCTTGATAGTAACTGGGTGCAAACTGAGAAAATGACCAAAATAAATGTCTAAAAGGGACCACCAGCATCACTGCACCAGTGGGATGAACTTTGGGCTAAAGTGTTTTTCAGCTGGAAACAGCAGGCGACCTCCTGAAAAAGACCATCTAAGAGCTCTTGAGAGCGCTTTGGAGACGCAGCGATTTTTCAGCTGAGATGCTTTGGTTATGTCTGGTTGCTATGATACAGAATGGTTGCAGAAGTAAAATAGCCGGGAAAAGCTACTTGATCTGGACGGGAACACTTAAAAACTTGGGGAAAGCGGACTGACCCGCCAGTCTATTTAGGCCCATGAGATACATTTTAAATTTTTTTATTTCTCCTTCATTGTTGGTGTGGTTATTCAGCCCTTCTAGCCTGCTCTACATGTTGGATGTGACAGTTGATCTTTGTTGTATTTGTCCCGCCCCTTCCTACACTTTGATTGTGAAATTGAATTTCTTTAGACTCGTAGCGACCAGAAAAAGAAAAAACGCCAAATGAGCAGCGCAGAAAAGACGCTCAGCACCTTGTCACGCTAATGGCGTATGTAGCATGGGAAAAAACATACGCTAGCCTCAGGATAAAAACGCTCTGGTGGACAGTGCACCTAAATCAGCAGTAAATTTCCACCCACTTTTTGTCAGCATAATAGCCCACTAACCGATTCAATATACCGAGAGAGGAAAGGACGAAATAAAAAGATAACTTGTAAAAAGGGATCCTGGCAGAGAAAACCCATAGCCGCTAGTAACTCAACATGTTTATACTAGTGCAGGGAAACTTGTGTGTCCACCAAAGTCCATTGAAAATAAAACAATGAGACTTTCATTAGCATGTACACAAGTAACAGTTAAGTTATTAGGGCAACTGGAAAGAGGTGTAGCCTTGGACCTGCAGCAGACACACATTTAATGTCTTTTTGTATGTTCAGCAGCACAGTCTGTGCTAAGTGGGTCTTCACACCAAGTGTGGTTAAAAGATTTATCTGCCTTCCTCGCGTGATGAAAGAACTGCTCTGTCTGAAAGCAGACTCAAATGGGTCCCAAAAATGTTATTGGTCATATGTGAAAAAAGTTCTAACAATTGTCATGCTCTTGTTTTCCGGAAATAAAAACAATAATATAAGCTTCTTAAAAAATAATGTTTAATATATAAGAGGATTCTTCTATTGTAAAGAATGTAGAAATTCAAAACAGTAAGAGAAGTAAACAATCCCAAGTGTTTTAAGGCCTCTTTTTGTTTTTGAAGGGAGGTTTCTTATTACAATCTGAAACAATTCAAGGCTCAGCAATGGTTCAAACTGAAGGAACTGTGGAGATATTCTCACAAAAAGATCAGACAGCCACTACACTAAAAGATATACTGCGTGCTTACCTGACAATAATCTTGCCAGAGCTACCCGCGGACCTGAAACAAACAGAAACAATAGAGTGACTATCCAATCCATTGTGTTGTCTTTTATGGGACAATATGAATCCTGTTTGTGCTGCTCATTATGTTGTCTATAAAGATATCTATTATTTATACTATCAACAATTATCTGGCATTTGTCAGTGCTCTGTGATGTCCCCAGTTGCTTGCCCATCAGAGGGTTTATTACACCATCTGTTCTTGGATACAGGTGGTTATGTTTTCCTACAAGGCTGGACCACCCACTCACGTGACAAATACGGGAACACTATTTTTACTTAGAAAAAATACTTGGTGCTAATTCAAGTGACTATTGTTTCACCTGTGTACCAAACAGCCCAGGTGACTTTAGCCCACACAGACTAGACTTTCAGCTCGGATGACACACCAGAGCGACAACCTACGCCCAGCTTTAATACAGTGATCAAAACCAGCCTTTATTAAGAGTTCTGACGGCTTCACAAATTGATGATTAACCTGATATTAAAAAACAAAACAAATATGAGCATCTGGCAATGTCCCACAAAGGATTTATTTAAAAAAACAAAACAGATGTAATTAAAGGTTTTCCCACTATTTCCAATAATAGTACAACCTCAACAATAGCTTTGTTTTAAGAAACCAATCTTTCAATTGCAGCTTCTCCCTGGTTTGAATACAACCTAACAAGAAAAATTGTTCAGACCTTCAAAAACGATGACAAATCATATTTTGCAAAACAGGAATCTCACATTACACCAGATGTAACCTTGTTATGTTCTACTTTAACAACAAAGGGCACAAACCTTGCCTTATCAGGTCATATTGACTTCATTTTGAACACCATCCTGCTTACTGTTAGCTCAATGGAACAACATTAATATAATATGATTAAACAAGTATTTTGTTTTCACCCCTGCTTTCACATGCATAACATATAGACCAGTTATGTTGTGAGCATACTGTCTTTTAAACAGTTTATATATGCTGGTATTTGAATGCTTAAACTATTTCCCCATTGGACTATGTTTAATCAGAGTGAAGCTCAAGGAGAACTGTTAGTTTAAGAGAGTTAACGCTTCATAAAGGTATTATATAACACTATTAACAGCTATAAACGATAAGAAAAAACACTTGAGGTCTGTGTTTAACAAAGTCAACACATCCTAAAAAGCCAACCTTAATGCTGAATAGCAGATCGCCTTCACTCTGCCTTAAAGGTGTCTCACACAGCAGACTTGTCTTAGTTAATGCTAATGGGGTTGAGACACATTACAGAGCCGTCTCAGTCTCCACGGACTGAATGCGTTATCATCGATCTCATCAAGCCCTAATATGGGTCAAATTGATGGATAACATTAGAGACCATGTGTCCCAAATGTGATGTTAATAATTAATGCATACAGAATAATAGACTCGGTAAAAAGAGCTATTGACTTTCATGTGTGATAGTCAATCTTATTTCAGTTGCCTTGTAAAATAACACAATTAAGGGAAAATATAATATCTAATATTTAAAATCACATTTTATACACATGTGCCTGTACGTGGCTGCAGGGTGATGTTACAAAGACATCCAAGGACTTTTATGGTCTACATATGTTTTCAATATTTTAATAAGACTTGTTGCTTTGCCATTTAAGCCTACTGGGAAGCTAGCGAACAAACAAAACCCAAATCCAGCTGGCGACTGTTTATCTAGAATGTAGCTGACTCTTTATAAGCTGTATCTGCGGGTTCTCACGACTAGAAAATAAACGCCTGGCTTGTACTTTCTGCTGCCTGTGGTTTGAATGAAGACTTTCCGCCTGCACAAATCGGCATTCATTCTTTTTTCCCCAATAACTGCTGCTGGGAAATTCACAAGAGTTGAATTTATTCAGATACCGGTAGCTTCTTCTGCTTTAGGTTATCAGACGGTACATGTTGAAGGCACAGCTTGGGCATCTCCAAGTTTAAAAAAAGCCTGTATCTATAACAGCTTGATGTTCAAGTGCACTTCCCTCGACATTAAATGAACTTCAGGGTGATTGAGATCGAGTATCTGAAACAGCTGCTGGAAATCTCATCTTTCCCTCCTTGTTCGGTCGGGAGGGACACTTCATTAGAGATAATTTACGGCTCACACTGGACAAGGAAGTTAATGTTTTGTTTTGAGACGAGCTAGAAGAAGATGATCGGTCATAATAAACCACACAAACCAGATGTAACTTAGTGCACATGCTTCACATGCATGGTGCAACATACTGTATCTTGCGAAAGTCAGTGGAAATGCATCTGACTGGGAATAACTGAATTAATGAGTGATGCATGATAAATGGGGCCTTTCTGGCGGTGGCAAAGCAGGTGGAAAACATCTCTCTTCTTGAGGCCATTTCTCTCACAAGCTTTGGATTTTGTGATGTCAAGTGTTCAAATGAGTGAACACTGCATCTCTTACATAACCAACAGGAAGATACAACAAAGACTGTAAGACTGCCCCAACTCAGTCCCACTGAAGAATAACGGCACAGTGAACTGGCCTTGTGTGCACACTGCATCATCTCCAGCCGCTGATGATTCACATCAACACTGAGGCTCACTGTTAGAAGCAGTGAGTGGGTACAGACATTCGTTTCTTACTTTCTTTATACCAGCTCACTTTTAAAAAAGCAATATATTTTCTTTATTCCGTGTGGATGAACGCACTGCGGGTCAACTTCCTTCAAAAACATAGCTGTTGGGTTTGCAAATTATTACATGGGCAGCCTGCATAACAAAAAGCAGTTTTGGGGAAATGAAAATGTGCGTTGACTCGTAAGGCTTGACATTTTCCATTCTTTTCAGTACCAATATGACAACGTCAACACTAAAAACGGGAAAAAGACTTCCTCTTGAATACAGCACTGTAGCACTGGGTTTTACCCTATAAGGAGAAAGTGTTATTACTGGTTATTTCTAGTGTCGCAGTGATAAAAAAGTATGATCTTTACAGACCTATAGCATAAATAACCCAAATCTCTCTGAAGGCAGCTGGTGGGATATATAGACAGACTCAGGTTTCAGACATGTTGTCAGTCAGACTGAAATCTCTCTTCCCTGTAACACTGGCATTTTCCACCTCTGATATTTTCATTTCGTTCACATACACTTTCAACAGCTCAATACAGGACAGCAACATAAGATAGATGTTGCAAAAATGTTTCAGTGGCAAAGGTGAAAAGGTCTATCAAAAACAACATATTTAACACTTTCCTTATTGGTGGATCATTTTTCTCCCATTTCAATCCAATAGCCGACCCAAGGATTATAGTTATGTTGTAAGTATGAATTAAAGGCTTTTAATTGAGCCAATGAACACCTCTTTGCTGTAAGTAAACTAGTTTGTCCTTAGCAAAATTACTGCTTCCAGTTAGAAGTTGGAAAATACACATATGACTGGACCTTGTGCCTTTAGAAAGAAAAACACACTGTAGGTATAGCCAACGTCTAAAACTAAATGTTGTAAATGCACTCTGTATCAAAGAGGATTTTAAGAAAACTCTTGAATTCACTAATCAGTGGAACCCTTATCTAGCCTGATAATAATATCCCTTACTCTCAAATCAACAACAAGAGGGTTTCCGACAAGTCAACTTCAAACCTTCACTTAAAAGGTCTTTAAAATAATGTACATCACTGTGGCTGTACTTTAAGTCTTCTCCATTTGGCTCACTGCAAGCCAACTGTAAACCCCAACTGTATACTTCGTCAGTGAGGGATTAGGTGAACAAAAACATCTGACTGTTGACGGAGGATGTTTATTTAAAGTCGAACTACAGCCAACTGCTTTGTGCTGAACAGATAGTGATAAACCAGCTGCCAGTGTAACACAGACAGTTCATTCAGTCAAACAGACGACAAACAAAGTTCAGTGGACTGGTTGTTTTGAATTGTTTAGAGCCGTATTGAAGAAGCTTAGTTCAGTCGAACGCCTATCTACTGAGCATTAGAACCAAAAACTAAAGCCAGATCTGCCTCGTTCTTGGCCTCATTCACATTCAGAGAGGAAGGAAAACAACTTTGGATTCGACCATTAGTGCATTTTTTTACTTTTCATCTAATGATTTTAAATGGGCTATTCAAGAGTTCCTACTGGGAAGTTGATTTACCTCAAAATAAATGATCCACTAAGTTAGTTGAAAGCTACGTTTTTCCCCAAAGTAAGTCTTTCGAAATAAGTATTTTTGGACCCAATATGTAATATTTGCTTCAAAGCCTGGTGCTCTTTCTTAGGGCTTTGTCGGGAAACACATGACAATGCATTCACGATCATGTGCTTTGCATGTCTCTGTAGTGTGGGAGCTGAAGCCCCTGAAGCACCCACAGGACATGCACATGTGCTAACCCCAGAGCCACGGCGGTGTGGATATGATCATAACCATTTCCGTTAACATTTATCACATGCGATCGCAATATTGTGTAACGTAATGTAAAACATACATGCATGAGCAACCTACGAAGACACATTATCTGCATGTGAAACTTACGTGGATGCTAAAAGGAATTCTAATCATAATTCTAATTAAAAGCAACTCCAACAAGTTTCATTCTCCTTTGGATGGAGTGTATATAAAGGCCGACTACATTAAATTTATTGACATTTTAATGTTGCCCGGCTCACTGGCATATATCCATAACTGGTTGTACAAAACTGAAGGCTAACCAAAGGGCCATTTAAAGGCCAATTCATTTTATGATGCATGTACCTTTGCAAATCAGCAGCAGAAGATGCTGTCAGATTCAGACACTGTGAGATGGCTCAAGTCTACCTGTGCGACAGGAAAAGGTTCCATGCTCACACCAGCTCAAACACTTTTAATTGAATTATGTTCCAGCAAACTGGATTACTCTTAAGTCCAAGTCATGTGGGCATCAAGCTTTAGGAAGCATGCACTTGATGTGCACCAGCATGCTCTACAAAAACACACCCGCTGTTACATCGCCTGTGCAAAATACGATTAGTGAGTCCCCGCCTGTGGAAGGCTTGGCATGAAGGCCACACTATCCACCAAACAACCAAAGAGTGGTTTCAAACAGAGGACAATACCCTTTTCAAAAGCATTAAGCCCAAGGCTAATATATGGACAGAAGATAACCTTCACTTTTCCCTCAAGTTATTCGAAACAAAAAGGTATTCAGAGTTCATTCAGAGAATATTGAATTCCCCTTAAACCAGATTGATACAGTTGATTACACTCTATAATTGAGTACAGATCAATTGCCTATTTGCCCAAGAACCAAACACAAATTAACTATAAGAAGTATGCAGGGTTACTTGTTCCGTGAGCGCCGGGCACTCCTTTTTATAACCCTAAACAATAATGTGTTTATTCAGGACCTGAACTGATAACAGTAGATGGTTCAGGGTCCCCAGAGACTAAACCATTATAAACATTAATTCCTGCCTTTGTCCGTTAAGATTCTCAACACTAACAGGTAGTCTAGGATGTCGGCCATTAGGGGTTGTGCAATACGTCGCCATTGTCGGAAGGCGTGTGTGGCCTGTGTGTATGTGCAAACTGTTACATGGAAGCTATGTGTTGCTGTATGATTTTATCTTTAGCTTCTCCAATCCACACGTTTGGCAGGATCACAAGATCAGGCCTACAGGGAACCACAATATGATTTTATGATCTTGCTGCTTAAAGGAGTCCAGCAAAGGCTATGCAAGTGTTTGCCATCAAAGCACGAGTTCAGGCTTTCTATTGAGACAAATTGTTTGAAATCATTTTCCTGTTTGATCATTGAAACCTGGCATTTTGTGACAGACTGTACCACCTGAGGAGGACAACAGTGTGCCATTAATGTTTTGTATGTGGCTATATTATTAATAAACAAACATTAACCCTATGTATTAGCTTTTAAGGGATTTTTTTTTAAATGTTTTATATAAATCAGATTGTGTCTGCAGTACGCGTTGAACACACACACAACAAAAGCATCTTTAGGAGAGCGTAATGCCGATTACATTACTGTGTTGTTCAGCACTGGAATATTTGACTGTGTTGCTAAAGGATGAGTCAAAGAGAGACAGCTTTTGTGATGCAGGAGCATGAATATCTGACATGCATTTCAAATAAATGATACAGCATCACGTCTAAGCAGACTCACACCCGGGTTAAAGTGCCTGTAAAGATACCCACCTTTTAAAATAGGCGTTTACATTAAATGTGTATAACATCATTTCTCAATACAGCTGGATTATTAAGTGTCAAAATAGCTGATAAAGGAGATAAAACAAACACTTTTT
The DNA here is from genome assembly GCF_027596085.1 of Anoplopoma fimbria. Lineage (NCBI taxonomy): Eukaryota > Metazoa > Chordata > Actinopteri > Perciformes > Anoplopomatidae > Anoplopoma > Anoplopoma fimbria. The sequence continues at coordinate 16,170,424 of NC_072462.1, read as the reverse complement.
GAATATAATGTGGTTCTTTTAGACTGTATAAATCTTTAAGTGGTTTAAGAGGTTGTCATTTGCCCACTTCTTAAATGTCCCTTCACTGCCACAGGTGCAGCAGGAAGGCTGTCCGCCACGCCGTCCAGCAGTAGCACGGCAGCGGCTTAAAGAAACACTCGAGTCCCCGGTTCCTCCAGCGGGCCTCTCTGCTGTAATCTCTGTTTCTCTCTGTTTCTCTCTGTTTCTCTCACCTCCAAGTCGAGCTGCACGGGAACAAACGCTAAGAGACACACACACACACACCGTGGATGTATTTACCTGTCCGTGGTGGGTCCGTTAACGTGAGGACGAAGAGGAGAGAGAAGAGGACGAAACTGCTGCTGTCAGCCTTTGGCAACATTTATCCTCCATTCATAGTAACTCCTCTATCCAGAAATCTTAAACAATATACGGAGGATCTGCACCGCCGCCGCCGCCGCCCTCCTCCTCCTCTCCGGAGCTATAACGTGAAGCCTTTAACACAGTTTATACACATTGTTCATGCACTCAAAGTGGCATTTAACGGAGAACAACAGCTATGAAGCATCGTCGCACCACGACAGCAGACACAGATCGTGGTTAATCTCGCGGAGAGGCTAACGTCAAGCTAACTGGCTCCTCCGTTTACGTCCTCCGTCCTCTGCTCTGTGCGGAGCGCCACTGATCCAAGATGGCCGCCGCCTCCCATCACAACAATCCCAAACATTCAACACAGGCTGTCAGCTGGAGGGACCGTGGGGGCGGGGCTACCCAGAGTGACACGCGAAAACCCGTATGTGTGTGTGTGTGTGTGTGTGTGTGTGTGTGTGTGTGTGTGTGTGTGTGTGTGTGTGTGTGTGTGTGTGTGTGTGTGTGTGTGTGTGTGTGTGTGTGTCCGTTGGGATTCTAATGAGATGATTCCAACATGTTACCAGGGAGAGGATGGCAACGACACGCAGTTGATCAAACAGCATAACGCGAGCCGTTGGCGCACAGCGGCGGTTTGCTTTCAGTTGGTTGCGCACATCAGGAGACTTTAATGAAGTCTGATTTTACCAATTAAAAAAAGGCTAATTATACGACAACAAAGTTGACCTCGACGTCATAAATTAACGTGAAATCTTATCATCCGGTTAATCGGAGATTTATTCTAAAACAAAGCCAATTAAAGTTTTTCACTAGAACAGTCATGGGATGAGATTTCTCTTTTGGGAAATCTTTATTCTAAAATTGCATAAATATGCATTTCCCACCCGGGATGTTATATACAGTGCCCTCCAGAAGTATTGGCACCCTTTAGTAAAAAATGAGCAAAACGAGATGCGAAAAAAAAACGTCTTTATTGTTTATCCTCATGATCTTTCATTCAAAATATTCACAAAAATCTAACCTTTAACTGAAGTAACATAATTATTATTATTATATTCCTTTATTGATCCCCATGGGGAAAATTCGGGTGTTGCAGCAGCTCAACTACATAGAAACAGATAATAAATACACATACAATAAAATTAAAATAAAAAATTGAAAGAAACATTAAATTCTTATCATGAAACAAATATTTTTCTCAAAAATATATGTGCCACAATTATTGGCACCCCTTCATTTAATATTTTGTGCATCCTCCCTTTGCCAAGATAACAGAGTCTTCTCCTATAATGCGTGATGAGGTTGGTGGACGCATGGCACTGGATCTGAGACCAGTCCTCCATGCAGAATCTCTCCACATCCTTCAGATTCCGAGGTCGACGCTTGTGGACTCTCCTCTTCAGCTCATCCCACAGATTTTCTATGGGGTTAAGGTCGGGGGACTGTGATGGCCATGGCAAAACCTTTATTCTGTGGTCGGGGAACCATTTTTGTGTAGATTTTGAGGTGTGCTTCGGATCATTGTCCTGCTGGAAGGTCCAACCACGGCCCATTTTAAGCTTCCTGGCAGAGGCTGTTAGGTTTTCATTTAATATCTGCTGGTATTTGATGGAGTCCATGACACCATGTATCCTAACAAGACGTCCAGGGCCTTTGGAAGAAAAACAGCCCCACAACATCAAAGACCCGTCACCATACTTCACAGTGGGTATGAGGCGCTTCTCTGTATGGCTTTCTTTCTGTCTATGCCAAACCCACCTTTGATGTTTGTTGCCAAAAAGCTCTATTTTGGTCTCATCAGACCATATAACCCGGTCCCATTGAAAGTCCCAGTAACATTTGGCAAACTATGGGCACTTTAGTTTGTTGTTGATTGACAGCAGAGGTTTTTTTTCTGGCAACCCTCCCAAACAACTTGTGGTGATGTAGGTGGCGTCTGATGGTAGTTTTGGAGACTTTCTGACCCCAAGACTCAACTAATCTCTGCAATTTTCCAGCTGTGATCCTTGGAGATTCTTTTGCCAATTCTTTTGGAAATGGGTATTTTCAACTGTTTAGATATTTTCTTATATCCATTTTCTGATTTGTGCAGCTCAACAACTTTTCGTCGCACATCGTCACTATGTTCTCGGCTTTCCCATAGTGATGAATGACTAAGGGAATTTGGCCTGTCTCACCTAATATTTATACCCCAGTGAAACAGGAAGTCATGGTTGACCACTTAAGAGTTCCTAATCAAACAGGTGAACTTAAAAATGTAAAATATGACTGGAATTATACTTCAGTTAGATTTTATTCATGAGATTGTCTAGGGGTGCCAATAATTTTGGCACACGTTTTGGAGAAAAATATTTATTTAATGTCATTTTTTTTTTCTTTCAATAATTTTACTTCAATGAAAAGGTAAGATTTTTGTGAATATTTTGAGTGAAAGACCAAGAGGATAAACAGCAAATACATTTTTTCACAGCCTGTTTTGCTCATATTCACTAAGGGTGCCAATGATTCTGGAGGGAGCTGTAATTTGTAATGTAATTTGCTTATTTTCATAGTCTTCCTTCACTTCCTGGGACAATCCGACCTTTTCAATAAAGCCTGGGACCCTCTGTGACTCTTTTATTCATTAATATACACTTTATACTAATTATATACTTTTTTAACAGTTATCTGTTTACCTTATTTTATTGTGCATTTTCATATTTCTATTATTAAATTATATATTATATTATTGTACTGTTTTTCTGTAGGCACCAATAAATCACCTATCCAAACGTACTTGGCAATAAAGCTTCTGATTCTGATTTGAACTTGTGAAATAACCTATGGGTCAAACTCCAAGACGACAATTATCATAACAAGTGTCTTTGAGGGAATTTTATGGATTACTTTTGTTATCATATCGGAAAATATATCCAATATCTTAACATCGGTTTTCGGCTCTAATTGCAGCACATTGCACACATGCTGTGGTATGTTAGAAACAATGTTCATACCATAAACTGTCATGTACATAATGGTCATGCAGGTATAGTTTTAAGACAGATTTAACTAAATGTAAACCTTTCCTTAAACTGCTATTGTGACAGGATCCAAATTAAAATGGGCACATTGTCTTTGACATAAAACATGCATATCAAACATTCACTGTACAAAAACCATAGGCTTGTTTAATGTCCACAACTGAGTCAATATTATGTCTGACCCAACCCTGAATAACATTCCTTGTTATGAAAACACTTTGACCTATGAACAATGACGTTGTAAATCAAGCTATGTGTGTACGTGTATGTGTGTTGATTTCCCCAACAGGACAACTTCCTTAGATAATACATCTAGTCCTAGAGGACCTGGTACCCCTAATGCTTTAAAAAAACTGAACAAAAAAAACAAAACAATACCAGACTTATTTGAACACATTTGAAGCTTGCTTGAAAGAAGGAGGCATAAAGGTATTTTTCACAGCTTTGTTCAACCACCAGTAGGAGGTAGAACAGATCTATTATAACTGATGTGATGGTTATATTATTATATATTATATTCTTTTGTAGACTTTTTTTTATCAAACATGTCCAGTTTTATTTGAGATTTTAAGGAAAAGGTTGTACAGATTTACAATGCCAAGCCCAGCTCTGCATGCACATTCTTTTTCCAAAATAGGGCAAAGAGAAACTTTCATTATTTACATTTCAGTGAGCCGTCTAACTGAAGCTTTGTATTTTTCCATTTTAAACACCAACATAATTGTTCGACGTTGGGTTTGAGTTATTTCTATGATGCAGAGACAAACACTGAAATGTCATGGCAAAATGTATGGAGAGCTTGTCAATGGCTATTTGATGAAATTATTAAATATCAGAAACAGCTACTGGATTATATGTATATATTAACATCATTTAAGCATGTGCTGCGGGGTTGGTTGCTGTGTGGCAGGTATTCCAAACATTCGTCAGAGTGGAAAACAGCTGTACAAAAATCTATGAAACATTACATTGGGATAAAAGAAAATATAAAAATAAGATAATTAAGTAATACAATATCATTTGGACACTGTATTTAGCAGGGATCTATATCAACCTCTCTACTCAAAAATATAGTAAATTCTTTCAAATTCTTCAGTCCTCCGTGCAGTTCTTCATCCAGTCATTCGACTTGAAAGATGTGCTCTTTAATTTGAGAAAATTGGGTCTGGACAGTTAACAATCAAGTCCACATAATAAAATGTCTGTTTTGTACAATCCCAGCAGAGAACAGCTTCTCTTACTTAGAAATAATCTGCGGCTTTCCGTCTCTTGGGAAGTTGCAGCAGATTGTCTGTCAGTGATGTAAGGTCCTGAGAGCTCGGCGTCTTGGCTTTGTTTGGTGTTGGCGTTCCTGTGGGAGTGGCTGGGCCACCGAAAGGAGACTTGCAGCCAGCGACTCCGTGTGAGGGCGATGGGGTGTAACTTGCTCGTAGTGCTTTGTCCGTGTATTTGCTAGATGTCCGATTTACGAGCCTCTGCAGGGCGGGGGTGAGGGCTGGGCTCAGACCTTTAGGAGTAAGACTGCAACACAAAAGTTCATGTGGTCACTTAAGAATGGTATTAATGCCTTCACAACTGCACTAATAAAAAGGAAACAAGTAGCCTAAAATTATTTAAAATTTAAGCTTAGCTTTTGTTTTTAACGACAGGAGTTGACAGATGCAGTAAGTTGTTGTTAATTGTTGAAGCAGATATAATCACGAGAGGAGAAATATCTTTACCTTGCAAGGTTCTCTGTGACCTTTCGCAACGCCTCTTGTTTCTTTGCACGGTTTTTAGCGGCAGCTTCATTGGCCATCTTTAAACCCAGCCTCTCTCGTCTTCCTGGTTCTGGAATCTTTTAAAACACATATTCAATGTTAACATTTTACAACAACAACAAAAATCAATGAATAACAAAGAGTTGGCTACAGCTGGAGGTTCAGTACCTTAAATGATGGACCATGGTTTCTCTCAATATATGGGCTGTCCGATCCATCCAGACGAAATGGGGTGCTCTCAATCTCACCCCAGGTCATCAGAGGCGAATCAGCTACACCTGAAGGGACAGAAACTGCTTTGAGATATCTACTCCAAATGTAAGAGGTTTTCTGAATGAGCCTTATAAGGCACACACGTTTAGGTTGATCTGTGTCAGGACTGTTACTGAGACCCACTTACCAGGTGCTGGGGATGGCATACTTTCAAAACCATATCCGTTCACTGTTGGGGATTCATTTGGGATGAGCTCTTTCCCATCAGGTCCGACTTTACCCTGTTTGAACTGGACATAAAACATGATACATCAGCTACATCACTCATGAATTAACACTTTTACTCAACTGAAGAATAGACTGCCAAGTATGGGGCACACATAGGCCAACACAAAACAACATCAATGTTTTTATACATTCTCAAAATGTACCTGTGCATTGAGGGCTGCAGCCTGCTGAATCTGGCTTTTGTTGAGAGCTTTGCTGAATGGGTCTCCAGCAAAGCGTGTGTTCTGGTGAACTACCTCCCGTGGCTTCTTAAATAGAGCATCATCGTCTTTAACACCTGATTTAAAAAATAAAAGGGAAAACACATAAAAATCTAAGTTTCTCTCAAAGCAAAATCTCATTAATTACATGCCTCAAATAGGGATAAATGTCACATTAAGAAAAGAAGGAAATTCAATCCAAGTTCTTACCCTCTGGATAATACATCAAGGCATTCTTTGCTTTGTACTCCCATGTCTCAAGTCCAGCTTTGACACATTCAAGTGCTGCTTTTTCTGCTGATGGTAAAGCAAGGTTCTCTTCGTGGCGCTGAAAAAATATCAGAAGTGTTTTCAATGTAGTCTATGGGTGAACCAATACTTTAATAATTGTCTGACAGTTATCAACTGCAAACAAAATCATTAAACCCTCATTACCATCAAAGATGTGGTTTTGCCTGCAGGAGTAAGCTACAAACTTTAATCTGACATAAACATAACATGCACCAATTTGGTCAAAGAATGTACACAAAATCTAATTTTGATCCAAATTATAATAATTCTACACCCAGCACACCTGTAATCCAAACATAATCATTCCTCTGCTTTAAAATGAATTCATGAGTTTAACTCTGCACACACATACCTGTTTGTATTCAGCCTCGGCCTCATATAACCAAGAGTGCCTCAGCTTGTCCTTGTCATCTGCCAGATCCATTATCTGCTCGAATGATGCATTATCCTCACTGGTATTTTTAGCAAGGAAGCGATCCAGAGAGGGAAGCTCTCTCTCTTCCTTGTCATCATCTTTGCTGTCTATAAATACAACATCAATAGAAATAGGGTTAATCTACTTGTGAGTATCATGGGACACAGATCCGGCTTCATATTAACACAGAAATAAAGAGCAGAACATTGCTGTGTTATCTGTTCTGTTCATCTTCATCTTAATAAAATAGATACTTACCCCCTTCTAAGCCTTTACTGCCATGAGTGGAGGAGGGAGACCCTGAGTGGCCGACTGGTGTCTCAAAGCTTGCTGGTGTCACATCTTACATACAAAGAGGGGGAAAATGGGGAAAAAATAGACGTGAAGATCATTCAGAAGGAATATTTTATGTTGTAAATAAGGTATAACAACACAAATAAAAACTCACTACTCATACTACTCACAGGGTGCAGAAGATCGTGGTGTAGATTTAGTCAAGGATGATCCATATCGGATGGATATCTCTCTCATTCTTTCTAGGTCACCAGTCTCCTCCGCCTCCAGATAGTCCTTCTGCGCCTGCAATTTAGTCACATCTGGGAAGAAGTCCCTCTGGATGATCTTTTCTAAACTCTGTTGGAAGTAGACAGTTGGGTTTATTTGACTTTGTAAAATGGAAGACAATGACAGATAATGTTGGTACGACATCAAACAACGAAGAACAATGTTTATCTCAGGTACATCTGTTTCACTGAATCTGGTATTTTCATGGATGCTTTTCTGTCTTGTTGTCCGTCATATATCTACCTCAATGTACTCCTCTTCGTCGAGGACCTTTCTCTGCAGCTTCCCCTTGTCGTTGTCTTCGGGTTGTTGTTGTAGCAGAGCCATTGTTTGTACCGTTACAGGGACGAGAGTCCCGGACAAGGCTCTCCTCACGCTGGCGCTGCCCTCCATTGTAGAGCCTGTTAGCCTGCTAGCTCCTAGGCTAACGGGTTAGCTTCAACGAAAAACTGCGACTGGATTGAAACGGAAAACGGCTTTAGTACCTGAGAAACACCGTTTAAGTGTTTAGAGCATACAGTTTGTACCCAGACATTTAAGACTACGCGAACGTCACTCACTGTTACGTTAACCTGTTAGCTAAGCTAGCTGACGCTTGTTACCGTGGGCTAACTTCAGAACTGCGTGCAAACAAGGTAACACGCAGAGGCTGCAGGCTGAATGATGACGTCACCGGAAGTTTACGGCCTCTCAGGAAATTTTCAGTATAAAGGAGAAAGAACATTTCCGGTTAAATAATATTATTAATGATAATCATTATTATGATGATAATGATATTTGAAGGTGGGGATGGGAGGATAATTAAAGACCTCTTGGTTAACTTTAACAGTAAAGTGTAATCCTAATATTTAAAACTAAGTGTTTTTCTTTCTGTTTTTCACTGGAGAATGCAGCACTGGTATTACCATTTGTAAAGGAATCTGTGGTTATGTTTTATTAAATACATGTTTGCATACAGTACCAGTCAAAAGTTTGGACACACCTTCTCATTCAACTACTTTGAAGAATCTAAAATATAAAACATATTCTGGTTTGTTGAGCATTTGTTTGTTTACCACATAATTCCATATGTGTTCCTTCATAGTTTGGATGTCTTCAATATTACCGTATTTTCCGCACTATAAGGCGCACTTAAAAGCCTTTAATTTTCTCAAAAAACGACAGTGCGCCTTATAATCCGGAGCGCTTTATATATGGATTAATTCTGGTTGTGTTTACTGACCTCGAAGCGGTTTTGTGTGGTACACGGCGCTCTGCCAACATGTTTTAGTAGACTTAGTAAACTACAAAGCCGCACCGCAGCAGCGGTAATAAAATCATTAAATAAAGAGAATGAAATATTAAATAAAGAAAATAAAACATCAAATAAAGAGAATAAAACATTAAATAAAGATAATGAAAAATTAAATAAAGAAAGTAAAACATTAAATAAAGAAAATAAAACATTAAATAAAGAGAATGAAACATTAAATAAAGAAAATAAAACATTAAATAAAGAGAATAAAACATTAAATAAAGAAAATAAAACATTAAATAAAGAGAATGAAACATTAAATAAAGAAAATAAAACATTAAATAAAGATAATAAAACATTAAATAAAGATAATGAAACATTAAATAAAGAAAATAAAACATTAAATAAAGATAATAGATGATATTGCAGCCTTCGTGGCATCAACTTAAGATCTTAAAAATAAGAACTTGAAAATTTAAATATATACATATACCGTAATCTACAATGTAGAAAAAAATTAAAATAAAGAAAAACCATTGAATGAGAAGGTGGGTCCAAACTTTTGACTGGTACTGTATTTTTTTTCTCATAACAATAATACAACTAGTAATAAAATATTTTATGAAGATAAAATAACAATTTTAACAATAATACTGCTAATTAAAGATTATGTAACTACCAAGCAATACCCAGAGTTTCACGCTGATACCTGTTATCCACCTACACAGAATAATATATAGATGTTCAAATACAGTAGCACAATCAAATTCTAACCTGATGTGTTCACTACATGTCAGCTTTTAAATTGGTATGACACCCAACTTGCCCCAATGTTTTATGGCTTGTATAAAAAAAGTTCTTCCACCTCTTTCAAAATAACTTTATTTGTTCGCAAGGACACTTTTTTTCACAATCAGTGCAAATAATAACAAATTCCAGATTCCAGATTTATCTTTCAGGATTAGTATGAGCTTAAACTGCAAGTCCTTTGATCTTGCCCTCAAACAATCAGATTCACAAATAGGCTACAAAACTGTCACATGATCTGACTGACACAAAACGTTTGTCTATTTTCTGGAGAATTGAATTTCTTTGCAATAAAATAGCTATTATATAGCAATAAAAAAAATCTTGTATGTATGTAACTCAAGCTCACACACACACACACACACACACACACACACACACACACACACACACACACACACACACACACACACACACACACACACACACACACACACACACACACACACACACACACACTTTCAGTTTTGTGGTCCATATATAGGCTACAGTACAAAATTTAGTTTTCTGTGTTCCCCACACAAAATGATAGTCTTTTCTGACGCCTCCATTTTGCTCTTCGGTTTTTAAACCAAACCTACCGATAGAAAAAAGGTCATGTTATTTAGTTCCGATTTTTTTATTTTGCACATTGTGTATTTACATTCAAATAAATAACAGCATTGGACATCATTATCAACACAGTCATACAATTAAAATATGTCAAACTGATGAGAGCTTAAGTGAAATTCAGTGCTATCATATTAATACTTGTTGGAGCAGTCCCTGTATCACTGTGAAAACATGACTATTATTTGTTGAGAGGCTGAATTTGACAGTCTTACCTCTACTCTTTCTTCCCTTAAGTGAGTGTGCTGTGCTAGTTTCTCTCTTGTGGTCACATCTGGATACTGGTTCTGCAGGAAAAGCTCCTCCAGTGCATCCAGCTGCTCCTCTGTGAAAATAGTGCGATGGCGTCTGGTCCTCCTCTGCACCTGACCGGGGTACTGCTCCTCCCTGTGAGCATCTCCTAGCCTGCATGGGTCTGTGAGCATCGCTGGGGACCATCCGTACTGACAGGCTGCAGGGAGGAGATATGATTTTAGGTAAACGTGTCAACAGAAGTGACTCTTCTCATTAAGAGGATGGGTTTGGTCTTACCTTCATGAATGAAATCAGTCTGGTAAATGTCTCCACAGTGGGAGCAGTAGCAGCAGCACAGGCAGGTATGATGAACCGCCTCTGTCTGGCCTCGGACAGGACTCAATGCTTCCTCTTTTAGTCCAGCACCACTTGCTCCACATGACTGTCTGTCTCCATTTGTGTTGGGATAATTGCTCAGTATGTTTTCAATAGTGAAAGGAAACTTTTGTCTCTCTATCCTGATCAGTCCATCCATCTCCAAAGAAATTCCAATAAAACACAAGCTGCAATGGTCACAGGATATTGACACACTTTCTGACAGTTCAGGTTCAGCTGCTCCTCTGCTTCTCCTTTCTCCACAACGGCGTGTCGGGCCCTTATAGTGAAATTGGGAGGTAAAAAAAATAAAAGAGTAAAACTATAATCCCCCTGTGGACCAGACACATAAAACGGTTGAAACTTAATTCCTAGCTAATCTGGGCAGTTTTGTGAAGAGGTTAGGGAGGACGGCAGATTCAGATAATCTTGCTTCATTCCTTTCTCCAAAAGAAATCAGATTTCACTGCATAAAATGAGAAGTGTAGAGCTCCTAAGATCCTTATTGTTGGGGTTTTAGAGAAAAGGGGATTGCTTGGTATTAGAAACCTGGATTTAAAGATGAACGCTTTTTTTGGTGTGGCCAGAGACTTGTGTTATGTTGAATTTGAGGATTAGCTCTTAAATTTATTTCATAATGTTGCTTTCCCATTACGCTTTATCAACAAGTGATCTTATGTAAATTAGTAGATATGTTCAGTAAATGAAACAAGTTCATGCTGCACTCACAAGAACAATGCATACTGATTACACACAGTAATTAGGCAGTTGAACTAATGACTCATCTTGCTAGTGATGTGTGGTGACACTAATAGATTTGTATGTATTTTTACTCAGTACAGACAAAACAAAAATGGTGAGAGTAAATTCAGAAAAGGGGTCCTTCCATGTGGTTTGTATTCACAATCGCGCATCATGTGTCTTATCTGTGTGCTGCAGTCTTTCAGCCTCACCGCTCTGACAATGTGCACAGCTGAGGTAAAGCTATTACAGGTTAAATTCATCCCCCTTCAACAAATCCTGTGATTTCATACAAGGTAATACACCTTTTTTTTTCAGAGAATTAATGGATTTCCACAATCTGTCTTAAGCTCCTCTTATAAGGGCTTTTGAAAACAGATAACAATAAACACCATCCCATCCCTTTCACTTGGGTTTAATAGCATCCAGATTGTTGAAGTATAGTTTGCGGAGCATGTGAGATCGCTATCTCGCAGATATTGTGGCCCTCAATAGAAGCATTGTACCACATTCGCATTGGTTCCAACAGTTCAAAATTCATGGGGATTAGATTAGTAAGAGCAATATTTGGTACAAGAGGTAAAGTAAAGGAAAAAAAAAAGTCTGCACCACCAACATGGCTGATACAGTTTTTCTAGATGTTTTAAGATCTGCTTGGATGGCTCTCTTCAATTTAATGTGATTTTCACTTGTAAACAACAGTAAAAACTTATTTTTTCTACTCTGGTGCATTAAAAATGGTTCTACCCAACACAATTAGACTTTATAAGGTCCATTGTTACTCTACAAATACACAACTTGAAGTGACAAGGTCGTCAATACTGAGCAGGTGGTATATTTTAATCCCTCACTCCGCAGAAACAAAAGTCACTTCAGATAAAGTGACAAAACACAAGTCCTTGGCTGACAAAAATGTATTGTAATTGCTTCTCTGCCTTATCGTGATGTGATGCTACATTTTGAGGACAGTTTAGACTTACTGATGGTAAATGAGCAGACAACCCAACACAGCATCAGACTATTTACATGTAAAAAAAAGCTCAGTGTTTCTGTTCTTTGCTGGACCGGCGTCATAAAACCTCCCGGGGAATCTGAGATTGCAGCTGTGTGACCAAGAAATGCGGAGGATCAACCTTCCTCTCTGTTTACTCCAGACGTGCTTGTTCATGGAAACGCAGTAACTGTTGAGGGCTCAGAAAACACTTGTCAGATAGTGTTTCCTTGGAGACAAGAAAGAACAACCATGAGATTGCAAAAAACTCCAAAGCTAATAGCTGCATTATTACAAATATTATGTTTATGAGGCTGAGGTCCTTCAATGTGTGCAATAAACTGCTCAAGGCATTCTACCAGTCTGTGGTAGCCAGCGCCCTCTTCTTTGCTGTGGTGTGCTGGGGTGGTGGCATCAGGACTGGAGATGCCAACAAGCTCAACAAGCTGGTGAGGAAAGCCAGCTCTGTGGTGGGTCTGGAGCTGGACAGTCTGGAGTCAGTGGGTGAGAGGAGGATGAAGGCCAAACTCGGAGCCATCCTGGACAATCCCTCTCACCCTCTCCATGAGGAACTGTGGCAGCTGGGCAGCTCATTCAGCCATCGGCTGATTCTACCAAAGAGCAGGACTGAGCGCTTCAGACGCTCATTTGTGCCCACTGCCATCAGACTGTATAACAACAGCGGAGACCACAGTCTGTCATCATGCTGACCAGGCGCCCCTGTGGATATACTGTACATTTTTATTCCTGTTCTATCTTTCTACCTTTATTTTGTTGTATAGTATGTGTATTTATTGTCTGTGTCTGTGTAGTTGTATAGTATGTGTATTTATTGTCTGTTGTATAGTATGTGTATTCATTGTCTGTGTAGTTGTATAGTATGTGTATTTATTGTCTGTGTCTGTGTAGTTGTATAGTATGTGTATTTATTGTCTGTGTCTGTGTAGTTGTATAGTATGTGTATTTATTGTCTGTGTAGTTGTATAGTATGTGTATTCATTGTCTGTGTAGTTGTATAGTATGTGTATTTATTGTCTGTGTAGTTGTATAGTATGTGTATTTATTGTCTGTGTCTGTGTAGTTGTATAGTATGTGTATTTATTGTCTGTGTCTGTGTAGTTGAGCTGCTGCAACACTTGAATTTTTCCCCCATGGGGATCAATAAAGGAATATAATAATTTATCTCTCCTCATGTCCTCAATTTTTTTTGTCAATATCTAATAATGAACTCTGGGATCTGGTGTGTAATTGTCTGGCCTCATACTCTACAGGCTCTATGAACTAAGGGCCATATGGTTTTTATTTTTTTACCAGTATGTTTATGCTTCTTAATGCATCTAACCCTTAGGATTTCTGTTCTAATATGTAGAACAATTTTTGTAGTTTAAGTATGTGTTCAATGCATTACAACCATTGTATTAATCGTCCCATCACCACATGATAAAGCCTACATCACAAAGCTTCTCAATTCTGTCTCTCGGTGCATCAACAGCTTTTATGTTTTGTAAAAGCAGTGTGTACAACAGGGATTTATAATCAAATTAAGTTAAACATTGTGTGAAATTTAAGCTTATTAATTATGACTTTCTGATTTAACTGTAAACAGGCGTACCTTTCAGAGGATATATATGTATCATGACAGTAATAAAAACATTTAATTTTAGATATGTCATGCACAAGCTTGTTTAATCATGGTGACCCCAGATATTTTTGCTTTGACCCCAGGGTGCTGCTTCCATAAACTAAAACGCCCCCTGTCCTGTACCTGTAATGGGCAAAGAGCAGCAAAGGAGCCCAACACAGAGTGGTGCGCCCCCCTGCGTCAAAAGACTACAATGCCCACCGTCGAACGGCAGAGCGACACGGCGCGGCAGGCAGCCCGCCACTCGCGATAACTCGCGTTGCAGCAGCAGCAGCAGCAGCAGCAGGGCGGAAAAGGCGGGAGAAGACTGCCGCTTCCGCGTCCGCGCACAGACACAACGCTGGGGCAAAATGGACGATAAGTTAATATTGGCAGTATTTAATTACCCAGAGCTGTACAATGTCACTTTACCGAATTACCGCTGCACAGAAAGTCGGGTAAATGCCTGGAGGAGCATCAGTATCATACTGGGTCTCCCATGTGAGTATTTGATTGTTTTTTGTTTATCACAACTTTACAGCCAGTTATTTCCTAGCCGTTGTTGTCGTGAACGATTAAACTCGAATCAATAAGAACCCGTTGTGTGTGTCAGGGAGTTACAGGTATTTTTGCATATGTCTAACAGCTCATTTGAGTTTTTAGGTTTTTTTTTTTTTTTTTCCGTATCCGCGCGAGGACAGCCCGGTGCTGTGGATGCAGCCGCGCGCACCGTGCTAGCGGTAGCAGCCGCGGCTCGCACGCTGTAGGCCGCGCTGCACCGGACGGCACGGCACGGTCCGGCTCTGCCTCTGCGCCGCACGGCACGTCGGAGGAGGAGGAAGCGCAGCTCAGCGTCACGGACGAGGCGTATTTACCGCGTGCTTTTTTTTTCCCCAACACGAGCTCCATATAGACTGACAGCGTGCAGAAGTCGCGTGGAAGCTGCGGCATGAGATAAAAACGCGTCAGAGCCACTGAACCGAGGCCGCTGTAATCAGATGCATAGAGTCATGGTGAAGTTATGACGAGGCAACATAACACGGGTGACCTGACAGTGACCTCCAGACAAGACCAAAATGTATTGAATTACCTTTAACCTTTATGTGACTTTATACAAACTTATATATACTTATAACAACTTAATATAAGTAAAAATACGAATAAATTATATATATATATATCATTTATTCGTATTTTTACTTATATTAAGATGTTTTTGCCATATTTTAATACCCTATTAACTGATGCATTAGCCAATAAACTACCTTGCCCCTTAATCAGGTATAATACTCCAATATAATTTAATACAATCCAATAAAACATATCTGCCACATATTCCGCACTTTGGGTATGTAAAGAGACGTTAATTCAACTATATGATGAGTGCATTTACAGAAATGTTTTATTAATGTGCACTGTCCCTACCAAATAAACCCCCAAAAAAATTAAAAAAGTGTACAGTTCCGTTTAACCCAAATAGTATAGAATATAATCATCAACAACACGAAACATTACTTTGTTCCAACTCCTCAGTAAATTAATTATATTCTGGTTTTGGACCAAAACGAGCAAACTAAATATGTCATCTTGGGCTTCAGGAACGTCATGGGCTTTTCACACTCTTTTCTGACATTTTATAGACAGAACAATTAATCAGCAGGATAACTGGCAGTTTGATCGATAATGATTATACTCATCAGTTGCAGCAATAATCAACACCCCTCTGACAGTCCCAAAAAACAAAACAAACTCCATAGGAACAATTGAAGTGCTTTCTATTTTAAAGTAAGTCATTGTATATAAGACTATAATGCCCAAAGCGCTGCAAGGGTGCAGCTATTATTTTGCTCATTCTTCTGTATTATATCCTAGAACAGAGATGGACCATCAACATACCACAGAGAGCCTCATTCAGTCTGTAAGCTAACAGCAGTGAGTTAATTGATAATGAGCAGTAATCGTCATATAACTTATTACAACAACTTCAACATGATATTAAAGATAGCCCGTTATTCTATAGCAAACATTTGTTAGGTGGGTGGAGAAGAGCACACAAGCTCTTTAGATGTCTGCACCCATCTAACATCTGTGCAGCAGACTGCTCATCTGCACAAAATGTTTGGGAATGTTATTTTAGAAAAAACATATTTGAATTGGAAATGTTTAAAACTTATGTGGTAAATGTTCTAATTTTTGTGGACCTCTAGGGTGCTTACTTTCCATGTTTATTCCTGTTCATTGAATGTTTATGAGATTTCTTGCTCCTGATACTCCGATATTTTACATTTTCAGCCGAGGAATGTAAAAGAAAATGGAAGAACATGAGAGACCGGTACTTGAAGGAAGTCCGAATGGAGATCAAAAGCAAGAAACAAGGAGAGATCATGCAAAGCAGATGGAAATATAGACAACTTATGAACTTTATCGCACCCTTCACTGGATCAAGAAGTGGACTGGCAGACATCAGCGGCAACAATGACGATGACCACGATAATCCTGACAACGAATCGGGCAGCGCCGAGGAGAAACCACACCAACTGAGGCGGTCAAGACGCCGCAGTCCGCCTCAAAGGTCCCTGTGAGTCAACCTGACCTCAAGCCCCAGGTAGCGTTTGTGACGCAGATCCCTTCAATCTCTCAAGACACACAGATGGCTCAACTGGCTGTTCTGGCTAAGATGCCATTGTGCTCACAGATCACCCCAATCAGCAAAACCGGACGAAAACGACGCCTGATGCAAGAGTCGCTTTCGCTGTCGTCTTCTCAAAGTGCATCATCTCCTGCGAAGTGGCTGGTCAAAGACAATGGCGCCTCGTTTCCCAACAGGCCACGGGATGAGGACGAACTGTTTCTCCTGAGCTTCGTCCCCGCTCTTAAGCGTCTCGCTCCGCAGAAAAGGTGCGAGACAAAAATAAAGATCCAGCAGATTATGTATGAGGCAGAGTTCAACGTTGCACAGCCAGGATCTCAAGAGAAACAGATGGAGGCAGCCACACAGGACTAAGCCAAACTGACTATTTTTATACTTTGTACTTTCTAAAAACCTCATCCACAAAATGACCAAAATATCTATTTTTCTTTTTTTTATAGCACGCAGTGGTTGAGTCTGAAGTACATCCTTTTTTAATGTGAAATTCTCACAATGAGGAATACTAAACATACTGCTATCGAGCAAGTTTCTGAGTTTTTTTCCCACACTGCTGTGATTTGGTGTGTCTTGATTTGCATATTCAGAAGAGTAAGGCTTATGAGAAAACAAAGCCGTAACATATTTCCACATTAATAGGACAACAGACGGACTATGATTAACATCTTTATTTACATAGCTTTACTGCCAATAAAGGGAATTCACATTTAGAAAAGTGGTTTCATGTTGAAACAATCTACCAATCTTCATTTAAGTAATTATTCAGTAATAATCTATAGTATTTTTACATTTAATTACAGTAACAGAGAAAACTGAGCAAAAAAAAGGCTTGGAAATTGTGAAAGGAACACTGTTAATCTTTCAACTGCTTACATGCATCAACACATTTCCTTTTAATTTTAACGAAAATAAAGAGACAATGCTTGACGTTGTTTTGATTCCACAAAATGTGTTTGATTTCAGTAAATTTTGATGATCATGTGTACACTTTCAAGATCAGTTAGAGCTGGATGAAATCAAATTCTTAGTAGATAAGTGAACAGAGACCAATTGGAGGTTACTGAGTGTTACTCAGTAGGATTCTTTGCAACAATTTAAAAAAAAATTATAAATATAGGCTAAAAGGAAATCTACAACATACAGGGTTTTCAAATGGGAATGAAAAGTTCTGAGAACAGAGCACTGGTGGTCTTATTTTGTTAAGCTTTAGCAGAGTATATCTTTAAAATACAGTGTTATTACCAAAACAATACTCAAAAAGAGAGACTGATATCTTCCCATTTATCTCACCTGAACATCCTGTATGTGTCTTATCAATAAAAAAAGAGACAGACATGTTGTAAAGGTAGGTGATAGAAATATAATGAAGAAATGCAAGTGTGCTGCTTTGCAAAGCAACTGTGTTAATGAATTAAAACGTTAGGTACCCAAGTTTATGTAGTTCACCTTAAAAGTTGTTATCTTGGGATTAACAGATATCTATATTTTGGAAGAACTGTCTTCATTCAACTCTAGCTTTGTGTCAAGAAAAGAAAAAAATCAAGTTACCAGAAAGGAAGCAGAATCAGATTGGCGCAAACCGTGTTGATGTGCCATAATTTAGCATCTCTGTCAAATGATTTGGGTTGTCCAAAGCTGTTGTCTTTCCATGCATTTATGCAATCAGCAGCCAAAACATAATCACCAGAGCGACAAACAGGAAGAGTCGAGACAGAAACTGTTCATCCATGTGCTGTGGTGTCCCAGGGGCTGCTGTTTGGGAAATTGTTTAAACAGAAGTTATTTAATATATTGTTGATAAAAGACAGAGTGGTCAAGGTGAGATGTTTAAAACAAAAAAATACCTGGAGGTGGTCTGCCATCGTTAATGTTAAAAGCTGTAGCGAAAATACCAAATGGAAAGGCACCAATTCCAAATGACATTTGGAAACCCCCGTCTCCAAAGCCAAAGCCTTGAAAGCCCTGCGGAACATGTATTTCATCATTAACATGAAGACGTGTGTAGTTGAGATGTGCCGCAACAGCTAGTGAAATGTGTGACCATTCTCAAGAGACGTCTCTACACTTCAGGGCTTAGCATCTAATAAATCCCAGAGGGAAATGTACTTTTGCTAATGGATAAAACACAGGTTTACTCCGCAGCACCTTCATCACCCTATGTAAAGGTTTCATCATGAATGCATGTTAATCAACAGCTGACACTGAAAGCTACATACAGCTGCCTAAAAACATTTGAGATTAAGAAACTTCTGATCTGCTACTTAGTCATGTTATCATATACCTTTTTTTAATTAATATTTAAGTATTCTTGTTCATAGTACTTACACCACGGTTTTCTGGCTCAGGCCTCTGCCCTTGTGGTCGAGGAGGGGTTCTTTCTCTATAAAACAAAACAACATTTTGTAAAAGCCATGATTACACTTATTTGCACTTTTTATGCATTCATAATGGTTTTAGAAAATCTTTTTAAAGTTTGATATCGTTTATATTGTGATGACATAAAACATGAGGTTTAGAGTTGCTTTGACCTGAGAAAAAAGTACCCACCTGGGGTCTTGTTGACCTGTGCTTCCTCGTCCATATAAAGGGATTACTTTGTCTCTGCTGATGCCCGCTTTACACACTGGACACACTTGTCTGTTAGGTCTGGTCTCCAACCACTGCATGAAGACAAAGAGACACTTAGGACCTGACCTGACCGTCTCTATCGCCTAAAAACGATCAGTAACAATGCTTGTCGTTTAAAAATAGTGAAGAAAACAACGGTCGGGTCCAGCTTACCTGATGCAAGCAGGGCCAACTGTTTGAGAGGAGGTGCAAAGTAAAAAAGAGAGTTGACAGGGAAAAGGTTTGATTAGTGAAACATTGTCTACCTCCTCATAACAATCTGACAATGCAAAATATACATTCACTGAAAAAAAAAACGGCACCAATGTATCCTGTGTTCACAAATGAAAACACTGCATCCCTTCACCAGTGAATGCTGAGGGTTAACTCAGCCTCTAACGAAAAAGGAAGAAACGTGGCTTCCTGTCAAGGTGGTTTAACTTATTTTTGAAAACGAATAACGAAATTGTCTCTGTCACCACTTATATCAGACCAGATGTTTAAGCCCTGTCCTGTCCTGAATGGAAAGAGAGGTTGGCAAGAGTTATATGTGAAGGGATGCACCCGGCTACAGAGGCTGGAGAGTTTTTATGGAACTGACCAAAATGACAAGATCGAAACATTAACCCGACTATGTTAATTCATTCCCAAATTCAAGTAGCCTAATATCATAGATAATTAGAAAAGGTAAGGTACTTCTTGAAGAGGCTGAAAACTCACCTATTCAAGAAGTGCTACCCTGAGCCTTCCACTTAGCACTTATTGTATTCGTATTAGTTTGTTGCACTTATTGTATTCGTATTAGTTTGTTTCTGCACTATACTTTTGCTCTGGTTTATGCTCTTAGATGCTTGTTTAAAAAAGGAGATGCACTTATGACTTCTGGTGACTAGTAGTTCTCTTGAACACCTATGTTGAATACACTTATTGTAAGTCGCTTTGGATAAAAGCATCTGCTAAATGACTGTAATGTAAATGTAATGTAATAATGTAAATGAATGGAGATCCTGTGATAACTAGTTAAAACAAACATTGCATTGAGTCTACCACGCCTGTTGGTTAGACCAAGATTTTACACCATTACTGTTGGTAGATAAGAGTAAATCCAACATGCAAATTCCAGATATCAGCAATACAATGGATGTTATTGTTGGTGGTAACTTTTAAAAACTGATCTCGGCCAGTAGGAAGTATGCCAACAGACCAGTTCATCTCTTGTTCAATAATAAGAGAAAAAGGATTAACAGACTGACCCTAATGCTTTGACTAAATTGGATTATAACGCTGTGAACAGGAGAGACACACACACACACACACACACACACACACACACACACACACACACACACACACACACACACACACAGTAGTAGTTACTCACCAGAAGAGGTGTCCACACAGGCTGATCACTGCATCCTTGGCGGTGTCCAGACATATATTACACTCAAAAGTGCTGTCCTGGTTGCCACTGTCGGCCGGAGTCGAGCTGCTGGACCCGGGAGTTGGGTTTTCAGTGGCCGCAGTGGAGCCAGGGGCTGGAGGGGGGGCAGCGGTGGCCATTTAAAAAGAGAAACACTCAACAAGAGGTGGAGGGGAGAGTCCGCTGCCACCCAGAGCTTCAAAACAAGGACATAGGGAGGCCCAGCGGAGGGGGGTTAAAGCCAACAAAGAGGAGACGAGGACAGGCTGAGCTTAAAACAAATACCTATACAAAAAAGAGGTGAAATGAACAGGATCCACCGGCTGCTAGGTGAAGCTAGCTCCCATCTGGAGGAGGGGAAGCTAACGCGAGCAGCAGAAGAAGACTGCGGACAGCTGGCAGTGTTATTACCGGACAGATTAACCGAATATAAAGTGACGAACAGCAAACACTAACACTGTTCATCCAAAGTGTCGTTCCGAACGCGGTTTTCTAAGTGAAAAGCAAAACTTGCAGCGAGAAGTTGGAGATATCCGTTACGTTTAGTTGCATCACACATCCGCAGCACGGCGTTGACGTCACCCGGTAGTACATCCAGGGGGCGTGGCTAGCAGGGGGCGGGGCTAACAGCGTGCTGGGTATTCTGTTGCGCTCAGTTAGGCCTATCAGGTGCCCACAACGAAAAGATCCACCAATCAAGCATCAGTATTTATTCCCTTAATACATGAATGAGATCCCACGTTCATATACATTTTTTTTTTCCATTTTAACATAGAAATTGAATAAGAGCAAGTTTAATGTATTAAATTGACTTTAGATAAAACAAATACAACAATAAGTACAACAGTAGCCTACTGCTTTCTAGTAGGGCTACATTCAATCAAAAGGAAGTTTTAATTTACAGAACAGAATACAGTAACAAAAATGTAAGTACAACACTCATTTGTTTACTTTCTTTTATAAACGTAAATATGCATCAATTACTAATTATAAGATTAATTACAATTACAAGTGTTTGTTTATTTCAGTGTTTGGATGCTGTTAATTTAAAAGTTTTGATGGCCCAATAGACTTTTCACTATGTTTTAGTTCAAAATCAGCTCAATCAATTCAAAATAGCCTGCTTTATTTGTCCTGCAAGGGGCAATTTGAAGCATGCAGGGTTTGCAAAAATAACAATCAATTTATTCACACTCTTAAAAACAATATAAACACTAACAATATATATATATATTTCTTAAAAAGTAAAAGGTAAGAATTAATGTCTGAGGCTAATCCATAGCTTACCAACACAGTCCAAATGAATCAATGTGTTATGCAAATTTTATTTTGTGTAAAAATCAATGAGGTTATATCATCCTTACAAGTAAATCCTTGATACATACATGAATTTACAGTATACACAGGTAAAATATGCCATGACATGATTTTGTCAATATCACCCGCTCTATAATCATGTTCTGTAAAGTGAAACCATCCTTGTCATTGATGACAAAGGTTTAAACTTGAATTTAGATAATTTCCATTGACCTTGACTGATTGAAACCACCTGTCCGGAAATCCTCCACCATTGCCTCCTCTATCCTCGATGTCAAAGACCGCTTTAGGATTTGTTTAAAGTCGTTGCCAATGAACACATAGAGAGCTGGGGAAATTAAACTGTTTGCTGCAGCCAGGGTGGCCCCCACCTTCAGGCCATTTTGAAGAACTTCAAGGCTGTGGTTCTTTAAGTCTGCCTCCAAAAGAACAAAGCTATGATAGGGGACCCAACAGAAGAAAAATGACAAGATGAGCGCCGTCATGACTTTGTAAGGCTTTGTTGTCCTGATGGTCAAACTTCTCAGCTTCACACAGAGCACCGTGCTGCAGAACACAATTATTAGGAAAGGAATCAGGAATCCGCAGATGAATCGGGTCAGGACCACTGCCTTGTGTCTGGAATTGCCCATGTAACTGGTGTAGCACTGGGTGACCGAGCCGTGGACTATGGTTTGTCTGAAGATCAGCGAGGGCAACGTCAGGATTGCAGAAAGGACCCACATGAGGACAACAACTCCAAATGCTTTCCGCACTGTCCGGTGGTTATGAGACCACACAGGAAAAGAAATAATTATACAGCGATCGGCGCTGATCAGAACCAACAAGAACACACAGCTGTACATGTTGAGAAACAGGGCAGAGGAGGTGAGCTTGCAAAACACCAGGCCGAACGGCCAGTGTGAGGTGATCATGTAGAATACTTCCAGGGGCAAAAAGGCACAGAACAAAAAGTCTGAAATGGCCAGACTGATGTACCAGGTGGTGATGACGGTTCTTTTCATTTTCCATCCACAGATCCATATCACTAATAAATTTCCTCCAAGACCGATAACCGATATAATGATATTGACTGCTACCAGAACATGAGACAAAGTAGACTGCGAACTTCTGGAAGTCAGTAAATCAGTTGTGATGTTGTTCTCAGTTTCATTGCCTGGGGTGTAATCCTCATATTCAATATAATCCACACTCATGCTGGTTACTTTTCCTGAAAAATGTGGCACAATATGTTTATTTACATATATTTACACATAGATGATCACAACAATTCACAATTGTTATTGAGAAAATACATTTTATAACATAAAATGTACTCAAGTACTCACGTTATGTCTCAATACAGAAGCAATCGCTTGAAAGTGTGGTGTTCCCTTCCTGCTGAATGCAACTTCTCACTTCTGTTTCCTGGGCAGTGTTTCTGACGAAAGCAGAATCAGAATTTATATGTCATGGGGCAAATGAGAGTCTGACCTCCTCCCACTAACCAAAGAAATAATTCATTTATAATAAATGAAAATAATAATATAATTAAAATGGTGAGACCATTTTTTTTAGCTGTTTAAGTGGTTTATCACAGTCACAGAGGTCAAAACAACCATAGCAAATTATAATAAATATTAAAAGTCTTACAACAGCCTTTTTTAGTAAACTGTTGCAATATCACAAAGGAAAATCCCCTTTACACAATCACACCAAGAGACATCCCTTAACCAAGGGTGTGCCTACACCATTTTACCAGAACCAAAACTTAGGTCAAGGGGGATATCTTGTAAAGTTGTTTTTTGTAACTCAAAGATAATATTTTTTTTACAATAGCTCTCTATTAAGGCAAAATAAATGTAAAATATAAAAGAACATAATACACTCAACACATGTAAATACCACATCACCAAAAGTACCCATACTGAGAAATCACAATTAAAGGTCAATCGCAAATGACGAGTGTGAGAGAGACCACACACTTTAGAACTTCGGTTAAACGTTGACAGTGTGTTGTAAGTACATTTCCCTAAAAATCATATGATTCAGTTATGTAACAGAAAAAAGCTGAGTAAATCATTTTCAGTCAAAGACTAAACCACAAGGAACATCCCTGAGATTTTGTTTGCATAAAAATAGTCAATACCAATTCCCTTAGTCCATTTGTTAAACATAACGGAAGAGTATTCAGATCCTTTACTGAGCTAAAAGTACAAATACCATAATGTAGCCTATACAATACAAAATAAGACTAAAGGTCCTGCATTCTCAGTTTGATCTAAATAAAATACAGAATTATTTAAGTAAAGCTACTTGTCATGCAGAATGGCATACTTTGTAATCTGAATATCATAACACAGTGTTTTGCTATTATATGCCTTATGCTTTCATTTGAAGTTTGTTAAATCACGACGGTGACAAGTAACATTGGCTACGTTACAGTACATGTGACCAATTACTGTACTAAGAACCATGTTCAGGTATTTGTACTAGGCCTAACTTCATATTTCTACTGTCATTTCTACTGCTCAAGACATTTGAAGACGTCCCCTTGGGCTTTGGGTTGTTGTGACGGGTAATTTCATATCCTAACCTAAACTAAATCCTGAAATAAAATGTTTTCTAACTGGGTTAATGAATGTTAACAATGGGAGTTCTATATTTTTTTCGTAAACCGCACATGCGCAGATGAGATTGGTTAGGCCCCTCCCCCTACAGTGACGTCACGGACTCTCGGCTTCGATATATCTTGCCTCTGTCAAACTGCGCCATTCCGCTTGATTGTCAACATGGCGAGTACCGTGGCTAACAAGTGTCTCAGTCCTCTGGCTTTCCTCACCAGGAGGCTCTCTGCTCCGGAGTTCATCACCCAGTGTTGCTACCACAAGAAGGTAAAACAAATGCAGTCTGTTACTACAGGAGGGAGGCCGGGGTCAATGCGTGCTAACTGCGTGCTAGCCGCCGTTCGGCTAATGTTTACAAATATGAGCGTTAGCTTTGAGTAGTCGTCGCTTAATAAGAGCTGCAGGAGTAGGTCAGAGAGGTCACGTGGCTCAGGTATTTAATGAGATGGGGCTGGTTAACCATGTAGCTGGTTTTCTATATGGTTGTATATACAAACACCCAAGGTTACATCACTCTGGTGTCATATAAGGTTATGTATCCCAAACCACGTGTGAAAGAACGATAACATCCGTTTACATAAATTGTTTCGGGCCTGTTGGTCGGTAAATGAAGAGACGTCACTAATCTGCCCTTCAGATTGGCAGCTCTAATACTTGAATCCCATCCTATTAAGACGCTTTAAGCAGTGTGCTAGAAACCTGTACACCTTCTGTGGTACACCTGTAGAAAAGGTGTATCTTCATCTTGGTGTCGCATCTTAACACAGCGTCCTTGTTCACATGTTAAGGTCAAGTTTAATTTTGTGATGTGATCATCTGATGCTACTTGCAGACAGAGGCAGTGATACATTCAAGCTAGGCTGGTTAATGTTGGTAAACCAAAAACACTTTAAACGTTTGAATGATTTTAAATTGAATAAACCTTTTTTTAATTTTATTTTTATGTTTTATTTTTGTCTGTGAGGTAACTGTCTGTAAATCTGACACCTAATCTGGAGAGACAGTTGTGTATTTTCTATCATTTTGGAGATGTACACCAAAAATGTGCTTTAAAAAAAAAAAGAAGCTGTAAGATCATAGAGATATGTTTTAACTTATGTTATTCTACACCATAGAATTAGTTTAAAAAGATGAAAGATCAAAAATATGTATAACTAACTTTTGAGAACAAACATACTATAATTGCAAATATGTGTATTAAATGTAGTCCTTTTTATAGGATATTTTGTGATACAAGCTAAGCCACTTCATGTTGTCCAAGTCAGAGTGACTCGGCAGGAACAGGGGGGAGAAGGGCAGGATGCAGGAGTTGATTTAGTGGACAATGAAATCCTGTCCTAATCTGTTTATTTCAATGTCTCTTACGTAACGATGACAACTTGTAATTCTATTACAGGGATGCTTAAGACTTTTTTTTCCCCTGATTGTAGCAGAGTACAAAATGCCTCCCAGGATGATACCGTTGCTTTACTTCTTCACAATTATTTCAGTGTGGTGAAATAACTTTCTGAAAACCCATTTTGATGCGTTTTTTTATTTACTAACACAGTGTTTCCTGTCTTTGCTCTCTGAAGGTGGTGGATCATTATGAGAACCCAAGAAATGTCGGCACGCTGGACAAACACTCGAAGAATGTTGGGACCGGTTTGGTGGGTGCTCCAGCCTGCGGTGATGTAATGAAGCTCCAGGTATGTTTGTCACTAAACACGGAGGGATTACACCCTTTATTCACACACAGAGCCGTTAAAACTGAATTATAATAACAAAGTTAAAAGACGTTATAGTTCAGCATTGCCATTAAGCATTCTCCTGCTATTTTGCAGTTGTCTTGAACAGTAGCGGAAACGGTTATTTTAATCCAGTGGTTATATTTGGAGTTAAGTTCCCTTTTGGCATTTGAGTAAAACTTTCATTTTGACAGATTGAGGTTGATGACCAGGGGAAGATTGTGGATGCCAGGTTCAAGACTTTTGGCTGCGGTTCTGCTATTGCCTCCAGCTCTCTGGCCACTGAGTGGGTGAAGGGCAAATCTGTGAGTTAACACACTACAGACACTTCT
Source organism: Anoplopoma fimbria (assembly GCF_027596085.1). Classification (NCBI taxonomy): domain Eukaryota; kingdom Metazoa; phylum Chordata; class Actinopteri; order Perciformes; family Anoplopomatidae; genus Anoplopoma; species Anoplopoma fimbria. The sequence continues at coordinate 16,144,036 of NC_072462.1, read as the reverse complement.
TTCATTGCCTCTTGGAGTGTGTCATGTATTGCCTTTCCTATTCTTATTCATTCTGCTCTGCTCATTTCTTATCATTGACTGGAAAGGTTTTGTGGTCATACTTGCTGTGTGCTTTTCTCTCCAGGTGGAGGAAGCTTTGACAATAAAGAACACTGACATTGCCAAAGAGCTCTGTCTTCCACCGGTTAAACTTCACTGCTCCAGTAAGTTATTAGGGATATTTTCTTAAACAATGTCCTTCCTTTCCCAAACTGCTCCACACGTGTATGTATATTTAATGGATCTTATCGTTTCTCATCAGTGCTTGCAGAGGATGCCATCAAGGCTGCCCTGGCTGACTATCGCCTCAAGCAGCAAGATGACCAGCAGGGGGCAGTCAGAGCCAGCAGTTAAAGAGAGCACTCCTACTCTGAGCTGGGTGCCACTGTTAGCTCCCCGCTGTCAAGAGGTTGTCCAGAATCCTCACTTTCCTGCAGTATTGATGAGGCACACCTAATATGTTGATGACCAGTACACCATCGTAATCGTCATCCCTCCGTAGCAGTGTCACACCAGGCTTTCTGTTTTAGTCTGTGGTCCTTTTAAACCCTGCATACTGAGTCTTTTTAGCCTGTCACGTAAATGCACAAAAAAGCACTGTTTGGACTGTTTGTATAAAAGGTGAGCCTTATTTTTGAGATTGTGTTATATTTTAAGATTTCGTGCTTGGGGAGTGTTTAGTTTGAGTGGTGTGATGGAGATGGGGGATGAAAGCTTAAAGGCCGTATCCTATCTGCACCCTAAGCACTGACCTTTTGATATGCAATGAAACAAAGTGTCTTGAAACAATGAAAGGGTCCACTGGTTTTAAGTGTAATTCATGATTCTGTAGTAATGCTTCCTTCCCAGTGTGAAATAAAAGCATCCTGAAACCAAAACTTTGCTCAGACTGTGGTTCTCTATACTTTACTAATGTTGAACATGCAAACACTGATCTGTAAAACAGAGTTGCTGTTTGAATAAACATGGGACCATGCCACACAATGTTTACTGAAGTGGCCTCTATAGAGGAATGTTAAAGGAATTAGATGCACACTCTGCAAGCTGTCCATAAACTTCCCATATAAGAAATGTGTGTTCTACCAGATGTTGTATCAGGTTATTCAAGACATGTTTATGCTATGGTATGAAAGACACATCCAGGTTGCTGCATGCATTTCCTTGCATTAAATATAAACGTTGCAAAAAAACACCTAGGATTGAAGTTAAGCAAACCTTTCTGCATTTCCTTGATAAATCTTAGAAGCGTTTTGCTGCACAAATTGCTACTCATGTATTCAAAGTGTAAAAAAAAAGGTCAGAGTGTTCAGTATAGTTAGAATGCAGTTTTCTCTCCTGCGATCAGCTGAAGTGTAGCAGAGTCATTGTGAATATGCAGAGAGGGGGGCCGCAGACTCCTGCCGGTCAAAGGCTCCTGTGGATCGTCTTCCTCTGGAGGGTTCAGCTCAAGGCTTCCTCCTGCAGCTGCTTCACTGTCAGAAAGCCCACATGGATCCTTTTCCTGAGGGACGCTTGGGAGCTGCTGGTCCAGGATGCTGCCATCTGGTTGAGAGCTCTCCTCAGGACTGTGGTCTGATACTTTCTGACTGTGATCACTTCCCTCTGCAGCATCAACACATTTATTAGGTGTGCGCAGCCTCTTGGCAGCCCTCATAATGTCTGCATGCAGCTGCTTGTGAGAGTCCACTGGCTCACTCTCCTGCTCAGGAGCGGGTTTTTCTGGCACCTCATTAAAGAGTTTAGTACCTCCAGTTTTGTCTCTGTGGTCCACGTACATTTTTGAGGGGAAAGAGGAAGGATAGTAGGCATTGACTTTGCGCCTGCGGCTCATGAATACTGCCCCACAGATAAGAAGGAAGAGAAGAAGGATGAAAAAGCCTGCAACAAGGATAAGGAGCATGTTCTCCTCCATAAAGTCCACAACTTGAATCAGAAAGTCAGTTTTCACATGGGTGGGGCCAACAGGTGTGGTTTCGTACTCAGAGGAAAGGTTGCTGGTGGGCAGAGAGGAAGTAAAGATACTGAGATCTTCCTCATCAGTACTTCCTTCTTGAATGCTGTAAAGAGGTAGAGGTGTGGCCAAGCTGCGGCTGATGCAGAACACCACACACAGACTAATCAGATGAAGGCCCATTGGTAGCATGGTTTCCTCTCAGGATCTGTAGATGACAGTCAGTAACTGAAATGTTAGTGTGAAGACAGTTTGTGCCACAATTATGTTGTAAAGCAGTGAGCCATTGGGGGAAAACATCCATAAACTGCATCAAACCGCCAATGTTTTATACTGTACATATTTCTGCAGCACATCAGCCGAATTTCTGCAAATTCACTTGATTATACCAAAACAAAATTTTCATTAGTTTTTGCTGATTCGCCACAAAGTTAAATACGTTGGCATTTTTTACTCATTCAGATATAAGGAGTCGACTGAACCCACATGCTGCACAGAGTATAGAGTTAAAAATGTCAAGCATGAGCATACTTTCCCACCTAACCCCAGTGGTATTGGCTAGGAGATAATTAACAATAATAATTTGGGGAGGGCGAATAAAACCCAAACTATCTGTATGGCTTTAGATATAACTATGGGTATATTTTTCAATTTTGGTGAACTGGCCCTTTAACACAGCCTTAGTTATTTATTACAGCTCACTGTCCAGTCTGTGTGTCAACTGGCAGCACATCTCACACTTTTATTCTTATTCTGCTCCATCTGTGTGCAAGCTGGGCCACATGAGCCTCTGCTCTCATCTGGAAAAGAGGGGGCGGGATGTTTCTTTTTTTTGTCAGAATTAATCACACACTCACCCTAGACCAAATATACACGGCCACACATGCCTGTACACATGTGCACATAAGGCCAAGGTCATATGCGCACACACACATGCACACATGGAATTAATTTGACGATTTTTAAAATTGCAAAAATGGAGAAAAGTACTATGATTCTGTCTTCGGTCCACTGTAATGTCCAAAACTAACTTTTAGTTGTCATGGTCTCAGGCTAATTCCTCAGGCTGGATGCTGCTCTGAAGGCACCATGATGCTGTCACATCAGCAACTTCAAATCCACATGTGAACTTACATCAAGAAATCCTAAAATGCCCTATGAATGCGCAACATTCAAAGAAAAAACTTTGAAATGTCTGAACATTTTACTCACCATCCACTGTGGCAGAAGAAGTGTCTCAGTTGGCGTTTCCTCTGACGGAGGATGTGTGAAGCCAGTCTGTAGAAAAGTGAACTGAGAGAGAGAGAGAGAGAGAGAAAGAGAGCGCACAGCAGAGAGTTGCAAAAGCTCTGTGAGCCACACTACTTCTGCAGTTTCAGATTTCAGGCTGGAGGTCTGTCTGGATAGTACAAAAAATGTTGTTCACCATGAGGACAAATCCCTCCTTCTGCCTCTCCACTGTTCTCCTCCCCCTCCAGCTTCCTAGAGAGTGTCTGAGCTCTCCGGCCTGCTCACAGATTGTTCTTGTTAGGTAGGAGTTTATAATGTGCTGTGGGGGCAGGGACCCTCTAACCCAATCTCCGGTGTGGCTAAATGGATATGCAAGGCTAAGACAACACCAGTGGAATGAACAAAAACAACTTTATGACAAAAGAAAAAACATCACGAACAAACCCTCAAACATCCTCGTCTGCAACATTTGTTCTCATTTCAAATATTTCTCCATGATTACTGCAGATAGAGCCTCTGATCCTTTTCGCCAACCTCAGCCTCTGATGACTAACAGAAGGCCACCTGGGACAAAACGAGTGGGAGAGAGCTTGTAAGAGTGACCAGCTAATGCAGGAAGAGGTTAATGTTTCCTGTGCAGACAAAAAAACAGTCAGAAGGCAGAATTTTCTCCACGGACAAACAATTAGACTCACACACAGCGTGTGTGACCACTTTAGGGAGAGAGTGGGACTGCGTACGAGTTAGCCCTACAAGTTATTGTGTACATGCGCAAATGGATGCATTTTTGGCAACTCTACAGTGTTTGTGATCAGTCAAGACAAGTCCAGCTTTATATGGTCATCAGGAGAGTGAAATGAGGTCCTGCTTCTCCAGGTTTACATTTGTCTCAGCTCTGTTGATAGTCACCAGTGTCTTTTTCAGTTGCACATAGCTCAACGTGGAATGAAAAAAAGCCTTGATGAGCATTCAGGGCTCTGTTTTCTTTTCACTGGAAGGGAAGTGAGTATGAAATCCAGTCCAGCATAGAAGAAAAAGCCTTTTATAAAGCCTGTCATTAATAAGGGAACTGAACTGGTCCACAGAGTGCTCAGTTTTATTATGACTGTTTACCATTTAGGGACACATAAGGACATTGAACACCTTTAGCAAAATAGAAACAGAGCTGTTTTGTGTTTCACTGATTTTCACATGAGCTTTTGTGTTGAACATTTGCAGCACAAAGTTCATCTAAATAAATAGTTCTTATTTTGAATCTCAAAGTGAACAGCTATTTGTTTTAAGAAAGGAAAGGAAACACTTTGATAACCCCTTCTTTTACTGGTCCGTTATGTCAAATAATCATAATCATTAATCAATTCCAGTTAAATGCTAAGCTAGTGTGACCAAGACTCTTCAGATTTTTGAGTATTTATTTTAAGTTTTTTGTTCTATTCTAGTATTTATTTTAAGGAAATTTGTCTGGAAATCAACAACAGTCTCTAAACTTCGTCTCCATCTAAAATTAGTAAAAAATAAAAATGATCAGGCAACTACAGACCTGTAAAATAAAGAGTTACCAAACCGTTAAATAAGACGTTAGTTTAATAAATTATCACAATACAAAAGCTGCATCTAAACACACATAAACAGAGTCACATACAGTTTATCATTATTCAAATTACATCGTTCATACAATGAAGACTCAGTGCTACCAGGACACCACTTGTAAACTGAACTGTGTCTGCGATGAACACTAATCCCTTGACAAAACAAGCCTTCCTGTCTCCCATTGCTAAGTGAAATACCATCACAGCTCAGCTCAGGATGTTCCAAAAAAAATCTTTGATCCCACTCTTCATCCTGACTTAGACTCTTGTGGAAGGCAAGTGTAAAGTTATGCAAAAAAAGTCTCAACTCTTTCCTTAAATATACATTTGATGACCTTTTCCCACCAAACACCAGATACATTAATGGTACATGAACAGTATTGTTTTGGTTTTGTTTGTGGATCTACATCTCTTCCTCCACAGCAATGAATTGTGCGGCGAAGCCAAACCACCAACCTCAAATGGGAGGCACGAGTTTATTCAAATAGCGACTGTTTCCGCTTCGCTGACATCAAACAGGTCTGCTGACAATAATAGTGATGCCATTCAAACAAAGCGGTCATTTTCTGGAAGGAAGCTGCTGAGAGTGAGGTTATCCCCTCCGTCTTCATCGCTGTCTGCAGCACTGTGGATCACCAGGACTCCGTTGGTGACTGGATTGCGTTGTCTTGAGTAGGTGATGTTCCTCTCAGGCAGCAGGGACGAGATGCACATCATCTCCGTTGCCGGCTGAGGTTTTTTAATCTTGTACTTCCTTGTTGACAGCTTGGTGCAGAGGACGATGGTAGAGACCATGAAGACGGTGGCCAATGCAGCCAGGGAGGCGACGGCGATGAGGCAGTTCTTCGCCAGGTGCCGGGTGGAGCAGGGTTTGACCTCGGCAACGGGTGTGCTCTTTGAGACTTTGCGAGGGGCTGTTGTAGTTACCGGAGCTGATTTGGTGGTCAGGACGGGCAACTTCTTGGGTACACGAGGGATCAATATTGCTGTAGGACTGGTAGAGATATTGGTGGTGAAGACATTGGTGGTGGATTCTTTTGTGGTGGAGACTTTGGTGGTGGGGACATTTGTGGTGGATTCTTTGGTTGTGGATTCTTTAGTGGTGAAGACATTGGTGGTGGATTCTTTTGTGGTGGAGACTTTGGTGGTGGGGACATTTGTGGTGGATTCTTTGGTTGTGGATTGAAGACATTGGTGGTGGATTCTTTTGTGGTGGAGGCTTTGGTGGTGGATTCTTTGGTGGTGGAAATGGGAGATTCGGTTGAGAATGACATGGTGGGGGACTCAGCAGTAGAGCTCCACCCTGCTGTGTGAGGAAACTGTGATGAGGAGATTGGGGTTTTAGTCACAGAAACAAGTTCAGACGTAGACAAAAGTTCTGTGCTGGTAGTGAAAGTTTCACTCATTGTGGGGTCAGGTGCTGCCTCAGAGGTGGGGTCAGCTGTCACTGTGGTTGTAGCAGAAGCCAAGGGACCGCTGAGGGTCTGAACATTTTCAGGAGAGGTGATGGGGGATGACTCTGATGTAACTTCAGGCTTAGTGGTGGACAAAGGCTGCAGTGGAGACACGGCCACTGTAACTTCAGAAGCTGTTGCTGAAGGTGTTGCAGGAGCAGTCAAGTCAGTAGGAGTGGTGGGTGACTGTTGATGAATCTGAACCTCTGTAGGGTTTCCCATCTCTAAGATCATCGCATTGTGGGAAGGATTTGCTGCACCTGCAGTTGTTACCACTGCTGTGGAGGTGTGAAGCAGCTGTGGCTCTGTTCTGCTTGTAGTCGCTGCTACAGTGTTCACTGTAACCACGTCACTTCTGTAAGTGGCGATCACATCTTCCGTTTTTACTGTGTGTGGCACAGTGATCTCTGCCTGTGAAGCAACACTAATCTCTGCAGGCTTGTGAGGCTCAGCAGTTGAGTTAATGCTGCTTGTTTCTGTGGTGGAAGCACTCATGTCAGTCTCCAAAGCATACAAAACAGATATTCCCAATAGCAGAACCAGATACGTCTTCATGCTGAGTTGCATCATTGTTGTTTCTGAAATTACAGAAAAGATGCAATGCAAGACTTTGGTTTAGAAAACTATTCAACAGTTGTAGCAAAAAGACAATGCACATACAAAGCGATGTGTCATGTGTCTGCTAGTGACAGATTATGATGAAACAGTCATGCGTCTTTCACCACACCCAGTGCTACATTTTCACAGGAAAAACAAGAACCACTGCATTTAAGAGTAAATTAGAATATTTCTCTAAAATAATCTATACAATCAGAATCCACATTTAAAGTTGTTTTATATGAAAAGGTAACTGCAAACCGCAGCAAAGTTGTCAACATCAGATTTTCAGAAACTTCTGAAATGTTGTCAAAGTTAAGAATACATTAAAGGTATGACGTAAACAACGTAGAAAGATCAACCTCCTTTTTGAGAAAATCCTTAATAACATTTTAAGAGAACAGTTAGAAAACTTTATGCAACACCCTTACATGTAAGGAAGTGGTAGATTATAAAAGCAGAAACATGCCTATCCAGAGAAAAGATTTTAAATGCATCCTTAGAGAAACCGGGTCGGTGTCTTACCTCGCTGCTGGTGAAGCACATAGACGTGACGATAAAATCTGATAGAAGTTCAGCTCATTTCAGCCTCTCTGGGAGAACATCCTCTGAGCTCTGACATGCCTTCTGTATCACTACCTGAAAGAAGAAACAGGAAATGTTCAACCTCACACTTTTTTTTTTACTGGCTCTATATAACATTTTCAGAAAATCCAGAAACGGACAGACACTTCCCTTAGAAACACACAGCTTTATTCTTGCAACAACAAGGAAGTTAAAATGATCCACAACCGCTTAGCATCGGTTTTTTTTAAGATCTTGTATCTATTCATTGGCAGAAGATGAAATATGTCTTACCTCTCTGATGGAAAGCTACTAAGAGCTCAGTTGCTGATGTTTGCTATGCACATCCTCATGATCTCACCAATACTTTATATAAAGCAGCAGGAAGTACTCAGTTCTGTTTGTCACATGTCAACTACTGATCACTTAGAGTACAGCTACATATCATGTGGGTGAAATGCATTAACTCAGGAACTTCAAGGCACTGATAGTGTACCACAGTGACAGGATCAGCTTTATGAGGGTGATTATTTCAAGTGTAATACATGCGGAAATAAATACGCTGAAAGTCAAAAAGTCAATGCATTGAATGGATTTGAAGTGTGGTGGTTTGTTGCCTGATTTAGTTTCCTTGCTTTAAAGACAAATATGCAGTAATAAAAAATAACAGTAAAAATTTGAAAACTTTGACTCGAACTGACGGATCCGGTAACAAAACGGAAATGTTCTTCATGTGTGGAAATCATAACCATCACTTCCTGTAAAGCTGAGTCATAGGAAGATGTGGTTTTAAGAAAAAAAGTGACTGCTGCAGCTTTATTCTATCTAAGTTTACTGGTCTTTGATTAAAGTAGTATAAAAAGTACATCTTATGGAGACTAGAAGTGCAGTCTTATCCTAAACAAAAACATGTTTTTATTACCCAGTTCCTTTAAATATGACAAAAATTAAGATACAAAAAATAATACATTTAACAATTTTCGTTTTCATAATAAAATTCCTGGATGAGAGGTGAAAAGCATTTTAGACTGTCCTACAGCAAAGTTAATTTATTTTAAATTGAAATCTACATCATCTGAGATTGAGAAAAATGTTGATTGCCTCTCAACGGCTCTCAACATGTTGTGAGCAAGCCGGCAGCTTGCAGCTAACAATGCTAACAGCGCAAACTAAGGCGAACGCCCTGCCAGAGCTAACAGTGTTTAGTTGAGGTGAAAACGGAGGGAGGGTGCTACACTTCCGCGACTACGCTTTGGGTCGAGACAGCATTATCAGCTGTAACCGACATATGAGAGCAGTGGTGAGCGGTGGCTGTGGGCTTATTTGGGGCAAGCTCAGATGCACAAACCTGCACCTATGAATACACCATGCCTCCGGCCACAGCGGTCGCCGGTGTGGAGGCATTCAAATGTGACAATATGAGGAGGAAAATAAATTCAATAAAAAGCTGGGAGAATATATCATAAAAACTGAACTAGGGGGAGCCAGAGTCATCGGATCAACATTTGAATAACCTCACAAGTACTGCTTTAGCACCATTGTCAGGTATGAAAAGAAGAAACACCTGACAAGTTTGAAGGCTTTGGGACTGAGTTAGAGCTGAAACAATTATCCAATTGACAGAATATCAACTCCCACTGACACTCAACCTGCAGGGATAGAGATTGATAACAGCCAAATAAATATAAAGAAATGAAAAGAAAGTAGAGGTTTTCGTGTGTAAAGTCTTTATTATGTGCACAGAACTGTTTGTCAGGGGTTCAGTGAGACACAAGCTGGGTGAGTGGTCCCTTCCCAACACCAAATATGCACTGGAGAGGGCGACTTCAGGTTGACCCTTAACAGTGACAAGAGGCACCACTACATTTGCACAACATTTACACCAGAGAGATGCACCCCCCCACCCCACCCTCCCCAATAAAACCCAATGTTAAATTTCAAGCCCAGAAGACCAGGAACAAAACGCTTAAAAAGGAATTTTTCCACATTCATAAATCTGATGGTTATCAAAAAGCAAACTGGTGGTAGGAAAAAAAACAGTTCAACAGCTATTGTTTAAAAAAAATAATAATTCCAGCTTGACTAAAACAATCTACCAGGTTGTGACTGGAATGTACAACAGGAGAGAAAATAAATGTAAAAGCAGTGCATGAAACGGCACACAATTCATATTTGGCAACACATAAAATAACAATGGAAATACTGATGCTACATACAGTTTTTGAGTAGTAAGTACAAACTTCACATAAGAATGTTTTACCACAATTAAAAAAAGAAAAAAAAAAAGGTTAAGACTTTTTCCTTCAACAAAAATGTCTTTTCTTCAAATGTGAACATGAGCTGCGAGAGTTTTTCCTTTTCTCTGTGGTTCGGGGCAAAGTGTGAAACGGGAGACTTGATGAGGAAAAAATAAGTTCATCTTGGAATGTAGGGCTTGGTCTCATCGCAGGACGACGCCAAGCTCAATGAAGCCGAATCTTGAGAATTTGGCTGTGGCTGACCCCGTCCGTTCGATTTTACCAAAACAACCAACCGTCCCGGGAAGCGGGGCCGCAACTTACATGGTAACCTTGGATACTTGCTCTTCCAGTCTGGCGATTCGACGGTCTTGGAGGATGACACGGTCCCTGAGTGACTTGAACTCTCGGAGTACCTCTTCCAGTTTATCTTCCATTTTCTGGTCCGTTTTCTGGTCAAAAACAGAGAGAAAATTAGCTCCACTGAGTTCTTTAGTCGTCACATTTGGCTTTCAACAGGATGCTTAAGTTTCAAGTGTTTCCTTCGTATCCTATATACTTCAAAACCTATTCTCAAGGCAAAACAAGCACTGATTTTACAGGCAATGAAGTCCTCCAGCTGTTAACATTTCCCTTTGCTGTTCCACTGAATCATGACCCAAATACCAAAGTATGTGCTGATCCTTAACTTTTTCTAAATTGTTCCAAACATAATAATTACTGTGAGCGGAGGAGTTCAAATGTCAGCAAATTAATGCTCAGTTTGAAAAGTGAAAAGATTTTAATTAGAGGAAACAGTAATAATAGTCTGTTATAGGAACCTAGTTGTAAACAAAAATAAATCTAGAGTTGAAAAAGAAACAAACTGGGTAGTTTGACACTCACTCTTGGAGGCTGTGGAGAAGCGTGCTTCTTGACAGTCGGGATGTTTTCTGCTTTTATTGCGGCCTTGGTTTCCAGGACGTTCGTCTTGACCACTTTCAGATCGCGGGTCTTCGTTGAGACGTAGCCATCTTTGAGTGAGATCAGGATGGGGCCTCCGTTCTTCCCAGCGAACCACTCCTCCGCCTCCAGGGCGGGATCAGGGCCGGCTGTGTCGGGATACAGGTCGTCCTGGAACAGATCCGACTGGTGGAGAGGACAGAGGACAGGTCATATGGAGAGGACAGCAAGAGGAAAAGCACATGGTCTATAAAGCAACAACATATTTATGACTTGATATAAACACACACATACCTTACGCGGTACTGTCATGATGATTGGTTCACATTTTCTCTCGTGCAATTTGTAAAACCTAAAGAGAGGATTGAAAATAGGTGATCAATGTCATACACAGCAAAACAGTTTACTGCAACAGGAAAAACACATTAACATTAAAACAGAGACTCAGTTACAGTTAGAGTATAAAAAGTATAAAAATACTACTACATTTTAAATTAACTAAATTATAATATTGGTAAGGCAAATTATTTATTTGTTTGAATTATCTGTTTATTTAAAATATTTTCAGCAATGAGTAAAACAAAAAAATCCATAATGTGTGAAAATAGGGGGTGAACTTACTTTTAATTTACCTATATTAGCTCTGTACCTATTCTTTCTTCTATTTAAGTCAAATGAACATTTTTACATGAAACTATAGTGACGTCAAGAGCTGAAACAATTAGTTGATTAATTACAGAATATAAATAAGCAACAACTGATCGTAGCTTAATTGTTTTTTCCTTTTTTATGCAAAAATGCCCCAAATTCTCTGGTTCCAGCTTCTAAAATGTTAATATTTGCCGGTTTTCAGAATCTTCTATGATACCAAACTTGGTTTTGAACTGTTGGTTGCACAAAACAAGACATTTAATTATGTTAATGAGCTTTGGGAAATCCTGATTGTCTACTTTCTTCTGACATTTTATAGACCAAACGACTAACTGAGAAAAATGTGTAGATTAATGGATAAGGAAAAAACATTAGTTGCAGTCTTAGTGATGTCTCTCTTGCAGCAAGGTTTGGTGCATGAAGACATGATATCTAAAAAAAAAAAAATGGTTTAAGCTGTATTTTTGAGACGAATTCTGCAATGTTTAAAAATACTGTGCGTATACAGAATGTTAGCTCCACAAACTAACTGAACAAAAGTAAAAAGAAAAAAACATAATTACTGCAATACCTTGCAATTTCACATTTGTTGACATCCAGGCCTCTTTTGGGCATGTATCCCATGCCTCTCTGGGGCTCCTTGGTGGTAAAGGTGCTGAGGTAGTGAACGAACGGAGCCTCATCAGTGATCTCAAAGTACCGAATGCTGCTGTCACCCTGAGAACAAACACAGTCACAGCTCAGAGTCAGTTTGGGAAGAAATTTATCAGAAATGGTAAACGGAAACTGGAATTTATTTTCAAAGGCTGCCTCACCTTTCCACACAGGTAGACTACGTTGGTGTCGGGGTCATAGAAGGGCAGCAGAACTCCATTACTAGAGTCCATCTCTTGAACACATATTGGCTCGTCCATGTTGTCCTGGAAACACAAAAATAAGTATAAGTAAGCAGCACTAACTTGTGGAGTTGAATGGCAAATATCTAATCTAAAGCCAATAATGAACAGATAAAAATCATTTTCTGCCAATAAATAAAAAAGGACTGTTTTAAATTAGATCTGGAGAAGTAAAATCTCTTTGAATTTAACGCCCCCACCTGGAGTTGTGGTGTAATGAATATTTTAATTTTGAAAGGAAAAAAAACAATCCTCATTTCACATTCAGGCAGCACAGGAAAATATGATGGAAACCACAATATTTGGACTTTTATAAACAGGCAGGAAGCTTCACAAAGCAAGTTTATATGTGGTCAATCAGTGTGTTAAGGATTGAGTGAGATTCACTCCGGTGACGTACAGCTTTCCACAGAGCCAGCTGGCGTTCGCTCATGCGGCTGAATCCAGTGGTGAAGATGTTTCCATTCGCTAAAAAGATGGCTCTCATTGGTCGAGCTCCCTCGTGAGCTTTGTCCTTCTCCTAAAAACAGAAACACACTTGTCAGATTGGGCATGCCATGTTTGTAGGTGCTTTGAGTAAACAAGCTCGGTGGGGGATTCTGGGAAAGATCATTCCACACGAGAAGCATCCAAACCCCAAATCCCCGCAGCGTTTCCACTTACCGCAACAATCTTTCTTTTACGGGGGTCGATGACACGGACCTTCTTGTCCTTGCAGGCGGTGCACAGCAGGCTGCCGTTGCGGTTCCAGCTGACACTAAAGATAACATCGGGGTGCATGTCCTCCAGGTTGATCATGGCCTCTCCCGTGCCCACATTCCAAATGATGATCTGGTTGTCACACCCTTAAATGGACACATGCAGCACAGCCTGACTACACACACCTCTGTGTCCAAGTTTATTTTAAGCCCTTTACATCACACAAAGCAACATGACAGAAGGCGGCCTGTGAGATAATCGGTCAGATCTGGACTTCAGCTGTGCACAGTGGAAAAAATGGCAGACAATTACCTAAACAGATATTTGCAGTTTGAGGGCAAGGGGTGTGTACCACAGGCTTCAGTCAAAAGTTACCTGCGCTGAGGAGAACGTTGCGAGCGGTGGGATGCCAAGACACGATGCCGACCCTCTTGGAGTGGCCCTCTAACACGACCACGGGCTCTGAGAGAGGAGTCACCAGCCCGTTCTCAGGGATCTGCCAAACCTGAGTCAGAAAGTAAAAAAAACGGTTACATACCAGACATTACACAGATGCAATCTGTCCCCTAAAATCATTTTTCAGTACCAATACTGAATAGTAGACTAATGACAGTAACATAAAGCTGTTAATACAGACAGTATGACTTTGTCTAACTTGACAAGTCTGTTTTGTCACATGCACAGAAAGATTCCAGCTAAATTTTCTTTACATCATAAGCTTCAAAAATGTAGTAGATTACAGTATATAAATAAAATAGAAAATAATAATATATTTTCTATAAGATAGGCCCATCATTTGCATCTTCTAGATCTAAAATCAAACGTTGCAGTGGGTAAAGTGTAATGTAATCTGTTATTTAAGTATTTATAATTGCTTCTCTGTTAAAACACATAATAAACAAGGAACAAAATATTGAAGGTCATGTGGATCAGAGAGATTAGGCATGTTCTTACCATGATCGTGCAGTCCTCTGAGCCGCTAGCAATGACAAGGTCATTATGAGGACACCAGTCGATGTCCAACACTGGGCCCGTGTGACCACATACTGTAGGGTAAACCTTGTCTATACGGCCAGACTGGGAGACAGAAGACAACTTTGTTACAAAGAGTGTGAACCACATGCTCCTGTAAGATTATATCTGTCAGAGAAATATGAAAATGACTGACTAACAGGGCTGATTTAACTATCCTGTCCAAGTTATCATCAGTCCTTTGCATGATTACAAAACTATTTCACACTTTTGTATGACCATCACATAGTAACTTCAACACACATCTGTCCTCATGCTGGGCTAAAAACAGAGAGCTAGGGTAGTTATTGTACATTTTCACAAAATACACTCGGAAGTCAAATAAAAGCTGGTTATTTAATATCAAACAACATTCAATACCTAATATGTCAACCAGTATTTTCCAAAGATTGTATTTATTTGTGGCGTCAGCAGCAAATCCTCAAATTCACCAGCTAACCAACAAAAGCAGATGGCTTAGTGTCATGAATATGTCTGATGCTCTGGGCCGGTTATGATCCCATTTTAGTGGTATGACCTCATCCATTGTCGTCGTGGTTGTACATCTGATAATTATATACCAAAAAGTCACAGAACATTATACAGTGAATAAAACTCCCTTAACCCAGTGGCCTGAAATAATGCAGCACCCATCCCCTCTGTGAGTATCATGTGTTCAACGAGCCAACTGTTACAAGATACACAATGCATGCCTTTATTACCAGGCAGATTTAAACATTGATTATCTATGTTTTTTACTATAGATATGAGCCTCGGGGAACGACCGGTCAGGGTCACAGCAGCAGCGTGCTGAAGGTCTGCTGACCGAGAAGCCTGTAGGATTGATTTGCTACATGCTCCACATGCTATATTATGATACAGTGTACTGTTACAGTGTAACCCTTGTCTCTCTGGGTGTGCCTTACAACTTCTGTGTCCAATTTTGGTCTTCAGTTGCCAGTGTCATGCAGCGTTTAACAGACAGTTAAAGCCGCTATGTGAAGGATTTGAAAATACACCATCCCTTGACGCCCGACCATTTAAACTATTTTTGAAACACTTCATATGAACATGGACCTCGCAGCTTGACCGTGAAGAACCATCAAAAGATATTTTGAAAACCCTTGAAGGAAATGAGAAAGTGATGCAAGGCGCCGCTCACCTTTTGTAGAGGAAGTACGAGAAAGGCTCCTCCCCCACTGGCGTCTATGATGATGGCGACAAATTTGGGGTTGACGGCACAGAAGGAGCTGTCCCATGTGACCCGGGACACGCGGATGTCATCATAGCACTGGTCGTTCCTCACAGCCTGACCGAAGACATGCCGGAACTTGCTCTGTCGCACAACTCGCCGCAACATATCTGTTAAAAGAAATAATAGCACATAAAGAATTTGTTTTGGCCAGAAATGTGCCTAACCAAAGTAATTCTGACATTAAAGAAAATGTAATAAGGCTACAGAAAAGTGTCTATTTCCCCACAGGATACTGATGTTATAAAATATGAAAATGAGCACCATTCTGTCAAATTTGAGCATGCAGAGGAAGTCTTTGGGTTTGGTTTACTGCCAGCACAGTCCGTCTGATCTGAGATTATGCGTATGAGCTGTGACTGAGTTTGTTCCTGTGCCTTTGAAGGACATAAATCAGCTCTACTTACTGGCAAACATTTGAGGAAAACTGTACATGAGACAGGTTTTTCTTTTTAATCCACCTGTGTTTACCTCATCTTAGTGTAATTTCCCAAACCTGTGAGACTGACAACCATTAACAAGTATAACAGATATCTAATCTAACATATAATGACAAAATAAAGCCAAGGACTGTATGTGTCGGCCATTAACAAGAACATAATGAATATCAATTATTGTAAATCAAGTTAAAAATTGGACAAATGGTTATATCATCTAAAACAAATATTACACAACATTTAACATGTAATTAGTGGATAAATAGAAGTTCACAATATATAGCCTAGATATTGTCGATAAGAAAAGGTAAAAAGGGGACTTCTTGATTAAAAATCCATTAAATCAATGTATTGTGTTTATGTATTTCAGAATTTTACAGGACAGAAATAAACTGGATAGCTCTCATTTTACTGCAACTAGACAAGGTTTTTTTTATCCAAAAGAAAACACAACAAAATTGAAGTAGAAAGAAGACAGAATTGCCATTTAATGTTTTTGGGGTAAGACATTGAACCACACGTTTTAAGGTTAACTAATAGTATTGTATAAAAAAAGTACGCATTTATAAAAAAACGCCCTGCGGTGAGGTTTTATTTTTTACTACATGGCCTTTTGCTGCTCCATGATTCCGGAAATTATCCTAATGGTTGATCGGCATTTAATGATCATACACGTATTTTGGCCCAGTGCAGCCTCAAGCTTGTACCGCTCTTCCTGTTTCTTATTTAACTCTCATTAATACTTTCAGCTTCAAGGGAAGTCATTCATCAGTACGAGACAATTGTTTTCACAGCAAATTCCACTATTGGCATTTTGACAACTTCGTGAACGGTTTGGTCTAATCCGCAGCCAAAACATGAAAACCAAACATGATGGATGTTCCAAAAAACTTGTCTTTGATAGGTGGGACAGAGATTTTCCATGATTTTAGTGTTATTCCTTTGCTTTGTAATTATGTTGAAAATATAGTGTCTCAGGGCAGTAATTAAGCTGCCAGTCTGAAGCGACATACTGAGCAGCTATACAGGCTGCAGGATTTTTCTGTAGTTATCTAAACCACCTACTTCTTCACATGCAGTCATGGATTTTGAAAATGGAAAAGTTGAATCACAGCTCTTTTTCCAAAATCTTACTCAGCAACATTGGAGCCTTTTTTGCAGTTTTGCATAGACTGAACAAATCTTGCATCGGCAGAATACAATTATTATCTCTGATTTAAAGCGGACATTTAAAAATAGCTTTGTTTTTCAGATTTTAGATGTTTATTTTAATAAGACCTGTATTTGTGTAACTCAAGGTCGGGATTAATATTTATGAATGATTTTCTACAAATGCTTAGTTTTGTTTTTGAAATCATTATAATGATGCTTAGGACAGGTCAAATGTATTCACACAAAAAAAGTATCCAACAACCTTAATTCAGCAAAATAAGATTAAATCCTTAAAAGCCCCCCACTCACCAATTATATACCCACACAGGTATACATTTGCCCTGATTAGATCTCGTATCCATTCAGGCCAAATAAGGACAGGGTTTGTGATTGGGATTGATTTACACTAAATCTTAATGTTTCTTACATGGAGTTGATTTATGATTCTTACGCGGTTAATGTGTAGACTGTGAAGTCAAATAATTATTTAACCGTATAGAGTCAATCGGCATAACAGCCAAATTCTAAACGATCACAGTCCAATGTGAGGTCACATCAAATGACACGTTTTATAATCTGAATTTGGATGGTATCCTCTTCCTAAAAGATATACACACACACACACACAGCACACCCACACTGTACATCTGTATATGTTTCACCTGAGAGAAACTAACAGTTCTAAGGTGGATTGCCAGACATGACCCTTTTTATGAATCAAATACTCGCCCTGGATATAGTCGATTCACAGCACAACGTGTCACAGAGCCGTGAACAGTGATCCTGTTGCTGCAGGGCAGTATAGAGCCTGGACAGCAAAGGACTGTACAGTTTACGGCCGAGCAGCACAGCGTGTTCCCTCAGCCAATGCCACTGCTCCATTCAAGAGCAGCTACACTCACTCCAAATGTGCATCTGACAAAATGTGCTGCTTCAGCCCCTGCAGGCTTCAGTTGATGTCATACATGCAGTGTGTTGCTCCATGCCACACAGGGCATCACTGAGCATCATGATGGTGGACTGTCTTGTTTCTGCAGAGACAGACTAATCCTATGATATTATCATCCAAGAGTATAAGATAAAGAGTCATTTATCTGATATGTGTAAGAATGTAACCAGCAGCCCTGCAGGAGTCTGGCCTCCCTATCTGCCTGGACTAAATGCCTGGACACAACCAAAAAAAATGCAATCACAATCACTTTAACTCAACCTAAGCTTGTGATAATACTGGCATGGTGCGTTTTTGCAGGTGTATACTGAATAAACCAAATGATTCAATGCAGGTGGAAACACACCACACTGTGCTAACGTTAAACAATGGCTGCTAGCCACCATTAGCTGATGTTAACACAAAGCCCGGTGAACCCTCCTCCCCAGTAAATCAAGTAGCTATAACATGAAATATGAACATGGTGATCTGACTCAATAGGGATTTAAAAAAACATGCTTGCAGTTTATTTTAAACCAGGTTGTTAAAGCTGTGGAGGAGCTTCAGATAGCTTCAGATAGCTTCAGATAGCTTTGCCTCTGCAGCTGTGCCCTGTGCATGAATGCTCGAGGAGACGCTCAGTGTGTTTTGCATCCCAACCATCAGCTAGCCGGCTAGGTTAGCCACCTAGCTGCTAGCTGTTAGCCGCCTAGCTGCTAGCTGCTAGCTGCTAGCCGCGGTGGACCACAGCCAGCTGACGCAAGTGCAGATATTTCCACCCAGGGTTTTTTTTTTTTTTTTTTTGGCTGCTCCCATTCTCAAAACCCATCCGGCGAGCTAAATGGATGCTGCATCCACCCGGACAGACAGATCACATGCAAAACACACAATGCAAAAGAGACTTTTTTTTTTTAAGGCTTTCTTACCTCCTAACTCTAATCAAGATTTTCGTAAGCACGGGGGTAATCAATCACAACACATGAGTCTGGTAGTTTAGGCGCGCCCTTATCCTGCAGGACGGTGGTCTAGTGTCCGTCCCCTCCCGGCTTGCAGATGTGTTTTAAATCTCTAAGTGTTTGTAGATGCAGGCTGACCAATAGAGCATCTCCTGTCCGCTTCTCACCTGCAGAAGACTAGCACACGTCTACTCTCATAGTTATTAAATTCAATGGGGGTACGTTGACGAGAGGCTACGGCACATGCGCAAATGAAAAGATTTCCTAAGGCTGTGAATGGGGATGGGGCTGCAGGAAAGCTTGGTTCCTCGCTACATCCTGTCCGTGTCTGTTGAAGCAGACCTACCAAATGAATGCATTTTATTGTTCAGCTATGCAAAAATGTTGTTTTTTTCCTTGCAGCAGCATCTTTTGTGTCATGGTCCCTCTCCTCCCCCTCTGTCCCATCCAACCCACCCAGCCTGCACTGCTCAAACATATATATATATATATATTAAAAAAAATACAGTCTTTAATGTACCCACACATCACACATTTAGGGGAATCTTTTCACATTTTTCATTCATGTTTTCACAGAACATATTTGCACTCATCAGGGTTGACTGAAATTCTTTATATTGTGTTTTTGATGCTAACTATTGATACCTAATTATCTAGCCCTTCCTACAAAGTCAAAACTGTCGGTGGAATCTGAATATGTCCTTTGAGAGTGAAATCAATGTGAGACGAGCATTCTTAACCTTGGAAATAGTCGTTTTGCAAAACAATCCCAACTCAAGAGAAACTTACTAACTTCTTTTCAGCCGCATCACCAGGTCTTCATCAAGGTCAAGGAGAACTTTCATAATTAGTTTATAAGCCAACACAGATGAGCCCTAAATCGGATCCATCTCCACTACAACTGACAGCTGACAACTGAGAAGACCATGTGATACATCTTAAACTAGTAAGAGGATCTTGAATTGGGATTGTTGTGCTTTTATTTTTTTTCAACCAGTGAAGCCGCTTTTGTATGACTCCTAGTGTCTGTAGGCATTTTTTTACATCGACTTTTTACTATTTTGACCAGTGATGTGTTGATGACCTTGTGAGTTGGTCTGCAATTATATTTCTACAGCTCAGAGTTTCTGGGTAAATGTTGAGTAATTAGCGAATCGCTATCACAAAGACACATTCATCACTCATGAATGCGTTCAAAATTACTTATTTTAGGAGGTCATTCACAGCTTGTTTAAATCATGAATGGGATATGTAGAAGGATAAGTAATTTATTTGCTTCTTTCCTTACTTGCTTATTTCTAAAAGGTCAGAGAGTTTAGAGCGTTTCACAGTTAGCATCGGCAGAAGGCGGGGAAACATCATGGACAGTTTCCAAGACTGCCACAGGAATAATTAAGGTAGATGGTAGTTTGGGCTGTGGGAGGAATCTGAGGTTAACACAAAGAGAACCAACTACACTCAACCAGGACCCAGATTTAAAACCCAGCAACCAAGTCATAGATAAAAGAATGAATTTAGTCAACTGATTGATTAAACAACAGGATGAGCGATGCAATAATCATGTAAATAATACTGAGTCACAGTTCAGACCATGTGAAATGTTGTTTTGGGAAAACTTGCTTTGTTTTATATTGAATTACTCTCCAAACCAGAGTAGAAAAAGAAGAGTCTTTATCAAATTAGGCTAAAAAGTTAAAATGTTGTGTAACCACTAACAAGACTTTGACCCTGTTTTGTACATCCCTGGCAGAGCATGAATACATCAGCTGATTTGAAGGAAACTGTAAAATCAAAATGATGAGCTAATAGAGGCTAAACATCTCCTTAGAGCTGAGGGGAGCCATGCTAATATATAATTAAAAATATTGACGCAGATCTTTAAATCAGATTTCTGTGTACTGTTTATATCACTTATTACTTAAAATCTTCCTGATTTAATTTGACAAAATGAGTTGTTAATTGGCTTCATACACAAACGCAGAAGTATTTTAACTCAC
Organism: Anoplopoma fimbria; assembly: GCF_027596085.1. Classification (NCBI taxonomy): domain Eukaryota; kingdom Metazoa; phylum Chordata; class Actinopteri; order Perciformes; family Anoplopomatidae; genus Anoplopoma; species Anoplopoma fimbria. The sequence continues at coordinate 16,123,454 of NC_072462.1, read as the reverse complement.
ATAAACCATCCCTCTCATGTACAGGGAAGTGTTTTTCTCATGACAGTCTGTGGTATGCAGTTTAGAAAGTACCCTCTCGTCCTAATATAACAAACATCATGTGCTTTTTGTGTGTCTAAATGCTTTGATAAACCATAAATAAAAGACAGAACCGATGTCTCCAACATTGACATTCCAAAGACCTTACCTTTCTTTGGAAATTGTTGAGCTTCCGGTGGTCTCTCTTTGGATTTCTTTGGGACATCAAAGGCATTCTTCATTTGGGATACTTTCACACTGGGACCCTCCTCTGCCACCCGAACCAGAGCTTTGGCCCCCTCAGGTTTGACCCGGGCCTGATGTCTCTGCATCTGATTAGTTTCTTTGATGATTTTCGCCACAGGCTTGTACGAACCCACCTCACTGTTGATTCCTGCATCCCTGTCGCTACTTTGGTTGTCTCTACGCTTACCATAGTTACCATGGTTGTCATTGCTAACTCTTTCAGATAGGAGCTCAGGGTGGATTTCTTTTTCCCCCGAATAAGCAGGTTTTGGTCTGTGGATTTCATTGTATGATGTGACCTCAGGTGTTTGAAGAGACTCTGTGGAGGAAACACGATTTGGGGGCTTTTTCGCTACAGGAGGAGGAGGAGGAGGAGGAGGCGAGCTTTTGAATCTGGATCGTCTCTCCAGGAACACTCGTCTCTGCAACATGTCCAAGTTTTGCGGGTCTTCCGTTGGAGACAGGTTTTCCATACGCTCGCAGTAGTCAAAGTCGATCATGTCCCCGTAATGATCATCCATGTGTCCAGGCGAAAGCTGTTCCCAAGGACTGAGGTCAACTGACAGCCGCCTCATGTTGGTCGGCGCCGTGTAAGAGCCCCTTTCGTCCCACAGCAGGCACATGTCCTGATTAATCGGAGTGTTGCGCAAAAGATCTTTGTAGAAATCAAAAGTGTGTCTCCTCTTGACCCTCTCCTCAGAACGCAGATGATCTTTGCCTCTTCTTTGCACATCAGTAGACCTTAATTGTGCAGTTTTGAGCTTTATAAACGGGTTTTTTGGTTTCTTGGGGACAGGCGGAGGTGGACCTTTAACTTTTGGCTTTTCCTTTGGCATAGATTCATCTTTAGAATCACATGGCACCATTTGTGAATTCTCCATGCTTGTACCGAGTTGTGTCGTAATGGATGTGTCTCTCTCAGGCAACAGATAAGTTAAAGGTGGAGGGGTGATGACAGCAGAGAAGCAAACAAGCTGGCTCTCCCTCTTTAAGCTCGCGACCTGTGTCTTTCCATCACAGCCTTCATTCCCTGGCAGAAGAGGAGGGCAAGGGATTACACCGCATTGTTCCAATGAGAGTGGTGGATTGTCATGTAGTAGTGGTGTTTCAGAGTTAGGGGGTTCTGCTTTTGGGGGGTGAGAGTCAGCTCCTTTCCGGAACACTCTGCTCTCTTCTTTGTTGGTACACAAACTACCTGCTTTAGCCCTCGTAGAGACAGCACCAGCAAACCTGCTCTGATTAGACTGATCCGCTCCTAGCTGTGTTTTTTGTGCAACAAATCCTGAATCGTGGCTTTCTTCATCAATCATGTCCTCTAAATCATCACTGCTCTTTCTTGATCGTTTCACAAATCCGCTGTTGTTTTGTGTTGACAGATGCTCCTTACTAATGTGAGACACTTGCCCCTTGCTGTGGTCGTTCATGTTTTCCTCCCTCTCCGCTCTTCCTCTCCCAGTTGTCCCAGCGTGGACAGCTCCAACATGACCGTCTCCTTTTAGCCGACACCTGCTGCCTGTCACTTCAGCCAAATGTTGACCCATTTCCCTCTCAAAACAGGCTTCGGCTGAACTCTCAGCATGCGCTTCCACACCGTCAGTCGTGTCTGGAGGTGTGTCTGATCTTCTGCTGCTTTTCTTCTCATTACCTTTTTCTTGAGGGGCATTCCTGGAAGTTTGTGAAAGGTTAACGCCACTAGCAGAGGCGTCTTCCTCATCCCTTCTTTTAATAGGGGATTGAAGATTCTCTGTCTTTAACCTTTTGCCAAAAGTGATGTCCCCATCAGATGACGTCCAAGTCTCATCCTTCTCGAGCACCACAAAGTCCTCCTCATTAGTGGGATTAAATGAGGGAGTTGGACTCCTGGTTTGAATGTCACGACCTAACTTGCTACGGCCAAGATCTGATTTCTTCCCATTTCCCTGCTCCTCCATAGCTGTAGTCTCAGTACAGACCACAGTCTTACTCTCAGAGCCTCGTCTTCTGTTTGAAGTTTGTCTTGTCTTCTTAGGGCTCAGGGAAGTTTTTGACTCCTCTAAAGTTCGAGCGACACTCCGGCTCTCCCTGTCTCCTCCCACCCACTCTCCCCTGGTGTTCAGAGGGTGCTCCTTTTGACCTAAAGGTCTGATTGGCTGCCCAGTTTGGGGGTCTGTACGTGCAGAAGTGACTGTGAGCCCAGTGGACGGCCCGCTGACACTGATCCCACTAATCCAACAAATACCCTGAGGGGTCACAAAACTGCCATCGCCCTGATCCCTGCTCTCATCTTGCTGTGCCGTCTCCGACTGTTCGGTCTCTACCGTTTGCCCCGACCAGTCTGAGTTATCAAGCGACTCTTCATTCCTTTCCGACAGCTTCTCCAGCTTCTGGCCCATGGTTGTTGTTCTGTCTTATCATTAGAAAAGAGAGAGACAAATGTCAAGACAATGATGTAATGTGGATGGCTTGCCGCCCCATTCCAATATAGTGAAAACTCTATTTTGAACCATCGCGAACCGGTCTCTATTTTTGTATATTCTTCTATTCTGCTCACACTTGCCCCCCACATGTCTATCTCCCCTTATTCTGTCGGGAAGGAATGCTGTGGTGGCTATAATTAAAGCTGGTCTGACTGCTGCCACTGAGTCAGGAGTCCAAAAAAGAAACAAGACAAGTGAGATAAGAGGTCAGCCGCCAGGTGCCAAGGTCAATGTGAACTAAAAAAAAAAAGTTTCCAAAGACATGAATTATAGATCTTTTTAAATCTTGCTATCTGAAACCAAATGAATAAATCTTTATTTATAACAAAGCCTTATTTTTGGATGATTCGTTTTAGAACTGACTCTGTATACATGTCTTCTCAGAGGCAGCACAGTGCTAGGCATCATGCACTGTCAATTACTGGTTTGGAGAAAAAAGGCATGTTTGTGCTTCCCCTTCAAAATGGCTGAATGTTTATGGTTGTTTTGGTTACAGTGAAAGGTCACCTGGACTACGTGATTCAAGTCACAAGCGCTTTGACTTCTGAACCGAATTGTTTGATAGCAGAGTTTAAACACCACCGACATGTTGGAAGGTGGACGAGAGATTATTGCAAAGGGAAAACAGCTCAACAGACTTTAAAGTGGCATGTGTAGTATTTTTAGATTACAAACGACTGAATGTGCAGACATCTTGTTGCATCAGGTAGGTTTTCCAGGAACATTCGCTTAAAATAATCCAGAATCAGGCGAAATGCTAAGCTAATGTCCTTTGATTTTGTCGTCTGAACGGTTAGTGAGGAAAGAGAAGGTGACTGAACCTCTTCACCCTGCATCTGCAATCATGTGCTCCGCAGCTTAAGCTATTTCAAGCCTGAGAGGCGTTGAGTGACACTTCATGTCTTTCAGGCCCGTCCATTTATCCAACGTGCTTGTCCACATTACGTAAATAAAACTATTCTCCTTGAAGCTTGACTCCTGTTTATTTCTAAAGTATGATTCCTCTTGTTTAATACCTGTGATTCCCAACTCAAGGTACTTGTAAGTGGAAAGATTGTGGAGCAGCTCAATTCATTTGGTAAATCAAAATTACAATTTGATTGTAAAAATATTCCCATTTAGAGCCAGTTGTAACATCTGAACACCACATATTGAGAGTACATGAAACACTAGTTAGAATAAGACGAGAAACAACTGGAACGGGAGTGGATAAATTCAAATAAATTAATTGAATTGAAACAAAAACAAATTTGTTTACATTTGCTCCACATAATGGATTCACATGGGTAGAAATTCTAGAAATAGTTTTGATTAATACTAAAGTTAAATGAATCCAGAGCTCAGTTTTGAAAGCTCTTTTCAGTATTTTACATTGCCTGCATTCGACCAGCACCTGACTGAATTATATTGATGTAGTAAATTGTTGGCGCATACTGTCCCTCACCTCCTTCCCTTAGTTGTATTAGAGCTTTAATCTTTAACCAGCTGACATTGTCGAACTTTAGCTCTGGTCTTGTAGTACGATGAGGCTCCCAACAATCCTCCGACAGATGCTTGCGCTAGCAGCTTTAGGGAATCAGAAGTGTTTTTTGGGATGGATGTGTTTTAATGGCAGCAGTGGGAGGAAACTGTGATATTGGCTTGTGAAACTCTCTCCCTCATATCTCTCATGTCCCATTACTGTGTCTCTCATGCACACAGTTTATAAGAGACTTGTGACTTTGAGTACACAAATTATTAGCCCGGTCTCAGAATACTGTGCCCTTCCTTTAGAGCATTAAGTGCATGGCTGTACATAGAATAAGCTGAAATTCAAATAGGCAGTACTGCAAGATCATAGTCAGACAAATTATCTAGTTTGACAGTAAAATTTCCACAGCATTCTGAAAGGCAGGACTTAAAACGTCATAAAGCGATAAATGTGCTGCTATGTTCCAGCGCATAATAAGCTGTATACATAACCACAGGAACATACAGTGACAACATGTACAATACGGGCATTGCAATGGAGATTCTTCGGTCATTGAGGTAGAAAATGTTAACTAACCATTTACTGTAGCTTTTACAGTGACAATACTTCCACTCAAACAAATTAACTGTCTACAGTTATGGAAGTTATCTAATAAACTGCATAGTTACACTAAAATAAAACCATCACAGATTAAAGGTAAATACTTACTAGGACTGATGTTCTGCCTGCCCGTCGTCCTGTAGGACTTTGGTCTTTCGGGTAGATCTTCTTCTTCAGCTATCACCTGCCCCATGATGTCACACTGACTTAATTTGACTAACTCAATAAGAGAGCTGTCTGCCCATTTAGGAACAGGCGAAGGCCAGAGGCGAACATATGATTATAGATGTACAGCATACTGCAATAAAGGTATGACAAAGTTGTACAGTTTGCAATTCTACGGGGAAATGTGTAAATACAATGAAAAGTGTGGTGATAATATCGGAGCTGCAAGCACAGAAAATAAACTTAACTGAATTAGTAGATTATGCAGAGGAAATGGTTTATTTCCATGATAAACATTAGACTGGACATCATTTTAACAAAATGTAAAAAAAAAAGAAAAAGAAAAGTGCATTACACATGAACATTGGCAATGTACAGTACAGTACACAGAAGTTAACGAAAAACAATTAACGTAACAAAATCGTACTCCCAGGAAGGTTTTTATCGTGTTCCAGGTTTTCCACTCGTCTCAACCTCGCATGCTTTGGGGCAGACTTGTGCTCTATAAATACACTCTATAAATGCCTGGATCCCCCTTTTAAATTGCAATATGTCTTAATATCCTTCCACACAAAGTCCTCAACGTCTGGCTCTTAAGTAGGATTGTCAGTGTGATGCCTGATGCCTGGGAATAATGCAATAAAAAAATTAAATTGTTGCCATTTTTATTGGAGCCTGAAGACATTTGTCTAAATTAAAGTTGGCCCAAAGTCTTTTTTTTTTGCTGTGGTACAAACACGAGAACTTAATTATGAATACTTCTCAATACACAGTAGCATTATCAGTGCTTTTTCTTAATATTGACCACATCTGCAAGCTAATGTACTTATAGCAAATTGTTGAGAAAAATATATACAGACTGGTAAATTTCAAAGACTTAAATCCATCCTTTCTAATGTTTTAATGTAAATGATAGTTCTCATTCCAGCAAGTAAGGTTCCTCAGCCAGCTATTGAACCAATACAGTGTACCACAAGTTTCAACAATATCAAACAAATACAATATTATTATAGGCTATTAATAAATGGAAGTCCATCAAGTATGCGTGTGTTCGGGGCGGAGGAGGCTGCTGTGCATGAGCTTATGTGTGTTTGCATACATTATTATTTTGTGCCGAGTTATAGATTGCAAGGAGCATGGTTATTATAGGGAGTGAGGGTAAGTAATGTACAAAAAGCCAGACCATCAACACACTCACAGAAACTCTTGCAACGCCTGTGATGCTTTATGATGGAGCTAAGGCCAAGGTTAAGGCACTTAAATACAAAACACAAATTCAAAACATGAAGCAAACAACCCAACGCAGTGCTGTGGTCTGGGAACGCAAACAGAAGGATTTAGTGCTCACAATGTCAAGCTCATGGATCATGCCCACCTGTCAACGCACTGAGAACAACTGGCTTAAATTAGATCATACATTAAAAGGAAGAGAACATTTTGGGAAATACGCTAATTTGTTTTCTTGCTTGGAGTTGGACGACAACATTCCAATCTTGTTTGTGGTATCAAATGCTGTCAACAAATTTGTAAGTGCCTTACGTTACATCATGCTCACGTGGGGGAAAGAACAGCTTAAAAGGCAAAACCAAATTACTTAAATCTAACTAGTGGAGCAAACTTGCAGCTCCCTGTGGGTCGAGTTAAGGGAGGTAAAGAAACAGGGGTGCATGGAAGTTTCTACTGATCTAACTAAAGAAATGTTAAATCTACAACAAAAAAACAAAAAAAACAATACAATAACCCCATGGTTAATGATGGTTAAACAACTTGCATTCATTCATTGCACAGTTTTCATTTCTTCTGAAGCACTCAGATCTTTAAACACAGTAATAACACTCCCATGTGCTTTTTCCTGCATACAAACAGGCATCATTTAGTCCCTTTCTAGCACACCCAGCGTGCCAAAACACAACGTCAACCAAAAATAAGAGCTTGTAGAGAAACACCCCGTGGCACAGCAACTTTGGCTTGGTGGCAAAAATTGAACACAACATGCTTCAAGGTGTCTAAACATGTACAACATGGACAAAGATACTTGAAGAGTTGAAAACCTGTGAGTGCTGGACTTTGCAGTTTTCCAAATTGATTACTTATCTGTATTTAAAATAAAGGAAATCTAGTATTGTAAATTTCGATTATAACTCCACAATTCCAAAATGTAAAAATAAATATTTAATTTGAAAGTCAGAATTCTAATAATAAAAGTAACTTAATTACAGTTATTAGATCAAATAAATTACACTCAAAAGTGTGGGCACTGTAAGCAAAGAATGGTACCACCTCTGATGCTTTAGTGTTCTCAAATTAATTTGATTAAACGTAGCTATAGAGCTGAAATGTGTGCACTGTGTGAATGGATATTAGAGTTGTGCTCAAGTGCTTAATGTATACATGATTACTGTGTGTTCGCAGATGTTTGTGGGTTTAGGAAAAGGTAACCGGAAAGTTAGCTGCTTGAGGCATCATTGGCTGGGAGCCTCTAAGATAAATGAGTACCCAGATGCAGATAACTTGCTAAGAAAGTAAAAGAAGAATTTAAATCATGAAGGTGATTTACTGTACCGGGCAAAATGATATGGCTTTGGTTACATCAGGAAGTGATCAGACCAGGAGTGGAAAATAAAAATCACAATTGAGCTCCTGAATGTTTCCAGGCATCTGAATGAATGACTGTAAAGTCTCCAAACAGCTGTCTGTTTTTTTGTTTTTTTTGTCATTCTTTCAGGCATAAGATGAGGGGTTAGGTTCAATTCAAACAATTCATCATCCAACTGATGAAAGATTGTTGTCACTTTAACTAAATAAAGACAAATTTGAATGCATTTCAGTAGTTAAATAATATGTTTTCAGCCCAAGCGTGTTGACAATATGTTTTGTAATACTGCAAAGTCATGAATGGGGCTAAAGTGAGTGCTTTAAGTACATGATTACATAAACTTTAACGGAGGAGGTCAGGGTGAACCAGCCACTGTGCAGAAACAACAAAAGAGTCTTTGACCAAAACAGTTCGAGATGCTTGTGGTTCCGAGGTACAACACCTTACAAAGAGGCATAAAAAAAGGCCCACATCCTTTTTTCCCCAACATGATTATGCTTCCACATGAAATGCCCTTTCTTGATGCAAAAAGCAGCTGCAGCAGGGAACGTATAGGTGAAGGTCAGTGAGGATTCAGCTATCAGCGGTAGCATGAGGAGATGCTGAATGCAATCAAAATGGGGCAACTGCAAACATTCATTGAGCTCCTTCATGGATACTGTTGATGAGTTGGATTGTAAAACATACAGTACTATGAAAGAAGCATGGGACTTCAGGTATTTTTTCTTTCCATCAAAACCAAAGTGCTCGCTATAGCTTTCTGAGGACTTAGAAAGGAATGACGACCACCACTGTCTCTGGAACATGCCAAAGCTGTCTCTTGAGGGTAATACGGCAGCATAACGCTCATCTCCACTGGGCTGTGGGGAAGTGGGATGATCCTGTATGTGGTGTGGGGCCAGCAGGCTCAGAAGAGACCAGATGAGCCTCCATCAGGTCTGAGGGACAAGTGGAAGGACACGGGGAAAGTCTTCAGTCCTTACCTGCGCAGAAGCACTCAAGCTTTCAGCGAATGGTCAAAACATCCGGCCTCATCTGGATCTTAATGCCAGTAGATGATGACAGGACACTCTCTGGAAATACAGAGAGGGCTGTTGCAGCTTGTGACAGTGCAGCTATGAGGCCAGGACATGACAGTTCAGGTCAAAGCAGAGCTTCCTTTTCTGGTTCGACACCACAGCGGTAGTCATCTAAAAAGGCCCACAGCCATCATAGGGTTCCTGCTGAAGGTCAGTGGCAAACCTCCACCTCCATCTCATCCATGTGAGGGTTACTGTATTAAGGCAGGGGCCCCACTGGGAGCTGGCCCTCCATGGCCAAGTTTGGCAGCTTCTCAAGCTGCTCTGCCCTCTGTCGCATCAGTTCCAGACCAAATTCTATTCCCAGTCCTGGCATATGCAGCTGGGCCAGAGCCTGCCGCTGGAGCTCCACTGCACCACCAGGTTGTAATTCTAAACCTTCAGCGGGAGCCCCTCTGATCGGCCCCGTGCCATCCCTCGATATTTCTTCTCCCATGTCGTCCCCCTGTGGTTCGTCCATGTCCTCGGTGTCCACCGAGCCGCGGTCCGGAAGCGTCTCCTCACAGCTCATGGGTGAGGCCAGTTTCTGGCGGTTGGTCAGTGGGACACCGGGGGTGCAGGTGGAACAGCGGTACAGATGACTACAGGGCTGGATCAGGGTGGATGGGACGACAGCAGGGGCTTGCAGAGACTGCAGAATTGGGGTGGAGGCAAAGTTTGTCCCGGGTGGATCTATGCATATGGTGGGGATATTGCAGTGGCGGGAGGGGTTAAGGCGGTGGGAACGGCCCCCTGCTGGACGGTCACAGCGCCGCACTTGTGGTAGACGCAGGCAGTCTTTACAGGACTGATAGGAGGGCTTCACTTTTAAAGGGTTTCCTGTGCTACCACTGTCCTGAATGGAGTAACATGCAAATACAGTATATGGTCAGTTGCGTGCAGAATATTTAAATAATTATGAAGTGTGAGTTTAACACAAAACATGACTTAACTACAATTACAAAGCGATATTTTCTTAACTCACGTCAAAAGCTGCAGGGCAGCTGCGTTTGGCAGCCAGCCGGTTGCTGTTGTTGGTGTTCAGGTTGGCCAGGCCTAACCGGCTCTCCTCCGTCCTCTCAGCATCCTCCCCCGCCCTCCCCCCAGGCGTCTGAGCCAGGGCCGCCATCTCAGCTTCCTCTTTCTTGGCCTCTTCTTCGTCCTCCTCCTCCAGAGTGCTGATCTCGAGCCTCAGCCTCATGTCCTCCAGGGGGTCGAGGCGTCCACACGTCTGAGCTGCCGTGCCGGCGCCAGGTAGGGCTAAATGGGCCATGGGGAAACCCTCGTCCTCCAGTAGGGCATCCCTCTCCACGTCTTCGATCTCAATGAAAACTCTTTCCATACCTAGCAGAGGGGGGCCCCGCACTGGAGTGGAGGGCTCACTGTCTAGTGCAGAGTCTGACAAACGTCTGAAGTAATAGTTATAGTTAAGAGAGTCAAGCGGCTCCATCTCCAGACCCACAGCCCGGCACGGAGAGGCCCTGCAGCCTCCCATGGCTTCTTCCCCTCTGAGCACTGGTGTCTCCCCCGCCAGAGGCTTGCAAATCATCTGATCCCTCCTTATCGGTTTCAGGCCTCCAGAGCTTGTTGTGACGATGTTTACTGTGAAGGCAAATGTATTTTGTTTTAATACCAGCAGGATGTGTGTAATGGCTATTAGCTTTAGAGCACATCTAGTCTGGGTGAAACTGTAGACCTGCTCACCTTGCGTCCAGGATTCCCTCGTACTCTGCCAGCTGTCTCATGAATCCAGCGTTTGGCTGAGCTATACTCCGCTTCTGCTTTACAAAGTTGTAGGCTTTCTCCAGAGACCAGCCGTACTCCTTCATTGCATAGGCGATAACTGTAGAGGCAGACCGGCTCACCCCCATCTTACAGTGCACCAGGCAATTGGAGTTGTTCTTCCTAGTGGACAGAAAATGATTTATTTATTTATATGCATCTAGTTGGTGACAGTTAGGACGGTGTAGTAGCCATTCAAATATTCAGTTAAATCTGTTTATGTTTGGATTTGATGGTTTCATGAGGTGCACTTCACACGCTTAGCTTCTCCATTTCTATTTTTGCAAACATCCTTTTTTTTTTTTTTTTTTTTTTTTTTTTTTTTTTTTTTTTTTACTTCAAGTTAACATGCTTAGACAGTTGCATAGCAACCAAACTGATCGCACCATTTCAGTTCTCTCTCTCTACGTTACTCACACACAGTGTCATGCATTTGGGCGGGAGAAATATTCATCATGTTGGGTCACGGCCCCATGACTCAAGGAGAATACATGATGAGAGCCAGTCAAACTGCAATGACTTAAAAATGTCTTACAGCCACATCTATTAAAACCAAAGGGCTCTGGGGACAATCTGGTTTTACAGTTTTTGATCCGTACAAGTTTTCCCAGCCCACTGCTTTATTTTATCACGTATGGTCTTACTTGGCTTTGACGATGAAGTTGTAGGTGTCGTTCCAGTGGGCGAGCAGGTCGGTAGCATCCTCATCGTATACGCGGATGTTGTGATAAGAAAACATTCCCGGGAAGAAGTTGTCAATCTCTCTGGTAACATTCAGGATGTAACCCACTCTGCAACCAAAACAATTATATGTTAGTCTTTACCTCCAATACTTTTTAGTTTAATTGTTACCCAAGACACGTGTTATCAGACTAATGCTGTGCTCAAGACAACTCTGAACAGAAAATTTCATGAAGAAGCAGATGTCTGACGTCAAACAAATGGGAAAGCCCGCATTGTAAATGTTAAACCATGTATAGCTTATTTACTTCTGTATAAGAATAAAAAAAATGAACGATAAAATCAGGATTTAGTATGTGTGCGCACTATAAACTCACCCGCAGACACGTAGTTCTTCCAGGTTGGAAGCGTTCCACTCAGAGCCCTACAGAACCAAAAGACAGACACTTATAGTCAATAATTGCTAATAAAAAGCAGTTTTTTCAATGAGGTAAGTATAAACCCCAGTGTGGTCGTACGTAGGCGTGGTGGAAAAGTTAAGAAAATAATGGAAGAATCTGATAAAAAAAACAGTAAAAGGAAGAATAAAATAATGAATTAAAAAAATTCTCACCAAGTACACATGGTCAAAGATGAGTGTGGGTTTGTCCATCTGACCCAGGATCAGAAGCATCTCGTTGTCTATGAACTCTTTGTACTCTGAGAGGTTACAGCTCATATGCTGCTCCAGCTCGTTACGGATCTGTGGACGAGGGTTGAACAAGAAACACTTAACTTTACTAAAATAGTGTACAGCTAATGACTGCTACATTCTTAAAACATGGAAATCGTGAGGTACAGTATTATAGAAGGATCTGGACCAATCAAAGACATCGTTGGTTTGGCACATACCTCCTTCGAGGTGATGTTCTCCAGGTCTTGAAACGTCATGATGCTGCGTAGCTTGGCTTTGATCAGACACTCTGTTCTCTCCCGCTCAGTCGGCCTGCACATAATGAGTCAATACATCAGTGTTGCTGTCTGAATGAAAATTAGCATAACAGTGTAACATGTTCCCACAGCTGAAGACAAAGGGACAACAGCTGGTGTCCAAAGCATTAAAATACATTAGATTACTAAAGTACTCTATACAAACACCAGGCATGTTAATAATCAGCATCAATTGGTCTGTTTGGCCACGTGTAGAGCTTTTAGGATGAGTCGACTAATTGAGTTGACCGACAAAAAAAATATTTGTCAACTATTCTGATAATGGATTCATTGTTACAGTAATATTTCAGGAAAAATAGCAGAAAATGCTGTTTTCTGCCACTCAAATATGGAGATATTCTGCTTTCTCTGTTTTACATCACATTAAACTGAATATATTTGGGTGACAACACATTTAAAGACATCACCTTAGACTTTGAGAAACTGGGAAGGGAATTTTCAAAATGTTCTGACATTTCATAGACATTCAATGAATCAATTAATATAGAATATAATCAGCACATTAATCAATAATGATTTTTTTTGTTAGTTACAGCCCTAGCCACATGAAACAGATACTGTTGTAAATCCTCTTCCGGCATAAGGGATAATCACATCAGGTACTGTGAATTAAATGTTCTAATAACTTAAACTGTTATGTTACATGAAGCAGCCTGTGTGGTCTCACCGGTCGACGAACATGGTGGGTGAGTCGGGCCGGGTGGTCTCCAGGTCGGTCATAGTGTTCCACTCATTGATGCAGCTTTGCTCCGAGGTGATGCAGCTCTCATAGAAGGCCATCCACGTGAGAGCAATGCCCCCTTGGAAGTAGTTGAGCCGGCGTGACACCTCGCATGCCTTGTGGAGGACCTGCAGGGCAGACCTGCAGACACACGGAGCAAAGGCTTCACCATCACAACTCAGGGTAAAATAACACGATGGCAGACTTGTTTATTGGTAATACTGATATGTGACCAGCAGGTGGCACATGCATAGAGCTAGATTGTCAATAGTCATGGAACTGTGATGATCCATCCATCCATCTTCCATAACCACTTATCCAGTTAAGGGTCGCGGGGGTGCTGGAGCCGATCCCAGCTGTACACCCTGGACAGGTCGCCAGCCTATCACAGGGCAGACATATATAGACAGACAACCATTCACACTCACATTCACACCTACGGGCAATTTAGAGTCTTCAATGAACCTAAGCTGCATGTCTTTGGACTGTGGGAGGAAGCCGGAGAACCCGGAGAGAACCCACGCTGACACGGGGAGAACATGCAAACTCCACACAGAAGGTTGTCTGGCCCGGGAATTGAACCCGGGCCCCTCTTGCTGTGAGGCGACAGTGCTAACCACTACACCACCGTGCAGCCAACTGTGATGATGTTATTTACCAAACCAAGAAAATTAACAATTTGCATGTTGTCTATGGAGTAAAGAACACCAGCACAAAGGTAGGGAGATTTTCTGTAGCATTAACCTCTCCATTGATGGATAGCTAGTCAAACACATTTACATGTTTTCATTTACATATTCATGAAGTCCTGGAATTCAAGAAACGAAGAAATCGTATGAATGTTAAACTCTTATGTTTATTGACATAAATAGTAGAAACAAACAATATTCTAAGAAATCTCTTATATCCCTTAAATTGATAGGATTGGGATTTTGTGCACATGTTCGTTTATGTTAATGTTGCCAAGTGCAAAGCCCCAATGTTGGCCAAAGTCTAAAGTTATTTATTACCTTTTTTAAAAAAAAGCTGCTACTTGATCCGTTAATTAAAACTAGGCTAATCTCACCCTTCAGCTTTTCAGTACCTTCACACTGGCATAAAAACTGGGTATACAAAATCTGAAAGCTCCAATTAACTTGAACATACCATGAGGTCTGGTACACATGTTTTCATCTACTAACGTGAGAGTAAACAACATGTATCCAGCATGGTCAACGCTTGTTTTCCTCGTGTCCACACACAACAAACACACACCGGTAACCCCGGGTAAACACGAAGGAGTCACTCACCACATGGCCTGCACAGAGACAGGCTTGAAGACATGTGACCGCCCTGCCGTGTTCACGCTGAAGCCTCTGGTTGAAGAAGAGGAGGAGAGAGAAGATCAGTTTAAGTTTGGGTGTAGATGCGGAGAGCGATCAGGGGATTGTAAACACAGACTGGACACGGCTTGTTCATGGGGACTATTCAGGACACCAACCAGTGGAACATTCCTCCACTGTACAGAGACAATGTTAACAGGTCAGCAAGAACTGTTCTCACACACATGCAGAGAGAAAAATGCATGTAATTCACTCTTCTGCCACTGGTGGGCAGAAAAACCTAAAAAGCAGAGAACCACCAAAATCATGCAGCTGGAAGCCCACCTGAATATCAGCAGAAATGACAAACTGAAACTTACCCATCTCCATCTAAATGTATGTTGGAATCACTCCACAGCGGCAGCACCATCCCAATGGAGCAATTTTTACTGTAGATCACAAAGATTTAAGAATACAATTTGAATAGGTATAATAATCAGATAAAACTGCACTAAATGTTAGACAGCAGAGGGATTCATTACCTGTCCTTGTCTGTGAAGTCCATCCCCACCACGATGTTTTCCTCTGTATCCTGATGGCCGTTGGTGTAGATGACGACCATGTAGCGCACCCGGTCTGACCTTCCGCTCTCTAACCGTACCGCCTGTGGAACAGAAGGAGAGCATGAAACAGTCATTTTTGTGCCAAAACATATGTGACGGCATGAAAAACAACAAACCTTAGACTCTTTACTCTCAGTAAACAACACTTTTCTAAAATGGTTTAGTGAGTAAGAGAATTAACAGTTGTGCTGTAATAACTTCAAGTGTACAGCACCCACACAAACGAACATACTATCCATATACTTTTGAAAATAAATAAATGTGAGGGATGAAGTGTGTGTGTGTATGAAGTATCATACTGACCAGCTTAATGCGATCTTCAGACCGGAGGATCTTAAACATGACCTGCAGGTGTTGAGGTAAATCACCTGAAAGTGAAACACACTTATTAGGAAGTCTTATTAGGAAACTGAGTGAGTGTACTGCAATTCAATGAGAAGCATAGTTTAGTTGTTTAGTGTTTTAGTCATTTTTGATTAGACGAGTCTAGGTCTTCATCACAGTCTGGATGTCCAAACTGGACTCCAGTTTACCAAGATCCTGACAGAGAAAAGTATTTACCACCACTGCAGTACGAAACTAAAACTGCCTTAAATAAGCTGAAAAAATATGACCAAGTTCAGCGTTAACAAAACAGAGAAAACAATACACACTTTAATCGCTGACAGGCTTCACTGCAGAGACACACAATTTCTAACAAAAAAACTAAAGGTCAAGTACAAACTGATCATTCAGTTTTTCTATTCCACATTCATTTTTGTTTTTTTCTCCAGTTGGAGGAAATATGCTTGTGGATTTCTCTCAATGAAGACAAATCTAAACCCTGCGACCTTCCAGCTGTGCTAAGCTAAAGCGTTAGCGAGTAACACATGAGTCCTGTTCAAACAGGCTCCTGTATTGTCCCGCCTTTGTCCTCAAATGACATCAGGCTCAACAAGATGTCATATTAATAAACCTGTAAACAGTGAGCATCTATGAAAGAGCCCCATCACTCACTGAACGCTTTTATTTTTAGATTGTGCATGATAATGCTGCATTTTAACATCCCTTTGACGTGCAGACAAACATCAGCAGCATGATTATGTAATAAATAATGTCAAGTACCAAGAATTCAAAGAGTTAAAG
The DNA here is from genome assembly GCF_027596085.1 of Anoplopoma fimbria. Taxonomy (NCBI): domain Eukaryota; kingdom Metazoa; phylum Chordata; class Actinopteri; order Perciformes; family Anoplopomatidae; genus Anoplopoma; species Anoplopoma fimbria. The sequence continues at coordinate 16,107,621 of NC_072462.1, read as the reverse complement.
AACAGATACTGTCTATGCCTTTCTTTAAAATAACTTTAAGCTAACAGCTTGATCTTGTTTGAACTGATTTGTGAGCATCCCCTTGTGTTAAACCACAGGTCACTTCAGGTCAGACCACAGTTTAGAATAAACGCAGACAAACCCACGGAAAGAAACGCCACCTCAGCAAATACAATTTTCCTTTTGTCTGGAGCTCAAGAAACAAAGCTTCTTCTGTGCAAGTTTGTTCCTACCTGCATGTTTGTGGTGGGTCGGGGTCTTTGGTCCTTGTGCGCTGCCGCCCTGCTGCAGAAAGAGGGCGGCTCCTTTGACCATGAAGAAGCTCTCACTGAGGCTGGAAAAAGGCAGACGTGGAAAATACATTGAGGGCTACTGAAATCTTAACAATGGCCATAAAGAACTTATTTTTTACAGTACAGTGTTGACACTTTTGATTGGGTTGATAATGTTTTCCCAGTTGAACCACTCTTAACCAAACGAGTCGAACCCAAGTGAGGTAAGGATTTATCGTTTCACCTCTTTCTTTTCAAAAGGAGAGTTATATACCAGGATAGACCGAAGAGAGATAGGGGACTGATTTGACTGATCTACTGGCTTGCACAGGTACAGGTGTACTTAAACACATTGTTGTCGGATTCCCTACATAATCCAGCTCAGATATCTCCAGATTCCAGTCATAAAACCAAACTGACTAGTTTACTGGTTAAGAAATCAGTCAGGTTGCAAGAAGTTGCAGATAACCGTCTTAAAATACCCTCTAGGTGGGTCATCAGAGTAAACTGGCTGCACCAGAGAGGTCGGAGTGCTTAACACCATGGACCCATTCCATATCTCCACAACCTTTTTTTTGCTTTAGACTTAAATGGAAAGAAGACGGAAAAACAGAAAAACTATTTTTTATGTTTTTTCCATATGTGGCAGATGTGAGTTTTTTCATGTATTTTAACAGTTTACAATATTTCTACAATCACTGTTTCTAATCTAGAACCAGATCTTTACTAATCATTATAAACTAATCTGAATCAACTGTCAACCTCTTTGTTTTTCTATTCCCTGATTAGCAAACAAATGTATTCTCACACATTTGAAGGAAACTACTGTCACAATCATTAAATGTGGCTGGACGACTTAATTATTACCCTTCATTTAAAAGACATTATGAAATTATTTTGAAAAACAAAATTTAAGCAAAAATAGAACCAGTGTTATCGGTATTTGACCTTAACTGCCAAATAAAAAAATGTTTAGAAATAAAACTATTTAATGTCCCAAAAAGGTAAAAAATGCCCAACAGAAATTCCCAGTACCTAGAGTGATATCTTCAAATTGCTTGTCCTTTTGGACTATCAGTCCCAAACAAAAATATATTTAATTTACTATCACATAAGAAAAAGAAAAGCAAATCCTCAAAACTGAGAAGCTCAAACCAATGAATGTTTGGCAAAGAATCAAAATTTCCAAAATCAATTTTCTGTCGATCATCAAATAAGTCATCATGGCGTAAAAATCCCATTCCCAATCATGTAGGTTGTTCAAGAATTGCAATGAACAAAGTTGACCTCTGCTGTTTGTCAACCCCAATATCTCCCCTCTTCCCTGTCATTCACCAGCTGCTCTAATAAAAAGCTAATAAAGCCCCCAAAAATAATCATAAAACAAAAAGACATGTCTGCAGTCTGGATACTGTACGCACAGCGAGCAGCCAGGTGTAGGCGGCGTACTTATTAAGTCCTCATTGGTTCAGCGAGCAGGACGGAGGGCTCATCAGTGGCTGAAAGTCAGCAGAGATCTGATGCAGTGACTTTTACAGCTCTGTGTTTTTATAGCATGATTAACAGACGCCTCCTGCATGGGTCCGCTGACCTCCGCTGAATCAAGCCTGACACCACGACTATCCAAATGTGCTCCGACTTAAAGACTTCCTCTCCTGTCGAAACCCGTATTGGATGCAGGACTTGTGGGTCACGACTTTGTTACGAGGGCTGCAGTGAAGCAGGAGGAGAGCTTTAGCATCTTTTCTCACACAGAACAGAGTGCAGCTTTGTTTAACCTCAGTCTCGTTCCCCTGTTCCACCAACACACACAAAGCCTGGTATGACTGAGTGGGACCATCACAAGGCCTTTTGTTTCAGCTGCCCTGCGACGCAGCATCACTATTTCTTTTCAAATATATGTAGAATAAATAAGAATTGGAGAAAATAGTAAATTAATCACAAGGCAAGATGTGAAATCATTACGTTAAGCAAATGTACGCTACACTTGAGAGTTTTGTTGATTTCAAAAGCTTCAAAAAACTTCAAACTCTTCTCAAAGCTCGATCAAAAAATACTTTTTCTTATCTTAAAACTTGAAGCATTGAAAAACTAGAAAACCTCTCAGAGTTAAAGCTTTTAAATGTGGATGACTTTCCTAAAAATGTAGTTTCCTTCTGCTAAATAAAACTAATCACACTGTGACATCATAATCTATTAAACCTTGACCGCCAACTCTAAACATCCCACACTGCCAGTAAGCATTGACTTTCTCTAATAAGGTTTCACTATCAAGTCTGCTATCGACTTTTTGTTTGTGTCGCTGTGAGAACTTACATGCGACAGATCTCCCTCCGAGTCAAAGCGGCTTTCTCCACAAAGTGAGGCAGTACGGTGAGCATGGCTTTGTGGGAAGGTTTCACTACTAGATGCATCCTGCTAGTAGTAAGTGGACTATTTACAGTCTCCTCAGAAAAAAAAAATCTAATTTAGTCTCCTCTTATTACAATCCTCCCATCCATCTTCTACACCTGGGTATTCCTGTTAGTCAGGAGACAGCAGCTTCTTCTAGCGGATTAACTTCTGTCCCCGTGGTCTTGGTCTAACAAGTCCTTCCTCTTTGACTCCCGCAGCTCTCTCGGTCCTGAAGTCTCCTCGTCTGCGCTGCCCTCTCCTCTCAGTCTCTCCTCACTATCTCCTCTCAACAGCACGTGCTTCGGCTATCAGCTCTCCCTACGCAACACTCTGCCACAATACCATCATTCATGCACTGTGAAGCACTGGAAACGTTTCTTGGCGTCAATCTCAAGCCTGACATGCAGAATTCTAAAAGAAGACTCTACGCTGATGAATTACTGAGCCACAGAAACATGTTACTCATGTAGACACTCCAGACAAGGCATGACATGACTGTTTCAAAAGTGAATGACCCACACACACCCACACACTCACACACACCCACAGTGAGCACAAAGACAGAGTCTGTGCCAAAGCTCTACTGACACATATCTTGACTTCTGTGACGTTGGGTTGAGTAAAGAAAAGCTTTGTGAACGCGCAGGAACAACAATACTCTCCGTTATGTAACTGATGAAACATTTTAAAAACGTTAAATCAACTGTACTTCCAGCAGGTTTTTCTCCTTGACAACAGCGAGAAACTGAGGGCCGTTACAGAAAATAATGTGATTCTTCTGTATTTTCAGGACTGATGTCTCAAGTGACTCATCACCTCCCAAAGCAGTTCTTAATGATCAAGTCAGCATGCGTCTTTGGCAATTCATTGCATACAGTCATTTGATGTGTTTCTGTCTTTCCCAGTTAGTGTGTTGTTTAAACCCTTCTTCCAGTTAAAGAACCATTACACCAATTATAGAATCAATTGTGCAACATGCATATGGTAGAAACATGACCAAACTAGAGACTCCATCTTGGGATGGAATCACACCAGCCGTGACACCAATTTTGGCGTAAAGTGGGGGACCAATGGCACCTTCTCCACGTCACAGTAAACTGAAAATCTAATCTAGAAACGTATATGTAAAAATAAAAAGTACTGTATTTCATGATGTCATCCTTTTATTAACTAAGCAAATGTATCTGTACTGTTTACTTCCTGGTTTCCAAGGAAATATGGATTGAAGCTTTAACTGTTTAAGCCTGAAATGTTTAAATTGGAGCTAAAACCGTGTTGTTAAGATGACATTTTTTAATTTAGTTGTTTTCAGTCATACTAATGCTACCTTCTCAAATACAATCATGGACTGAAATTATTGCTTGAGACATCAATGTCTGCTGGCATTTCCCCTTGTTGCTCATGCAGCGTCAGAGGACCCACTGACACCAAAGACAAAACTATAAAATGAATTCCACAAATCAGAAGCACAATAAGTTTACATTTCTTTGTAAATAAATTTGAAATCCTGCAAGAACTCACAATACATGACTGTTTAAACAAAAAGATCTTACCTCTGATTATTTTTCCGCTCATCATCACTTCCAAAATCCTGAAAGACAAAAAAACAACGAAGAGAATATAAAGACAGAGTGACGTTGTGTAACGGCAGTGTTGAATGAAAGTCGAGGAAAAACTGAGGGGGTGGGGGGGTATATGTTTTTCGTCATCTTTGTGAATCTAATCTGTGTAGCTGCAGTCCAACAGAACTGGAGAGTTGTTCCTATTTAGTCCCAGACCGGATTAGTGAACAGAGACCACTGCACTGTGAACATGTCACTGTTGTTTGGGTCATCTGGAGGCCGACATTCATTGTTAGTATGATACATCATTACTGCCGCAAAAATATTTGTTCGCTGTGTAAGTGAGAGACTGAGCTGCAGAGCCACATGGGCACAATGTATTCAGGAAGTGGACCTTGATACATTCATGTTTTGAAATCTTTAAGAAGTGAGTACAGTAGCTCAAATTGATGTTGAGGACCAGGCAATTGGAGAGAAGCATGCTGGCGCCAACTGCTGGTCCTGTCCTGTCAGTGTTGTGATCTCATCTGCTATAGTGACGACCGTAGAATCATTAGGATGCCATCAAACCGCAGGAGTTCAGCAAAAAAATAAAATAAACCACATGCAAGCATCACACCCATTCACTTTTCCTTCCTGCTGTCTGACTCTTGCAGAATAGTGAGCTGTTATGCAGAAAGTGATGTTAAAAACCCAACTTCTCATCAGACGAAGAATGTCACTGCTTGTTTTTTTTAGTGTCTCAGCTCAGTCAGACTACTTCAGAGCACATAATCCACTTTCCCAAAACTAGAAACTAGAGCACTAACCCTGGTGTTATGATTTCATTTAGATGTTGAATCTGGCACCGCTCCACATTTGAATAAGAGTTACATATGGGATTTAACATCTGATTCACAGCCTCAAACTCCTCAAAGTCAACATTACTTCTTGTTGTCAGGAGATGAACTTGACATGTTTTCTAAAGCTAGAAAATAACATACTCTCTTTTTTAATTGTGCCCCAAAAAAATAGAGGTTAGTAAGATTTTTGTGTGAGGTGTTGCCTACATCACACACCTAATTGCACACCTTAGTGGCATCACTCATCAAGAACTTCTCTTTTTGCAAGTTCATGAACACTTGACTAAAGTGTCCTGGGGCACACACTGATCACAAAAAAATGGATGTCATTCCCCTTTAAAGTCTCCTCCCCAACACTGAGGCTGCATAACTACATAAAAGGCCAATAACAAGGAGGGAGAACAACCTGAGTGCAACGCAGCAAATGTTTGTGCGGCAGCAAAATGACCACTTTGTTCTGACAGCTAAACCCAGCAGCCTCCCCCTCCCCCGCTGCAGGATTTTGTTTACAAATCCGCTGCCACAGGAGCCACAAACAACTCTCTGCTGCAAACAATGGGACAATAAATCAAGTTTATAACACACACACACACACCCACACACACCCACACACACATATAGCAATGACGGAATGGGAGGTTAACCCTTCCTGCGGGATATTAAAGCACCACACCGCCCGGGTTGATACGGGGCTCCTGCAGGCGCCTTCTCGCCGTTTCCTCAAACCGCGCACACAAAGACCGAGCCCCGGCTTTCCCGCTTACCTCCCCCGCACTGCTGTTCGTCGTGCTGGCCGAAGATGCTGCACTGGGGGTGGGCGAGCGCTGCAGAGTCACCAGGGCCATGGTCGGTGGGCTGCAGCCTTGGAGGGCAGCGGAGGAGGAGAGGAGGAGAAGGGAGGGGAGGGGAGGAGGACGTGGGAAGATGCGCCGCCGAGATTGTCTCTGTCACCGGGGAGAAAATGCCTAGTCAGACTCTCATCCAGCAGCACCTCCAGCCTCCAGAGCCCCGGCGGTGCTCCCGTTCGGTCCTGCTCCGTGCGTCCTCTGCGGTGTACCGGAGTCCTCATGAGCGAGGAGGCATGAGAGATTTCCCCCGTTTGCACCGAGCCGGCAGCGAACCCCGCGATTTCATCACTGCTGCGCACAGACAGACAAACAAAACACGGTGCAGGTTGCAAGCGGGGCAGAAATGACATGCAGCCTCGCCGGATGCCTGTGATTGGCTGGCCTAGTTCGCGTGCGCGCTGTCATTGGGCCAATGTTGTCAAGGTGACTGGCCAGACTAGGAACTCCCAAATACAAATGATGAAATAATATTCCGCTCATGTTATGAAACACTAAATGTGACTAAATGTTGAGCGACGGTTATTCTCATGATCGATTCATATGCTCAATAAATGAGAGATTCATTGTTTGGTCCAAAAAAGCAAGAAAACAGATGAAAATGAACGTCACAATGATGTGATGTCACCAAATGTGTTGTTTTGTTCCACCAAAAGTCCCAAACAAAAAAATATTTAAACAAAGAAACAGCTTAATGCCTGGATTTTTATCATAATTGCAGATTTGTTTGCTACTGATCCACTTATCAATAAATCAAGTCGTGGTTGCAGCTATAAAGTGATAGAAACATGCATCTTTTTGTGTAAATTCGACACTGGGATTCACTGACAAAATAAAGTGGAGCCTAAGGTATATTGACCATTTTTTTATTAGCAATAATCACCCTGGCTTCATACATAAATAAATACAAGAAGGCATTTTTATCCAAAATGTTAGGGCAAGGCTTAGGATGTGTAACTCTAAATCAGAGCCAGTCCAGTGAATCATCATTGTCCATAATGTCCCTCTGTTGCCTCTCCTGGCCTAGATGGAAGAGAGGGTAAACAAACCAGTCCGAGCACAAGTGTGCTTCCGCCCTCATTAGACATGGGAAGTAGGCCGGCCCTCAATTATCACTCCCCGCCTGTAATGAGATTCGTTTGAGTCCTGTGAGCGATGATGGGGGAAGAACAACGGGACAAAGTTAAACAGACAGTTGTGGCATCTGCAGCAGCATTGGAGTTGAGAAATTATCCTTTTCTTAAATTTTTGTGTGTGGTTCACACTCCTGCGCTGTTATCATTTTACTTGATGGTCGTGGTGGTGGTCGTCTGCTCACAGGTCTCCTTCTGATTAAGACTGGACTCCAGTGAGAGGCCTGCCCAACGTCTCAATGGGCAGGATCAAGGCTGCAATGCAACCCAGCAGACCGAAGACACTGTACAACGACAGGGCTCCTTTCACTGATATCCTGAGCAACACCTAGAACCAAAACCCAAAACGTGAGGAGCCACGGCGGAGAAACAGCTTGAAGGAGTCTGATATCAGAACGGTGCTGGAACTCATTTTAAACAAGTTTCTTTGGAAAGTGCCAAACAGAGATGGTGACCTCTGCATACCTGCGCCACAAAGGGGGTGATCAGGGCACCAATCCTGCTCAGCCCATGTGAAGTCCCAATTCCTAAGGCTCTGTTTTCTGTAGGGAACACCTGATGAGAGGAGAGAATATTTTGTCCAGTTCAAATTAGGGCTGTCCTTCACCAGAGGATTCTGTAGAAGTGAATTTATCCACAAAGAATGACACATAAAACAACACTTAAACTATTTTGTTTACCAGAGATGTCTTCATAAGCTTCTAACAAGTCATTCGGCATGAAAAAAGCATTTAAAAAAGACACATTTCCTAAAGATATCTGAGTTGACTAAGACCAAAACGACCGATTAACTAAGAGGAGGCAGCCCAATTCAAATGATCTAAAAACAAATGCTGAATGTTAACTTGGTAAAAGGCATACCTCAAGTGTGTAAACATAAGCAATATGGAATCCGCCAGTGATGGAGGCTCTTGCTATAAAGATGAAGACTGTAAAAGCCGTCCTGCATGGACAAAAAGACAGACACAGACAAAGTTAAGAGTTCAGTCCTGATGTTTTAATAAATAACTATTGTTCCAATGTGACAAAACAACACATAGACACAAACATACCTCCCAATACAACCATATAAGGGCAGAAAGCTAAAAAAAAACATGAACAAACACAGAGTCAGGGTCCTCCTTCTGCCAATACAGTCGATTGCCAGAAGGGCTACTAAAGTACCTGAAACAAACATGAAAAACAAACATCTTTTAAATGTGGCAGTCAAGAGCTGTAAAGACACAGTGTGAATGAATTGCAATTCATCAGATAACGAAGAGATATGGAGTAACCTCTGTATATGGGCTAAAGGCTGCTCTTGGCCACAGCATCATGAAGGTCTTCACATTAAAGTTTTAACAGCTCTTAAAAAATGCTAATAAAAGGAGCATTTTACCTGGGAATTCAGCTAAGGTTGTCCATAAAAGGGATTTGTAGTCATCTGATGTCAAATAGTTGCATTCCAGACTACATCTTGGTTCAATCTTGGTCACTTGCCTCGCTATGAAGAGGAAGGATGGTTTTGTTTTGGGGTTTGTTACTATTTAAGACACATTATGACAAAAGCTGGTCCCACAGGGTGCTGTTACTTACTCTGACATGAATCTCCGATTTGCAACAGCTCAGTCGTCAACAGGATTATACCGTAATAGATGAATGTGTTTGCAAACCTTTGGGTAAATACACAATAGAGTTTTCTAAATTGTGTGCACCCGATTGAAAAAGAAAGTATTAAAACACATAGCTGGATTAATTTACTAGAGGACACTGGGGTCAAAATAATTCAAATCTGTCGCTCTGTGTCTTGTGTGTACACACATCTTTAACTGCCAATCATATAAAGTATAAACAGCAGACTACACAAGGCAACCTCAGCACTATCTTACTGTGACCTATGTACCGAACACTATTTGGTAATCCAGCCTTGATTAAGTAATCAATTTAAATGAAAATATCAGATGGAGGTAAATTGACAGAGAGGAGTTTACCATATAAACCACAGAAGAAGAGTAGTTATCCTATACTGGGGAACGAAGAGATCTTTGATCTGTCCACGGTTAATCTGTGAAATTAAAATGACAATAGTAAAAGGCCTATTTATTAATATCAACAATAAAGCAGGACCCTTGCGTTCTTTATCTGAAAGAAATGCAAGAACCAATTTTTCTTTAATCTCACCTGTTTATGGGCAATAAGCTTCCCTTGAGGCAAGGCCTTGCCGTTCTCTTTGGCGATGCGTGCCAAAGTCGCCATGGCCTTCTCGGTTTTCCCGGCCAGCACATTAAAATGAGCGCTTTCAGGTAGCCACTGTGTAACACAGAAAGTTCAGCTGGAGCTTGATTCCTCGGTTGGTTTTCATTTTTATAACCAACATACTTACAAAGCAGAAGCAAACGTAGATTGCCATCGGCATGGTAGACACGCCGAGCAGCCACCTCCAGCCGAGAGTGGGCATTATCCACAATGCCAGGAGGACCTCGAACATAGAGCCAAGTGCCCAGTATGCCTAATGCACACAAACGCATCAATCAGGAGGGAATCAATAAGCAGTGTGCTTAATCAGATCAAATATTCAGCACTGGAATACAGTTAAAGTCATGCAATGATAACAAAACCACCACAGTACCACAATGAGTATGATGCTGATGGCTCTCGACTTCACTGGGAGGAATTCTGAATACAGTGTCACCCTTAAAAAGAGACCAAACGTTTATTGCAAAAGCCTTTCATGGCTAACAGGTCTGTTTGGCGCAGAGGAAGCAGGGGAACTTACGCCTGAGGAGCTCCTCCGAGACCGAAGCCTACGAGGCCCCGCAGGAGCAGGAGCCATCCGTACCCCGGAGCAAAGACACTCAACAGGCCGTAGAACAGAACCCAGACCACAGAAATAATCAGACACTGTTCAGCACAGAAACAAACAGGGAAAACAGACAGTTAAAAATCAACCATGCACAAAAAACACAAAATCATTCATTCATTCATTCATTTTCCGTAACCTGCTTATCCAGTTAAGGGTTGCAGGGGTGCTGGAGCCACTAAATCATTAAAAACCCAAATATAAGACTTACTGCTTTTCTGCCGTGGATGTCAGACACTTTCCCTATTAGAGGTGAACTGATCCCCATTCCTATAAACACAACCTGAGGCAATAAAAACAAACAAAAAAAAGATCTTGAGAGAGAAGATCTTCACAAAGCAATCAACTAGCTGTAGAATAACACTAGAATACGGTACATAAAGGGACTTTACCGATGTTATGAGAGCCACCTGATAGCCTTGCAGCCTCCACTCACAGTGCAGCTGAGGGCCCAAGACACTGAGGATCATCATCTCCATGGCGTCTCCTATCTGCTCTCAGAGAAGCAGAGCACTACATGACATTCAGTATCTGGAGGTCAGAGTGAGGACCTTTTCTTGCATGGTTTAGGATTCTTACCCATGACAGTCCGGTGAGGACCGACATTTTCCACTGGAACTTTCCAAAGCCGAGGGCCTCAATTGCATCGTCTACCGTAAAGGTTTCTGTGAAAAGGGACAAGACAGTCACTGCAATTTCACTGTAAAGAAGTGTGAGCAGATTTGCTCCAGAATCACAACAAGCACCACATAATATATAACTATTATGTTAAAATCGGGTTTTACACATCTCAAAAAAGGTAAATAATGATGTTAAAATAATACTTTTGCTTTAAGAGCAACAGAAGTTGATTAGACGTCATCACATGAATGTGTTGCAACTAACAGGCCTCAGATCAGCACAAGTATAGGTTGTGTATAATAAAAGTACATCTTTTAAGTATTTGTTCTTTACTTAAGTATTTCCATTTAATGATACGTTGTACTTCAATTCCACTACATTTTAAAAGGAAAATACTGTACTTTTTTCACCACTACATATTTTACATAGCTATAGTTACTTTTCAGATTGAAATGTAACAAACAAGCATGACATTAATTTATCAAATATGTAGCATTGTTGTGGATTAAACTACAAAAAAAGTATATCAAACAATTACAATGATATCTACGCTGTCCAACTACAACATTAAAGTATTACTCACATAACAATACATAAACAATGATGCAAATTTCCCCGCTGCGGGACTAATAAAGGATTAACTTATGATACAATGATATAATGAAGAAACCCTGACAGAGCCCATTCTGCTGCATAATGAATGTGTTTACTTTTTATACTTCATGTACATTTTGTAATCAATACTTTTGCACTTTTGGTTACATTTTGAATGCATGAGTTTCATATTGTGGTCTTACATTGTGGTATTGCTACTTTTACTTAGGTCAATTATTGAAATACTTCTTCAAACCCCTGATGGCAGGTCAGCAGATCTACACTAGTGCATTGTAGCTTTGTTCTGCTTATATGCAAACTGTCTTCCACCCTTCCCCTCACAAAAAAGTACAGTTTCAGTTTGCAAAAATGACACATTTAAATCAAAAGACCACCTTCATGATTGTGTATTTATCACACAGACAGATAAGATCAAAATGCGTATAAGCTACAATTAATAGTTCTACAGACCCTCAGTTTTATGAAATCCCATTGTGGATGCAGACTCCAGTCCCTCTGAGTGGACTCTCTCTGAGGCTACGGTGCAGAATTCCTTGTCTGTGCAGTCCTCATTGCTGTGACCAACCAAATCCACCTCACCCCTTGATATGTCAGCACATCAAAGAAAGAAAAACAGGCATTATTAAGCAAAAATGGTTGAGTTTGAAGTGCAATATGTCACCTTTTATCATAAAATGAATTAGCCTCAGCGTGGACAAACAGCATGAATTAATAGTAAATATTTCACTTTTCTTGGTCACAGTTAATCTGACAGAGATCATAAAATACAGAAGTACGCAAAGATATCTCATTATTGTTTAATGCCTCTTACATAAACTCCCCTCTCCTTGCATCTCCCGTGGGCGGGACTAGGACGCGAGGAGAGGGGGCGAGGAAAGGAATCGAGGATGAACCAACTGGAAAAGTGAGAAAGGCATCCTGTAACCCTGTGTTTAGCCTGCGTTTTATATACGGTTTATGGTTTAACATAACAACGCCATGAACTGTTGGTAATTTCCTCTGGCATAGCCTGGAGAAAGGCAAACTTGGGAACATATTTATAAAGGGCTTAAATGTCTGCGAGATACCTCAGGCACTTTGCGTTTTGACAGTTGGACAGCCCTAAACTCACAGACTTTACGTGAACGCAACTCAAAGTCTGTGAGTCTATACAATGTTACTATACGTTATTAATAACTTACTATGTGTAAGTTATTAATAACGTATAGTAACATTGTACGTTGTCTCTTTTTGACCGATTTGCCAAAATGTTTCGACATGCAATACTCTGGTATGTGAAGACAGTCGGCAGGTTTTGTCACATTACCTAGTACCATATATATATATACACACACACACACATATATATATATATATATATATATATATATATATATACATATATATATATACATACATACATACATACATACATACATACATACATACATACATACATACATACATACATACATACATACATACATACATACATACATACATACATACATACATACATACATATATATATACACACATACATATATATACATACATACTTATATACACACACATACATACACACACATATATATACATATATATACATATATATATACACACACATACATATACACACATATATATACACATATAAATATATATACACATATATATATATACACACATATATGCATATACACATATATATCTTTTTCAAAATTTTATGTTTTGATAAAATACAAAATATAAAATACAAAAGTAAAATCATGTGGTTGTCATTACCTCTGTTCAGGATTTCTCCACCGTTTGTAGGGAATCGTGATTCTTCTGCTCCAGCTGTCCATTTCAGTTAACTGTTGAACGAGACTTTGAGCAGACAACACACAGGTGTTGTCTTCAAACATCAGGTGCAGTCTCTGGTGTCACCGAGACACCCAATCAGAGAACAATAGCTGAGGGGGGAAAAGGAAAGAGGATAGATCAGGAAAAATGAAACAGTGCTGTTGTGCAGGAGTGAATGGACAGGAGTTTCGTGGGCAATAGTTTCTAACTTTGGCAAAAATGGATCATCTATATAGAGGGCAAGACTTATTAAAACAATAAGTAGGGATGATGAGATAGAAAATGGTGATCACTTTGCATTTTTCCTACTTTATCACTTTGTATAATTTAGTCATGACAAAGTAAAAATAAAAAAACAAGACACAAAATATGAAGCTATTATTTTATTTTATTTTGATTGTTTCCAGTAATTTAATTACAATCATAAATCGAACCATTGGAGATTATTAAACTGTAATAATCTTCCATTATCCTTTTGATAAAGACTCTTAGCTTTTGTTCTTATCCAGTAGGACTTACATTAAGTACAAGGGTGAGCTAAGCTTAAGCTAAATTAATTGATCACCAAAAGATAAAGTATGTGAGAGAGTCACTGAAGTCCGGCTCTTTTCCTTTGACGCAGCGTGTGTGTTTGTGTACGCGCGGCGCGCCCCCGTAGCGTCAGCTGGGAGATCAGCTGTTCGAATTTTGACACTTCATTCAAAATTCGACATTTACAAAATACAATTCACCCAAAAAAAACTTTTCTTTCCACGGTTTCAACAGTTTGGTCGAAATGAACCCTTCATTGAGTAAGATTATACAATGTGCCGGCTCTACACACTGGTTTCCCCCGCAGCCTCTCATGAAGTTCAGTTTAGGACTACTGCACTGTGATACCTTCTAGCAGACAGCAGGTTGTGCTCTCTTCCTTCTGCTGTTGGTCAAATAGCCAGAATGCTTTCCCTGTAAAGGCTGCTGTTGTCAGAGGTTGCACTTTTGGTGTTCATAGCTGTGTGTATGTTCATATTCACACACACCAATAGTGGTAATTACACTTCCACAGCCTATTGTATCTTTACAGAAGCCTTATGATAGACATTGATTTCTTTATTATTTTTCACTGCTCCTATAACACCTGGCTCTGGGTTACCTCGTATCTCAAATAAGTTTATAGTTGCTGCAAATTAAAATTAAGTGAAACCAGTGGCTACCAAACATACTTATAAATATAAAACCTGATGCTATGCTTAGGGAAAATGATTTGCAGTAAGTTGAAAACTATATCATTTTTTTTTTGTAAATGAGTAGCATTCAGAAACACTGGTATAGGCCCTGGTACAGTGATGGAAGAACTATGTGAGAGTAAGCCAATACAACGATCTATAAATGCTCCTTTACAAGCAGAAGTCAGGAATTACTGAAGTAAAAATAAAAGATGTATTATCATAATCTGACTTATTTTTCTCTAACAATATTCTAAATGAAACTGTGTGAGAAGTATCGAAGTGAAATCAACTCATAGACAATATGACAAGGAGCATCAAGACTCCGCTTTTTGTAGGGCACCAAATCTGTTATTTTTAACAAACCTTTATCTTCTACTTATCATTTATATTTGTTTATATTTCTGAAAAGTACCTATAGCTGTCAGATAAAAGTAGTGGAGTAAAAGTACAACATTTCCTTCCTTTAAATGTGGTGGAAGTATAAACAAACATAAAAAGGTAAGTACATTACTTGAGTAAATGCACTTCCCTTTGCAGCATGTTGCATTCTCATAGCCTATTCTAAACTCTTAACAGACAGTATGATGCGACATAAACAAACTAAATAGAGTATCTACTACCACAGGAGGACTTCTTGTCTGTGGCTGCTGGAAGTTTTCAGTCCTCTGCCCCCCTTCAAGTGAACAAGGCCAACCTGAAAATAAAAGCTGTCGCAAAGTAGGACACCGTGAGGACATGCTGAGGCTGCTGCATTATGGGACGGCCATAAATACAGGTAGAATATACAATACATCCTCGGGTCACATCGGCTGCTTGTCCGGACTCACGCGGAACGACACTGAACCTCAGCAGAGCTTTTCTGAATTGCACAGAGAACGAAGACATGGAGTCAAAGGTAAGATATAACATCTGCTGTACATGCTTAAAAGCCTTTGACATGTGAATGGCCTATCGTGCAAACAGATATTCAATCTGTTAAAATTCTGTTTGCATGCACACATTACGAAAACAGCGAGTTTTGTGATTCTGCACATTAGTTATTGTGTGATTTGTTCACTGAATGCTCCACTTCTGAAACCAACAGCCTCACAGCTCGTTTTAGCCTTCAGAGCCCTGCCCCGTCGACAGTAAGCTGTTTGCTCACATAAATAAAGGATTAGTTGAAAGTTTAGTTGTTTGGGACTAATTAGGCTGGTGAATATTTATTTAGACAAATGGTGGATCAGGACACTTTGTGATCCAACTTGTCCTTCACTCTTTAGAGACACGATTGCAATCAACGTATTATGAAATGTGTTCTTATGTGTGTGAGTTAATACTGCACAGTCTGTGGTTTGAAGACTTTTTTTATTTGTACACTTTGAACCCTCAGTGCAGGATTGAGGCTATGCATGGAATTAATGCAAAAATGAAGGAGATACGAAGCAGTGGTTTGTGTTATAATCAGGGCTGGGTATCTAACCTCAACAGTTTGTACTGTACTCAAAGTACTGAAAATTGACAGCTAGTTATCAGATTTTTAGTGTTCTGACTTTATATAAACTTGTAAAAAAAATTCTACAAACAAATTCTTATTTTATAAGACGTGTACTGTATTATATCATATTATACTGCACTGTATTACACACAATATTATGGAGTTAATACAGCAATCAACACTGATGTATTTCAGAACTTTGAGCCTAATTTGTTCAATGAAAAAGGGTTTTTATGCTCACAGTAGAAAAGCATTGAAAGCTTTGTTTGTATCGGCACCACAGCTCAAATTTATCATTGACACGGATATAAAAAGAAAACTTGCATCCCTTATTATCAGAACCGTTTAGTGCTGTTTTGATTCAGTCTTAAGTAAAGATAATTGCTACCCTGTAAAAACACATAATCTAAATTGGAGTTTCTAATACAAAAAAACTTTAAGTTAAAAATATTTTTCAGTTCTTCATAGATGGAGGGCAAACAAACTATGTAAATAATTTATTTTCAAGCAGATGTTGCCACTGCACTTATATTTTAACTATACAGTGGATTAAACCAAATTGTGCCAAACTCATAGGATTCAATTGTTGAGATAGGAGGTGTTGCCATCAGATGATACTGGGTTTTCCATTGGTGCACTGTAAATCAATAAGACGTGGCCACCACAGATCATCATTGAGCGGATCCTTGAAACCCCTCAGAATTTGCATAATGGATTACATTATGTTAATGATGATTTTTTTCAGCACGCTCTCTTATGTCACCGTGTATTTTTTTGCCGATCCACGTAACGTAAGCTGCCTTTGTTGATGCTTACAGGAAGCACAATGTTAAATTTTAAACAGACGGAATGAGAGGGCAATGTTACGTTGCCCGCAGGCCTGTCACAACTAAACCCCAAGGCGAAGATGAGATAGAAGCATCCGGGTGATAATAATACCAAGTTGTATTATTGTGATTTAAAAAATATATATATATACAAAAAGTACAATGATCCATCTTTATCTGCTCTCTCTTCCCACATTTCCTGTTGGCATTCCATAATATAAAGGTAGACATACAACAAATACCATTTTGTGGCTGTTTAAATACAGTATGATACATAAAATCAGTGAAGTTCCATGTTACAGATTAATGATACATATTTTATATTTTAATTCAGATTTCATTGAAAAGCTTTCTTTGAAAACAGAATGCATAACAGTAGCACATTACCGTAGATGAGCAGCTAGTAATTAGTTTGAAATGCATCTGCCTAATCAAAGATCAGTAATGGAATACGTGTGCTGTAATTTTGTGGGGAGGAGGGTGAGGACGGGTCTCTGGGAGGATAGAGTTACCTCATCCTTGTATTACATACACACACACACACACACACACACACACACACACACACACACACACACACACACACACACACACACACACACACACACACACACACACACACACACACACACACACTCTTCCTTAAACACATAGAGTAGCTGTTCAACACTCAGGTGAAGCGCTGAATGAATGTTTGCTGCCTGGGCTCCATGAATGTTTAACCATCCCGGTGCTTCCAGAGCCAGGTAGCTCATTACTGCCTCAT
Organism: Anoplopoma fimbria; assembly: GCF_027596085.1. Classification (NCBI taxonomy): domain Eukaryota; kingdom Metazoa; phylum Chordata; class Actinopteri; order Perciformes; family Anoplopomatidae; genus Anoplopoma; species Anoplopoma fimbria. Next base: position 16,090,396 of record NC_072462.1, on the reverse strand, counting down.
TACCTACAATGCACGGACGCCAGCCAGGCAGGAAGCAGCAGTGCCACACTCTACCTGATCTTCAGCCGCTCTGTCCAAGGTCGTGGTAACGGGCCCGCTACGAGCCAGTACTTGAATCAGGGGCCGACGCAAACCTGAGCAGCAGAGGAGACAGTAGATTCTTGATGAAATACCTGTGCTGACTTTAAGAGGCTCCACTATGGGAGAACTCATCGGCTACTAAAGCAGCCGTCACAGGCTGTGTGTTCGTTTGAGTTTTACACCTGGAGGATTGAAGTTCGAAGTTATTTGGATTTCTCAGGTTCATCACACAAGACTGATTCAACCATGACACACCTGGCTTTGGAAGTGAAGGAGGTAATTCCATGAACATCTTGGCTGCATTTGTGTTGTACCTATAGTACTTTTAGATTATTTTAAATGATTGTAGCATCTCCGGTGCATATTTTCTTAATTGTGGAAAAAATTCAGGTATAACTCCAGATGTTCTCATACTGGATGACTTCCTCTGTGGGGATGCCACAGTAAGTAATATGGTCCAATTAAATTAAGAAATGGCATTAAAGCTGTATTTATAAATATTTTCATAACCTCAATTAATCAAATAACTATATGTAATATGAAAGGGGTTGCTCGTTGCGCTGAATACGAAGATAATTATCAACCGACTCTGCAGCTAAGTTTGTAGCCTCTTTAAGCCCATCATTTTTGTTTTACAGTTCGCAACTTTAATGTTTCGGTTAATTTTGCTGCAGAAGGAGTTTTTAATTAAAATCATCTGAGGAAACCCACTTTCCGTTACCAGCTCAGCACTTAACAACAGAGAGACACAGTTAGTGACTTGCTTGTAAACATAGTGAAGCATTTAATGAGACAACCATTTCTTTCAACAGTTGGTGGAAACCAAAAACAGAGCTAAAAGAGTGAATATTGGACGTCAGGTGACATGAAACAAGACTCCAAAATGAATGCTAATGTTTCCCTGTATTTTTCCTGGATGTGGAAATAGAGCACAGTTAGTCGACGCTCTGAAGCGATAATATATGAATAATGTGTGTTCAGTTCTTTAAACTGACCCCAAGTGGCCGGAAAATAAATGAATCCTGCTTTAAATAAAAGCTAACCATATTTAACTGTTCAGAAGTGAAAAAATGTTTCAGCAATTCAAAAATAGCCAAACAGGGTTATAGGTTCATAGCATGTTACTGTTTGAAACAGTAGCAACAGAGGAGGTACTGGACCTGACTGGTGTGATGGAGGCCTGTGACGGTCAGGTTTCTCTAGACACCTGGAGCCCCCTAAATGTGTGTTGCCCTGGGTGATGTGTGGTGTCAGTCAATGGCCCGCGAGGAGCGCTATCTCTTTCAGGAGCCTAACTGCCACTTTGTGGATGCGTAACAGGATCCTGCACCGTACTGGATAGAGAGGGACAATGGAGCGCCCTCTCAGGTGATGGTCTCCAGGTCAGATAGACTTTCCTGTTCCGCTGAAGCCCGACATCAAAATTTGATGTTTATCGTAGTTATGTGTGTTATCTTATATATGTGCCTTTGTTTTGTTCATCTTCTCTGTTCATATCTTAAAGTCTTGAGCACTGTCTATTTTACATCAGATGACAATGTTGCCAAAAAAAGCCACCTCTTATCTTGTTGCTCTTTTCTTTAACAAAACTGTCTATCCTCTTACAGCATAGTGTTGTTTTACCATTTGCCGTTTGGTCAGCAGAGGTCACGTTTCCTCTGAATGGCAGAAAATCTCTGCCCTGCACTTTGTGCCCGGTCAACAGCATGACGCCCACAGAGTGTCAACAGATCGCCGCTCGCTGCTTTACCACTTTTGGTTACCTTTGCATTTCATGTGAGACACGAAGAGCCTTGACAACAAAACCAAATTCATCAACGAACAGTTGGCCTGTCAGAAGGCATTTTTCAGGTGTTATTTACAGACTGATGATGAAATGTTTTGAGGGAGACCATCTCTGTGATAAAATTAGAAAAAGCATTTGGTACCTAGTTTTACTGTGACTGCTGTTATTTTTTGGGTTTAAACCTTAAGTCAGTATTAACGTACGTTAGGTATTTAGAAGCATATTTTAAAAGGCCTCATATTATAGTGCTGCTACCATTTGTTTCACTTCTTTTGTTGTGTAAATTCAAAAACAGGCTTATCCTTATTGTCTTCCGGCCAATGAGGGTGACTGTTATGTGCTGAATATACAGCTTTATGTTATATTAAATGCGATGTCAAATATAAAACTAATATTTAATGTGCATTAATATATGGAGTTGCAACATTCACATAAATAATTGCATTGCATACCTGAAAAAAGGAGTTTTCCTATAAAATAATTTGGTGAGAAATAAGTCTATGTTTTTGCTTGGCTTCTAGTCATGAATTGTCCTATTATTTTCTAATATCATGACTTGATTAGCAAGATCAACAAGTTCTTGTTTTTGCTGACGAGTGACCTCACAGCCTTTCCCAATCTTCTATCATTCAACTCTTTGTGATTCAGATATGAAATCCTCATTGGTTGAAAAGTTACACACAGTTAACGTTCACACAAGTATGTTGTATGATGTAGAGTAACATCTACAGTAACTTATATATCTACAAGCACACACACACAAATACATATTTGCGAATGAGATTTGCTTCCTTTGTTGAGAACTCACTACATTATTGATGGTTTCCTATTGAGGGAAGTGGAGATGGTTATCTATCCGCGTTTCCTTTTACACTACTGTCCTTTCCCTCAATAAAACCAGATGTTCAGTTCACAATAGGTACAGACGAACACACACATACTCATCTGGGACCTTAAGGGTAGGTCACTTTTTAAACTTTTTCCTGCAAAACGTTGAACATTTTAACGATCACGTGTGGTTTTTCAGGACATGATGTATTGTGACATTCTGCTGTTAATTTCTGCTGGGTCAGTAGAGCATCAGCTTGTTTTACTGGAGAATGATCTGTGAGTGTCAGTTACTCCGGTGACAGGTCAACTTGGCAGTGATGAGAGCCAAACTACTGAGGCGTAATACTGGGCGGCTCTTTCATGGCACCGTAATTAAAGTGCATTGCGTTGGCTGATTATTTTACCTGGCACTTCTTCAGCTGTGTATGTTTAAGTGTCAGATCATTTCCTGTGTCCATACATATTAAAATGACTGTAATTACTTCTAGATTCCACTTGGTTAAGTTCTTATTTGTGTCCGTTATTGTTTGATCTTGTATTCAACTGTGGACTATATGAAGCTTCTGATGTATGTGGAGTTGTTCTTGTTTGTTCTGTTCTTGTCATGAACAAAACTGATGGCACCTTGGAGAGCAAGGAAGCAGATTAGATAGTGATGGCTGTATTTAGATCCGTCACGCACATGAAGGATACAGCCAAGGCCGCTAACGGCTCTGACTGGGAGTCACAGATATAGGGACGGGAGACACCCACGGGGAAATATACATCCTAGACCATGATTGTGAGCAAGTGTGTGTATGTATGTGCTCTTTTTGAACTTTTGGGAAAAACAGGACACAAAGGAAAAGGATGGGGCGTATAGGCCTGGTGTTGACTAGATGATTGAGAACTGGGACAAAAATAACACAATATCTGTAGCTTTTGTTGAAAAGAGCAATAAATTGTATTATCTAGATCTAATAAAGTGCAAAATACAGTTTTGACATTTCACTTTGTTGTGTTGCAATACCTTATTTCCTTGTTACGGATGTGTTCCTTTCTCGGGTGCAGAGCCTGGAGGAGCGCTGTAACCAGATCCTGAGGAACATGGAGGCCTCCCTGACAGCCCGGGATCGCGTGGGCATCCAGGATTTTGTTCTGCTGGACGCCTACACCAGTGAGAGTGCCTTCCTGGACAACCTAAGGAAACGCTTCCATGAGAATCTCATTTACGTGAGTCTTCCTGTGTGGTGTAATGTTGGATAACCCGACTCCTTCTCTTACTCTAATTAAACTTCACGCCTTCGACCTTCAACCCAACAAGGTCCTGATGCTGCTTCTGCTGAATAAGGCACCTTGTGTTGCTGAAGCAGCAGCTCCTGTTCTTTCCATTTGCACAGTGAGCAATATAAAGGTCACCAATGTCCGTGAGGTCATGACAAGTGATTAACCAAACTTATTGCTTTTGATAAGAGGGACAAAATTACTTATCAGCAGAGTGATACATGCACACCACACTGCCGGAAGCTTTCCTTTTATACTATGTAATGAGAAAAACAATGTCCTGTATGAACAAATGTGCAAGAGTTGCAGAACATGACTTCCTGTCCTTGTCTTTCTCTGCAGACCTACATTGGAACACTCTTGGTGTCGGTCAACCCATATAAAGATTTAGATATCTACAGCAAGAAGCAAATGGATACCTACATGGGTGTGAACTTCTTTGAGCTGCCACCTCATATGTAAGGTTTTATAAATGTTTTCATTTATGTTGTGTATTGACATACAGGGGGGGAGACAGGTTGTCAGGGAATTTTGTACAGAAATGTATATTTCCCAGAGGATGAATCCTACTGGCTCTTTATCCAGCGCTATCATCAGGTCAAAATTATGATTTCACCAAAGTAAAACCTGCAAAACTAAAGACATTCCTATTCCATTTGTGTTTAGTGCTAATAAGCACACTAAGATGTGAACACGATAAACATTATTCTTGCCAAAAATCAGTGTTGTCATTGTGAGTGTGTTAGAATGCCGACATTAGCATTAAGGTAAAATTACCACTGTACCTAAGTATAACTTTCAATTTCCTGAAACATCACATTAAAAGGAAAAAAGACCGGATGTCAATGTGACACAAGGGTTTATAAATTATAAATCCAAGGCGTCATGGTGCCAAAGCAGTTTAGGTGGCAACCATGAACCACAGCGACCGCGGACCTTTGTTGCAGGTCATGCTCCATTTCTCTCTCACCTCATTTCCTTTCATCTTTCCACTCTCATTAAGCTATCCAATAAAGGCATAACAATGATAAGGATATGTTGGCCTCTTGTTAAGGGAGAGAGAAATGTGATTTATAACTTAAACAGGAGTGTTGAAAGCTACATTGAGTTCAGCAATGAAATAAAAAAAGTACTGTCTGCCGAGTCTGACTTTGGTGCTGACTTTGACCTATTACTGTACCTTCAGTTATGCGCTGGCAGACAACGTCTTCCGCACCATGCTGTCCGAGTTCAACAACCACTTCATCCTGATCTCAGGGGAGAGTGGGGCCGGCAAGACTGAGGCCTCCAAGAAAATCCTGCAATTCTACGCTGTCAGCTGTCCAAGTACCAAACTCCTGAACAACGTCCGGGACAGGCTGCTTCTCTCCAACCCAGTGCTTGAGGTCAGTGACATGGATATGAGTACCAATGCTAATTACTATTTTTGAGAGTATAACATGATTTTAAAGGCATTTAATGGGGTTTTGTTTTACACCATCAAGGCTTTCGGAAACGCCAAAACCCTGAAGAATGACAACTCAAGCCGTTTTGGGAAATACATGGACATCCAGTTCGACCACCAGGTGGACTGAAATATATTCATTACATTACAGTGCAATAAAACAATGTCAAAAAAATATACCACAGCAATGTAATGACCACGCCAAGGTTCACGCCAAGGACTGACTAAGGTGTTAAGACTTACCTTTCGCCCTCAGGGGGGTGCAGTTGGTGGTCACATCCTGAGCTACCTGCTGGAGAAGTCCCGTGTGGTCCACCAAAACCACGGAGAAAGAAACTTCCACATCTTCTATCAGCTGGTGGAGGGAGGAGAGGAAGATCTGCTCCGCTGGCTCGGCCTGGAGAGAAACTGCCAGAACTACCGATACCTGGTGCAGGTCAGTGTAAAAACAAACAAAACAAACACTTCATAACTTGTGCAACAAAAACTTCTTAACTCAGACATTTTATACTCTGTCTCCTCCAGGGTGATTGTGCCAAAGTTAGCTCTATCAATGACAAAAGTGACTGGAAGACGGTGCAGAGAGCCCTCTCTGTCATAGAGTTCAGTGAGAGTGATATTGAGGTGAGGTGTAACAGTAGATCTTCACACACCTGGACAAAGCTTTATTTAAAACTATGAACGATATATTTTGCTGGTGATTCATGAAGTATTTCTTTCTGGGTGTAAACGCAGCACCTGTTTGGAATAATTGCTAGTGTGCTCCATCTGGGAAATATCAAGTTTGAAGCAGATGTTCGAGGATACGCCTCTCTCAACAACAACCAGGAGATGCACTGGGTGTCAAAGGTGAGCCCCACCCACAAAAAACAGATAGTTTAAACTCTTAATATGTCTCTATGCAACTGTCTGATGGAGACTAGTAGGATGGAGATTTGGTGCTACATGTGTTTGCTTGTATTTGCTGTGCAGTTGCTGGGGATTCCTCCTCAGGTGCTCCAACAGGGCCTAACCCACAGGAAGATTGAAGCCAAAACAGAGGAGGTGACTTGACTTCTTTTGTTTTAAATATAAAATATGTGTAACTTGTGTGTAGTGCTTATCTTTAAACATCATCTACATTATTCTGATGTTAAAGGTGCTTAGTCCCTTCTCTGTGGACCATGCAGTCTATGCCAGGGACGCCCTCGCCAAAGCAATCTATGGACGCACTTTCAACTGGCTGGTCAACAAGATCAATGAATCTTTAGTTAACAAGGTGAGAAAAAAAAAAGCAATCTCCTCTCTGTCTAATCTCGCCTAGCGAGACCTGTCTCATAAAGATCACAGAAATGGGGAGTAAATTGGGGTAATGACATTTTGGCAACCCTGAGGCAGCCATTTGATTGGTTGTGGGTCTGAAAACACCCAATTCCGGTAACAGCACATCTGGTAAATTTGACTTTGGGCTGATTTTTCCCCCCACAATGTAATTTAATTGGTTTAAAGTTACACCAACTGAGAGGTTGAATTTCTCCAAAAAAAAGTCTGGCTTCACAAAATTGCACATTTTCCACGTGCAGAAAATCATATCTGCGTAAATCATCCTCAGGATTCCTCCAGGAAAACAGTGATTGGTCTGTTGGACATCTATGGTTTCGAGGTTTTTAACGTGAACAGGTGAGATCCCGCACAGATGAGTTGATTCTGAAATGAAGAATCCGATACTAACAGCCCCTCTGATTTATTTTAGCTTTGAGCAGTTTTGCATCAACTACTGCAACGAGAAGCTGCAGCAGCTTTTCATCCAGCTGACCCTCAAGTCAGAGCAGGAGGAGTACGAGATGGAAGGGATTGAAGTAATAACGCTATTAATCCTTATATGTTATTGTCATTTGTGTCTCACAGTACAAAAATAAAACTCACAATAAAAAACTGCTTCTCAACCACTAATGCTTTTCTCATTTGTTTTTTCGCACAGTGGGAACCAGTGCCATTTTTCAACAACAAGATAATCTGTGATCTCGTGGAGGAGAAACACAGAGGAATCATCTCTTTATTGGTAAAGTTATGATTGAGTTACGCTCCTCTAGGAAGACAAATAGTACGCTCGCCCACAAAACTAAAACTGAATACGTGAACTATTGATGCTTGTCCTCTCATATAGGACGAGGAATGTTTACGTCCCGGAGAGGCCACAGATCTCACCTTCCTAGAGAAGATGGAGGAAACCATTGGTGGTCATCCTCATTTTGTCACGTGAGCTTTGCACGTCATCTACACATATTGAGACCAACACATCGCATGACCCTAAATATCTTAATAACCTACACTAACTGTCCCCTTCCTCTAGACATAAACTTGCAGACCAAAAGACAAGGAAAACATTGGACAGAGGAGACTTCCGACTCTTGCACTACGCTGGGGAGGTCACATACTGTGTCGTTGGTAAGAGATGTTATAGCTCTGTATGTTGAATCTATTACAATGCCATTAAATGAGCCTTTGCAACAGTGGACTATCGCTTAAATGAAGTGACATAAAGTCAGCAAACAAGGGATTTTCTGTGTGCCATTACATATGTCACATTATATGCAGTCAATAAAATACATCACTTTCATAAACTATCGTGTTATTTTGACAAATTATCATAAAAGTGACAATATTTCTGCCCACCAGTAACAAGATAAAAATGATATAAATATATTCATGAAAAATTATGAACATGCATACATTTTATTTTATTTCTTATGCATTCAACTTTTAATATGCAAGAGGAAGAATGTGTTGTTTCCAAAAGAAATATTCTTTTTGCTATTTTAAAGATTTACTTGTTGTTTACTTCTTAATTTCAGGATTCTTGGACAAAAACAATGATCTCTTGTATCGAAATGGGAAAGAGGTAATTTCATTTAATTTCTCTAGTTTGAAACCAGATGATAAGCAAATATCTTTGAACATTTGTTTTGAATCTTCCGTGTGACTTCTGATAACCTCTGTTCGCAACAAAAAAAAAGCAAAAATAGAACTGAAAATGTACCTAAAAGTAAATGAGCATATATCTGACATTACATCATTATATATGGTATATTCTGTTTTGTACAACATGTTGGATGATTATATAATTCTCTCTTCTCCTTAAGGTCATGCGCCAGTCCAAAAACGCTATCATCAGACACTGTTTTCCTTCTTCTGAACCGGACAGCAAGAGGAGACCTGAAACTGTAAGAAACGATTCAGATAATGACGTACAATGACCTACTGATTTTAATGATTTACACAGCTACTATAAACACACTATTGACCCCTTTCCTGTGATTCCTCAGGTGGTGACTCAGTTTAAGAGCAGCCTGGTGGGCTTGACTGAGATCCTAATGTCCAAAGACCCGTGGTACGTCCGCTGCATTAAACCCAATGAAGCCAAGCAGCCAGGTGTGTCCCAAAAATCCCCCACTTCTGAAAAGACCCTAGAGCCCTCACTGAACCTGCAGATGAAGTTAGACAAGACAGTTTTGACCCCTGAACTCTCTATGTGACCTTTGATGTCTCCTACAGGGCGCTTTGATGACGTGTTGGTGAGACATCAGGTGAAGTACCTGGGGCTGATGGAGCACCTGAGGGTCAGGCGTGCCGGGTTTGCTTACCGACGCAAATACGAGATATTTCTCCAGAGGTAGCGAAGTGAACTTTCACTCTATTCTCATCTAAATTGCACATAAAGTTTCTCTTTTTCTTGCAGAGAACATTTGCCATTTTCATTGGTTTTCATTTTTGCTGCTGTTATTGTCATTAAGTATAAAGCTTTGAGTGATTCTGCGTCCTTTTTTTTTGTGCTCAGGTATAAGGCTCTCTGTCCTGACACCTGGCCCAACTGGAAAGGTACGGCAGCAGAAGGTGTGCGGTGCCTGATCAAACACCTGGGCTACAAACCTGATGAGTACAAGATGGGCAGGTAGGCAGATGGCAATGTATTAAAGCTATAAACTGTCTATGAAGGGTTCTTCTGAAGAAATACAGCAACTTCTCACTGATTGTCTTTTCCCCTCAAGGACAAAAATCTTCATCCGGCATCCTAGAACTCTGTTTGCAACAGAAGACACCTTTCAGGTCTGCAAACATAGACTAGGTGAGATGTTGTTCTGTATATTTACTTTACAATTCTACATTTAGCATCTTAACACTCCTGAGGGTGAAACTGTGACTGTCATTGTTGCAGCAACGACGATTCAGGCCAAGTACAAAGGCTACAAAGTGAAAGGAAACTACCTGAAACAGAGAGAGGCTGGTGAGTGTTAAAAAGCACTGCAAACTGTTTATGCATTTATAAGCATAAACTACTACTACTATAAGCTGCGCAAGCATTTTAGGATATTACTTTTTATTACTGTGTCTTATCTAAATAGCCACTAAGATTGAGACCTGCTGGAGAGGTCTGCTTGCCAGGAAGGAGCGTGAAAAAAGGGCGTGGGCTGTCAAGGTCATCAAGAAGTAAGTTCACACGATAACGGAGGAAATAGTCATACAGTCTAATAAAGTCTATGTTGAGAAATTACCGGTCTATTGGTTTGTTCTAGATTCATTAAAGGTTTCATGACCAGAAACCAGCCGCCCTGCGTTGACAACAGTGAGTACCTGGCATACGTGAGGCAGAACTACCTCACACGTCTGAGGGACAACCTTCCCAGAACAGTGTTGGAAAAAGACTCTTGGCTCACTCCTCCGCCTGTAATGAATGAGGTTGGTGATACATTTGTTTGTATCAGCTGTTTTTAGATATAAGGCTGCATGTGTGAGGGCACAAGCTGGTGATTTTTGGTTATAGGTGCAGCCTGTAAAAGGTGTCAAACTGTATTTTCTCTAGTTTTCCCAGCTGTTGAAGAAGCTCTACATTCGTCACATGGTGCGAAAGTACGTTCAAGGAATCACCCCACAGAGGAAAGCACAGGTACAAATGAGTTGATAGGAATCACGATATATGCACTCACAACATGTCCGTTCTACATTTAAAATAATTAAATAAATAAAAACGTAAAGTATCTTCTCTTAACTTACTTTATGCTTTCTTTTCTGTTTGCTTGTTTTCAGCTTCTGTTAAAGGCACAGACAAGCTTCATGTTCAAAGGAAAAAAAGAAAACTACCCCTTCAGTGTGTGCAGACCGTACGTGGACACCAGAATAAGTAAGACTGCTAAGGTTTTTTCTTTTCATTGAGTTTACATACAGGAATAAAGAATTTAGCATTCATAATTTTTGATAATACTGGATAGTTATGATAGTCTGTGGAGACTGCAGATGACAGCAGAACTCTACATTAGATTCGATGTATGCATGCTCTACTTTTTTCAGAGTTTTGCTTTTTAAATTTGGAATAAGTCTTTCCAGATGGTAATGAATAAGCAACAGTACATTTTAATTTTCAAATGAAATAACAAAACCTGATTATGCATTCTATGATACTTTGGGAGCCGGTTAATGGACTATTTTGCAGATTGATAAGCAAGTTATAATGGAATTACTGTGACAGTATCACATTATTGTATTCAATCTGTGTGTGAAATCCTCCCTCATGGCTTTTCTCATTCTATTAAGATGCAGAAGACATAAGCATCAGAGTGCTTCAGATGATACGGCATGAGCACATCAAGGTAAATTAATATTGGAATTTACTTGGCATCTTTGTCCTGTTATCCACTCTGACCTTGTGTGTGTGTGTGTGTGTGTGTGTCTGTCCGTCCCACAGTACAGTGTGCCGGTGGTGAAGTACGACAGGAACGGGTTCAGGCCTCGTCTCCGGCAGCTCGTCTTCACCCTGGAGGCTGCCTACCTGGTCGAGGAGGCCAAGATCAAGCAGCGGATAGATTACATCTCTCTGAAAGGTAACGAGTGAGACAAAATAAGCAGTATTAGCTGAAGTGAGAGCTACACACATGCTTGAAACTTGCCGTTACATAAACGTTTATTTTTTTAATTATAGGTGTGTCAGTCAGCAACCTGAGTGACAACTTCCTGATCCTTCATGTTACATGTGATGACATCAAGCAAAAGGTAGAACTATCAACAGACTATACACAATTGTACGGTGGTTCAATTACTCAAGTCTGCAAATGCAATAAAGACATTCCTCAGACAAGAGATGAACTATACGACTTTTTCAGTCCCGTTAGCGTTAACTGGGCTTCGGGTATCAGCTGTATGTCTCAGGGAGACTGGGATCATTCTTTTATGTGTACACATCACAACATCAGGCTTGATTTAAAAATGCACTCCTAACTTTGTAGAACTAAATGTAACAGAGAAATACATGTATATAAATTCACTGAATATTTGTATCAAAATAAGTTTGATTCCAGATCGGCCCATTGTCGCCGATACCCGATCAGCTACTTGAGTCAGAATTGGACAGATCAATATCCGTGCATCTCCACCGCAGACTCAAAACCATTTCAAACACATTTCAATTTATTGTAGACAAACAGAGAACAAGACCCGATCTGAAACATTACCTTAGGAATCTTTTCATTCAACAGTTGAAAGACTGACACTATTTGTTCTTTTAGGGGGATCTGGTTCTGCAGTGCGACTACCTGTTTGAGGCCCTGACTAAACTGAGTCTTATTGCCAACAAGCAGAACTGTTTGAAAGTGGTCCAGGGCAGGTACAGAATCTGGATTTATGTAGTAATGTTAATTAAGCAAAATCGATAGATGTGCCTACTTCAATGTGAAATTGTTGCTGTCATTTGCAGTGTGCGATTTGACATCCAGCCTGGCAGAGAGGGGTTTGTGGACTTCAAGAGTGGTCAGGAGTCAATGGTCTACAGGGCAAAGAATGGACATTTGATGGTGGTGAGTGTGGACTTCATCAAAGCATCATGTCAAGGCAACGTAAAATTACTATTTGTATCAACAATTGACCAAAGTCTTTACTGTCTTCTTTAGGAATCTACCAGAACCAAGTCCAGATGATGCTGCCACTGATTTGGGATGATGTTGCGAATTTTAGAAACAGCCGTGTTTGTTCTGTAATTCTGCTCCATGGTTGCTGCCAATTGTGTTTCATGTCAGCTGATTTTTACCTTTTGCATCTTTATGACAATGTTATCCAATGATATATATGCAATCATTACACTGCCAATATGTCAGTAGAGCAGACAAAAAACTAAAAGTAGAGCCTAGCCAGCACATCATTGGGTCTGCTTGTTCCTAATGTCTGGAGTTTAGATCATCCCTGAGTGAAAAAAAATGTTCCGAGCTCAGTTTTGTGGAAATCAACTATCCTTAATATGAATTTAAGCGCTTGCAATCTTTTTTTTGTATTAAATGTATCTGACATCCTGTGCAGATTCTAACATGATAAAAATATATATGTGTGCAGCCATGAATGTTTCTAATACCTCACCCATGTTTTACTGTTACATTAAAACCATATCAAACCACAGACACTGCATGTGACAAGTATTTCTGAGGGGGGAATTACTTAATTACAGAGTAAAATAAACCAGCACATTTCAAAGGAATCCTTGACAATCTATACATAAGTATATTTTGCATAATTACTCCTGATGTAGCAGCTCTCCCTACTGGCCTACTGCTGGCCCTACATGTTCCCTATAGGGTTGTTTTCAGGCTGGGTAATGAAATCTGAGGAAAATCAGCAAACTAAATTTCCATATACCTTCAACTTTAAGGTGATGCCGGAAGGTTGGCCAGGAAACTAAGGATGTGAGGCATAAAAGTGTAACTTGTTCTTGTCTTCTGAATTACGAATTTGGTCTAAGCGAAGGCAGCATTGCATTGTGCAGTAGCTTGATCTGCAGCACACTCTGCTGGACAAAACAAGTACAAACATGAAAATAAAAAGTTAAAAGTCTAACAACTGTTATGTTATGTAACAAGCTTATATGTTGACAGCATTTAACCATATTGGCATGCTAACAATCACTCCTGTGACTCAAATGTATTCTGTTATTCTTAAGTCTATGAGAATTCTATCCTGTTTCAGCACACATTATGTCATTTAGAGTATAAAGGAAAATGCTGATGCAGGATACAAATGCAAAAATTGCATCTACAATTATGATTCTCAAATGGAAAAATTATCATAATAATTAATAAAATACAGTTTGTCACCTATTACACATATTGTTACTATCTAATATGACTCATTTGTTAAAACAAATACTGACAGTATGTTTTATTTCGCTATTATCACCATAATTGTGTCCCTAATGTAGCTTTATCTAAATATGATTTAGAGTCGAGGTGAGTCTGATGATAAACCTAAAATCCATTAAGCAGCTAACTAAATGAGAGGTGGTTATAGGTGGTGTGAGGATGAATACAGTCAGAATTGCTATCATAATGACTACTGGTTGATGATTAAACAGATGTAGTTTGTAAATAGCTGTGATGAAATGGGCCAAGGTTTAAAAATATGCTGAGTATAACAGCTGCGACTAAACTGAAGAAGCAGCAGAAACCTCGGTCATGATGGAAAGATTAACCGCCGTAATATTTTTCCTTCTGGTTTCATGTATCTGCAGGATATCAGGTAAGTACATAAACACTTCAAAACTACTCCATACGTTGTAGTTTGTCTCCAACATTTGGAAAAAACATACCTATAAACATGAACTGCTTCTTTTAATTTAAAAATAGAACTCTAGACTCCATACTTAAATTACTGTCTTACTTATTTTTAACAGGACAGACGTGTGAAGGAAGTTGTGGATCAAATTTTGACTCATGTTCATGCCACTCGACATGCACATCTCTGAAGAACTGCTGTACGGACTATAAAGAGTACTGTGTGGAAGTCTTTCCATATTCAGGGTCCATTTTGGGTGGGACGGATTTTATTGTCCTTAACGCGAGTTTTAACAAGAGTTCAAAGATTATATGCAGGTAAGGCTTTCTTTAACATCCAAGTGTTTACATGCTGCTTAATCTGTTCATTGATCCATTGAATATGGATAAGAGAAATACTATGACAAATAATAATTTAAGCTTTTTCCAGGGATTTCAACCTCATCTAATGGTCTTAATCAGTTCTTCTTAGCATTTTCTGACAAAGACATTAACAAAAATTCTGAGATGCAATCGAAAGTATAAAAAAAAGCATAAAGTAAACCTTCACGCTCAAGTATCACAGTAAAATTAAACAGTTAAAGTACATGACAGAAACCTGCTGATCATTCTTGTATAACGGCAGGTTCAACGACAATATCAACACTTTGGGGTACGTGGATGAAAACAGTAGAGGCCATTGTATCTCCCCTCTATTATACGAAACAGGATGGGTTCCCTTGCACATCTCCTCTGATAATGGCACTACATTCAGCAGAGTTGGAGCTTGGTTCTCAGGTACAATAACTGTCTGCATATTCTTTTGAGTAAGGCCCCGAAACTTATGTTATTTAACACATAGTTTTCCATTTGTTGTTAAACTGACATTATGATATGATTTCAAATGTGTTGCTGCAGTACATACAGGCAAGTTAGGTGCTCAGTTTAAGGCGACTCTGGTCAACTCAACAAAATGGCAGTACTATGGCACACCTGGTGTCGGAGGCTCTCTGGAGATGACATGGAATACGTCTTTGGTCAGAGCGGGGAGGGTCAATATAGAGCTCTGGGGATACAGGGAGACGGGTGAGTCAGACCGTTTATACACTGCAGTTACACTTTGTAGATCACATGACTATTAATTGGTAAAACACTGAATTCTGTATTATGTTTCTCTGAAGGAAAACCTTACACAAACAACTGGCAGGGGGAGTGGCGCTATCTGTACTCGCTTTCAAAGGATCAGGCCAACAGCGGATCTTTTAGCTTTTTGCCCAAACCAGCAGAGAACGCCTTTTCAAGTTGGGAGCTTGGCTCTCTACGTATCAGCCCCAGCACCAACCCTGATGGCATGTGGTATGTACAAACACATCCCATAATATAGAGGACCATTACAAAAAACATACTATTTTAGTTGTCAGCTGTACAGTATTTCTCATGCGTTTCATTTAGGAATGTACAAGCAGCATGGACGGAGGATCACGCTCTGGCCTGGCAGCTGGAGGAGAAGTTCAGGAAGAACTCAACAGCTTGGGCCCTGGAGAAATGTTTAGCGTGGGACCTGCTGGAAATTCAGCTGCCCAACTTCCTCAGCGAGGTCATAGACTGTCCCTGCACTCTGGCTCAAGCAAGAGCAGACACTGGGAGGTTTCATGTAAGTGTGGCAAGTTTATGTTTAAAGGTTATCTGTACGCAATTTCTAAATGAACATGAAGCACATGCAAAGCGATACGTATCAGATGAACTTACGTCACTGCAGTAAAGTCATTTTCTTCAGTGTTGTAGATTAAAGTTATTACTTTATGTGTTTATGAGGCTTGTCTGTGGCCGTAGCCCTTTACATATACTCACTGCTTATCAGTGCAAAGTAAAGGTGAGGTCTCCCATTAAGGTTGTATTCGCAAGCATTATCTAGAAGCGGTACACATTTCAGCATCCATTCTATGCTTTTTTATCGAAAGAATATCCAGTTAGGGTCAGGCAAAGCCATTACTGTCATTCAATGTCAGGAGAGTGACAAATGGGATGTTAAAACGTAACATGTTCCGCTAGTGACTGAGCATATTGATGGGGACTATTATGTCTCTGACCTGCAGCACATACATGAACACATTGAAATGCACATTTGGCTGCCTGGTTAGCACTGATGCAGTTTCTCTCTCTCCTCAGACCGACTATGGCTGTGACATAGAGAAGGGGAGCGTGTGCACCTACCACCCTGGGAGTGTTCACTGTGTGAGGGCTATACAAGCCAGGTGAGTCCTTCACCCACAACTGTTGACGGCCTTCCCGGTCAGGTGTCAACATTATATTCTAATATCACAAATGCATTTATATCATTAGCAATGCTTCTGAAACACACAGTATTTATACGTTCTGCAGGGTAGGTTTTATAGCACAACTTTATTTTATAACTTTATGTATATTCTGTAGTATTTATGGTAACATATTGCTGTATTTATCATGCAGATTTTGGAAAAGTGTGAACATTCTTGCCAAATATGTAAAATGACGGTTTCAGGTAAAAAAAAGCAAACGGAAAATGTCTCTTTTGGTATTTCAATTCCTATGCACTTTGTAGTCTTTCGACTGCCCATGTATTTTAATCTATACTCTTAGTCTATAACATCAATGACATGTCCACGCTACCTCACCCTAAAAGTAAGCAGTAGTAATGACCCGCATCACCCCTCTTTATGACTTATGGCTCTTGAAATAGTAAAAATATAGGCCACTCTGTGTAGGCTACTGATTAACGGAGTTCTTGTCACAACTAATAAAGTTGCAACACATTGCCAATAATTGTTTGATGACATTCTCATCAGTCTTCTTTTTGTATTCTTTGTTTATTGCTTATTAGCAAATGTTAGCATGCAAACATACTCTAAATACTTTAGAGTACACACACAAACATCAGCCTGTTAGCATTCTAGCATTTAGTTTGAAGCCCTCACAAAGTCTCTATAGTGTAGTTGTAGACTCTTGTGTAAACTGGTATCATGTTTTCGGCTGCAGCAGAGTTCACCGTTTTAAATGACCATGTTTTTGGATGTGTATCAACAGTCCTAAATATGCAGCGGGACAGCAGTGTTGCTATGACAGCACTGGGGCTCAGGTGCTGACAGCAGACTCGATTGGGGGAAGCACCCCAGACCGAGCACACGACTGGGGCTCACCCCCATTTCTGAAACCCCCTCGGGTCCCTGGACAGTCCCACTGGGTCTACGACGTCCTCAGCTTCTACTACTGCTGCCTGTGGTCCGACAACTGCCACTTCTACTTCAAACACCGGCCCTCCAGCGACTGCAGGCGTTACCAGACACCCAGCTCAGGTGAGAGAATCATTAAGCACGGTGTTACGGTTTATGTGTTTTTATGTGATTATTCTTAAATGTGAGGTTTTTACTGTCCGTAATGACAGCTGTGGTGTTTGGAGATCCCCACTTCATAACTTTCGATGGTGTCAGCTACTCCTTCAATGGCAAAGGGGAATACACTTTGATGACTTCGGCAAAGAAACAGCTGACAATCCAAGGCAGGACGGAGCCTGTGAATGGTGAGTTACTGAAGGCACTGAGCTTTAAAACCTTTTTAACTTTCTCAACATCTATCGGTAAACGTTCGTTTGTTCCTTCCTGCCGCTGTCAGGCTGCACAACCAGCTCTGCTCCCAGTAGACCACACAACAATAAAAGTCTGTGCAATACAATAATTATTCTGTCTGTATATATAATATTTTAGTTATTGTGGATTCTTTACTTTTTTTACTTACTTATTTAATATTCTTTACTGGGTAATTACTTATTTATAATAATTGTTTTGAGCCTGTTTTTCTTACTATGTCTCTTGTTTGCACTATCCTCTATGCTGCTGTAATCCTTTAAATTTCCCCGCTGTGGGACTAATAAAGGATTATATTATCTTATCTTACCTTACCACTAAACACATGAACTATTACAACAATCCTCGTTGATATGATTCTTTCACCAGCCACGATCAAAGCTACAAAGTTGACGGCTGTAGCCATGCAAGAAAAGGCCTCCGATGTTATCGAGGTGCGGCTGGCCAGCGGTTACAATGGCCTTGAAGTTCTGCAGAATCAAAAAACCCTCTCCTTTTCTGAGCAAAGCTGGATGGACCTGCACGGTGAGACCCTGATTTGCCTTCCTGCTTTAAGATGAAATCTTTTAAAATGCATTTCCTTGGTTCCATTTATTTGACAGCAAGTAGGAATTTGGGTGGTTACAGTGGTTAAAGAAACAGAATGAAAGAATTATCTCAAACTTGACCAACTGTAACAGTCAAATGCTGTTTACACATGAAGAGGTGTGAAATAACCAAAACTGTCAAAATATGTTTGATTTAATCTTGTTAAAATTACAAGAACTGCCTTTATTCTGATCAAATCTCCCCTCTAGGTGTGTTTGTGTTTTCTCCTACCACCACTAATGTCACCGTGATGTTCCCAAGTGGAGCCGGGGTGGAAGTGCGACTGAGAGAGGGAACCATGACAACCACAGTGCTTCTGCCAGAGGAATTCAAAGACTCCACCCTCGGACTGCTGGGAAAGATGAACGGTGATGCTCGAGATGACCTTGCTCTCAGCAATGGTGAACTTGTGAGGAACCTCACCAACCCAGAGGAGGTGTTCAACTTCGGGGCTAGCTGTAAGAAATAATTCACTATACAGTATATCAGGTTGTGTCATTAAAAGTTCAGGTTTTTATACTGTGAACCTAATTTTATGTATGAGCTGTATACGTTATATACTCACCAGAACCTCATAAAATCTAATTAAATAGGCATTAAGTTTGATAAGGAATTACATTAAGACTATGTTCTTTTGCCAAGACCTGGAAAACACATTCATAATTTCTTATTAAATGGTTAAGTAGCTAATGAGTAATTTTAATAGATAAGTAAACTAATTTAGGTAAGGACAACATTAGGGAACAACAGTAAGACAGTAAGGTCAGGACTCCAGCCAGGTTATATATGCGTTATTTTGGATATTAGAAAGAAAGCATTAAACACAGGTCAGCAAAGTTGAAGTTAAAAGTTAAAGTCCTTTCACAAAACTTTTTTATGTAAGCTGCTTCCTGTTTTGGGTCATGTCCCCTTCATGTTACCCTTTCGCGTTGGGAAAACACATTTCTCTTTTTGCGTTTTCGTGCATAGATCAGCCATTTGAATTCCAGGAAACCGCTCTAATTTTATGAAACATCAGCAGATAATGTTGCAAAGGTTCAACTTTAAATTCAAATGATTTGAATGGTAAGTGTTCATATTTCTTTTTGTCTTACAGGGGCCATCTCCAACCAGTCTGCCTTGTTCACATATGATTCAGAATATCTTTTGAACACATATTATCATGCTCCCAGGCATGACCACCTTTTTGTTCCAGTGTTTTCTGTCCCTGACAGTCCAGATGATCCGTTAGCCAATCAGGCATCTCAGATATGCACCGGAGAGGGCGCTCAGTACTGTAGGTATGGGAAGAAAACTTTTATCTACTCACTATAATAAATACTAGTGTTTTCATAAAAAACACATAAGTATTAAGGTAGCTCTATTAAAGGGGCAATCTGCCAATTTTACACATGAATTTTAGTTTACTCATCATAAGGACCACTTGGGAAAACAATTACATAATGTCTTCTGTGGCTCTGAAGGGAGCTTTTCTAAAAGCCTGCATTGCATCATGGAGTTACGGGTTTGAAAGACACGGGCATTGACCAGGAAAGGAGATCTCACAAAAGGCTAGTTGCATTGTGGGAAATGTAGGATGCAGTGCTTTTAGATTTTGACCGATACAGGGCCTAAAAGTAATGATATCTCGACTTCTGATGATTATTGATTTTTTTTAACTCCATGAAAATGTAAGTCATTGCCATTTCAGAGAAATAGTTTTCTTATTTAAAGCAACTTATTTTCTAATCAGTACCTCTGTCCTGTAGGTATGATATCCTGGTAGGTCGTAGTCCAACAATGGGAAATGCAACCAAAGTGTCTTTCCAGAGTCACATTTCTCTTGTGGAGGATCTAAAGCGAGGTGAGAGTTTAAAAAACACATGATGAAACAATGACTATTATGTACATTTACTCACTGTTTTAGGTATTGTCTTACTGTGCAGTGATATCCTGTGGATGGCTTTCACCACCAAATAATGGGAAGAAGGAGGGGACCACATATTTACAAGGAGCTAAGGTGAAGCTTTCCTGCGATGACGGCTTCACCCTCAAAGGATCTGCAGAGCGAGTATGCCAGGGGAACGGCCAGTGGTCTGGAGAAAACACAAACTGCGTGGTTCCCAGTAAGAACAAATTATGAAATCAGCCCTGTTTAATGTTTCTGATCGTCACAAATCAACAGTATGGAATAACTTAGAATCATTGATTCCTTAACAAAAAAGTACAAAATGATTTAGGAAACAACTATCTTCAACCAATTATTTAGAAAATATCTAAAACAATTAATAAATACGACTGAGCAAGCACCTTCCTTCTGTTGACACATTGAGCTGGAAAGTGTTAACTGGCTTCTTTCTGACTAGTTTGTAAATCATGATTGTGATAGCAGCTATTTTATTCTCAATCTAATTATGACTTTATCCTATTAATAACAGGTTTGGCTGTGGTTTTGTCAAAGCAACTTTAACATTAGGCTAAAAAGCTCTGCTGTCGTAATTCACTCACACTTGAGTGAACTGCAGTTCATCCAAAAAACACAGCAGGTGATCATTTGTGCTTCACAGAAAAAAGGAGGAAAGCTGCTGGATGCACTTTTTTTTGCATTTGATTGCACATTTCCTTTTTTCTGTGTATTATCATTGACCTGTTTGGAAGCGTGTTTCACTACTGCTTGTGGATTCCTGAAAACAAACGTCTTCAACTTTAAAGTGATTCATTATACCAAACCATCCACAATCTGTCCAGTAGATCACTCTGGACCAAAGCGGTGAACCAACAGACCAAAAGCCATTGCCATTCCTAGAACCAAACCTCCAGTGTGACTATAAATAACAAACATAGTTTAAGTTACCTGCATAGCTGGGAAGTTTATTGAAACATGATCACAAAAACAAGGATGAACTTTCCCCTGCTTTGTTTCTCTCTGTTGAAACAAATCCATGCAATAAAAAGCTAAATATAGGTTTAAATCAATGAAGTCCTATAATCCAATCATAAGAAATGTCCAGTATGTTCAGCAGCAACAACAACAAAATCTACTTTCTATAAGAGACAGAGGTATATGAATTATCCAATGTGTGCCACTAAATTGAAAAAAAAAACATGAACACCTTTAAGAAAATCTAATATTAATACTTGAGCCTCTGGTTAAAATAACAACAACATCTTTGGCATTTTATCAGGTAATATCGCAGGAATTGTGGCCGGTTCAGTCGTTGGAGCGCTAGCACTGATTACAATTATAACAGCAATTGTACTCCACTCCAGGAAACAGAAAAGGTAAAGTATCTTCAGTTGATGTATCATTAATCTGTAACATAACATTTCTAAAATGCCCTCACAATACTTGATATGAAAGAAGTGCGATAGAGGCTCTAACTGTAGTTTCCTGCTTCACTGTTGTTATTTGTGTTTCTTCTTTTTTCAGAAAAGCTGCAAGGTCAGGAGAAGTGACAAGTGAGATGTTCTAACCAAAACTGTTAATCTACTGAAACATTTTAAACTTGGAAATAAATCTATGCTTGCACTGGATGAAGAAACACATAACACAAGAGAGATAGCATATCCTTGTAAACCACAGCCACGTTACAGATTAAAATATATTATAAGGTCGAGCAAAGGTCACTGCACGGTTAAAGAGTAACTACACACTTCATTTTTTACACACTACTTATTCCATTACAGAGATGTATTACTGCACTTATATCTATAGGATGACATTTTAACATCCACCATAAACGCAAAGCATTCTGGGCTAAAAAACTAAATGTTTATTGTAAAGTGAAAACAGGAAAAGCTTGTAAGATCCTTTACTTCACACTCAGTCATCAAGTTGGATGATCTATTCATGAATGATAGGCCGAAACCAATAACTTACTGTTAGTCTGTTCAATAAAGTAACAATAATTGATTGGTGAAACATTATTGAAGCAAACTGCTACTTATTGTTAGTGTTTGGGCTCCTGAGGGAAGACCTTTGTCAGCTCTTCAGATCACCTGTTTATTTAATCCAACAGACAAACTATGAGATTAAATTAACTCTGCACGGTGTACTTATATTTGTTCCGTCATCAAATGCTTTTGAATATTTTTTTAAACGTTAGTTTTCAAATTTGTAGGACAATAAAAAATAAATAAAATACAGTGTATTCTGTGGCTTCAATTCAGACTCAAAGTGAATTATGAATTTCTTTTTTTACTATGCATTCTGCAAAAGTACAGACAGAACAACACAACGGGCCTCATGCACGAAACAGTACAAGAACTAATTTCCTCTTATTTTTGTTGGTAACCACGAGTTGTTCTCATTTTGTTAGTAACCACTGATTTTTAGGACTAAACAATGTTTTCTCGTTTGTTCGAGAACAATCTTTCCAAGATTAGAGAAGAAACATCTTGTTTTCATAGTCCGAAAATTCTTTGTCCAACCCAAGGAAACACGTTTTAAATTTGAGCAATATAAAATAAAAAAACCAGAATGAATATCATAATCAAAAAGATTATTATAGGTTTGTAGTAATTATAATGATTTTATTATTAAATCTGAGATTTGATCCACAAAAATATACACCACTCTTTTATCAGCAGGTACTTCCATCATGTCTCCATTCCTATTCTTGGGCCTCTAATTGGCATTTGAAACAAGCCTTTTTGCAGTGATGACACAATAAAAATAATACTAAAATATTTCTTCTTTGGAATTCAGCGAAAAGACAATTTATGAACAAAATCAAAATGATAGTGTCAATAACTCTTCAGTGCTTCATCTTTCATATGTGTTGCCATTCTGCCTGTATCTCTATGGTATGGTGTGCTGTTGGCATTTGAAGTTGTGGTTCAGCTTCCACAAGCCCCAGCAACATTATTAGTATTATAAGTTAGCAAGGCAAGAAACGTACACAATTTGAGTTGAAATGGCAGGATGGTGCTGTTCCTGCTGGCTTCCTGTAGGGCTGTCCCTGTTTGTTGAGTCCGGGGGAGTGGAAAAAAGTTCACATGGTTGTAATGTTCTTCAGCATCCATCTAACTAGCAGGCTTTATACGACAAAAGTGAACTGCAGTCAAAAAGACGCGGTCTGCAGAGGGCATGCTCGAATTTGTGAAGCCCTGAAGCTTACTCTTCTATTCAAACTTTATTAATATTGAATGTGTTATGTTTACAATTTGAACCAAATTCGAAGAAGCACCCAATCTGGTCCTCTGTAATACCTGAACGGTCTAGTCCCGAATAGTGCGCCACAATTTGAGAAACTCTCGCGAGATGAGTAAGGTTACACATTGACCTCTCGCGAGAGTTTCTTGCAAACCCACAAACGAATTTAGAGATTCCTTGATTTAAAGTTAGATGATATAATTCAAGATGGTGTTGCTAAAAAATGCTGCCAATGGAATCACACCAAGCATGATGTATTCACTTACTTCAGCTACTTGGTGACGCCATTTCTACCATGTATGGTCAATATTGGTATAGTTAATACTTTGGACTGATGCTTTGGATGAGTGCAAATAAATAGGCAGATATTGCCTCATTAATAAATACCATTCCTCTCTGATGGCAAATGGCTTGATTTTTTCCTCTGAAGCTCAGGTCATTATTTATACAACGTAACACCCATGAAAACTTAGCTCTAGATGCAAAATTCCTCACTACCACTCGACTGCATCAGCGCCTCAGTCCTTCACTTTGTCCTGGATATAAACAAGCCTTTATCGCTGTAATTCGCGTTACATTCTCATCACATGATTGTGTTTGTTTGGTTTTTTTTTTCTTCATTCTTGTGTTGAGAAACTAGAAGTAACACTGTTGTTTACCGTGTGACTCTGCTTGTACGTGCTGTTCTTTCACATAACACAAGGCTGTGATTTCTACGGACAAAGAGCACCAGTATGTGACAAGACTGCAGAGGCCACCGCTGAATAAACTGTCTGCTTGCTGCTCCCAGAGTCATTCACCAACAACTTGCCACAGACACTCTAGAGATATAAATACAGAATGGTTAGCATTATGCTCCACAGGTCCCAGGGCAACGGAGGAGTTAGACCCCAGCTCATGACATACCAAGTCATTCTCATCCCTTAGATCACACTTGATGCTGGACAAGTGTTAGAATGAACCAGCCGGGTATATATGTGTGTGAGTAGAGCGTTACAGATGCCAAAGCAGCCTTTTCCTCAGACCTCCTGCTCACTTTCTGTTGTGAATAGAAATACAGCTGCCCATTGTTTAGTTCCCGGATCATCAATCTAGACTTGTTTGTTTGGGTGGAGCTACAGGCTTTTTGCAGTTTTCGACATCCTTTCCCATCATTCTGACCTTATTTTCTAGGATATGGGGGAGCAAAATAAAATATTATCCCGTCCCATTTTCCGCCGGGATGTGGGCTGGGAGCCTTTCCCAAACTGGACGCAGCCGAGCCGAATCTTCTCCCAGGATTTTGGCCTCCCTCCTTTCCTGGACCCAAGTGATCTGGACTGGATAGAATGGTCCAAGAGGAGACTGGCATCTTTCTCCTGGCCTGGCTACGCACAAACTCCACTTCTGCCTCCATTCAGTGGTCAGCACCCTGCGGCGTTGAACCAAAAAGGTCCGAGGCAACTAGCAAGTGGGGTGTCAGAGATCCAAACGGGGCAGGACAGCTGGAAGATTAACCTGGACGTCAATCACTTCTCGCCTGAGGAAATTACAATCACAACCAAGGAAGGTTATTTACAAATATCAGGTACATTAGTATTTATTATACTCCAGCATTATATTACAAAGCTCCAACTTGAATGTACATTAAGCTAGACACATTTGAAAGTGTCTAGCTTTTGAAAGTGTGTGTGTGTGTGTGTGTGTGTGTGTGTGTGTGTGTGTGTGTGTGTGTGTGTGTGTGTGTGTGTGTGTGTGTGTGTGTGTGTGTGTGTGTGTGTGTGTGTAACCACAAAATTTCATTTTGTCAGAAATTCTCTGATTTCCCACAAGCTTTTTTTTGAGATGTTACAAAAAGTATCCCAAGACTTATCTTGAATATTCTTTTCTTGACAATTTCTTTTTTTAAATGATGTCTGTTTTTCATTACTAGGAAATCATGAAGAAAGGCAGGATGATCATGGATCAGTTTCAAGGTGCTTCACCCGGAAATACAAGTAAGTCGCTCTGAGAAGCGGAGGAATTTTCTTCCTGTAATTCAATATGATAACTGTATTGTATGATGACACATTTTTATGAGGCAAGGGGTCAACATAAACTTTCTCCTCATTTCCTCAGACTGCCACAGGGGGTGGACTTGCAGCACATCAGCTCTTCGCTGTCTGGTGATGGAGTCCTGTCCATAGAGGCCCCCGCTCCAGGGACATCCATCAGCAACCCACCCAATGAGATTGTCGTACCGGTTCAGATCAGACAGAAGCAGGACGGTGAAAAGTGAAACCAGTAAGCAAGAATTTGAAACCACAATCAGATGTAGCCCGAGTTGTGTTTAGTAACCTTTATAGCACTGGCATGAAAAAGGCAAAATAATAGTGTTTTCCTGCTATAAAAAAAGGATATTGTAATGTCAAATGTACAATATCATGTCACAAATACATTTGGTTTCACAAACAAATGCACAGTCATCAATATAACTAGGAATAAAATAAGGAATCATTTTTGCTTGTCATCGCTTATAAATGGATTAGCATGACCTTGTATTCCTAACAACATACCATCATGTTTTCATGCTCTTCTAATATCTGAATTGTATGAAAAAATACAAGCTAGCAGCTGTAGTGGTGACCTTACATGACCTATGTGACTGTGGAGATTACGGCTGACAATACTGGCCAAGAATGGACAGTGGAAATGGACTATTTATATCCAAACAGCTTATTTACTTTATAACATAAAGGTATGTACGTCAAGTTGTGCTTCTGTGTAACATGGCAAGATAATTCATAATAATTAATTTAGTTTGATTTTAATTTGCATGTGAAGATGAGAAACACTGTAAAAGTTGTTGCGTAGATTCATTTTGTGTGTCTGTCATGAAAGTTTTACATTGATGTATTGATTAACCAGCCTAAAGGAGCTTGCTGGATATATCTGGCACAAATGTATTAAACAGCTTCTGACATATAAATAAAAAAATATAATTTTATCCTTAAGTGTCCTTTATTAGTAATGCATTTGTTAGCAGGTTATTGGATTTAAAGAAACCAGTTTAACCTGTATTGATTATTCATCTATTGCTCTCTTTATCATTGCTTTCCATATAATTATTATCAAATGATCCACAAGAGGGCACTGAAGTCCTATTTAGTGTAACATTTTACTACATTCTACTTTCATCTTTGAGAGACGGTTTTAACTCTTTACATGTTTTAAACAGTGTACTTTGCTTTAGGCTACTATCTGCTGGTTCACAGAAATATCAAATGAAATATACTCATTCCAGTAAATGATAACTTCAGAAAGCATGTAGCCCTTTGGCTCAGATGCTGCAGTAGTGTGGGCTGCACATGTGATGGGAGAATGCACTGTAATGGGATGCTGCATACTTTTAACCAAAACATGCAATATTGTTTTTTTATGTACATTTCCCCAAAATTAAAACTCCTTTTTAAAAAGTAAGAGCTTTTTAAAATTTTAAATTCCCAAGCTTATCTTCCCTCGGAAATCTTCCGATCCTTTTCCTCCCTAGTCTCATCTAACATGATGTGATTTTTTTTTTTTTTTTTTACCTACATGCATTTTCGTGTTCCTTTGCTGAGATTTCTGGTTGTGACTATCTTGATCCTCCAAATTAGATGTTTTAAGTTTTATAACCACCAAATTAGTTACATTTTTAAATTAACTGTAATCAATTGTGGTCCTCTACAAGCCATGTAATGCCAAACTTCAGAACAAATGCACAGCAGTCTAAAGATGGATGAAACGAAGGTGTTTGATAACTGGGAAATTACACATTGATGTAACTAACGTCTGCTTTATTTCTGCAAGTGCATTAAAAGCTAAAGAGTAGAAATCAGGTGCTCGGCTGATCTGATGAAGGCCACTCAAAAGTAAATGGTGACATCTACTGCATGTACTACGTATTACATGTTAACATGTCAGGAGTTACTGTACTTGTACTACGTGTACTGTATGTCAACACATGGATTATTGTTATGTTTGGAATAATTGAATAGATAGTGAAAAAAGGGAGGATGGTGTATTAAATACGTAAACAAAATTGAATTGTGATAGCTTTCTTGGCTTGGTTTGTTGATTATTCAACCAGTGGTTTGCTGACATGGAAATACTGAAGGAATAACTCAACAGCAATTTGATGAAGCAACAAACTTTGGTTCAATTTACTTTTAATATACAGTAAAGGATGGCAAATAAGGTGCCCCTGGAAAACAGGAGAGTGGTATTCCTCTTGCTTCTTTGTGTATTTAGAAAAGGAAAGGAAACTAATATGAGATGGAGGTTAGTTGTAAATCTATAAGTAGAGAGGTGGACATTTGTCTTACTCATTTAATTTGACCAAAAATAAATGCAAATTCAAACTGACACTGTAGAGAAAATGCACAGACTCTTTAAGTGATGTAGTCAAATAAGATTTTCAGTGATTTGTTGAGGTTTACTGTGCTCATTTTCATATTACATCGGACTCAGAGGTGAAATGTCCCTGCTTTAATTTGTTCTTGATCAAGATTAAAGCAGAGTGGTGGGAAAACCATCACTTGAGATTAATTTGGGGAAAAGGTTTTTTTGCAAATCACAAGTTTTTTTTTCCTTCTTTGATTCCTGGCCCCCACAGTGGGAAATGTACCTAAATTGATAGTGTGTCAGTTTAGATAAAGAGGAGCTTTAGACATCTTGAATTCGAGGTCTTGCTATTCTATAGGTGGTGTCTAGCTGTGGCTTCTAGAGTGTTGCTAGATCTGTTCAGTGTGTTTGGATAAGTTAGTACAGTAAACCCTAACCCCAACCTTGTCACTAGGTGGTTGCTAAGTAGTTGTCAGGGCATTTCTGCTAAGGTGTTCTGAGGGTCGCTGGGGTTGTACTAGGTGGTTGTTAAGTGGTTGCTAAGGTGTTCCAGGCGGTTTCTAGGAGGTTGGCATATGAGGTGTATTCCCATTGTAATTCCAGGTGGTTACTGGGAGTACTGCATGTTTGCTACGGTGTACTTTGTGGTTGCAGTCATAGAGGAAGTAGTGCTAGTAGTGGCAGAAGTGATGACGACACCAGGTACATTCAGCACCATGGAGAGAGACACATCATCAAAATGTTTGTCCATGTCGCCCTCCAGTGGCCACATGTAGTTACTACAAGAATATTACGAGTGACAAGTACACAAATATTAGTCTCTTTGCTTCATTAGTTCACCAAAAATACAAGTAACGTTCATAGTACATAAAGAAAAATGTGGGTCTCACTTATGAAAAAAGAAAAGGAGCGTTAAAAAAAATGTTTCCTCAAAAATATAAAAAATAATGTATCATTAAGGAGGCTCGCAATGAGCATATTCCACCCATGCAATGAGCCCTTCTCAGGAGAGTATACAACTTATCTATCTTTAAATCTTAAAGTATTTCAAAAAGGAGTGGATTTTGTGAAAATGTACTATAAGAACAATAAAACATTTGAGCTATCTATATAAGTGTACATTTATCTTATCATATTGTTTTTTATTGCAACAAAATAAAATCTTGTGCTAGAGCCTGCTGTGAAATAACTTTAGTCTTGTTGGCTGTAGTATTGCGGTGTCTCTTTAAAGGAAGGGGGAGTGTAGAAGAGGGACAGAGGAAAGAGATGAATAGAAGGCACCAGAACCACCTACCATGACCAAGTGCGCTGTAAATGTAGGACAGAAATTCGAGTGGAATACAAACGGATCATCAAGCGACATATTCGAGGGAAAACCATGTTTGGATGTGCCTTATCTGATTCAAATCTTTTTAAACATGGTACCCCATGCGATCATTGGAACACAGGGAAAGTATTATTCCTCCCAAACATTTCTTGCATTTTGAAACGGAAAAGAAGAGTGGCAGTGAAAGACATCCCTGTGCTATCTTTCTCCGAGTATCAATGGTAGGCATTGCATAATTCAACCTTATCCACCGGAGCCATTTGGTTTCCTCCTCTTTGAGGAGAGGGGGACGCCAGAAAAAAAACAAAAAAAACAAAAAAAAAAACCGACTACATCCAGTAGCTGCCTTCTCGGTGGTGCCTGCAATTGTTTAGCAATGCCCTTTTCTCTCGCAGGAAGAACTTGCAGACAGTAGCGGG
This sequence comes from Anoplopoma fimbria, assembly GCF_027596085.1. NCBI lineage: Eukaryota > Metazoa > Chordata > Actinopteri > Perciformes > Anoplopomatidae > Anoplopoma > Anoplopoma fimbria. The sequence goes on along the minus strand of NC_072462.1, from coordinate 16,061,019 downwards.
GGAGCGAGCAGGGGAAGGATGCATTTAAAGCTGGATGTGTGCTGCATTCAGGGAGATTCGGCAATAATAGCAGCTCTAGCAGAAACAGCGAGTGCGGAGGGCCTGGGAAGCACCCAGCCCCACTATCTCCTCCTTTTCCTCCCCCCCTGCAGGACCATGCTTGCGTGAGGGATGAGGCTGTGCACAGGGACACCAGGCCAGAGCTGCGGCCTACTTCTCACAAGAGCCGGTCTCTCGACTGCAAGATCTGTGAACACATTGCCACCATCAAATCAGCATCTTTTGGTACGCAGCAGCTCCCCCCCCCTCTCTCTCTCTCTCTCTCTCTCTCTCTCTCTCTCTCTCTCTCTCTCTCTCTCTCTCTCTCTCTCTCTCTCTCCTTTGCATGAAAAAAAAACAAAACCCTGCTGGTGCTCTGTGTGTGTGTGTGTGTGTGTGTGTGTGTGTGTCTTGGTGTATGTGTGCGTGTATGCGTGCTGGCGGCTGGGGGGTGAGGAGGGGAGGGAGGGGTGTCTGTGTTCTCAGCTGTACATCTGTAGTCATGGCAACCGGATCCTGTTAATGGATGTCATTTTTTTCCCCATCCTCAGCTTCCCTCTCTCTCTGCCGCTGCTTTTTTTTATGTGTGTGTGTGTGTGTGTGTGTGTGTGTGTGTGTGTGTGTGTGTGTGTGTGTGCATTACGTTTATATGTATCCCGTATAAAATCTCTGCCCCCTTAATAATGCCTGTCACAAGTGAGATTTAGTTTTTGTCAGATTGTCGCATCTCCACATATTCTCTCATGCATGTCTTAAATGGTAATTTTACAAATTGCCTAACAGTGGTGTTATAGATTGTAAATGTTACGTTTGGAGATTTGATGATTAATGGATCCATTCATGTTGCTTTCTAGTATTAAGAGTTCACTCTAATCAAGAGCATGAATGGGATTAAACAGCAGAGCCTCTGCATATTGATAATCTTCCCCTCTTGTGAGACAGTGATGCTTAAAGACATTGATACTGTCAACCCCTTAAGGATGGTTAGATGTCTGTATCAACCCTTGTTAAGTTCTTGGGTTATTGTGGATGTGTAGTAACTCTGCAAACTGGAAAGTAAACAGTTTCCAGAATTGTCGTTTGCACTATACTGTATGTGGTCTGTTTGTAAGGCCATATCCTCTGACTTACCAGCTGTCTTTCTTCCTTTATTCCGCCTGATTTCACCATGGCAGTTGCTTCTCTCTGCCCGCTCCGTTTCTTCAACTTCCTGCTTCCTGTCTTCCTCTGTCTAGGTCATCAGGTAGATCCAGGAGCATGAGCAGGACTTTGAGCTGCGGGAGCAGATGTCTGGGTATAAGCGCATGCGGCGGCAGCACCAGAAGCAGCTGATCGCCCTGGAGAACAGGCTAAAGGCCGAGATGGATGAGCATAGGCTCCGGTTGCAGAAGGAATTAGAGACACATGCGAACAACACTTACATTGAGCTGGAAAGACTGGCCAAACGCCACTCTGCTCAAACAGACAAAGAGGTAAAGCCTTAACATCAAGCAGTAACGAATGATGAGTGATTTGATTCACTTCATACCAAACTTGTGTCTGAAGAGGCATTTGTGACAGTGAAGAGATCAATTAGGGGTGTTAATTGACTGTTGATGTCTGTTCACAGATAAAGTCAGTTGCATCTGAAGAGAGGAGGATCCAGCAACAGATTGTTGCTCAGCAAAAGAAAGAGCTGACTTCTTTCTTAGAGAATCAGAAAAAGGAGTACAGGCTTTGCAAAGACAAGATCAAAGAAGTAAATATCACAAACAAATACAATGTGAAGTTAATTATCCCGTACATTATATCTTTTCAATATATAACACATTTTCCTGTGTCTGTGTTACAGGAGATGAGTGAAGACCCTTGTACACCCAAGGAGGAGAAGCAGGAGCGTCTGTCCAGGCACAAAGAAACAATACAGCGCTCCCAGGCGGAGGAGGAAGCTCATCTGTTGGCCCAGCAGAGGCTGGTCTACGACCGGAGCTGCAGGGCCCTTAAACGCCGGAGTCTGGTCAGAAAGCACGAGTTTGAACAGGAGCAACTGAGAGAGGTAATGTGATTTACTGACGTCACAAAACAGAATGTGTAATCAGACTGTGCAGACAGTCTCATTCGATATAGAACCGTTTTGAATACCACTATTGGTGTTTTCATATATTGTGAATCAATTGCTGTCGGTGATGGCTTTATCAATACCAGATCCACAGAATAAAATGTTTCTTTATGAATGAGGTTTCATTGATTAAAATGCCTGGGATAAGGCTACATTGTTTTCGTTATAAATAATTTGTTGCTTATTGTTTGATTACTTATGCACCCTAGGGGATTTCTTCAAACTTTTGCCAAAACTCAAGTGGTATTCAATTTACATTTTTATGAAATGAAAAATCTTCACATTGGGAACCTTCCACAGTGTGCAAGGGTCTTAACAAGGCAGTGAGCATAGTGGCCTTCAGAGCAACCCACATTATGCAGAACAATATGGCTCATTCCCACCCTACAAAACATTTTACGCCTCAAACTGTCCACTGACAACAATAATGCAGAATTCTGCATTTTAACACTGTGTTTTACAGCAAACATGGGACACAATCACTAATATCATAAAAATGAATATGCTTTTATGAAATATAACATGAACCTACAGGTAAATGGAGCATAGGCACCAAATTACACGCAAAACTGATAGTGTGACTATTGTTAATTCCATCATTTCCTAATTGAATTGATCAAAAGATGAGTTTCAGTCTTAGTGACTTACCACCTTGGATAAACAATTTATTTGGGAAACTTTGTAATCGTTACTTATTTTAAGTTGTCATAATTTACACAAGTGTATCAAAGAAGACACTACATCTATGAAATTAAATATCAGCAAAAAGAAGAAGACCTAAGCTGAATTTGTGAATGGTGTCATTAAAAACGACTTTACGTCAAACTTGTTGTCCCAGGAGCTGAACAAGAAGAGGACCCAGAAGGAGATGGAACATGCCTTGATGATCCGGCAGGACGAGTCCACCCAGGACATGGAGCGCCGGCAGCTGCAGATGCTGCAGAAGCTGCGTATTGAACTCATGCGGCTGCAGCACCAGACCGAGCTGGAGAACCAGGAGGAGTACAACGGCCGGCGGCAGAGAGAACTACACAGGAAACACACTCTGGAGCAGCGGCAGCAGCCCAGAAACCTCAAGGTACCTGGGACTTACTCTTTCCAACTATACGGTTATTTAGTGAGTTGATATCCAGAAAACTTCAAGAGGTTTCAAAGTTTGTTTATAAAAAGGGACGAGACATGTTTCGACATGAAGATTGCATCATGGGTTTGGTATGAAAGCTCTGCAACTACTGTACATCTGTCCCCTCTACTATTCTGCACTTCTGACATTCGATTTGCCTAAAATGGACCTTGTATAGAAATATGTATAAAATACATTAGAATGTTGCCATGACAACTGCTTCTTCCAAAAACAGATCTTTCACAAATTAAAATCCTTTCTCCTCCCTTAGTCTATTAACCCTTTTTTTTTTTTTTTTAGCTACAGTGTTGAGAAGGGAAAGCTCACTTTTTCTGATCAATGTCATTGCAAGAAATGAATATATCCATTCATGAGTACATTTTTTATACCACTTAATCCATTTAAAAATTATTAACATGACGACATCAGTAGGTTAAATTAAATGCATGCAAGTTGTTTGGTTGTCAGTCAATTTAAGAGACTTATTGCAAGAGAGCCATATAGCCAACTGTTAGCTTTTTATTTTCTATTTTCAAGTGGAATTATTTTGCATCAATGTTAAAGTCAAAATGAACCAGTAACAGCAATTACCTGTGATTGGGTGCCTTTAATTTGTCTTTCTCTTTCAACCCTCTGTAGATGCTGGAGATGCAGATCAAGAAACAGTTCCAGGATACCTGCAAGGTGCAGAACAAGCAGTACAAAGCTCTTAGGAACCATCAGCTAGAGGTATCTCCCAAAGGCGACCACAAGATTATCCTGAAGAGCCTAAAAGAGGAGCAGACACGCAAGTTGGCCATTCTGGCTGAGCAGTATGAGCAGAGCATCAACGAGATGATGGCTTCACAAGCGGTACGAGGATCCTGAAGCATCTTGTCATGAATAGCAGAAGTGGGCCTCGTTCATCAGTTGTATGTTTTATATTTATGTGTACAAGACATTTGCTCTTCACTTTAGACGTATGGTAATGGTCGCAATTATGTGCATTGACTATTTACAACCTCACCATGAACATTTTACATTTTTAGAGCCCTCACATTGTTGGCCTGTAGTTTGATAAACGAGGCCCAACCTATGCTTGTTGTTTAATGTGTTTGTAACTACCTCTGTCTCGCTGGGTCTCTAGATGCGATTGGACGCAGAGCAGGAAACAGAGTGCCAAGCCCTGAAGCAGCAGCTGAAGCAGGAGATGGAGCTCCTGGACGCCTACCAGAGAAAAACCAAGTCACAGATGGAGACCCAACACGAGCGAGAGCAGCAGAAACTTGAGCAGAAGGTCTCCATACGCAGAGCGCACCTTGAACAGAAGGTAGGTTTAAGATCGAAGCCGTTCTAAAATACTTTGAAATAATGCAGCATGACATTACATTTTACATTTACATTACAGTCATTTAGCAGACGCTTTTATCCAAAGCGACTTACAATAAGTGTATTCAACATGGGACTTCAAGAGAACTACTAGTCACCAGAAGTCATAAGTGCATCTCCTTTCTTAAACAAGCATCTAAGAGCATAAACCAGAGCAAAAGTATAGTGCAGAAACAAACTAATACGAATACAATAAGTGCAACAAACTAATACGAATACAATAAGTGCTAAGTGGAAGGCTCAGGGTAGTACTTCTTTTCAGCCTGCGCCGAAAGATGGGCAGCGACTCTGCTGTCCTGACGTCAGTGGGGAGTTCATTCCACCACTGTGGGGCCAGGACAGAAAAAAGCTGTGACCGGGTGGATCGGCCGCAGGGACCTCTGAGCGACGGGGCGAGCAGAGCGAAGTGATCGGGCGGGGGTGTAGGGCTTGACTATGGCCTGGAGATAGGAAGGAGCTGTTCCTTTCACTGCCCTGTAGGCTAGCACCAGAGTCTTAAACTGGATGCGAGCTCTTACAGGGAGCCAGTGTAGAGAACGGAGAAGGGAAGTTGTGTGGGAGAACTTGGGGCGATTGAACACCAGACGAGCTGCAGCTTTCTGGACAAGCTCCAGAGGTCTGATGGCCGACGCCGGGGCTCCGGCAAGTAGTGAGTTGCAGTAGTCCAGGCGGGAGATGACCAGAGCCTGGATGAGCACCTGTGCCGTCTCCTCGGTGAGGAAGGGGCGAATCCTCCTGATGTTGTAGAGGAGGAATCTGCAGGAGCGTGTGACCGATGCAATGTTTGCTGAGAGCGACAGTTGGTCGTCCAGGGTCACACCCAGATTCCTCGCAGTCCGAGTTGGCGTCACCACGGTATCATCAATGGTGATGGACAGGTCTCGGTGCGGGCAACCCTTCCCCGGGAGGAACAGTAGCTCGGTTTTGACGACATTATGACGACATTATGTGTGAAGAAACGACCCCCAGATAGATAAATGTCCAGAGAGACACCTGTTGACAGCAGCTTTGTTGGGGTTTTTGTACAAATCAGTGCACTGATAGTGACCACAACCACTATTGTGTTGAGGGGAAGATGTTGAGTTTGGTTACCTGGATATGCAAGTTTACAGTTTGGAAGGAAGTTGAGGGTTCCTCTAACTCTTTATGGTTGGTTGGGATGGCACAGTTCGGGTTGAGATGTCACTTTGTACTGCTGGTGAAGCTCATCGCTGGCAGGTGAATAGAGGCGGCTGGGGACTCTAAAGCTCTGCAGCCTTCCTCAGGTCAATAGTCGAGTTACTAAAAAGGGCTGTAATGCAGCAGAAAACTGGGCTAAAAAAGTAAATTGTTTGTTGTAAATTATTTGTTGTAAAAACTTTACACATGGAGTGGTGCTCGAGGAAAAAACACAGGGTCATTTAAAAGGTTGCAGGGCTTTATTATTCAAATTTGAGTTATCTGTTTTGTTTACATTGGCTTTACTTCGTCATTGTTATGGGGTCCCACAGACCCTATTGCTGCTATAAGATAGCAAAATCAAGTTTTTTGTTCAAATGTTCTTAGCCATGCTGGTGATATGCGCCTTGAGATGGCAATGTTGATCAGTTGGTCCACCACTTTGGTCAAGACTGAAAAATTAATAAACTATTTGATTGATTGTCATGAAATTCGGTACACAATATAAACATGTCTCCCTCAGGATAAGGAGGTCATCATCAGGTCAAACTTCTGAAACTGTAACTTAACTTTAACTTGGGCCTCAACTGAACATTGGGTTTAGGGCTAATTAGCAAATATTAGCATGTTAAGATCAATTTAGATGTTGAACAAGGTAAACATTAAACCTGAGAAAGAAATTTGGTCCAAGAGTGATCAAAGAGCAAAGTGTGTACAAAATGAAAAAGGTTCATCCACTAGGGAGCATCGGAAAGTATACGGTACAGTACAGTATTCAGTATGGCAGTATGTTATTGGATTTTTCTTTACTACAAGTGGAAGTTTTATTATGAAGGGACTGCAATGATTGATTCAATTTATTATCAATCAATGTGACTTATTGTGCTTATTTTCCTGATTAATTAATTAGACTATAAAATGTCTTGAAAATTGTAAAGAAACTTTTACAAATTACTTGTTTTGCTTGACAAACGGCCCCAAAAGCCCCTCCAATCGATTTTCAGTATACTATCACATACTGGAGCTTGTTTTAAAAACAACCATAATGATCGCTAGTAACAGTTGCAGAAAAGTGCATGCTGATTGACACTTTAACTGGTAGTTTCAGCTTTAAGGTGGCCCTAAAGGAAAACCACCACTGACTGTAAGATTAATGCTTTATGAAACATCAATATCTACACTAAGTTCATTGTCAATATGGCTAATAACTATGACGTCTTACTGTGAAAGAGTTGGAGTTACTGACACCAAAGCCACATCTCTAGTTGGGCAAAACATGAGGTTAAAGTTAGAGTCCATATAAGGAAATAACTACCATCATGTTTTTTGATTACAGATTGAAGAGGAACTGGCTGCACTTCAGAAGGAACGCACTGAAAGGATCAAGCACTTGTTGGAGCGTCAGGACAGAGAAATTAACACTTTTGACACAGAAAGTAGAAGCCTCGGCTTTGGAAGCCTGGAATCTCTGGACTTCCCCAAAGAAGACAACAGATGAAAGTGGATTTATCTTTAGAGGACAACATATCCATGACCTTTTTTCGCGTCCACTTGACAGTTTGTCACGTCCACTGGTGACAATATCTGGATAACTTTCTCTATTGCTTTTCTTCTCTCTTAGATATTGCATCTTTGAATCGAGGTGTTACGTGCAATGAGAACTTCTTTTCTGAAAGGGGGGGAAAGACAAACAAAAGAATCTACAACAACATGTCAATAAAAATCAAACGTAGTCAGTGTAACTCAAAACTTGTGTGTTGAAAAATAACAGACTCTTTCCTCCATGCCATTTCCTCCTTTTGGTATGAATTGAATAAATCAGGAAATTTTAGTAAAATTGGCACTTTGATATGTTTAAGTAGAAACCCATCATGTTCGTATGATGCTTAATGTGTGTGTTACATGGAGGGACATTGTGGAATGTGAGCTGCGGACTCCCCCGCGGTGTTAAGCTGCTTTGTCTTTTTTTATTGGTTTTATTTTAATTTTATTTTGTTCTATTTTATTTTATGCTCTGAATGTGAATATTACTGTATGGGGTCACTGGAAAAGTCAGAGTTTATTCATTTTATTTATTTTTTTTGGTCATACTTCCATATTGTGCTTATGCATACAGTATACTGTGGTCCCTCACTTTTTCTAGGCAACAGTTCTTACCTTTTCTTTTATTTGATATTTAGGGTCAATTGGCATTCGCTTGATCAATCTGTTTACCTTATCACAATTCAAGATCCCACTTGGTAAAACTGCTTATTATTGCATGCACTTTAAGGACAAATTCAGGTTGTGAAGTAAAGCATGAATCTGTCAGAGATTTTAGCCGTTTGTAAATAAAAGCATTTTTTTTGTTTTTTTGTTTTAAGCCTATGGATACTGGACATAAGCGCCATATTTGATATGATAATTTCACAAATGCCTTTATTTAAGTTGTGCCTGATGATTTTAGTTCCGTGTTTGTTATATCTATATTTTATTTACAGAGGCCGGCACCATTTTGTTTTGGTTTCATCCAAACTTGTGAATCATTTAATGTTCACTAATCAAAGTTCTTGTAAAGGAAAATGGTGAGAATTGTGCTGTATAACTTTTGATATGAATATTTGTACATGAGAATATAGCTAGAACATACAGAGACACTGGTCTATTACTGATAACAGAGCTTAACAATACAGATTTTGCTTCATTTTTTGTTTTATGATATAGCGGTATGGTCAGACAATAGCTCAATATATGCTATGTCAAATCACTAGACTCTCAGATTGTATAAATGCTGGTGGATGGAACCACAGACTTCTTATAATATCAGTACCACGATCTTTAGGGATCATTGGTTCTACAAAAGCAGACACAACATGTGAGTCCAGATTGCATTTGAGTAATTAGTGTCTAATGATCAGATTTACATATTTTTTTGCCATGTTCATTATGGTCATTGAACAGGTTGCACAATGTTTCCATTAATCCTGAATGGAAAGATAATTGTTTGGTGCTTAATTTCTAATACCACCTTTAGCCTTGTAGTTTTTTGTGTCTTGGAGAGACAATTGATTTTTACAAAATGTTAACGTGAAGCATTTCGAAACCCCCCTCTGAGTCAAAACACTACTAAGTTTTTCAAACACTCATGACATATTTAGAGTACCCCATGCAGTGAAACCCTCTAAAAATGAAGTATATGTATGAAAAAATAAATACTATTTTATCACAGGTCAGTTTTTGAAACACTGTTTAATGTGGTGGTCTTGAATGCAACCCCGTTATTTTTGGCAGATATTCCCTCCCTGTTTTTCTTTTCTTTTTATCCACAGCCACAACGTGTATTAATGTTTGGTCGTGTTCCTCACAGGGCTGAAAGGTGGAAGACGCCCCTTGAATTAACAAAGTATTTTAAAATCGAGGAATATATTGACATTCTATTTCAGATGGCAATAGAACTTAAATGCTCTTGTTTTACACGAAGAAACCTAAAATTTGTTTGACCAGAGTGTGTTCTGAAGTTGAATGGCTCCTCCTGATTTTTCAGCTTTTTACATTTTCACAAACTTTCTGAAATTTGATGAAAAAGTTTCTCATATGCAGTAAGGCCTTTTGTCTGGTCACATATATAACTGAAGCCTTGCAGACAAATGGTTCCATTAAAAAGTGCTTTTGGGGTGCTTGAATAAGGTTTGCCTGAGAGCTTCAGAACGGTTATGAACCTTACAATTTGTGGGAATTTTAAGTTAGAAAGATGTATTTAGTTAGAATATAAGGGGACTTTCCTAAACAACCTTATTCACCATTTCCTGTGCAGTTCAAAGACAAAATAAAAGAGATTCTGTTGAAAAAAAAAGGGTCTCAATCAACATCCTGCAACTTTTGACAGTGCATTTCTCATTGTTTGTGGTTGAATTTCCTTCTAAAGCTCGCTTATTTCCGACTTCTCATTTTCGCTTTACTTTGGCGTGATGTTATGGCTGTGACGGCTGTGACGGCGCTGTTTGTTGTAATTTACTGTAAATCTACAAACACACGTGCATGTCAAAGATAACTTGTGAAACCAGAACCTTGAAATGGGAACAGGAGGTGAAAGGGAAGTTACACTGCAGAGCGCCCCGCGTTTTCTAGGTTCCCTTACATTTCAGGGTAAACTTACTTGATTTAGGGTGTTGATTGGGGGCTTTTTTGGGCATGCCTGTAATGTAAATGCTGGCAGGAATCCGACTGTAGTTTCCTTGAATTGTCGACCTCTGCGGTACCATCTGCAGCTGTTGCCCGCCTCACCACAACTCCTCTACTATTCCCTGGGGCAGATGGAAAGCCCCGAGGATGGCAGTAGAGTGGTTAGCCTTTACCTGCTGCAGTGCTGACTGTTGTTGTGGTACGTCGAGTTCCCCCAGTCTTTTCTCAAGTAGTCAGTGGTTTGACAGAACTGTAGCATTTAGTGTGCATGTCTGAAACAAACATGATATTCCGATCAGAAAAACGTTAAAATCAGGTCATCTCTTAGTGAGCCGTTTGTGGGTTGTCCTGTGGGCTGACCTCTAGTTAACCCTGTGATGCAGACAGCAGGCTAAACACATCATAGGGTGTCTCCAAGCAGAAGTTATCATCATTTCTGGACGTACGTGGTGGTGGCAAAGATAAGATTAGACAAGACATGAAAAACCCAGTTTGAGTTATATTTATATTTTCCATAATCTTCTTGGTCCCTCCTCAAATTCAGCTGAGACAAACCACAGAGGATGCAACACCATCATATGTCATGATGATATCATCTTCTGATAATGCAAGCCAGCTCCTAAGAAACTTGAACTCTGCTAAATGACTGTAATGTAATGTAATGTAATGATGGGATGACACTAACATCTTGCCTACTTTAGCTACACTGACCCTTCCTTTTACGCACTTGTAAAAGTTTCTGATTGAGAAATGCACTTCCTGTGGCGTTGCCAGCTTCCTGCTTACATGGCCACACGAAGATATTGCTGCAAAAAGACACGCATTTTTATGAGGAGCAGTTAGTAATTGTTATGATGACACAATTATGCATCAAAATGAAGAGAAGGTGGCAGAAAAAGTTAATAAGAAAAGTTTATCTGAAACTACTTTATAGGGATTATTTTCTATAAACTGTGTCAAAGGGTAGGCTGACCTCAGTCCTTTAATCATTTTTATGAATGCCTGACATGGTTCTATAAATTCAGCAGATTCATGTTTTCAAGGGATTTAAATATATCACATTTTAGTATATTTTTCCATGCTGAAATAAAAAAAGGAAGTGCCATTAAAAATACTCTTTGCTACACTGCATGGTCACTAATAATAGCAATAATTAGATAACGTCCCTACATGCCTGCTCTGTGACCAGACATGTAGGGACGTTACCCCCTTTTCTGATATAGAAGAAAGAGAAGAAAAAAAAATGCACATCTGAAAAAAAAAGACATACTGGGAAATTTGGTTGCCTCACAAAGTGCACGTCATTTCCTCCTATGACAAATGTGTGGTTTCTGTCTTTTAAAAAAAAAAAGTTTTAAAGGAGTGTGATTATGAGGAGTCTGTGCAATTCGCCTGTGATTCTGAGAGGAGAATGAATGGTCATGTAAAGAGCATGCGTTTTCAAAAGTTTATGGAACCAGCTACAAGTAAGTTTCATTACATCTACTTTTCTATTAGAATAATAAAAAAAGAGCATTTTAGCATTGTGCACACTACTGTGGTTATTTCCAGAGCCTAAAAGCTGTTGTGAAACTGACTGACATGTGAGATTCAACTTCACTGCTTCCCAGTTTTTGAGCAAAGACTAGTTTTTTTATGGAGTGAATATGTTTTTAAATTGGCCAATATTTAAAGAGACTGTCAATGTTTCTTGGCCTCTCAACATACTTAATCTACAGGTTATCATTCTGTAAAATGTCCTTTTATTCTTGCTGAATATTTGCAAAGTGAAAAATCTATTGTAATCAGTCCTGTCCTACTCTTGTGGTTTTGAAAACAAGGTTCCCCTCAACACTGGGATGTTGGATAACCTTAACTGACCAGTTCCTCTCTCTGCAGCTTTACTCTCTTTCCTGCTGGTTATGGCGGTTCATTCAACAAGAACTGTGGAAGCAAGCAGAAACCAGCGTGGTGGGGATTCACTGCAGCAGGCTTTGGCGCTATCCAGACTCGTACAGAAGGACTCTGCCGACCTAATCAAAACATATGTGAGTACAGACTTAAAAGTGCTGTGTTTAATCCTCATTTGCTTGTTCAGTGCTCAGCCCTTTAACCTTCTTTTAAGACATAATATGCCTGCTATTCATGGTCCTCTTGAAGACTTGTGGCTTAAATAATATCTGATCTTTTGTTTTGCAGAAAGCCTCTCAAGGAGAACTACCAGACTTCTTCTGCAAGGGGCCAGTTAATGATGTCCCCGACCCCAACATCTCCGGCCTGGAGCCCTCAGAGAAGCTACTGAGCGTCTACACACATCTCCAAGACTTCTTCCCGCATTTAAAACGGGTGTACGAGCAGCAGACGGACTTACAGTCACCCGATAGCCCACTGCTGATAGTCTTCCCCCGTTTGAGGGCTAACAGCAGGAACCTCGCAACTCTCATAAACAATTCCTATCAGAGCCTCTTCCCAAACCTGCCAGTACCAGAGCCAGCAGGAGGGCCGACAACACTACCTCCACCTCAGAACGTATTCCAGCAGAAGATCTACGGCTGTGTGGTCCTGAAGACCTACAAGCAGTTGCTGTCGAATGTTTCTCGAGAGCTGAGGACTCTGAAGAACAAATTTTGAAGGAGGAGGATACAAATATACACACTCCTCTGAAGATGACCTAAGGCTGGCCTTAGACAGTCAGAATTAAAGACTTTAAAAGATAAGTGAGTATGAAGGTGGCTGGTACATCAGTGTAATGAAGCCTATTTATGGTATTTAATAATTATAATTTTATAATTTAACAATAATATTTATTTTCTTGTTTCCAATAAGAGGAATGCTGTTAAAGATCAAGAGTGTGAAAGTATCTCTATGCAGGTTATGTATATTTAAGTTGTCTTATATGTTATGTAAGGTTCTACTTCACTGATGTATTATTATGATCATTAAAAGATATTTTGCAGCTGTACTTCTTTATGATCTTAGTCTTCATTTTGTAGTGGGGTTGCATCAAAAATGTACAATTTCAGCAACATGGAAATTTCTGGAAAAAGGACAATCTCAAAAACAGGCACTACATGTGTCTTCTTATTTGCCAGACTCAATTTGAGTAACAATATATCTGTTTCTACACTTAAGAAAAAGATTTTCTGTGCAAAAAAGGTGTAAAAAGAAAAAAGGAAATAGTGTAACTTGTGCTGGCAGGATCATGTTAAGAATAAGTCCATCAAGATGGGTTACAAGAAAATCAGGAACCTGCTGAGACGCTGACTGCGTGATATCAGCTCAAAATGACGCATGTGTTCAACACAAGGCAGTATCAGATAGGAAAGATTTCATGAAACTGGCGGGCTGTCTGGCCAGTCACAAGGTGTGGGTGTGTGTGGGTCAGATAACTGTATGTGTTGTTTGCACACTTGCATCCTCATACAGATGGAGACAAAAGTGTGTGAAGGGTGGGACGGGAGAGAACAGAAGAGAAGTTGAAAACCCCTTTTTTAAATAGATGAATAACAGACACTGCACACAAACCTTTCATCTATATATACACAGGAAGGTGTATATATATATATATATATATATATATATATATATATATATATATAACATGGATGCCAAATATTATAGTTGGAATGAAGTAATGCTTAACTGAACTTTCCTCAGATCACAAGTTCTCAGGAAAATGGAAGTAGTTGGGGGATTCACTCTGGGTCATGAATCAAGTTCCCTGTTATGGCTCTGCTCTATTTAAACACAGAGGGTACCTCAGGACAACGATCATTCCTCAGTCTTTGAACTAACCACTCAATGCTTTGCAACACCACAGAAAGCTATGAAGTATACCACAGCAGAGTATTCGGGAAAACACCTTAGACTAGTCACATGTCCTCCCTGTAAAACGCTTTAATTTCACCTGAAGTAGAATAACACCCATGACCTGTTGTAGTGTCTGAAACCACAGATCCACCTGTCAACCACATGGTGGCGCTGGAGAAAAAGTCAGGGGATTATTAAAATTGTGAAGATACATCATCTGGTAACCATGAAGATCTCTACAAATTGGTGTGCTAAAATAGTTTTAAGGCCTCTTATACATAGAAAATACTTATTAACCTGCTGTTATGTGATGGATCCTAAGGCACATATGCAGCTACATTTCTCTCCACAACCAAAATAATATGGCTGAACTGAAAAGCAGAATGATATTCAATGTGCCTGTCCGACGATGAACACAAGTAGGCAATTTGAAATCTCAACCACCATTACATATTTGTCGTATTTTATTGCAAAATATGGACAGCTTTACAAAGTATAAGCCTAAATGAAACAATCACACAGACTATAAAAGCGACAAATCTAATCATTCAATTAATGTGCACCTGCAAAATAACCCAGCATGTACCATGTGTAAAAGCACTGCAATAAACATTTTTTTCATGAAATGAGGTACTAAAAAAACTAAAGAAACGACTTATATCCTAAATGAATCTGGTGCAGGTTCATTATCATTTAACATGCTTTACATGTTTTGACCCGTGGAGGGCAGCATTCACCAAAGACTGAATACATAGAAGCAAGTAGTGCGTCAGAAGTGCTGGTGGGTATCTTTGGACGTTCTAGACAGTCTTTCACATTAAATTCATAGGAAATATGAAAAAATGAAATGTTAGTATGCATTCAACAGGATAAACAGGTATTGATAAAAGCTTTTTTTAATGGATTGTGACAGTAATATGAGCTTGACAGGAAACTTGTTAGCCAGGACTGACTGATTCATCTTATCACTCCTCTTTAAGGAGTGATACAGCCTTTAAACATTTTTTTTTTGCATTAGAGCACTCCCATTTCCCTTTTTTCAGAAATACACATCATGAACTGAAGTCAGATCTGTTTAATGCGGTTATTAATTGTGCAAATGTAGTGTGCAGAGCATGCACCAGTTGTTATTTTGTAATATGAATAAAGGCATCTCAAATGATTGTATTGCTATTATTACAGCCATAGATATACTTAAAGATAAACCTTTATATCCCTGATAATTAAAAGTTATTGATTTATGGTGTTCAAATTTGTAAAGGTTCTATCAATATTTGCATGCATTGATTTATACTGCCTGCTACTGCAGACAAGGATATTTCACTATTGCTTAGTCAAACTACTAAGGGTACTAGGTACTAGGTACAAGGCTGATTGTTATTTGACTGGTTATCTTATATTATTGCTTCCGATCAAATAAGCTACATCTATTACATCAGCATTATACATGTATTCATTTGCATAGTTATTTGAACATGAGTAAGGCATATTATTCAGTGCAAGCGACAAACTGGAAACAACAGATAGTGAAACCATAATCATGCGTCTTCAGAGTTTTCCCAGAGTCACTGAATAGTTTAGTGTACCAGCCTCACTTACACAAGGTTGTTGTGTCCATGTACAAGAAGCGAACGTTCATTCTTGATTCAATCTCAAAGCCATTCAGCAACTAAAAAAGAAAAAAAAAAGAAAAAGAGTTTTACATTGTTTATAATATATATTTGTGATAATGTCAAGTGGAAAGGTTGAGTTTTTACTTGAATTTGCAAAAACAAAAAAAAATCTAAACTGACTCACTTTCAAACTATGGTAATGGTAATTAACTGAGGAAGTAGTTTTGGCAAACATATTATTGTGTATATTCTGTGTACCAACCTTGAGAAAATGCTCAAATGTGATTCCCTCATAGAACTCATCGGGTTCCTGCGGGTGAAAAAAGTGAAGTTACGGACAAAACAATAAATCACACTTGACGTTATCTTGAGCTCCACCACAGCTCACATACCATATGACCCATTGAGATACTGGCCACTTCCAACATGGCTGCATCGGCTATGCTTTTGGCTGAATCCTTCTCCAGGGCCTCGCTGAGAGATAGCAGCTCCTCCACCACCTGGACAGGTGTAAACAATGAGTTGGAATAAAACAATATTACAACACAGGCTTCAAGACTCAATCCCTGACCTGAAAAGGGTCAGGGATGGACCTTTCCTTTTCCCTAATTTTCTTCAAATTGTGCTGCAGGAAGACAACTTTCAAGTGTTTGAGTGTCGATGCCCAATCACTAAGTGTGTGTTAATAGATAACTTCCTTTTATACAGAATTTGCATCTTCAAAATTCACTTGAAAAGTTTAGATGATGCTGATGAAAACAACCTCAACAGTAAACACCCACATGATAGACTCATGCTGATTTTTGTAATCTTTACTGGTTATGTGACGAGTAAAGTTCAGTTAAAAAGGTGCATGAGTTTTGTCCAACAGAAGTGAGCTGAGGCTTACGTGTCTGTATTCCTCCAGGGTTATCGTCCCATCGTTGTCCGTGTCATGCATGTTGAATAAAACTGTAGAGAGAAAAAAAACAGCCTCTCAGTTCAACAGCTGCGTGTCGTAGTCAGATAATATCAAGCATGTGATCATGTGATTTGAAGTCACTACATCTCAGTTTATCCCTCCTGACTCTCTCACGCTGCTCCTCTGTTACGTGCAGTGAGGGGGGTCTGAAATGGGACATGACCAACAGAAACTCCTTGAAGCCGATCTCCTCAACAGTACCCTCGCCATTCTGACGAAAGTTTCTGAAGAAATATAAGAAAGGAACAACTGAGAGGACGGATGCAGTGCAGTGCAGAACAGGATGCAAATTCTTGAATCTTATCTCGCCCCATATTACAAGTTCAGGCAACTTTCAAACCATCACCACTGTACCTTCTGTCAAAGAAGGCCTCTATGATTTGAGACCGGATGGGGTTGCATTCAAGATCAGGGATTTTGCTGAAGTGTTCTCTCCTGAGGGTGTAAAGAGGATTTTAAGGTGCGGTATTTTGCGTCACACACTGTAACATTATCATCATGACAGCCACACGTTTCAAGCTATTGTGTGCAGATATATAAAGCCTGTTAGGCGGGTTTCCACTTCTAAAGAAACTTGGTTGGCTGCCAGGCCAATTCGCTTTAAGAAAGACATCAGATAATAACAAAACAGAAACCTGACGTTGCCACGGAAACATTTACATTTACATACACACAGTATTTGAAAAATAATACATACACCAGAGTTTCTTCATTGTGGCTCAATTGCTTGAATCTTTTATGGAGGACTCCAATCTGCTCAAATGAAACTGAAAGCAGAGAAGAGGAAACATAAATTTACTTCTTGTGCACACATAAATAGCCTAAGACCTCCAAAATCAGTGAGACAGAAAACTACTCAAGCTCATTTTGATACCTCAATAAGTAGGTTTGTTTAGCATCTGATGGTTACAGCTCTTTATTCTCTCACAGGAACGAAGCCTTTAAAGGGCAGCAGATTTGGATATTCATATTCTATGTAAAACTTTGTGGTTTGTTATGGTCTGTCACCTGCAGCTAGGCCTCCACGCTCTTTCATGTGAGGCTACGTGTTAATCAAAGTAGCTCCTGTTGCATATAACAACTCTCTGGAAATCTTTTGTCAAAGCTTTCCATTCAGTGTCTGATCTATAAATTAAATATGCATCCCTTGGTGGAGTTTCTCTTCCATTAACTTAAAATGTGAATTATTCACTAGGCTATTACTGCACCACACAGACCGGTTGTCCTTAGATGCGTGTGTATTTAAAGGCTACGCTGTAGATAAATCATGATCAGCTCTTTATTTAACACGCAATACGTCAAAATGGTCGGGTTTCCCCTTTAGGATAATGCCTAATAATAAAGTGAGACTAAATTAAAAATCATATTTCCGGTGCAGTAATGTTTTCACACATCCTACATGTGTGGATGATGTCTTATTAGCGCCTATGCAACAGAGTAACGATGACTGTACTCACAACCCGTCTTTTCCGCCAGATCAACGTACTCTGGTCGGCCAGGTGAGGACTGTAACGCTCCCATTCCTCGATGAAATAAGATCTTCTACCAGTCCAGTTTTTTTTTGTTTTTTTTAACGGGACCAGAGACGGAAGCGGATCTCAGAGCACCGTGTCTCATCCATCTCCTCCTGAGTGTTTTTACGACAGCCCCACTGAGCTCACACTCAGGTCTCTTCCTCTGCAGGCTACTTCCGCGACTTACCGTCCGGATGACGACACACACATACAGTGACAACAGGCTGCCAACAGTTTGAATTATTTACACGGCCTCGTTTATTAATTCAGAGGCCGCCAACACTGGCTGTGTTTGTTTATGCTGAACCAGCCAGAGAAGATGGAGAGTAGGAAGAAGGTACACTGGGAGGTCTCAGATATCAAAACACAGGCTCCAGTGGCTGAAAGAGGAGAGATATTGATTCAAACTGGACACAGGCACTTTAATCAGTTGTGATGTATTGACTTGAGTGATTATATTTGTCTCATTTTGAATCTCACTAGCCCAAGTTATTTCTTTAAATCATTTAAAACCACCATGTTTTTACTATTATTTTGCAGCAGAACTGTGTCCAATCAAAACAAAACCCCCCAAAAAAGCTTATTTACATTTTTGGACATTTCAAGGATTCCTCCAAAAAATATCATACATGTCAAACTACTGGAAAATACAATATTTCAGGACCTTAAGTGACTTCCGAGACAGAAACCATCAGGAAAAAGGCCCAGCAGGGGATTTACCTGCTGCATTATCTCAGGAGCTGCCAAGTTGATTAGCTGACATGCTGTATCTGTCATTTTGGTTTTAGCCAACTAGGGTTTTTTGAGTCGATTAGTCATTTATTATGCTTTTTTTCATGCTGAATGACTTACTTCCTAGAAACTAATGAGCACATCTGAGGTAAAGCCAAGGTTTAAAGTGGTGCTTTTGTGTGATTCTTTGTGGAGAAAAAGTGGAGAAAAGAAAAGTTAAATCAACTAATTGATTCGTCAAAATAATTATATGACTGAAGTTAAATAAGATTTTCTTTGGTCAAGGACAGCCCTAATTTTGATAGATATGAGGCCATAGAATATTTATATGTTCATATAATATTTTGCTGAGCACTTTAAGGACTTTCTCATCCATGTTGGCTTAAAAAGTGGGCCTCCGAGACAGTATTGAAAGCTCCAGAACAGCTACTAAATGGACCTTTAGGTGGGACTATTTTGTTAACAGTGGTTTCCAATGTCATGAATTAAACTTTGAATCTCAATGATAGAAATAAGTTGAATGTCATCTAGCATGTGACGCAAGAGTGGAATGACAAGCAAAAGAATCCTGAACTAAACTTGAGGATCGGCAAATACTATCAGACCCCAAATCTTCCTCCAACTGACTGGCTCAGATTACACTCCTACTTCCATTACACATGTTTTAATATCAGCTCTTGAAAAGATTAAAGCCTTGTGCAGAAAATTGTCGCTGTTGGTTTAAATCATCAGGAGTGTTGTATTTCAGGTCACTTTGGAAAAACATCTCTTGTTATAGGGGTGTAGCCTGACGTTCAACAAGTTTGAGCGCTTCAAACCACTCAGCCGTTAGCAGCAGGTTTCTCTATTGTCAGACACAACAGGAGTCTAGAGTCATGTTTTGCCCCAAATGTTTCTCAAATGTCAGAAATCAAACAAACATAAAATAAAAATCCAGTTAGTTATGAAGAGCTATGTCAGTATTTGTGCAAACTGTCAGATTCAATCAAAAAATATCCAAATGGATATTTTTCTATTTCTGATCTTTTTAGTTTACTCAAAACTGTAATGTGAAAATATGTCCAAAATACTATTAAAGTTATCATTAATGATCACAGCTTGAGGACTGCGGTCCTGGCTATGATTTTAAAACTTGCACCTAACAGGACTGTACATTGACATAACAAACAGTAAAACAAGTTACATGCTTAATATATTATTGATTACAACTATGCAGTACTAAAGAACACCACATGGTGGTAGCATTTGGTCAATTATGAAACGTAACCCCAGTTTTCTGACTGGAAAGAAAGGTCAGTTATCCCTTGTGTCAGTTTTGTTTTCATCAGAGCAGCAGTAAAATATATACATGGTGTGTGTGTGTGTGTGTGTGTGTGTGTGTGTGTGTGTGTGTGTGTGTGTGTGTGTGTGTGTGTGTGTGTGTGTGTGTGTGTGTGTGTGTGTGTGTGTGGTGCCTTTATTTCAAACTGTGTTTACTCTCAGTCACTTGAGAATAGCATCTATGGATTCTCTTTACATTAATTGTGTTGAATACATTGTTTAATCACACTTATTTTCTGTATTCTTTACCAACATATTATCAACCGTCAAGTCTCTTTCACCATCACTTTGTGGGTCTTTATTAAATTGTAAATAGCTGATCCCAACCTGTCCTACTTTGCAGCTGTTTCCAAAGCTGTCTAGCTCCACCGTCTGTCACTGTTGCATCCTCCAGTCATGGGCAATTAGCTGTCACTGCTAATAGTGAATCAACAGGCACGGTAAGGACAACAGCAACACAACTGAACTGCCTGAAAAAAATTAATTATGATCCTGTTTTACTTTGTTTGCACCCGAGGATTGTGGAGAAATTGTCACTTTTTATATTTAAGAATAAGCCTATAAAGAGTCTATTAGGAAACCTGAAAGCCCCATTATGACACTAATCATTTATTAAATAAATGAAGGCGCAGTAAATGAGCAGCGCTACAATGTGAGCATTGGGAGGTTACTAGAACTCTTGTTATGATTAAACTTGGCTTGAGTCTCCGCCTCAAGATATAATCATCAACTTGTGAGAGCTCTTTATGCTCTCTGTGCCAAATTGTGACTGTGATCAAATGCAAACTGTGTCATAACATTTGTCTTTGCACTATATAACCTCCTCATCACACCGTCATACCCAGAGACTCAGAAACCATCCATTACTGCTGTGCTGGAACACTTCTTTGCCCCATGTTTTCTGTGATTAAACATTACTTTCTTCAGGAATATGCAACACACAATAAAAACTTAAATAAGGCTTATATTTTGAAACAGGGCCCCTCTACAAGACAAGATTGGGATTTGGAATGATTAGCCTTGGTTGATCAGATTTGAAATTTAGCAAATTACAATCAATTCAAGAAACAATGCTTTTTTATCAGAAGTTTAGGAGTTTGTAGATCCAGCCTTGCCTTGCACAATAAAACAACTGTCAACAGTTTTTAATGTGTTCAAGCAAAACTACCAAGCAGTAGATTACATGGTCAAAGATGGTATTATTTGTGGCCTATTGTAAATGTAGATTGGGTCTGTTTTGTTAAAACTATGCCACTTAGAATATGAGAAACCCATCAATTAAAAGTAATTACACTTAAAATGCTTTGAATATCTGTAAGGCCTCCAACAGCTGAGAGTAAAGGAGTATCTTTATGTGAGAAAGAGGTTGACCAAATCAGAACATGTTCAAAGATTTTCCCATTTGCAGGAGAATGTATGCATCTAGTAGTACGCAATCAATCTGTCCTGAAAAAAACTACGACAATACAATTTATTTCCCTTATCAGTCTCTGCCCTTGAAATGTTCTTTCCCATACAATTGTCTCACTTGCATGCGTGTTGTGTTTGTGTTGTGCGTTGTAACTATTACTGAGCGTACTAGGTTTGATGGCTTGAAAATGGATTTGAACAAAGTCTCCGCTTCAGAGAGAGAGAGAAAGGGTGAGAAAACAAGAAGGTATCGGTTATATAGGGAGACAAAAAGGGTCGGAAAAGCATGGCCAAGGAGAGAGGGCAGCCTGAGCCTGTTTTGCATGCACGGGGGCTTCTGTGGGAGAAGGATTTGACAGGGCGCCGCAGTGCTGCCTCCAGCTCTCAGACAACAGCTGCTCAGAAAGAGGAGACGTCCTGAGGGTGCTGCGACACGTCTCGCTCTTTCTCCATCTCTCTTTTTCACCTGTCTGCCTCTTCCCTTTCAGTGAAGAGACGTACGCCAGACACATGCCTTCTTCACATTTACACACATCACTTTTTCTCAATGACACACACACACACACACACACACACACACACACACACACACACACACACACACACACACACACACACACACACACACACACACACACACACACACACACACACACACACACACACACACACACACGCATCGGGGGAAGAGATGAGATTCATATAAAATTGGCATGCTGCCTTTGCTCAAACAAAACACTCAGAACAAACCAGGTAAATCTACATTTTTGATGGAACCTGTTGTTTGTTCTGCTTACTTGGAAGGCGTGTATGAAGATTAATTATCAGCCGTTATATGGAAATGAAATATTCTTCCTCCGCTGTTTTCTGAGCCACTGATGACAGAAATGAAAGCAGACAAGCCTTTGTATTAACATCAAAAGCCTATTTTTGTTTTGTTTTGTGCATTGGTGTAATTTGGTTACTTATGAGTTTGTGATAGCTTTTGATCCATCTCCTCATGCAAAGAATAGAAAAACCAATTTCTTCTGAATGATTTTATCCACATCCTGAGAACCACACACCACAATATTTTTATTTATATTTTCACCACATCTGATGTGAGAATGATGCCTTTATATCTCACAATAACAATGTGAGATCGTTTGATGTGACAGCTCACATAATTTAAGACTGATGAAACCTTTTCCTTTCACAGACAGAAGCTCATTAAAGAAAGAATATTTGGCAACAAGTCCTTCTATCTAGCATTCATACGCAGTACATAAACATTTGATGAATGATTTATAACACACTATGAATGTATTTGTCAATATAATAACTCCTGTGATAATATACAATATATCCTGATAGGAGAAGTTATAGTTTAACATTTACGGTACATTAATAAGCACCTTAACATGTCGTTATAGCTGCATACAAATACATTATATTGTGTCATAAACCATTAATTAAATGTTTGTATGCTGCTTATAAATGCTATATACAAGAGACGCATCAATCTTGGTTACTTCAGAAGTTTTCTCAAATAAAGCTTCAGAGACGCTTAAATTTCACATTAATATAAATAAATAAGTAGAAATGATTGCATTACAGATTTATGAATGGTCATAAAGGCATGCTATACATTGATATAAATGGTCTGGAAATAAGACTCAAATGATAGCTTTTGTTTAGGTTTAAAGTAGCTATTAATTACTTTCATCCCTTTAGAGGTGACCCAGTTCTAAAATCAAAACATCCAGACGTGGGTGTTGAGAAGTGAATGAAAGTTAATTACGGTATACCTCACGAGAAGGATACTGACAAAAGAACTTCTGTCTATGTGGCTAAAAAAGAAAAAAACATTTCACAAACAAAGACTTTGTGTGAATAGCAATGACAATGACTGTATTGTCATCTTTATCTTATTAATCTGGAAGTTATTTCGCAGCCTTCTATCAGTTTGCTTTTGAATTATAGCACATAAAAGGACATGAAGGTGTGTCCTTTTTACTTTTTTGCCCTTGGTTTGTCAATATAAAAAAGGAGAAGGGATTGTAGAGGCGTGTACGGGGCATGCTCTGATCTCCAGACAGAAAGAAATCAATTTCAGAGTACAAGCAATCCAGGACAGCCAAAGACGAAACTAAGTTACATTGTAAGACAGTGAGGTTGTAGAAAGGTCAGTGAAGTTTTAGAAATATAAAAGTCATTATTTCATGATCAGGAAGACTTAATTAGGATTAAGGAAAAGAAATCCATAAAAGCTATCCAGTTTCAAGTGGTGGCAAAATGGTCTTTTCCCTGACAACTTGCTCCAGCTCCTCTTGGGAGGGAAACCTCAGCTCACCCTGAGCCAGATGGGACATTTAATCCCCAAAGTGTGTCCTGGGTCTGTTCTGGGTTGTCTTCCCAGTTTGTCATGCCTGAGAACACGTCCAAACAGAGCTAGACATTTTCATGAGATGCCCAAACCACTTAAGCCGGCTCCTCACAATGCAGAGGAGCAGTCATTCAATGTCGAGGAATCATTTAGTTCTCTTTAACGCAGAGGGAGACCTTTCACCCAGCAGAGAAACCTCATTCTATCTGCAATCTCTTTCTTTCTGTCACTGTTCAAAGCTTTTGACTGATAAAGTGAGAGTTTTACTTCATAGCTCAGTTCTCACTTCACCACCGCATTCTCATCCAAAGCCTGCCAGCCGATGCTCCTAACTGATGATCAATCTCACAAAGCATCACTCTACAATACCAAACCTGACCTCCTCCACCTCTGGCAGCTGCTCTCTCCTCACGCAGATTGGGCAATCCACCTTTTTCTGCATCACATTCAGCTTCAGACCTCGCCACCAAACACACAAAGGTCACAATCCTTTGAAGCAAAAAGAGGAGCAGGATCCGCAAAAGAGATGAAAATGCCATCAGTGTCACCAGACATCAAGTGTCAGACATTTCCATCAAATTCCATTTGTTCTAAGCATTATTTTCATTTAAAGTATTTAGCGTTATGATTCAACCAAAAATTTGTTTCTACCCAAGTGTACATGTTTAAGCAAAGTACTTAGTCTGAATTGGAATTTATTGCTAAGCCCCAAAAGTCCATTGTTGCCAAGATTTGGTGACTTTTAAAACCCCTTTAGCAACTTTATCTCAAAAAAGCATCATATCGAGCAGCTTTTTGAGTAGTAGCATGTTCAGTTGAGGCTGCACGGTGGTGTAGTGGTTAGCACTGTCGCCTCACAGCAAGAGGGGCCTGGGTTCAATTCCCGGGCTGGACAACCTTCTGTGTGGAGTTTGCATGTTCTCCCCGTGTCAGCGTGGGTTCTCTCCGGGTTCTCCGGCTTCCTCCCACAGTTCAAAGACATGCATTGAAGACTCTAAATTGCCCGTAGGTGTGGATGTGAGTGTGAATGGTTGTTTGTCTCTATATGTCAGCCCTGCGACAGACTGGCAAACTGTCCAGGGTGTACCCTGCCTTCGCCCATTGACAGCTGAGATCGGCTCCAGCACCCCTGCGACCCTTAACTGGATAAGCAGGTTACGGAAAATGGATGGATGGATGGATGTTCAGTTGACCCATCATCAGCCAGACACAAACGCAAATGAGCCGTGAATTGTATGTGGCCCTGAACAGGTTTGAAGAGCACTGGTCCAGAAGGTGTTTTGAAGGTCGTTCCATGAAATGGGAGCACAGACTGAAAGGCTGACTTTCCAAGAGCAGAATGTGTTTGTGTTATTTAGTTAGTTAATGATGTGCTTCTTGGTCTTGGAAGCCATGCTCTGTTCCAACTAGTTTGAAGGGCATGCTGACAGCTGCACCTTACATTACAGCAGATAAACACTGTTTAATTCATTCATTATACTTTTAATTCTTGTGTTTTTGGTTTCAGAAAAGCTCGAAAAAAGGCAGAACCGTCCGTTTTCTTCAAATGCAGAGCATCACTCTCACTACAGCTCGATGCACACCAAGAAAATTCAAAGCATAACAGGGATGCCATGCCTAGTTAGGGTTGCTACGGTATGATTGTAGGCTATGCATCTCCTTTTTAAAGCGTTTCCCCGAGGTTACTGCAAGCCAGAGAAGAAACTGAGCTGGTTTTATTTTGCCACTAACTGTACAAAATTGGCAGTTTTCCTGCTCCTTCTGGGTAAATTAATGTGCTGGTCGGCTGTGGCATAGTGCTCAAAGAAGCAGGATGGATCACCTTATTGCCCGCTATCTCAAATACAGTGTTTTTTTGTTGAAGGTAAAATTGTTAAGCACTCAACTCATAGCCAATGTGTAAAAGTTATGCTCAGTTTTAAACTATGATAAACAGTTATGTCTTTTTTACAAATATGATTATCGAAATATAAAGTTTAGGAAATGAATGTTTCATGCCTCTTAATGTTGTTTAAGTGTTTACAGTGTTTTCATAGTGAAGAAATAATAATATGCAAAAGTCTTTTCTGGAAATACTGATAATAGTATCCGTATTGTTCCATTAAGAACCTAACATATTAAGGATTCATTCCCATTACTCTGACATTACATGTAATCAAAGTCTATGACAGAAGTGTTTATAAACTCTCAGCTCTAAATGCCAACATATTAACTGGTTTGCCTCAATGTCAATTTAAAAATAAGTAATGGTTCAACCCCTTTAACCTCACAGATCCTTCGGCGGGTCCATTAGTAGAAATTCAAATCATGAACTTTATGCGAATCTATCGAGCCTAAATTGCAATGGTGCAAAATGTGTCACACTAAATTACAGGAAAATATGCATAAAAATGCTAGAGTTGTCCATTTGAAGTAATGGTGTAGCAAAAAAACATGACACATTCAAAATTGCATTTATGATAGTACGTGATATGCATGTCTTTTGTTATGAAAAGCGAGGACAGCTGTTCAAACCCGAAGAGAGAGAAGACTGAGAAGACAAGGGGGGTCACAGAGGTGGTAGACCGTCACACTGCAGATGAATGTGAGTTGATTGGATGGAGCAAAGGAACCTGTGATTATGAATTAGACTCGACCCATCTGTGCCTGCTTCTGTCCCTAATGCTGTGATTTGATTACTCATTTTGAATGAAACCAAAGTTTTTGTTATCTAATTGAAATGTTCAATATACATACACACATCTATATCTTCTGGTCTGATGTGATGTGATCCCCCAAGCCATTTTGAAAAATGGTTGTTCCCATTAATACCAGTGCAACAAGTACTCCTATATTGGAATACATATTTAAATTGTCTTTGATTGTGCTAATTTCATTAATAAGATTAAGAGTCAATATGAATTTACCAAGTTTAGGGTCAATCAAACAGTTGTTAAAACATTTAAATCAAAACAACAAATATTAACTCTGTTTTGGTGCTAGAGGAAAATTCAGGGGATCAAATATTAATATTCATTGTTCAGGAATATAAATAAAAACTTTGGCCTGCTGGATTAAAAGATGAAAAGTTAGGAAAATAGTTGAAATTGCCAGCCTTTACATTGTAAAAACACATTTCCCTACATATTCAACAAACTTTTCTGTCCACTCTGTTTGAAGTCTTATGATGTTGATGAGACCCCCCGATCTTTCTCTTGCACCAGGTCATTTCTCTTTTTATCCAAACTGTGTTATCCTGCGGTTGACAGATGGTACACAACATTATCTTGCATTGTACAGATATGACGCTTTCCTATTTTATGTTAATAAAACATGGGGTCATACAGTATATACTAGTATGTATACAGTGGGAAGGTATGGTGTTGGTAAAGTAAGTGACAAAGTAAGTATCTTTTTGGTCTATTTGGTTAATCTTCAATGTAATAACAAAGCTAACACAGACAATTTGTCATAAAACATAACATCCCATCCAATGAATTTCCATATACTACTGAAGGTTAAGGCTGTAGCTGTGTAAGCAATTTAATATCCCCATTTCAATATCTTCTCTTAAAAAACACCTATTCCTCCTGTAGTGAGTACACAGCAGCTCTTTGTATTTGACCCCAGAAAGTAAACAACACACTTATGTAAGCTAATATAAAGATGCTTTGTCATGAGCCAAGGTCAGTGCAGTGTAAGTAAACACACAGCTCCTCAATACCTGCCAGTAAATATGCACTACCTGAATTGAAAATAAGGTTTTTCCATGTATGGAGTTCTTGCTTTAATAACAAAAATATTATTTTACCGAACAATGCAGATTCATTTGGTTATTTTTTTAATTGGCAGATCTTGTCAAACAAAGCCTACAACATTCTGCAGCTGAGAAAACCTAAAACATGACACTATTGTTTAAAAAAGTAACAGGTGTTGAGGACATTGCTGGTGATGAGTCATTGCTGTAATTTATTAAGTGTTGGTTACAACGGATGTGACCCAAAGTATCAACAATTCCTGTGTCTGGTGCAGCTTCCTGAAGGCCGTCAGGGGGGAGCTTCAAAAGAGTTTTGGCCATTAAGGGAGTTTCAACTGGTTTCGTCCTTGTCTTGGGGACAGGAATTATTCCACAGTGACAGCAGCTTTGAAGTTTGAAGGGACACCGGTGAATATATAAAACAAACCAAAAATAATCTGGAGAAAACATATTTTTTATGAGTTATATACTGACTTGTGAATAGGTTTAGACAAGTAACACCTTTGAGAAAAGGCTTTGTTTGTGGTTGTAGTAAAAGACAGAAACATTGCCTATTCCTGGTGCTTAAAAAAAATAAAATAATAAATTGAGTCCCCCTGGATCTTTGCTGTTTTGTATGCTCACCTTGAAGACATCCTTGGAATCGGTTTAGTCAGGGAATCGGTGCCCCCGAAAGATGCTGACTCTTATTTGAAACTTGTGAAAGCATCACCTATCCCTCCTGCTCTGCGCTGTGGTCCCTCTGCATCGGTGCGATACTGTTTGTGACCTGCGTCTCCTCCTTTTATCCTTCTATTCGCTCTCCTGCACTGTGTGAAAGACTTGATGTGCAGTGCTCCAGCAGGAAGGATGGGCACTCGAGCAGCTCTATTATATTATCCAAGGGGCTGCCTCTCCCCGGGTCCCTGCTTAGCGCCCAGAAAATACCTGTTGTGTTGAGATACGGGTCTCTGTCGTGCTGCGCTGAGGCACGGCGGTGATCAGCTGTAATGTTTACCTGCTGCATTGCAGTCAAGGTCGGTGGATTGTAATGGCTGCAGCCCAAATTATGGGCATCAGTTGAGACCTATGTGAGGTGAAGAGCTGTTGAAAGTTTATTATACACAAAGACCAGCTTGTGTCTGCTATCTCACCGCCTACCTTTATGAACTAAAGGCTAAAATGGATGGGATTTAGAGGTATAGGTCTGCAGTAAGTGATTCTCCAGTGTGTGCTGCTACAGTGATGATTAGCTCCTTTGAGCTTTCTTGGGTGTGTGCCATTGTTGGGGATCACTACATAAGTCTTTAGAAATCTGTTAGGGGAGAAGTTAAATACACATATATACAAGGTGTTGGATGCAAAAACATGAGGAAGAGGGTTCAATGTATAGTGTGCCTATAGAGAGTTTCACCTGTGTTGATGGTTCCTGGCTAACCTTTGCTGTCATTGATGTCTGATGCTGTGTGTTCTTGCCGCAAATACACATTTTAATTGTTTATCAGGGTCATTATTATTCAGTCACAGTCTGTGATGCTGGCAGTAGATCCATAATAAGGTAGCAGTGGGGTAATCAATCACAGAGTCTCGGGCTGCAACACATGACACGTGGCATCTAACAACCAAAACAAGCCATCCATATATGAAGCTCTCTGGCGCTTTGAAGCTTTTCCAAATGAGATTCGGGAAGAAACTTCAAGGAGAAATGTGCAGTGATCTCTGAATCACAGCCCTATTTCACGCAGAATTACTGGTCAATCAAATTTGGGCCACATGAACATACAGCTGTTCCAGAGGCCAACTTTTATGAAATGTCTCATTCTCCAAAATAGCGTTTCCAAAAAACGTTGGACAGTTTGCTGTACGTTTACTGTAATTTTTCAGATATGTTTGCACCACCATGAGCAAAGTCACAAAGCTTAAATAAAAATCTAATTATATATCAGGAAGCTTGACATATTACAATCACAGAATTATCCAAATGTTTTGCCCTTACCAAACGGTGCTTTCAATCTGAAAGGATCTCCTATTTAGAAACCGGGCCACGATTTAACCCGCTCACATTTAAGTCCTGCACCCTCACTCAGGTGTCTTCAATAATTCCCTCTGATTAGACCTCGGCTCAGGTTCAAGTTGGGTGGAGCTATGATGAGATTTGCATGAGGGCACCAATTTGCTAATAGGAATGTTAAAAGAGCACTTTTAGATGCTTTTAGCTCATTGGTTTCATTTTATGTATTCATACTATGGATCGTATAATGGTGTCATGTAATATTGTGTTATACCATAGAGAAATTAATGATTTTGTATTATCTTGTCTGAAATCAAATTGCAAGTTAGTCTACTAAAATAACATTATATAATGCTGTTTTGCAATATCATGTCAGATGGTGTTGTATTGAAATTGAATCGATTAAATATAAAATTATAGAAGAGGAAGTTGTTTCAAACATAAAACATCGGGGGAAAAGATATGTGCATCAATGTCTGAAAACACACCCAGGCTCTAAAATCATTCATTATGTAGTCCACTAGATAGTGTGTTCACCACTTTATAGTGTTATTATGATTATGGAACCTCTCTGCCATCAGAGAAATGAGTAGTGTCGGATATATTTTATTTTGAAAACTGACACATTCCTTGACAAAGAATGTAAAGTGAATGATTTCAGACAGAGACACGGTTCTGAAGAGAAGTTTAATCAGGTACAATAAGTGAGAACACCTGTGTGGATGGACCATGGCAGTATATAAGTCCAACAACTGCATATTTACACCAAGAGAAAAAAAATCAAATAAAGCTAGGATGCACTATTTTAAGATTGTTAACCTATGTTTAAAACTAATTTGTATGATATTCAGCTGTAAAAGATCAAACTGTCTGTTATCTGCAGGCAGCAGCTTCAAGTTCCTTGTGATACTCTGTCACATCAAAAGGAAGTATATAAAGGGAAATCTCGGCTGGCGGGTTATTGAGTAGACATGTTGTTCTGCTGTGTTTACTGCTCAGTCAAACAGGTGACGGAGGGAGATTTCCTTCGTGGTGACAGATATGTTCTCCAAACTGTTTCTGTTTTTAGCTTTCCAAGAAAAGATGAGAGAATGGCCTTTCAAGTGTGCAGCCAGAGAAACCTCTGCGTAGGCTTAGTCGCAGCAGGTTGTTTTTATATGTTAGGTTTCAATCTGGATTAACACCCCCTGCTGAAATAAAATAGGTCTCTTTTTGGCATAATTAATGTGCAGTCATGAATAATTTGGCATTTCTCTCAAGGTGAGGAATTCTTTCAGTTAAAAACAGACCTGCAGAGGGATAAAAAACAAAAAAACGTATGAGCCATGAGAATTAGAAATGCTTCGTTGGTTACACTAATTTAGTTTTAGGATTTCCTTTAAGTATCATGAAATCAGTTAGAAGAATATTCAATGTCCGATTCTCCGGCCAATCTCACGCTCCAGACCAAAACACCGCGAACAAGACCCCGAGGCTCCAGTATAATAAGTACACATCTGTGCTGTACCACATCAGCAAAGGTTGAATGCCTATACACCTAAACGTTGTAACGCCTAAACGCCTATACACCTAAATGCCTGAACACCTATACACCTATACACCTAAACGTCTATTCACCTAAACGCCTATACACCTAAATGCCTGAACGCCTATGCACCAATACACTTAAACGTCTTTACACCTATACACCTATATACCTAAACGCCTATACACCTATATACCTAAATGCCTATACACCTATACACCTAAACTTCTATACACCTAAACGCCTATACACCTATACACCTAAACGTCTATACACCTAAACGCCTATACACCTAAACGCCTGAACGCCTAAACGCCTATACACCTATACACCTAAGCATTGTAATGCCTAAACGCCTGACCGCCTATACACTTAAACGCCTGAACACCTATACACCTAAACGCCTGAATGCCTATACACCTTATCATTGAAACGCCTAAACGCCTATACACCTAAAAGCCTGAACGCCTATACACCTAAACGTTTAAACGCCTATACACCTAAAAGCCTGAACGCCTATACACCTAAAAGCCTGAACGTCTATACACCTAAAAGCCTGAACGCCTATACAAAAGCCTGAACGCCTATACACCTAAAAGCCTGAACGCCTATACACCTAAAAGCCTGAACGCCTATACACCTAAAAGCCTGAACGCCTATACACCTAAACGCCTGAATGCCTATACACCTTATCATTGAAACGCCTAAACGCCTATACACCTAAAAGCCTGAACGCCTATACACCTAAAAGTTTAAACGCCTATACACCTAAAAAAGCCTATACACCTAAAAGCCTGAACGCCTATACACCTAAAAGCCTGAACGTCTATACACCTAAAAGCCTGAACGTCTATACACCTGTCCGGCTTTCAGTTTACTTTACGTAAAGTCATCTTTCTAAACAAAACGAAGTATAGGACTCCATGGTTTTATAGAAAACTGTTTATATCTATCATCATTTCTTTAGCATACATAACATATTTTTGAAAAAAAAATGTGTCTGTTGTATTAAAGTAAGTAAGCTGTAGGGAAACACTTTTTTTATTATGGTAATAATGCCAGTTGTATTACTGTATCTATTTTGAATGCCAGTATTGGTCATTTTTTGGTATCAGTTGCTTAATACTATGTTGCCTGGATATAAATTCACAAACATAACACATGGTGTTTGGGATTGTGGACCCAGCCCTATTTACTGGTCCATAAACTTGACTTGGTGCTGCAGAGAATGGTCTTGCCTTTACAACTTGACTCCCATTACAGCAATGCTGTTCTTCTAAAAGCAATATGAAGTTGATGGGATCCCATGGAGCAGAAAGTAGTCAATCAAAATTTCATTGGGGCACAACACTTTCTATTTGTATCCACAAAATAGATCCACAAAATAATCAAACCAAAATTGCGATTTATCTGAAGACTGTTGAAATACATTCGTAAATGTGAGCATCTGCAAAACCACAATGACAAAAGGGGGCCAGAGGTAGAGTCTGAAACTTTTTGAATATCTCATTATGAGTGTTTTGTACCGTGGTGTCTACTTGATAAATGCAAACCAGTCAGAGTGGGTTTCTCCTTAATAATCAAGTGTGTAAATAAGCTGTGGTGGCAGCAAATCAGCCCTACCTGTAAACATGACAGATGGACTGAGAGGAGAGGCAACGATCCCCTCCCTTATTTGGAGAGAAAACACATGGATGTGACAGAAAATAGAAATTTTCACACACAGAAATTTGATTAATTTAGTCGGTGGGAGAGGTATAGAAATGTTGGCTGGTTTGCTCATCCTACCAGACTTTCCCACAATCCTCTGATGACGTCATGTAGTTAGTCACACATTTTTACACAGCACACAACACAGAAAATGTTGGATGTTTTTTTTTTATTTATTTAAAAAATGAAACTCTGAAATTCAGAAACAGACAGCTTCACAGCCCTCACTAAAAATATTTTTAAAACATTATAAAGAGTATTCATTTATGCATTTTCTGTCCAATTATGTAGATGATAGCATTTCATTATTTCATTTTAGATTACTTTATCATCGATGGTCTTATCATTCATGAGTGTAAAGCCCTTGACTTTGGAGGGAAGGATATTTATCATAAGGCTCAAAATGATTCTAGGTTCCTATTGTTTTTTTTGTAAAGATTATCTTCATTGTCTTTGTTTCATATCACTTTCACAAATTAAAAAAATGACCTCAAGTACTGGTAGCATCTGGGTGTCGCAATTACCCATGTTACACACATGCAATCCACATGATTGCAAAAGCTGTTCGCTCCTGGAAACGGATCTCTCTGTGTAGGAGCTCATGTGCATAGATAGGATGAATATGGCAATTGGGTTGAAAGACCAGGCTATTCATGAGAAGAGTTT
This sequence comes from Anoplopoma fimbria, assembly GCF_027596085.1. Taxonomy (NCBI): domain Eukaryota; kingdom Metazoa; phylum Chordata; class Actinopteri; order Perciformes; family Anoplopomatidae; genus Anoplopoma; species Anoplopoma fimbria. The sequence goes on along the minus strand of NC_072462.1, from coordinate 16,027,741 downwards.
TAAACGTGCTGATATATCTAAATCAGACAGCTGCTGTCTGCACATAAATCTTCTTACTTCGATTGAGCAATGCAACGTCCTAATTGGCAGGGTGGTACAAGGAGAATATAATCACCTGCAGGTTGCATAAACCACACGTTGTTTTCATTCTGAGATGTGCCTGAGTGAACAGTTTTGGGATTTACATTTTCAAGTTAAATATGTGATTGAATGGAGATAAGGGAGGAACATGTATGATAGCAGATGGGAGGCTGTTGGAGAAAAAACATGAAAACTAAAAAAGGGAAATTAGTACAGAGAGACAGATGTAATGGCTTATCCAGAATGGAGTTTCGCCATTGTTATTCATAGAATTGCATGCTTCGATTAAAGGGAGGTTTCTCACTCACATAACATTCTCATGGCCTGAAATTGCCACTTAATTCAATGACAGTGCAATGAGATCTGGCATGATTACAAGATAAAAAAAGCAATATTAGCACAGCCTGGCAGGGAGCAGATAAAGACATCTTTAGTTATTTTACAAAGAAAACGAAAGGAACAAACATCAGACAACAAGTAACGCATCACCAAAAATGTTAAATATTACATTTAAATCAAACTTAACTTTTTTCTTTAAAAAATTGGTTTTCTTTATTTTTTTATTTATTTAGTAGCATTTTGGCAGTGTTTGACAACTAAGAGTGGAGACAGAGGATGAAAATTGAACGTGATTTAGCAAAGCTGAGCCAGAATCAAACCCACGTTACGGTTTTGTGGTTTGTACTTCAGCCCAGTGAGCTGCCAGGCCACCATAATCTCTGTCTTCACACTGTTGCCCTTAAAATAAAAACACTGTTATTATCACCTGCTGAACCAAACAGGGCTCTACCAGAAGCCTCAGATAATGAAACTGCAATGTTTATAGCGTCTCACTCCTGATATACGATTGTCTTTGCAAACTGGCATCCTGCAGCAACAAGCAAAGACTATATGTTAATGTGCACATTACCGGATATGCATTGAAAAAGCTCAAGGTATATATAAGCTCTATCTTATAAAAGGATGATGTTAGCTATAATTTAATTAATATTCTTTGTAGGAAAGGAAGTTTGTGATATTAACCCTGTATTTCTGCACATCCACCTCACATCACTGTGAATCTGCTTCTCGGAAATCAATCTTTTCAGCTTGATTTGATAGGACAGATCAGTGTGTGAGTCAGTCCAGTTATAGTCTCAATCTGTGAAGCTCAAACACAACCAGATAATCTTTGCTGACCGTGTTTTCCGGCAAAGCATCTGATCCCCCCCGTGGGTACTGATGGCTAGTGTCATATCAGGAGCAGTCCTCATCCGGAGGCATTTTCCAGAGATAACAGACCCGCAGGAGAGCAGGGACATTAAGTAGATGAAAGGTCTGGGAGGAGCTGAATAAACATTGAACTCAATAATATTGAATTTGTTGAGCAAACTCAGAGAAAGCTTATTACGCATGCAGAAACTGAAGCTGTAAATATATTAAATGAAACATTCGATACCTTAACAAGAGCGTCATCGATACAAAATTAATTTCTGACTAATGTTCAGTATACACATGCTTCTGAGAATAATATTTTGTCAACACTGGTTCTCTGTGAGAGTCATCGCCCGCAAACATACATGTTTCTCTGCAAAACTGCATTTGATCTTTTCACCCAAGAGCACGAGATTAAACAAGCAAAAGTGAAAAATGTCCTGTAGCTTTAACACTTGGCAGAGAAACACAGGCAAAAAAGGTGCTATTTATTTAGTAGGTAAACCAATAAATCACTGCAGAGGAATGCATTTCTACTCGCAATGAGTTTAAACGACAGAATGCACAAGAGCAGAATTTCAATCCAATTGGCCCGACTGTATCACGAATATTTATAAGCAAAAACAGTAAATAACCCCTCAGCATGGAAATGAACAGAGAAAACCATTCATGCATAAATACATAAATGCATAAATTGTCTTGCAATGTATTAGATAGAAACTTCCAAAAGTAATCTTCATATCAATAAATGTTCAACCTCATCTCAGCTCATTCAGAGCTGATGCCTTTCACTCCTGTTTCCGATGTAGAGTAACAACGTTACACTGCTGCATCTGCTCGGCATATGTGTCTACCGGAGCTGTCGGGATTTCCCGCCCGGTTTCACTGTGGTAATTGAAACTGTGCAGGTGTGAGGCCCATTGCACGGGGACTTCATTAGTAAAGAGAGAGGTTTTACCTGACCCATTTTTAGAATACCCTCAGTGCTACAGAGAGCTTTTTTTTTGACATCCTAACTCCTGTTTTGACATAAAAGAGGAAGGGTGTATAATTTATTGCTGTGGAATGTGAATCCACAGAGAGCATCTCAGGGTCTTTGCCAGATCTTGAGTCCAAGAGGTCTGCAGGGCCAAGGTCAGTAAGGCTGGTGATCAATCTCAAACTGTTATCTTTGAAACATTGTCAAATTCATGCCATAGTGTTTTTCCCAAAGCCTCAAATCTCCCCTGAGCAAATTCAAGAAACAGTTTTTGTTTGTTTGTTTATTCTACAGAAACACCATACAAGGATGCAATTGGGAATCTCGGAGCTGACTGCAGTCAAGCTGAGACAGACAGATGTGTGTCATTTAAAGATCTCCCTGCTGATAGATTTATGCAGACGAGCGCATGGAATTGTCTAGTTTGGAAATCACTTTGCTTTGAGCTGACTCTCCGCTCACTGGAAGAAAACCGGCGGGCATGAGTGGAATATCAAGTGGCACACAGATGACAGTCTGTTGTTACCATCACCGGGTGTACAATACACCTTCTGAAACTAATAACAGGATAATCATTGGGAATCTTACAAATGTAACCCTCTAGATAAGGGGTTGTCATTTACCTGCTCAAAGGAACACACTAATTGACATTGACTTTGTGTTTGTATGTTTATTTAATGTGCAGGTACATTAATAAACTCATGAACCAGATCTCGAAGAACAGAAAATGTTCACATGATAATGATTTTGTCTTTGGAATGTCATAACTTGTTTAAATTATCTCTGAAATGAAACAGTTGTTCGTTTACACAGGGAAGTTGTTTCCTGCAAAATTTCGCAACTTGGTGTTCCAACTAACCAAGTCACTCATAATTGATCAAATACACCCTGAGACAAAAGTGTAGCATGAAAAAGTAGATTTTTTTTCAGTTTTTTTGAAGGATGTTTGGTTTATATGAGGGAGCTTGATGATTTATGACCATATGGAGCATTTTGTGAGGGGATAGAGCTGTGTATGTGATAGAAACATGCAGGTGAATGCAGACATGCCAAGAATATAATTCATTGCAGAATCCCAACCCTAAAACTGTCCTATAAGGAGAAAATATTGCGTTAGCCACGTTCAACACAGAGATGTTGTTTTAAAATGTTTTTTATTCACACATAAGCTGTCAGCTGTGACAAAATATTTACATTGGAAGCCCATACCTTGATACGCTAAGCAATGATTATGATGCTGCTTCCTTTTTCGATAGCATAGTCCTGGAGTTGTGTCCAATCCTTAATGAGTCTGGAGTCGACAACTGGCACGGAATTAATGGGTCATGAAAAGCTTATTTCACTCTGTGTCAACCAGGGAGGCAGATTTTGATTCATCCTAAATCTGCATACTCAATTTACATTTCAAAAGGCAGCAATCCTTTTAATTTCCACAAAATTGGAAGTCTATTAGAGGGTGACTTGGATACATGGAATACACAAATCAGACCAACAGGACTCTGACTCTGAGGAGATCACACGTGAGAAATAACCATGCTGTCATTTTTCTACCATTAAGCAACATTACCTTCCAAAATCTTCATGATAAATAGCTTATCAGACAAATAGATACTCAAATACCATAATATTGTCTTTTTTCATTACCATCATGGTCGGGGGGGTTCTGCAGTGGAGCTGATATAAAGCTTTTATGTTTTATTAGGTCAGGTTTTGTAAAAATAATCATCTTTTTTCTTATCAATTATTCTCCAATTTGCAAATTTTTGCATCTAATGGTTTTGCAAATGCCCTCGGCGGCATTCTCACAGATTTAGTGGTAGCTGGAATGTTTAATACAGCATAAGATTTTGCCTTTTACTTCTGTTGCCCTGAGACCTTAGTCAAAATTATGTAACTTCCTATTCTGCTCAGATGGATCATCCTCTGATGTTTCCTGGGCAAGCCAGAAGTGTTTCGTGGCCTAATTCTCTAATTAAATAATTGAGTTCTTACATGAAGGATCTATCAATGTAGGTCAACATACCAGTCTATGGATCAGTCCTGTTTAAGTGGATATACTGTTTGTTATAACTACATATTAATTCTCAGAGTAACATTAAAAAAGTTGTTCATACTCCATCCATTGCCTGCTTTCCACTGAAAAGTTACGCATTCCTTAATTTTGAACAAGGGAACTAGATGAAACTCTTGTCTGCATGAAAACTGTCAGACTGTTTTGTATGTGATCCAGAGGCTGATACGAACAGATTTGTTCTTGTGCGAGAGGACTTTCTCACAGAAATCATTTCTCACATGAAATGACATCTCAAATAATTTCCTTCTTTCCTTGAGACACTGTCACAACAAAACTGCCCAAAGAGGTCACAAATTTAGTTTGTCTTGTCCCTCATAAATAGTTCCCTCACCTCTGGCTCTCTTCCATCTGATTTTAAGCATGCTCTTGTCTAGCCTCAGGATAGTCTGTGCCCTTCTCTAAGCTCAAACTATTTATTTCAGAGTGACAAAAGTTTTGCTGTGGCATCTTGCATCTGAAATACTTCCCCATGTTTTTGTGGCCAAGTGACTAATGGGGACACAATTTTTTTAAATTATAAAGGTTATAGTTTTACTATAATTATATGCTTACTTGCTTTCTTGCTGAGAGTTAAATGAGAAAATTGATACCACACCAAGAGTGGAGCAAGAAGACACTTTGCTTAGTTTAGCTTGAAGACTAGAACATTCTACAACAACTGGCTTGGCTCTTCCCAAATTAAGGTTCGGCAATATATTAATTGTGTTTGCATGATGTGAAAGTCAGTTTATAGGATGTGTTTACATTGCATAAATCCATTTATTACATGCACAAAAAGTCACTATTAGTCAAAAAGTAACATTTATATTAGTATGCAACCCTAGCTCTCTTGAGTCACGACATTCTCCTAAAAACAGCATCAATGGAATAGTTACTTTATATGAGAACCTGAAGTTTACAGGACTGTGTTGAATCCATGTGCCTCCACATGTCAGGTAGTAAATCTATCAGTGACATCTGTGAGAGGAGATTCAAAAATACACTTCATACTGACAGATGCTGGTGCAAGCTTGATATATAGGCTGATGCCAAGAAACTCAAACAAGCAAAAGAGCAGATGAATAATGCCTTATTTATATTTCTACGGAGAAGCTAACGCAGAGCTTCTGCAGAGCTGCAGAGACGTGCCACGCACTTTCTTTGACTATGCACCAGGCAGCGTGGATTGCTGCAGAAAATGCGTCCAATTCTTCCATATTTGTATTTTCAAGCTATGGGTTTGTGTCGGGCCAAATTTATGTGGAACTTTTGAATCTCGTCCATCAAATAAATCAAAGACCTCCTGACATAGGACTTGGAAAACGTACTATGTATGCAATGGCGTGAATGACACGGAACGCACAGCCACAAGAGTGTAAATTATAAGCGTGTGGCATTTCTATGTAACTATATACTGACATAGCTCTGTGGAATATCAATAACCTTACACTTTGTTTTACAGTATTTATGCTAAGATAACCGTCTGCTGAATGTAGTTACATATTAAGTGAACGGACTCGGTATGGATCTTCTCGTCTAACTCTCAACAAAAAAGCAAATAAGCGTACTTTCAAAATGTCAAACTATTCCCTTTAAGAATCTGATTTTCATTTCAGACTCTACTCCTCACTGGTTCTCAGTGAGCTGGGACAAGTCAGAGGCTAAAGCTGAAGAAGAAGAAAAAGGCACACAGTTTGTTGTAAAAAAAGAAACCTGAAGATTTGAGGGCAGAAATTGCTGATGAAGAAAGAGATGACAGCAGATTAACAGAATAGAAAGATGAATTGGTTTTGCTTGAAGGGCAAGAGAGTGCAGATGGAGAAAGGAGATTGGTGTCAAAGGAGAACGAGGTTAATCAAATGGTATAGCACAATAACGCCTTTGTGGAGAATCCAGTGTTTCAGTCTAAACAATGTTTCATTTTCCAATTAAATCTCTTCAACAAAGACAGGGGATGTTGAAACAGAAAGAGAGCTTTAGAAAAGCAAGATAAATGAATCCCAAAGTATGCAATTACACGGCTAGTTAAAGAAAATTAATGGAAACTGTTTATTTGAAAGGTCACGTCTAACTCCAAAGACATGATAAAGCTTTCTCTCCCTCTTGCTCTTAGACGTTCCTGAGACGTATTTTGACCGAAACCATCAAAAACTTGCCCAAGGACAGTTGAGGCACAGGTGTTTCTGTTAACAGAGATTCTGTTTGTCAGAGAGATGTGGAAAAATAAAAGAGGAAAAGGGTCCGGAGGTGCAGCTAAATTCAAAGACAACAATCAAGAATATGTTTTTACTATATCTTTCTTTTAATAAAGAGACTTATTCATATCAGTTTTTACTGTCTGGTTGATGCTATCTTTAACAGCAGATAAGTAAAACTGTCAAGTCAGTGTCCTTTAAACAAAGTTTTCACTCTTTTGTCTTTGATGAGATCTGCATCAAGAGGACGTGATTACGGACTATGATAAGGGGCTAAATTAAAAATATGGGGACTGTCCTTGTCTGGCCAAAACAGCCAAGCAAACCGGGGGGCTAATGGCCAAGGGGATAATTGCAATGCGAAAGGCAATTTTAATGACTTAGTTTTATGACTCAGTTCTGAGAAGTCGTTCATGATCATTTAAAGGCAATAACTCAAAGATGAACATTTAAAAGACATTTAGTTGAACATATCCTACAGCTCTCTTTGGTTCCTTTAGTTGTTCAAGACAGGCAGACAAAGAAATGTATGATGCAAGTCGGAAAAGATTTAACTTAAAAAATGTAAATATGTTTTGTTTTTTGCAGTTAGTAGGCCTATACAAGCAATCAATGCACTTTATTGTTACTGTACTTTTATTTAATAACAGGAAATTATTCAATACGTGATGCTGATGAATGTCAAATTGCAACCTCGGAGAGTCACTGCCAATAACTAAAATGTTTCTCAAAAGATTTGATAACATTTAGATATATTTCTGTATCACAGAGGTGTCTCGCCGCCATCAACGGCACACTAAAAATAATCTACTTAATGCATGATGACTTTTTCAGGTGTAAAAATATTAAGCATTAAGCGTAATAATTTAGTTAGGAAGAAGCACAGGTAAGGAAAGCAATGGTGTGAATGATACAATTAAAGATGGCTCCAGTTTCCTGATGTTGTGCATGCTGGCTCACTGTCCCAATGTCATGACTTACTGGGACACTCAAATAGAACTGAGCCATCGTTAATTGGATTTGTTGCACCTGTGCTTCTCCTACTACAATTGATTCACGTCAGTAACTGTGTCCCATCATGTTCTTCCACAATTGACAGAGAAATGGAGGAGCTGCTCACAACTCAGAAAAAATAACCAATTGGATGGTGGTGAAATGGCTAAAAACAAACAAGCCCAAACATATCTTTTATTGAGGGGGGAAATACGTGTCTTGTTAGCTTTAATTAACAGTGGCATTTGAAGTCACAGTAGGATTGTATTATTGATTATTTCTTGATTTCTTGTATACTAACTGTCATTGCTCAACGGTTGTGTTGTGCAAGGCCCCTGTTAAATAAATTAATTAACTAAAATAAACTAAGATTACTATGCTGTATGCAATTAGTATGTAGCATGAGATTAGGACTCAGTGTGTTTGGAGATTTGTATGACATTTCCGCCTCGACATTTTTAGTTTACACAATTGATTGCATTAAATATCAACTTGTACAACATCAGCAACAAGACCCCTTCTGTCTAAAGCAACATTCTCTGCAGTCTGTGCATACAACTGATTATCAATTATAAATATACAACACCCTCAGTGTAGCCTCACAATAGAGACAGAGAGCAACGCGTCATACTCTGAAAACGACACCCGCTGGAGGGGAAAACAGTTGGTGCTACAGTATGAACACAAGAGCTGGAACGCTAACAAAATAGCTAGCTAAAAATATTAGATTTCAGCCTGACAAAGTATTATTTTAGTGCCTTTCGTCTAGCAGGTGTTCAGCTGATAACTTAAAATGTTGATGGAATGGGACAAGTTAGCTGTTAGCCAGCTAATATTGGCTATGTGTTAGCAAGTTACTATAGTTAATGTTAGCTAAGGCACTTGCAAACAAACTTGAGCTCACAGATATATGTTCAATGCCCACTACCTCTTAATATTACAGCAATATCATATAAGTCATAATATAGAAGTCAACTTTGATTTGTTTCTCTCGTACTTTCCGTACTTAAGTATCGCCATTTCTGTTGTTATTTAAACCCAAACAAGGTTTGTAACGAGCGGAAATTGTTTCTAGAATTTCATCGGAAAACGCATGAAAAAATGAGATAATACAAACTTTTGTGTGAGGATACGTTGATTGACTTCACTTTTCAGACCCTGAGATCTCCCCTTGATTACCATCCATCCAGCTCCTCTAACAGTTATCCTTAAACAATGAGTTCAATCCCCTTCCAGCAGCTTTGTTCCAGTTCAGCACCTTTTGGGTAGAAATGAGCTCGACTATATCCAGTTGCAATCTCCCTCCTTCACATTTCCTCACTCCCCAGAGATGTGATGTTCAACGTGCCTGGAGCCAATTTCTGGGGCTACGATGCAGTCGACCAACACTGCTGTTCTTCTCCCTGCAGACATCACGTCTCTTTAACAGAGTAATGTGTCAAGGATGCAAAGGGTGTTTAATACAAATTCATATTCAAGCTATTCAAACATTGATTGGACACAGGAATTTAGTTCAGCTAATTTATTTATTTTACTGTATTTCTGATCAAATCAATCTAAAACAGTTGGTTTGGGTGTCAACAAGACACTATTAGTTCTTAATTCTTCTTAGTTGTCCACATTTATTCATATAGCAAAGCAATTTTTACTTACCCATTTTCATGATAAAAGCCAGCTAATAGTTTTTCTGCTTCTTTTTCTGTTTGCAGTCTACCATCATCCCTTTTGTTGTATATGACTCTGCTTATTCCTGCCTTGTCCAGCAGTTGTCCGTGCTTTGTTCCTCCCATTCATCCTCCCCTGATTGCCTCACCCATCTGCACACCTGCTCCTCACTCCTCTTCGTTAGCTCCCAAAGAACATATCCTGTACCTGCCCTTCAGCCCCAGAACTCACCTGGGAAATAGAGAATTTATAGCAGAGTGGGGAATGGGTGGGAAGGAGATATTCTTTTTTATTGTATTATAAATATTTTAGAAACCTTTAAGGGAATCTAAAGAAAGTTGTTGACCTATGACATACTAAGTTTTCCTGAGAGATAAGAGTCATCATAAATGACAATGTAAGTTTTCTACATGCTCACTTTTCAACATTATGTACACTGTAGCGGAGAGTTTGACATTAAATCAGGAACCACAGGAGACCACATGTGTGTAAGCTTGTAGTTCTTGATAAAACAATATTAGCTAATTGTTGTTTCATAAATGGAAAAAAAGAAAAAGAAAAGGGGAACAATAGAACATTGCAAAACTGCTAATGTTAGCTAAGGCACTTGCAAACAAATCTGCCAATGTCAGAAACGAGATCATCCTTTTGGTGAGAATGAGCAGCAAGAAGGACGTTTCTCCCAAAGTGCTTTAAGCCCGAAAAAATACAATTATAGCTTTAAAGCTTTCAACTTTTTCTTTGGAAAGCATAGCAGAGCTGATTTGTATGCCACATTATCACATACTATTAAAAAATGTAACTGCTTTTAGTCACTATTGTGTGGCGTGGAGGGATGATTAAAGGAGGTTGGGAGTACCTCCTGTCCATACAACGTTAGCCGCCTTAAATCAGTCCCCATCCTTCCTGTGAGGTCATATAAACACTGCCCTGTCTTAAATGTAGCACAGACTTAAGATGATTGATCCCCAGAAGAAATCTGTCATGGAGGTATTTGGGTTATAGTGTGTTTCACAATCAAATCCATCATCCTGGAAAGACATCTTAGTAAACTCTTCCAACTGAATGGCACCACAGCGATTGCCTGTTTTATATCGGACATCTTGACAGGAAGACGGCAGTTTGAAGAGTTGCTAGAACCCAGGAAGCCGTAATGAGAGCATCTGCTGCTTCATTAAGAAATCCAGCCAGAGGACATTCATTCTCTGAAAGTGAAGAAGCAACAGACTTTAAGGTACCCCGTGGAGCTTGAATTGTAAACAAAGACAGTTTTTTCACATTCAGCGTTTCTCAATAAAACACATTGTGTGCATCCTTAAGGCCTAACAAACATATTCAATGCAACTTCAAACCCCCATAAAGCCTTTGAGTAAACCCCTGCATTGTTTACATAAGCTTCTGGTGTTCTAAATGTATTTTATTTGCGCGCTGCTTCCTTTTTTTACAAACACATAACCTCCACCAAAAGACAGTATAACATCATACATTCATTGCATGCGCACCCTTGTAATGCACATGTGCTGATAAAACAGACATGCAGAAGGACCAGCTCTTAAATCATTGCACCACTCGTGGGCAAACACGTTTACATCCTGGTTCAATATCACAAAATAAAATAATCGTCTCATCTTGGATCACAGTCTTGTTCACCTTCTCTGTTTTTCCAAGGACAAACTCCAGCATGTTGTGTGCGCTCTTACGCTCATGATTTGTCGTCAGATGACAACATAGAGGACCTGTATGACCTGAGGGCACAGGGGAGGGCCAGAAGTATTACGACTGACCCCCGTATAAATTAACCATCTGTTCAAAAACCCTTCCTTCGAGACGTTGTTGATTCATCAAGATTAGAATCAAGAGGTTATACCTAGCCAAAAAGTGAAAGAATTCTCCAAAAATGTATTATCTTGTAGCTACAGTTGTGATATAATTAACTTCTTCTAACAGTAGAAAAACAAAGGCTCTGCCACAGCATTAGTCAAGTCCAGAATCTGTGAGCCAAAAACTTAACTTGAAACACAATTCACTTGTTGAATCTTCTGCGCACATGTCTTTTAAAAGCCGTCACAATCGAGTTGATCAACTGTAGGCCAGAAAAAACGCTGACATGCCCATGGTATTATCAAACGTATTGCCTTCAAAATTGCCACCAGTGACTTTACAGCAAAGACTGAAGGATGTGTGGAGAAAACAGCTTTATTACTCCAGAGGCAATGGACCCGGAGAACTGTAAAATTTGTCACAGAAATGGTATTGATCTGGATTTTCAAAGTGCTGTTGTGACTAGACTCGTAATGCTCCTTTTGTAAAAAGCTCCCTTTCTGCTCTGTCTCTCCCCCAATCTACCAGCTTAATGTGGTATCACCATACAGAGTGTGAGAAAGAAGCTATAGTTAGATTGAATAGCAAAAAGTAAAGTCATCTCTGTTATTCTGTATATGGTAAAAAAAAAAATTAGTTTTAAGGTAGTTTATTCTTCAAAGCCTTGAGAGAAACACCCTACTGAAAAGTCAGTGACTGAGATTTCTCCACAAAGATGAAAAGTGTCCATAATTGATCCTGAGTCATGCAATAGTAAATGGGACTGCCAATCCACAGAGCGGGGTGACCTTGTCGGAAACAAGAACGGTCCTTACACAGATCTCCGCCTTGTAGTGGAATGGGAGATGAGGAGGACGAGCCAGTGCAACCAGCTTGTGCGGACAATGACTGATTGTCTGGGGAATTTAACCATAATGCATTACCGCAACATAATTGACTTTAGTGCAAGGCAAGATCCCTAACAGTTTAGCCTCAAGGTCACTGTTTTGGGCAGAATACATGTCAGATACACAAAGAGATCAATTTACCTTGACATTGCTTACAGCAGCACGTATGAAAAAGTGTTCTTCTCGACGTCTAACAAAAATGAGGGGTCTCATTTAATCTTGACCTCCACAGATAATTCAAGAGCTTTCTTGTAGATATTCCTGGGAGTTCACTTAATCTTTACAAGACTGCTCAGAGATTTTTCTCGATAAACAGTGTGTGAAATGCAGAACACATACATACATCTTCCTGCTGTACGATGATTCACTCATGTAACAGGGGCTCGCTGACAGCATATTTAGCGTCATCACCCATCAAGCAACTGTCAGCGTTCAGTGTCTCTCTCCATGATTGATGGTCACCCCCTGGTGTATAGTGAACGGCGAGCCATCCGACCACCGTGTCACTATCCGTGGTTAATGACCCGCTTGAGGGCTTCCGTGACAGAACAGAGAGCAAAAGTGGTCTGCGTCGAGTATCACGACCAATGCACTTTGAACACACACCTACACATAGTATATGCAAACAAATGGGTAAGCAACTTAATGTGATTATATGATTATTGCAAGGCTTTATCTACACATGCATATATTCTTTATTTGCACTCTCTAGTTTGAATAAAACTTTTTCTAGCGATTTCAGCGATGTGTTTCCTGGAATTGTATACTGTGATTAGACTGCAGCACAGTTAATCTACTAGTTGGATTCACGTATTTATTTATTTATTAATGTTAAGTGAAAGCCATAGCTGTGTATATGTGTTCAGAGTGTGTGATGAATGTGCACTTAATGCCTTTTTCTCGGTGAAGGTCATTAACTGCTGTTAATATCTCACTGCTAGATGCAGCGGTTTATGGATGGACTCCATATTCAGCCACTCAAAGTCCAATAATTTTAGTCCTTGTGGTAAAATGTTTATTGGTGGAATAATCTGTGCAATTATTTGCTGTGTGGGACAAAGACATCGTGTTTCAGCAGAGGTCCACAATAAAAGAAGAGTGAGTTTTCACACAAAGACATATTCAGTCTGATTGTTACACAAAAAAGTGTTTTTTAGCAGAAAATTGGCTCACAGAAGTCTGTTGTCTTTAAAAGGAGCTAAAATCCTTAATTACTGTTGGATAAACCCTGTATCTGTACCAGGAATACAGAGGAGAAGATATGCAATAGTATGTGCATGACTGGGGAGAAGGCAAAACACAAATACAATAAATGTAACAGAGGTATTCTCTCTGTATGTTTCCTGAGAGAACTGTCTTCCACCAGGACCCTGCTATCGAACATGAAAATGCCCTTAAAGTTGTTTTCCACCTGTCAAGTTGTTTTTGTGTCTGCTTGGCTGGCAGCGGCCATGTTCTCCTGATTGTGGGATTAAATGGACGGGGTAAGGATAGAAATCTAGAAACAGCGACGACTCTCTGTCCTCTAGACGACGCAGGTCTTTTAGTTGATGTGTGGTTTGTTTAAACCACGTCTTGCCATTAAACTGATCTACTGCAACATGTTGATTTGACGGATACATACACAAAACAAGGTCAGGTATGATGGACATCTTGTTTATTTACATGAAGAGCCATCCAACTAAATCATCCCTAACTTGAAATATTTACTGCATTTTTGGCATTCATAAATCAATTGTAGTAATTATTTTAAGAAAATGGAAACCAGTTCTGACAGTGTATTTTACAGCAAATGCTTCCTTTCACCATTTAGACAAGCCATCACTGGTGAAGAGACATCAGAATGCCATTTAATATGAAAAAAGAACCCAACACTGTACATATGGTAAAAAGGGTTGCTTCTTTAATTCACATGTAGTGACAAACCCAAAGATAATAAATAATCAACCGACTCTGTCACAACTGCCATTGATGATATCTTTTTAAAACCACACTATCAGTTTCCACTTAAATCGTCAAGTCATTAAGCCATTGTGGTGAAGGACTGATGTAAAACACAGACAGGTTTGTGGAGATTTGTTGCTGTTTTAGGTTAAACTAGGCATGCCCTGACGCATGCCTAGTTTAAGTCATCTCTAGGCCGGGCTGTAACATGGCCATTCACTAATAATAACTCAGCATTTACGGGTTGCACCAGGAGTGGCCAATCAGATTTCTATACCACCCTTAGTCATTCCCCACACATAACATATGCAGCCAGAGATATATAAAGTGGTACAGCAATCGATGGCATCATTATATTTTAATACATCACTTGAATACATGATGATGTAAAAATTCAAAAAGCACTTTTATGTGTTCTTTTGGCCCTCAGGATGCAAGAAGAAATGAATTACATCGCTATTGGTCATGAAGATTCATGATGAATGTTTCATCAGGGTGCCAGGGAATTCTCACCATTGCCGTTAATGACAAAGCATGCCATCTGCCACAGCAACAGGTAATTTAAGGAATCCATCATCATCTGTTGTCACAGACGTGAACAGAGAATGATACAGTAACACTGCGAACAGGCTGCAGACAATACCCAGATGTCTGGTTGTCTGTTCTCTAAAAACAAACAATACATTTTTACTTTCTGAGCTCAGTTTGTTCCAGTCTGGACAGATGTCTTCCAGCTCAAATGGATGGAATAAGCATTAAAAGCAATGAATAATACATTCAGAACACGCATTTTCTCATCACAATTTAATCAAACTTGCTTTACAGCATTATGACATCATAACCATCCTCAAACAGGCCGGTTCATTAAACCCTTGGTTCAAATATAAACTGGAGTGGGGTACTTTCTGACCAGACCAAGGACAAATTAGTGTCAGGGAAGTTTACTGAGCCAGAGCAGGTGCTCATGGTGAATGTGAATTGCGATAATGCATTTTATTATAAAATATTCATGAATCACTGTGAAATGCAGGCCATGTTGTACCCCAATGTCTAATTGCCAATTACACCTGCAGCTCACAGATCACGATGGTAAAAGAGATAATGAGTTCAACAATGTAAAAGGAATTGCTGAAATTCATGTGTTATGTAATTTCGTTTCTTCTAAAACCATAAAAATAATAAATATCGCAATGAACGTGTTTTTTTAAGGACAGTTGAAGAAGATAGGTGGAGGAAGGTGACAAAAAAATTTAATAAAGAACACCACATCCATCCAGAAAAAGGGAGATTAAGAGATTAAGAGATGTGTCAACAGTTCTGACATTTTAAGAGCTGCTTTATGGAGGGGAAACAAGAAACACACACATCCTTTGCTGTCAGTACATGTCTTTTTTATTTGTGTGTTGAGGTCTCCTCTTAACCCTACATTTCTGTTAATACCCCACAATGGTGTTATTAATATAATTCCTATTAAAACTTTGTGACAATTCACATAATCCAGTGCTTCCTTAGATACAGAATATATATTTTTAATCTTAATGAGTAGAATTTTATTAACCAATTCACAGAAATTTGAGAAACATGGTTTGCATTAGACCACATACTAAAATATATAATTTACAAAATTCAAGAACAAAGGTTCTTATTATTCTTTCATTATCTTCATACCCGGATTTTACAATTCTTCTGTGTATCTTTTATGAAACCTGCAGCTGTTGCTCTTTAGTTTTTTCTTTATTCATATTTGTGAAATACATTAAATTGACTTGACTTAGCTCTCTACTGACTAGGAGCTCAGATGCGAATGTCACGCAGTTATATTCCAAAGCAGTTTTTGTGCCAAGCCTCTCACAAACCCAGAGAAAGTCATTTGTATCTGACTCTTTATGTTACGATTCTGATCACATAAATGCTGTCTGTGGTGTGACCTCCTACTTTCTGAAACCAAAGGTTCTTTAGTCAATTACAAAAGCAATCAATAATCCCAAATTAATCTTTGACAGTAAATTGTTTTGATGTAGGTGCCATTGATGAGATTTTTGGAACTTATTTCTGCACTGTTAGTTTTATAGATTGCATTTGCCGTGCAGGGAAAATGCTGTTCCAGTATCTTTATTTAAAATTTGACCTGTGTTTCCTTAGGATAAACAAGAATCTCATTACAAGTAGAGTGATGTCTAACTAGCACAACCATTGGACCAAAAAAATGGAGACATGCAACCGCATATGAATATCAAGTTATTGTGCCAGCTAAGTAACAGAAACTTGGTTGTGTTGCCTATTGTATGTTTGAGACAAATCTGTCTCATTCTTGACTATAAGTAGAATTAATTTGCGATGAATTTTGGGCTAAATTTAGACCTTGTTTCCAAATTACAAAACATGGCTGAATAAAAGGCTCAGTTAGAGGTCAGACAAAGGTCAGTCAGCCCCAGGATAAACTTCTCAGATAACTAAAAATAACTACATTGTTGTATATTTCCAACAAATTCCTGTGGTCTTTAAAAACATTATGAGCAGATGTCACTGATTGTTACCATGTAAACATAGCTTTACTGTAGCCTGGGGGTAGGGTGGCTAATTTTTAGGCCTAAAATACTATAAATCAGTCTTCTGTTTGACATGCATTAGATTAGTCTAAGAGTGAAAATAAGACCTGCCTAACACTCCAGACCAGTCTAAAATATATGTTTCTATACTGCCATTGTTGACTGCCAGACTGTTTGTCTGGGCCCTGAGTTACTGGGACTAAGTGGAGGAATACGTTTCTTGAATTCAGAGGTGTTTTCTTCCATCCAGCGCTGGTTATTTCCATCTTGACTTCCTGGATGTCAGCAGCGATGGCTTTGATGTCTCTTGCCTGCCTGCTTTCTGGTCTGTTGCCTCTGTAGACAACCCTCAGCCCTCCCTAGAGGCCTAATTTCAGGATTGTCAGGGCTTAAGGGCTCTCAAACCAGTATGAGCCCCCAGGCCATAGTTGTGAAGGACCACCATGGTTCCCTTTTCACCCGAGGAGGCATGTATCCGCCTCATACTTAGAGTTGCAACTGTACAGCCATCAACTGAATTTCACAGGTGACTCTAACACTCCTGTTTCATAAAATATTGGCAGGTCTGGGTGAGAGAAGTTTGACTGAGCTGCTCAAAGAAGCTTTCCCCGGCTTCTCCAGAGAAAAAGAAACATCTTGGTTCAGCTAGCTGTTATATAAATAAAAGGAGTTGATTTTTAAAAATGTTACAATTTATATGAAGGTTATCCTTAGATGAATGTATAAAATATTTTTCATAAATGCAGTGTTTGTCTCTGATGTTTGATAGTATATTTGTATTTGAAATGCACTGCAAACAAAGGCTTTATGTCAAGCTGCATTGGGACATTTTTCAGAAATCCTTTCCATCAATATGTCTTTTTAGGAGCCGCAGATATTACTGCCCTCATTATAACACCGGATATCTGTGCTACTGTTCACCATGTTTTTCCATGGCTTTAAAGAATATGTGAAAATGATTAAAGTCTCAGAGTCTGAGTCATCACACATCCATCATGTTGGGTCGGATCGGATAGAGAACAAAGCCTGCTATTCTGGTTTTAAGTTTTCTTGTGTGAACACAGAGCCAGCGGGAGGCTCAGGTGCAGCAGAAAGAGACGAACCCTTCCCATTCCGACGGGAATAGACCTGTCAGTCCTGTAAACACTTGAAAAACCAACCAGTGGAACCACATGCAGCTTTCTCAGCACGCACAGCACTTATCTGGTGTGAACCAGGGTGGAAAGATACTAACGTAGGGCATCATCATGCAAGATGCAGGCATTCTCGATGGGTAATGTTTTTGTTTTCTGAGGGTTTGCTCGAACTAACCTCCATCCCATTTCAGTGATTCATACAGCTGCTTTTGAACAAAAGGGTGTGTGCTGCTTTGTTTTGGGTTTAAATGTAACCCTCTCCGTGGGTTTGCTTGTATCCAGGAACTGGATTGTTTTTCCTGAGCAAATTCAGATTTTCCCTTTATTCCATTGTTGTTGTTTTTTTTTTTTAAATATACGGTTTATATTAATCCTCAGCCTTCACAAAATTTACAGAATATGTCCACATGGGAATTGTGTTAATATTTGATCAACCAGCACTGATAAGTGAGTGAAAAGTCACGTTGCTTTAAGATAAGATAAGATAAGATTATCCTTTATTAGTCCCGCAGCGGGGAAATTTGCAGGCTTACAGCAGCATAGAGTAAAGTGCACACAAGAGACATAGTAAAAGAAAGACAAGATAAAAAAAAAATAAAAAAAAAAGTATTATAAATAAGCAATAAGAAACAGTAGAAAAACAACAATAACTGAAATAATATATTTAAATATCTTTGAGTTGATTTATAATACATTCAACTTATTGTCAATAGCTAAGGCCAGGTTTTAGGAAACACTCATACGCTCCCTTGTTGAGATTTAGGTGAGAAGATAAATAGCACTTGATATGAAGCTACAGCCAGCATACGATTAGCTTAGCTTAGCATAAAGAGTGGAAAAAGGGGGAAACAGCTGGCTCTGTCTAAACTTAACATTATCTACCTACCAGCACCGCTAAAGCTCACTAATTAACACGTTATATTCCATTTGTTTATTCTCTACAAAATACTGAATCATAAAAGTGAAACAAAGGGGTTTCCCAGAGGGTCGCATACTGGACTATTTCTTTACTAGGAGCAGTGACTTCCTGGAGTCTTGGCGTTACCTTGTGTTAACCGGCAAAATCAGCTGCGACTCCATGGGGGAGTATGTTGTTACCTTTAGACAGAGCCAGGCCTGCTGTCTCCCTCTGCTCTCAATCTATGCTAAACTACACTAAGCGGCTGCTCACTGTATGGATTCATATTTAGCATTTCGTGGAATCAGTCTTCTTATCTAATTCCAACAAATAAATTGCCATCTCCCAAAATGTTGAGCTACTCCCTTAACTTTATTGATTTGAATACCTTTGGTCTTTGAGGGCGGTTCCCTTAAAGCCTCTCAAAACCATAGCTCAGAGTTTAAAATTTTACAGAATTCATGTTTGATCATGAACTGTTTATTGACAGTCTGAAATGTGCCTGCAGGCTTAATTAATTTCTGCAGTATAAATCCCTCACCTTCCATTTAGCCTCCAGCCTGCTATGGCAAAGAGCTTAAGAGCCTCACTTGTTGCAATCATTCTTCCTTTTTTTGATGATGCTATTAAACATGCAAGCTTTTATATTTGCCTGATTGTATTTTTTATATTTTGAGTTGTTTTAACATTGATCACAGAAAATGAAGATAATCTCATTATAATTTGGAAACGGTCAATATACTCCGCTGTGATAGACCCAGCAGCATGGTGGAGGCGTGTGTGTGTGTGTGTGTGTGTGTGTGTGTGTGTGTGTGTGTGTGTGTGTGTGTGTGTGTGAGCCCAATGAGACTGGAGCAGACAGCTGGAGAGAGAGAGAGGATCACTGCCTCATACAGCGTGTCTGTATCAGATGATAAGGGGGTCACCCAGGAATCCCTCGAAGCTGCTCTCCAGGAAAAAACATTTTTTTTTGTACCTCGTTTACCGGATAGTATCAGCTCGTCAGGGCTGTCGTTTTATTGTATCATCGATTCGTTGTTGTTTTTTAAGAAGATGCCGTCACGAGGGAGAAAAGTGATGCAGACTATGTCGAAAATAGACAGTTTGAAATAACAAGAGGAGTTGTAGGAATCAGTGAGACCAACAGCGAAAGGGTAAATTAAGTGCCAATATTTTGTTTTTTATTCATTTATCGTCTTTCTATTTTATGTTTTTTTAAGTGCAGGAGCTACAAGGCAAAGTCGTCATGAGCAAATCAATATCTTAATGGTCAACAGGCTATGAAGTAAAAGTTTCCAAATTATTTTTATATGGAGCAAAATGGTATCCCCCTTTTTTGCTCCATATAATCTGCCACAGGCTATACATTGAAACCAAAGGCGATTAAAAAGCTGCATTCTTGGTTCAACACGCAGCCCATTGAAAGGCGATTTTTACTCATATTAGTCTTATGTAAAGTATCAGAAAAGCACGACGAAAAGGTTGAACTTTGCGCAGGGGTGGTGGGGGGGGGAGTTCCTGTTTCACCAAAGACAGTAGCGACGGGTCTGTCTCAGAAACTCCGGAGAGCTGTGGATATATGAAGATCGCGACACAGTTGGTTTTCTCTCGCAGAAATGCCAGTGCGCGCTGTGACCACCAGGTTCATGTACAAGGGACTTTGCACTATTCCAGATGTCCTCACCTACCGGACGCCTGTTATCCTGCCCGAGGATGAGGTGGAAGGTGAGTGTCGTGCGTTGGGCCGGTCGGATCGTGGACGCATGTTGTTGTTGTTGTGATGTTGTGAAGAGTTGTTACATCTGGATGCAACGTCCGCCTGAAAAAAAACAGTTCAGGACCCTGGAGAGCTCCAGACGGTTTGAGCTCCTCTTCCTGATCCCACGAATCTGACTGATCCAATGGTCTGCTGGTAAAAAAAAAAAGATCAGCAGTGCGTATTATCTTTATTATTATAATTAGGGTTTAAATATATCTAAACATCTAGGATACATAAAAAAAAAACTGTGCAGTTTTCAACTGGCTTTCTTTTTGCATATTTATGCTTCTGATTTTTGATGAAAAGACACACAATTAACTGTCAGTCATGTTTGTCATTTGTACATCAATTCAAAATGTCACATCATCCTCTAATAATACTAGTAATAAAGCTAACATTCCTCATGATTTTCAGCACATGTCAAGTTCTCCACACCTAGCACATTATCAGAAACTTGTGAGTGAAAGACATTGTTATGTACAATATCTCCTGGCTATATCCATGGCGCCCGTTAGACTTAACTGCAATGGATTTCACTTACTGTAAGTCGTTTGTGCTTGAGCCAAGAGACAAGACTTCAGAGTCAGGGAGACAGCGCTTGAAATTTGCACGGCAAAAGACAAGCCTGAAATGGAGAAAAAGGGCTGTGATGAATGGGAAACTTATATCTATAAAAATGCAGATGAATATACTATATTTTTCGAGAAATTCTATACCATATTAAACTCAGTAATAATATGGGAGATTGATTAATTTTTGAGTCTTAAATGAAATCTTCTCATCTCTTTCCGGTTTGTATGATGTATTTCGTCTTTGATTAATAAAAAAAAAAAAGACCATCCATAGCACAATGTTGCACTTAGACGATCTAAAAGATTCATTAGAGAATTAAGATTGTTCTTGCCATAGTAACCATAGTGCATAGCTGTTATAAAGGAGGTTTTATTTGGGGAAATGGTCCTCAGAATGAGAAAGCACAGCTGGCAGTGATTTGGAGCAAAGCCTGGCAGATTACAATCAAGAGATAACTCAGATCAGATTTGATATCACCAAGTCTTTTATTCAGAGGGAATTCCATTTCCCTTTCTTCTGTCTGCAGGTTTCCCACACCCACAAGTGGCTGCCTGCCCTTCCTTTGAGCCACTCATTTGACATTGAAAATCCACTATCTGCAATGACGACATACATTTAATTAAAAGGTTGGCTATGGAAAAAACAAGAATTCAGAGCAACAGTAGAATCGAGTGTTGCGTGTTGCATGAGATGCTGTGCAGTCGTTGGATGAAACAACCCTTTCAAGTAATGGAGAAATCCTTTCAAACTGTAGTTTACTGATTGAGAGCCAATAGATATTCAGAATGGAACAAGAGACAGACCATTCAACCGTGACTGTATTTACCCAGGGAAGATTCACTGAGCAGATAATGCGCTGCTTCATTTACATGGCCTCACACCTCGGCAGTGCCCAGGGTAAACAGGACTCTACCTTTAGTCACCAAGCAAAGAGCACTCTGCTTGTAGGTGTTGAGGGAGGAGTGAGAGTTTCAGATGAACGTCTTCCAATTACAGATCCTCAGACAGACTGAGTCAGCAACCTCCCACTTACTGACCATCTACCCTTGACACTACAACCGCTCCACCTTCAAACACAGCGTGGGAGCTGCTGCTGATGGTCTGTGAACAGCACTGCGGATGGTCCAGTGTTCTGAGTGAAAACAGCTTCTTTTTTACTCATCCCCAAAATCTTTAATTGCTGCAGGGCGGAAGTTCCCTAATTGCTCAACCCATGTAATTACTCTCCCTAATGATATTTATGATTATGATAATATCTTTTTCCGAGCAAGGTGTGTGTATACCCGGTGTAATTATGGATCATTTGAGAAAGAGATTACTGTAACACATCAGTATAAATCACTGAACTGCTATATATATATATATATATATATATATATATATATATATATATATATATATATATATATATCAAGCTTTGGGAGATGACTACACAACTAAGACTAAAACTGAAATAAGCACAGTGTCTTCATTTTGACTTTATAGAATCCAGACCGACCAGATGAAAACTTCTTAGACATTAAATCAGGACGACTAAAGTTCAGACAGCCCTGTAAGATTGTATATGGCCTTATTATCTGGTCACTAAACCCTTTTGCTATTTATTATTTTCTTAGTAATGCATTTCGGTTAACCCTGTTATTCTTACCTTTTTTTTTAGCTGCACAATGTCTACAGAAGCCAATATGATGGTTCAAATATAGCATAATAACTAAACTTCTTATTCACACGTACATCTTAAAAAGTGGTACTAAAGACATTCTATTTTGTTTCAAGTTAAGCAAGTGGAGACCATGGAACATGAACAGACAAACCTCTGTGACTTAAGTCAAATCAACAGGAATTTCTCTCGGCGTCATTGTTTCAGCGACATGAGGACCATTTTAGTGCCCGCTGACAAACACAACACACAAGGACAACAGGACCTTGCATCATGTGTAAATAGACAGTCCATCTCACACAACAGCGGTAGAAGCCTTAGTGGCCTTAATGGTAAAAGTGAAAAGGAAACATGTGACGATTTGCAATTACAGTGACATGAATTAGTTTTAGGAAGGAAAGAGACTCCAACAAACAAAAATACATTTGATCTTGCACCAACCTTTTGAGCTCAGAAAAAACAATGTTACATATAGAATGAAACTTCTTCAGGCCATTAACAATGTCATCAGACACACATCAACAACTGCATCGGTTCAATGCTGAAACCAATGCAGAAGTGCCTTGAGCTGAAGAATCTCAGATGACGACTAGAAGCTGTTTCGGTAAAACTCCAGGCGAATTCAACTAACTCTCAGTTTCTGAAAACGTTTTCTCTATAAAATCTATTTCTCAAAGGATTTTGGATCTCTATGAATTATGTATTGGTAGCTTTTTTTGAAAAATTATATGATTTAAAAGTTCAAGAAGAATTTAAAGGAAGAAGAAGGACACTATTAATCATTCAAAAAGAGATGATTGACTTAAATTAATATTTACTGGCACATTTAAAGAGGATTTTGCTTACTATATAACTTTACAGATTTCATTTTAAATGCATTGATTAATTAAATGATGACAATTAACAAATAAAACGTGGATAATTATTCAGTGGCACGCTCGAGACGCCGTAGAGATTAGCTGAAAATCTCTGTAATCCTGCCGTCTCAAGACATTTGTGATCTTTTATCTGACATTTTATGTGGATCACAACCATATCTGCAACACAACCTTATTGGACATTGGCTACAATATTTTAAAAAAATCCTTATGAATCGTAGCAAATAGTGAGGATTACAGACCCTTGCACTGAATTGAGCACTATTGTTTATACTGGGTGAGCTTTAGGGAGGCTGATTAAGTACTCACAGCTCTTAATGGAACTGCAGTTTCCAGGGGATGTTTTTGGAACAGATGGTTGCCGAGGTGGGCAGGTCAGTGGCAAGGCTTCCTGCCCTCTCCTTCGCCCTTGTGTCATGCATTTGTCAAAACCCTGATATGTATTCAAATCATTACTACTGAGCAAGCAAATGTACTACAGTTTCGTCTCAAACTGTACAAAGGCCTATGTTTATGGATTTTAGCTTTATAGATCTCTCATCCAAAACCTATAGTTGATTTACCTTTTCAATAACTTACCTTGGGCATTTGGTTGTCAGGTAGTTTCTTGGTAGTTGTATATCTCTCAGTGGAAGGAGAATACAATTTTTTCACAAATGCTACTTATTCATGCCAGTGGCATAGCAGTAAGCCGCTCTATTGTTCGTGTTGAACACGTCCTTTTAACATTCATGTGTGTGTTCACCCTGTGGGAAAGAGTTACACCCACTGAGCATAATTTTGCAAATATGTAGACATTGTGCTGTGCCAAGTCAATCCCCATTTAATGAGCGCAACATGCATTGAAATAAATGTGAGGTAATAGACTGATCTGTAGAAATATTCTGATTAGACTCATAATAATTTAAAGATGCTCTACATAAATCCATTTAATGAATATCTAAAAATTATATTAGTTGTCTTATTTAAAAAAAGGATCTTACCCTGTCAATATTACAATTACTAAAACACACTTCATAACTTACATTAAGCTGGCAGACACTCGAACTGCACATGTGTTGAAACTGATAAGACGCTCGTTTTATGGCTCTACAGTCATGACTTCCCAGCAGTTAAACTCTTGGAGGTCTCTTCCAGCTTGTATCACTCCTCGGTGCGTCGCTGACAGAGGAAGTGAACAGTATTTATAGATCACAGCCAGCAGGAGAATCCCCCAGACGCCAGGCAGTGTAGCGAAAGTGTAGACCGTCTTCCACTTTGTATGCAAAGCTGTCATGTTTGTGCTTACAAATGGTGTGTTTTGTGCAGCAACATTGTCAAAAGACAAGTATATGTGAGCTGTCAGGGCTCTATACCTGTAAATATACGGTACACATACGGAGTGATTTTTGGTCTGGTCAGATTTAGAATGACTCTAGATGTTCTTCACACATTCATAGTTTTTTTATTTCACAGCCAACTAACAACAACAAGGTCAAAAAGCTACAGTTATGACACGTACATCTTTGCTGTAGTTTAACGTGCCTCCCTCTGTGGTCAATGACGAATGTCTGGTCATTACGGTTATCACCTTCGTAGTGACAAACAACATCATTTAACACTGTTATAAGATGTTAATTATGAGACTCTGTCCTTGCTCCTCCATTTTCCTGCCTGTCGACAACAAGCGTATTTGATTTACATGTTCCTACTGAATAGGGTCGCACTCGAAAGAAGGCAAATGTTAGACTATAAAAACTTGGACAAAAATACTAAATCTGCTACTATTGTCTTTCAATATAACTGAGAGGTGAGAATAGCGGCAGGTCAAGTTTCCCACAAAGATAAAATCTGAGCCTGCAGCAAATGCAGTAACCTGAAGGATTCATCAGGTTGATCTCACAAAGCCACGCCTCATGGACATATTCTCAACAGAAAACACCCGTTAACAAGACCTTGCACTGCAAAAGAGAAAGAATGTAAACCATCCTGTTTCCTTGTTTTTACATTATTGTATTATTTTATCAGGATTTTATTTTGCAACACCCTTGCTCCGACGACACCCATCTTTGAACTCTTCCTTTATTTTGATACCTGTTCAGTTTGGTGACTGCATCTTGTAGTGATGCTATCTTGGCGTCAAAAACCACACTCTGTCACAGCTGGTAATAAAGTCAAGCTATGGCTGTTAATAATTCTTTAATTTCCCCTAAATGATCACATAAAATAATTTCAACTCAGCCTGCAAAAAGCTGCAGGGAGTAGAGGTATTTAATATTTTTTTGACAGCAGAAGCTGCAGGGCTTGCGGAGCACGTCCTCTACGTCTCTGGTTAAGACGTGTGTTGTATGTTAATGTAATTATGTGAAGCAGTAAATCTGCAAGATGAGGTGTAAACGTGTGGGACCTGAGATGATGGGGTGATTGATCTTTGTTATTATGTGTTTGTTTTGTTGTGAGACTCTACCCAGGGGCAACGACGCACTGTATCATGTCATATCGCATCAAGATTCATCATATTGTAATTTTGACTAATTCAGTTCACACAGACTGTATCCAGTATGACAACTTTTGCAAAAGCCTTTTGTTTGTGCAGATTCAATCAGGCGTGTCTAAATGAGGTATTCAGTACAGTATTTTCTTCTAGAGCATCGATAAAAGTAAACCATATGAGGCTACTGTAGTTACTTAATTACAAATCTGGTACCATACAAACATAAATACATTCCTGTTTGACTATTGTTGATGTCAGATTTCTGCATATGCATGTTTGGGCTTATTATCAGCCAGAAACATCAGTTGTATTTTGAATATAATAGTGTTAATAGCAGTTGCTGCACAATGTAATTATATTTTCACAGCCTATATAATTTATTTCTACATTTGCAGTACTCTGACAGTATTTGTATGATGTATAGACCTATTTTTGTTCTCCATTAAGGCCCTCTCAGTTGTACAGCGTTTTTTTATTTTTGAAGCCTCTGGTAAATATGACTCACATGTTTTTCCCCCTCTAATATCAGAGAGAAGGATGTCATGGGTGTCATCATATCGTTATTGTTGGAACCACCTGGGAGGGGCTCTTATTTAATGAAAAGAGTCTGATTCATCCCCCCGTGAAGCTTTTTTTTATCCTCTATTCAATTATCTGCAACTATCTCAATCTCAATTTCATGATAAGTAAACTACTTCCTTCTAGGAACAGACGTGACGCCATTTCCCCTGTCCTGGTTGTGCTGGCCGACCTCAGCAGGCAGTTGGCTGACATGGGAGGGTCGTTAGCTTGATTTAGCTCACCTGGGCTTTCCAGGCTATAAAACCTGGTCCATGTGATCGTTGTCTCTCTCACTTGCTACAGCAGACACACACCCTGCATCAGTGCTTTTTTCTTTTTGCACCTTCAATGCCTTGTCATATTCCCTGCACCAGTTTGTGACACACACACACAAAACCCCACAGTTTTTATTTTTAGAGGACCAGTGTGTAGGATTTAAGGGTCTGTTTAAGGCAGAAATTTGATAGAATATCCATTCATTATTAGGTTTCTATTAGTGTATACTCATCTAAAACTAAGAATTGTTTTGTTTTTCTTAGCTTACAATGAGCCCTTAATATCTACAGGGAGCGGGTCCAACATGTTTCTACAGTAGCGTAGAATGGACAAACTAAACACTGGAGAGGGACTTTCATGTTTTTTACATTACGTAAAGGTCACCGTAGGTTTTCTTCAAAATGAAGGGAAATTAGTTAGTTTAAATAAATATGGAACCTTACAGCTAGATGCCACTAAATCATACACACTACTTATAGAAGGGGACAATGTTTGTTAGGGCAAGTGGCCCTCTTTGTAATATTTTTTCACCTGTGGACTTGCTGTAAAAACATACCTATTTCAAGAATGTATTAGATTTCTTTATTTACATCCCTTTCATTCAGAGCAAAGGGCTGCATCTTGGATTGACACAAAATATCCATTTATTAATTAAAAGACCTGACTCTCCCTTTTTCTGTATAGATTGATATTCAGTTTTTGAATGTGACTAGAATATCTGCCTAAAAAAAGTATTAACTTATCTGGATTAGAAACAATTTAATATGACATCTGATATGAGCTTTACAATCTGTTGACGGTTTTGAGACGAAACCTATTGTGAATAGTGTTGTGAGTTATGTCCATGCATGCACATACAGCAGCTTTGGAGACTGGAGACTGCCTGTTGCTATTCTCTTCTCTTCAGCAGTATTAACTCTATTACCGTTTCCTGTGCAGTTTCATCATCGTTACTGAGGGTGAAGAGGGATTTTTGCAATGAACTGGACAATCACTGTAGCACTCCTTTCCTCAAGGATAACCTCAAGGATAACAGTGTTCCTTTTAAAAAAGACAACACTTGTTTCCCCTGAACCTCACAGGTTTTTCTGGGAAAGCTCTGTTTTATGTTCTCTCCGTCCAGTTTCAGTCCCAGCAAATTCACAGAAACTTACAGTTGGGCAAGCGCCCGATCAGAAAGAAAGCCAGGAGAGCTCTTCTTTAAGAAACTGATGAGTCCGGAGATTTTAGATTTAGGTTTTAGCTCTTTTTAAATTCAAATGAAAGGTTTAGGATATCAAAGTGATGCACAACAGTCTCATCTAACCAAATGCCATGTCAGTTTCCCACACTCTTCTTCTGGCCTAAAGCCATTATTTGGGATTTTCCCAATTATTGAGTTGAGCGAGCTTCAATGGCCTTTCTGCTGCTGCCAGTGGCAACGGCACTCTGCCAGTGTACAGCAGTGGGCATTCTGGCATCAGCCCTTGTCATGGACCATTTTCATGGATGTTTTTATCTGCACCAACAACCAGCATGAGTCACTCTGCTGGTCGGTCAGAAAGGTCAATAGGATCTGTTGGTCCTCGTGTTCTGTTTTAGCTCACCTGGAAGGTCAGCAGACTTTTAAGTCCTGGGTTTAGATCTCAGGGTTGGCAAAAGTGTCTCTTTGATGTTTGGGACACATATATTCAAGCTTATCACAAATCGTATACCAGCTCCTTAAAGTTTCAGAGGGCTTAGTCCTTTTCATGGGAAGTTTGGGATCGAGCAAAGAAGTAATCTGTGAGCTGAGACGGATGAGGAGAAGACCTGGTTTAATAAGATGAGGAGTGAAAGACAAAGGTGATAATCAAGTCAAATACACTAAAGCAAACTGCTCTACATTGCAGAATAAATAAACATCAAACTACCTGTTTACTCTTCAGGAAACAATCAGCATTATGATTGTGTGGCAGCTGTTGGTCTCACCTACCATGAATTTGTCAGTCAATATTTCATTTTGTACTGGCATGGCAAAATTTGATGAATTGGTCAAATCACTATTGTTTCAGTAAACTCAAAAGGATATTGTAAAATCAATCTATGTCATTTTTGCTTTTGGCCTCAAGTGACCCAATCCTCTAACATCTGTAATCCAAGATACACTTGATGACACCAAAGATATTCTTGTGCCACAAAATAAAAAGCAAACAAAAACCGGATATTTTCTCGGTGAATCCCTGAATCCTTTTTAAGATGATGCAGCGCCTCTTACCAGGACGTAAAAAATACACATGATCAGAGGAAATATATATATATATATACTGATTTAGACAAAAGTTGCTAGACACTCATGACTCAATGCAAATTTGTTATTAATGATTTACACATGGCAAGTTAGATTTTGTTGTATGTCAACCGTGAATACACAGTATGTTGCAAGCTACAGCAAAATCTATTTCTGTTGTTATCTTTGCACTAATTAATTGTTGCTGTAAAGTATTTGTTTCCTATTTGTTCAATCTGAAAGAGCATATTTGTCAGTGTGGACACACCCATGACTGTGTTTTTACCCTTGCTTGACTCACTGGTGACGTATTTAGTTTGACTCAGTGTTACAGTCAATGTCATTACCTCAAAGACAGACACTCTAAAATATTGTGACAGATTGGTCATAAAAGACAATATTTTACTGCATTTTTACAGTCAACGTATTGTCATTGACTTGAGCAGCGACTTATTTCACACCAAAAATGAATGATCTGCTTAATAAACAAGTTGGTGTTAAGTTAATTCTCGCAAACTTTTCTCCTCCTATAAGCAGAATGAACCCTTAAAGGTTTGGCCATACAGACCTTGGTTAATTGCTACTGCAGGGGAAATGCAGAATAAAAAGAAAATCGTGATTGCATACAGTATAAAGACTTTCATGGTTTGGCCCTGACTTTAGATAGCAGGGCTGTTGCACCCTCAGAGCAGTGCAAGGTTACTCAGACTCTGTGATCAAGGACTCCAAAAAACAGCTGTGTCTTCTGAATGTTTTCAGCAAAACTATTTTTTACCAGTTACCAGTTTTTTTCCATTTCCAGTTCCATTTCAAACAACAATGGTGGCGGTTCTGTAGTATTCTATTTATACTCTTCATACATATCTATGTATTGTAGCTATGACTAAATGCATCTGTTTTTATGCTTTTGTGTTTGCAGGCATGTGCAATATGCTCTGTTATTGTCCCCAAAAGACTCCATAATGATGCGTTCGAAGATTCACTCACTATGACATGCACAAGTCAAACATGATAATGTCAAATACCAATAATAATAATGCCTTTGTGAAGCTTTGAATGATCAGCTTTTGTTGTTTCTATTTCAAAGGCTGCACTTGTACTGTGTTGCACCATATGGTGTTCAAATTATGTGTCAACCTTCTGCATTGCCATATAAATTAACTTCAACATATGGGCTCAAATGAAGATGTCTACATTGCCTCTGTAAATTCTTGCTAAATAAATGTAAGATCTATATAAATATAAACTATAATGTCCTACATTAAAATTAAATCAAATTTTCAATTATGTAAATAAGCAAAACGATTGTGATGGGGAAGGGTGGAGGATAAAGAGAGAAAATTGAGTAATGATGTTAATGGAATGCCAAAACAATATCTTGAAGAAAGTAAATTGTTGTAATTCTATGTTTTAAAACCAGCTGATAAATCAGAGATGGTAATAAAGTTCTCATTTTCAGAGAAGCAGAGACATAGTTAATCCCTAGTGGATTTATCTGTACATATCTTTTTTTAAATATTCACTTCTGATGGTTTAAAATGATTAGTAGTCCAGCCACTGCTCCGCTGGCTCAGTGAATTCATTATTTGTCACTGGCGCCAGGGGTCATGACATTGACTCCAGGGTGGTGCTGAAGGAAGATAAAAAAGTAAAAACACAAACAGCACTGCCAGCTGTAATTTCGACAAATACGTTGTGTCTGATATGTTAAGGTTTGGTAGAGACAGTGTCCACTTTTTCAGAAAGACCTCAATGACAGCACTAAAGACAAAAGGCATATTGCAACAGTTTGTTTTCTTGTCCCACAAAAGTTTATCACTTGTAAACTGCCTTTTCACAGTCAATCATGTACACAAGATAAATTATCAGTGCTTGTCCACTTGAGGGTTTGAATACAAATTACAGGTGGTGCTTTCCCAATCACATACATACATATGTATTCATTTGGAGTTTAAATGAAGGTCCATACAAGCTCTTGCAGCAGTTTCGAAGTAAAACTGAATATAGAGGTGAGTCCATGTTTTTAGCTTATGTTGAGGCTTGATGACATAACCTGACTGGGCCTAGCTTGGCTACATTTCCCCCTTCTAGTATATTAGACTAACATTGTACATGAACCTGCTAGCTTGTACTTTGCTCATGTGTCATGTACATGTTGGTATAATTTCATATCTTGTTCTTAATTGTCTTGTTCCATCTAATGACATGTAACTACTGAGCAAGCATTGAAGAGTCTTGTATGTATGAGGATCTACATCAAAAAGAAACCACGGAGGTTTGGTGCCTTTGATGTGCAACTGCTTTTTTCACCACTTCAAACAAAATATTGTGATGCAGGGTGAGAATGGAAGCCAAATGGCAAGTTGTAATTAATTATGAACACAGAAACCTGCTTGCTGTCTTCTTTCAAAACCAATTATGGTTATTGTAACAGGTGTTGGCTGTAAAGCTGTCTGTTAGTATACATCTATAACAAACAAGGAATTGCACAATATGATCTCAACCGGAAAACTATTTTGTAATATAACAGGTCAGGTAACAAAATAGAACCAGGAGGTCCCTCAGTAAACGCAGACTTCTGCAAATGCCAATCCAATCTGAAATTTAATGGGTTCTTCCTTGGCCCATGAAAATCTGGCTGGTCGTTTTTCTCTAATCCTGCTGACAAATTGACAAATATATCCCACAACCAAACCGAACCGAAAACATATCCTCCTGGACAGAGGTGATAAGTCATAATATAAACAGGGGTGACACTTTGTATATTCATTCTATTAATGCAACTCAGGAAAATGCTACTTCACTGGCACTGAGCTACACTTTGCACTGTGCACTTATATATATATATATGAGAGATATATATAGAGAGAGATATATATATATAGAGAGAGAGAGAGAGAGAGAGAGAGAGAGAGAGAGAGAGAGTCTCTCTTCATGGTGCTGAAAGATTGAAGTCCCGTCTCCCTTTCTCTCGCCATTGGGCTGAAACATTCAGCAACAGTTTCACTCTCTCTGTCCATAGGCCAAAGCAAAAAAATCCTGTCCCTGCTCTTAGTGAGGATTGGTGTGTCAGAAATTTTGACAGGGACAGTAACTAATATAGTGTGTTATAGACATTTATTAAATGTTTGTATAATGCTTATAAATGATTGCCCTGGCCTGTCCATTTGTTCCTAATAAAAAACAAAATCTCTAAACAGGAGTTAATAGTGCATTTGTTGGGGACTATTTTCAGCTGCGGATTTGGTGCAGTAGTAAGCTTTTACAGCCACAAGGCCGTGTATGTGTATTTATTCACAATAAACCAACATTTTCATTCTAATTTTCATTGTAATGTGGGAACATAGCTAATTGATTTGTTTTATTATTTCTTTGGACAACAATGGAACTCTGAACAAAGAGTATATAAAGATTTGTCTATACATATAATACTTGGGAGTGTGATCACATTACTGTTGGTTAAGGGATTTTCATGGAAATTATTGAAAAAGAAAAAAAAAGAACCCTAACCCTAACCCTAACCCTTTACTACCTGTGCAGTATTTGCATCAAGAAAAAAGTTTTAAACTCTTCTGACTCCATTGACTTTGAGAGTAACTGCCTGGGTTTCTTAAGTCATCACAAACACACAATTTATAACTGCTTTAAGGTACTTTAAACTCTTACTATAAACACTGTGTACATACATATTTCAAATAACATCCTCACATGCTCACAGTGTCAAATGGTGATAAATCTATATTAACATGCTTTCCTCTCAACTCTTAATGTAATTACTGCTCTCTTTCTTTCAACAGAGATCCGTGAGGCTTTCAAAGTATTTGACCGTGATGGGAATGGCTTCATCTCAAAGCAAGAATTGGGGATGGCCATGCGCTCACTGGGCTACATGCCCAATGAGGTGGAGCTGGAGGTCATCATCCAAAGACTTGATATAGACGGTATGATTCTCTCTCTGTCAGCAAGTGCAGAAATGTTGCATATAATCCAACAAATGAGCTATACAGTGACATGTCTGTATTTCTGTCTGTTTCATCAGGTGACGGTCAGGTCGGCTTTGATGAATTTGTCACATTGCTTGGTCCTAAACTCTCTGCTGCTGGAATGCCTGATAAGTTCCACGGAGCAGACTTTGATTCAGTGTTTTGGAAGGTATATGTCGCCATCAGTACCCGCAATCAAGTCTCTACCTTTAATCAGTGTCATTTAATCAATACTCTCTCCTCTTTTGAGTAAGTTTTCCTCCTGGCTTTTCTGTTGTTGCATGATACAGAGCCTTATGTTTCAATTAAACGACAATTCAGATAGTACTGATGTAAAATCTAGTCATTTAAATAACTAATTCTAACATTATTCTCATATTATGCGTAATATTCCCACGTGGTTCTCTGACTTTTCTTATTAACTAATCTCCAAATGGCCTCGACATACTACACCACTCTTATAATTACAATACGTCACACACAGTGCCATATTTACATATTCATATCCTTGCATTTAGTTGCATAATTAAGTAAATTAATTTACCAGGAGCTACCCTGTACTGCTATTATTTACTGTGGCCCTACAGTTTATTTGCGTCACTGAGGGGCTTTGAGACAGGAGTTTTTCCTCTGCTAATTAGACCTATCTTGGTGTTTTATGTCTCCCCAGTGTGACATGCAGAAACTGACTGTGGATGAGCTTAAGAGACTGCTTTACGACACTTTCCGTGACCACCTCACCATGAAAGACATTGAGAACATCATCATGACTGAGGAGAATCACCTGAACAGTCCAGAGTCCCACGTGGACATCGACAGTACGTCACATGCAGATTTTATTTCACACATTGTTCAGACATTTTTAAAGCTCCGATGAGACACTCAGATGTGCTAATATTTCCTCTTAATCTTTCCACAGCAAGCCCAACTCAACAGGAAAAACACACATGTGTGCGTAAAAGCCTGATTTGTGCCTTCGCCATTGCATTTATCATCAGCGTTATGCTCATTGCAGCAAATCAAATGCTGCGCAGAGGAATGAAATAAATGCTACAC
Source organism: Anoplopoma fimbria (assembly GCF_027596085.1). Taxonomy (NCBI): domain Eukaryota; kingdom Metazoa; phylum Chordata; class Actinopteri; order Perciformes; family Anoplopomatidae; genus Anoplopoma; species Anoplopoma fimbria. The sequence goes on along the minus strand of NC_072462.1, from coordinate 15,993,879 downwards.
CAGCTGGCTACAAAGAGATTTAAGGAATGACAATGGAAATTTAAACATTAACCTAATACAAATACTGTTTTCGGTTTTGCTCAATGTTTTCATCACCCATGATGATTCTGCCACAGCTTCTCCCGATAACGGACAAAATGATGTCACGCAGTGGCTTTGTATGACCACAAATAAAAGCATACCATGGTAAAAAAAAAAAGAAAGAAAGAAAGACATTTCAAGGGCTGATTAGTATACAAAAAAAGTATGTCATTAATTAAAAATTATGATGTTTTCTAATAAAAATAAATTAGATAGGAAAACAGACTGTAGAAGTACGTGCTGTAGTAAGCTAATAGCTGTGCTGTATCTAATATATCAAAACATATTACTGTTGTTTATGAGAACTCTGCCATTTGGAAGGCACCCAATAATGATATAACTGATGATAGTAATAAAGCAATATAAACGTGTTGATGAGCTGCATATTAAGTAGCTTTAAATCACTTACAAAAAACTAAGGATAAATTACTAATTTGTGCAAAATGTGTCTCTTTTAAGTCTACGTCTGTGTCTAAGATTCCCAGTCCAGAAGTCCAACTCACGTCCAGTTTAACCTACTTTTCTGACCAAGCATCATCTGTGATCTAAACTTTAACAAAAGAGTAGCCTGACTTATTCTAAACTCAAATCTGTTAAATGGAGTATTTAAAGTATTCTGCAACGTATTAGCCATGCTGATGGTATGGCTCTAATGATAGCAATATTTGTCTGTCAGTTTATCACTTTGACCTACATGAGAATATCTCAAAAACCGTAGCCTGGAACACCATGATATTTTGAACAGACGCTCATTATTCCCAGAAAATGAATTGTACTGACGCCAGTGACCCCCTGGCTTTGCGGATCAAAGTTTTAACTTATCCTGTGAAATATCTCAGTAGCTAATGAATGAATTGGCACTGAATGTCGTACAGGTTGTTAATGGTTCCCAAAGGTTCCCCTGAATTTTTGTCTTGCAACAATTAAATTAACCTCAGCTGTGATCTGTGCTTGGTGCTACTTAGCAAATGTTAGCATGGTAGCACACTAAACTTAGATGGAGAACATGGTAAACAGTATACCTACTAAACATCAGCATGGAAGTATTGTCAATGTTAGTGTGCTGCCATGCTAACCTTAGCATTTAGCTCTAAGCACTGCTATTTCTCACAGAGATGCTAGCGTGGCCGTAGGCTCTTGGCCTTGTTAAGATATTGTGAAGCTGCAAACAGCTTTAGGACAACACGCAGACACAACACGTGTCATGAAATAATGCATATCTGGTCAGATGAACTGCTTTGTGATTTTTTTCATTAAATGCTACAAACAAACAGGTTAATATTTTGTAAAGCATAATGTTACTATCCAACAAGTCCTAGCTCACCTTAAACTAAAGTAAAGGCGGTCCGTTAATGCACAGACCAAGGGGCATATCATTTAAAAACAAAGACATGAAAAGAAGATAAGTCATTTTCCCAAAGTTTCCACCATGAAGATAAGAGCCCAACAATTGAAAAAAACTGGTAAAAATAAGCACAGAAACACAATGGACAGTGCTGCTGGAAGAATAAATGGAAAAGAAAGGGGTTTAATGACATGAGGACAAAACCTATGATCCTCAAACCCAAGTCAGCTGATCCCACAGGCCATTTCTCAAGATGTCAAGGTCTTTTTTTTAATGAATTGGTTTGTTTTAAAGCTCAGATTGAGCCTTGGGGAGTGGTTTGTAAATCAAACAGCTGTTTACCCAGCCAAAATGTAGAGCAGTGAACAGTAGAGAACAGTCTAAGAAATATCATACAACAGTTTGCACATAGGTATTTATTAAAAAAGCCCAGACTTCAAGAAAAATGACGTTCACACAACTCGTAAAACATGTGTTTTATACTCACAGTCTGCCAGCGATACATGAGCAATGCTACATATTTAAAATCTGTGCATCTAGGCACCAAAATGAGTCACAGTAATGAGTCACAGTGACACAAGACAAGACAATAAATCTGCTGTATGACCTGAGTTACCAGTCATGATTAAAGTCAACCGTGAAAAGTTAAGAGTTTCAACAAAACTCACTAATATTAAAAGCAAAATGAAAATAAAAGATACTAATTTCACGCGACACACTTGCATGTACATTAAACTAGAAATCTGTGTGTGTTCTATGTGTGTGAGATCAAATTTTGAACGCTAGTGTATGTATTCAAATAAATATGCAATTTGTACAGTAATTATTCAAAAATAAGCAGTAGTTTACATTTTCCTGTTAATGTCGATTTTTGTGGACGTGCAGACAATATCAAAACACTAAATACTTTGAAGTATGCTGTGAACAATAAATTAACATATCATGAAAAATGTTGTTTTCTGGCTTTTCCATGGACCACCAAAACAACATAGTGTTTAAAGTATAACATGGTTATATTTTCTTACTTGGAAAAGTGATACATTAAATCTATGTGTTTTTTTTAGGAATGTAAGCATAATGTTTTGTATAAAATAAACAATACAAAAAATTTACAAAAAATATCAGGTTTCTGATATAATTTCCAGGTTGACAGGACATTCAGATACAATCTATTGTGTATATTAATGCCATGCACTTACATTCACTTTCTGATTTGTTAAGATTGATTTTTCCGAATATTTTCTTTAACAAATATTAGTCAAATTTGACAAAATGCTATATATTTTTTCTTGCTCTTTTTATCTTAAAGTTTATCAAAGTTATATCACAAGAGTAAATGTACGAAACAGCTAGTATCATGTTGGCAATAAAACGGATATTTTATCTCGTATATAGTAGCTGTTTATGTATGTAACTACTTATACAACATCACATTACCTCTTCATGTGGAAATATCATGTAAACATATCAAGTTATGGGTTTTGTGTGAATTTAAAATATAGTTGTATATCTTGTCTTAAGACATATAAGCAATTACTGTGTTCTATTCTGTATGTTAGAGTGCTTTAATGAGCAGATTTATGTACACTCTGTTGACGGATTGTCTTAATTGTTGTTATTAATTTGATTTGAAATGTGGATGTCGCATCTGTCCTGTGCCTTTGTCATTCAGAGTAAAAACTGCACTCTCATGCCTTGACTTAACAGTAATGTAAGAAAGATTTTGAGAAAGGTCAACAAATTTTACAAAATCATCAGTTTTGAGAAAAATGAATCTGATGCTAAATGTATTTTTGAATTGAAATGACTCAACAGTAATCCAAGTACAGATAAGTATTTATGTATTATCTTTCTCTCTTCCCGATAAAAGTCCCTCTAACCTTCTAGTTACCATTTGTGTCATCCTGCTGTGTGACATTATTCGTAATTTTGATGTCTAGATTGAGAATAGCCGGCACTGTTTAATTTCTGTAGCTGTTAATGCACATTTAGAGGTTACTGCATCAATTATACACTAATGTAAGTGTTGACTAGATGCATGTAATCCAATAAAAAACTAAGGCATTAAAAAGAAGCTTGCTGTTGGTTTTTCTTTTTCACAAATGTGACATTGGTTGCAATTAAAAGCTGGATTTGTCAAATATCAAAAAACAAACATTTACTGCGGACATTCAAGTACAGCAGTTGAGTAAAGAGAGGCAGATCTTGGACGGGATGCTTAAATTCTGAATCAATTCTTCATTCAACACTTTCAGATCAGGAGGGGAAAATGTCAGGATCTGATGGTCTAATGGCCCTGACAGTGCAGCATCAGCTTCCTGCACAAGAGGAAAAAAATATTTCCTTGTAGAAATAACGTCATGCACTTGATGTAGTAGCATGTACACAAGCACTCAAGTATTTGAATAAAGGAGCTTTCAGGAAAAATAACAAACTTTCCAACTGTAAAAATGTCACTATGAAACTTAATCCAGACCATTACTCTACCAACTTTACTTTTTAGGAAGTAAAATGGTGTTTTCAGCTGGCTGGGTTAGAAATAAAATTCAATCAAACCAACCAAAGTTTTTTGTGTAAGAATTTTATGTAAAATGTAATAAATTAAAAGTTCAACATAGTTAAAAAAACGTGACCTCAACTGTGAAAGTGTTTTTTATTCTTATCTTTTAAATCAGAAGTGGCAACAAAGAGATTTTTAGAATCAACGGAATACTAACGTGACGCCATCTCTCACAACATATGTATTCTGAACCAGTCCTTCTATTAATGTGACAAACCCACTTAATAGTGATTTGAACCACAAAGTGAATATCTTTCAAGCCCATTCTGTGTTCACTTTGACTTTCCATCCGCCTGGAGGAGGAGGCAGGAGAGAGGGTGGAAGGTCAGGGATGGAGAGGATCTGTTGAGGTATGAAACTTTCTTCTTGGCCCTCTTCGCTGTCTTCCTTATCTTTTAGATCTCTGCAGAGATAAATAATGGAACAGTTAAATCATAAATCAGCAAGAATAACCATTAACAATGCTAAACATGTATGAATAAGAGTTGAAACAAAAATGAATGAGCATACCCTTTGCTACCGAGTGTAGTTTGCTTCTTCTTCCTTCTGGAGAGCCAGTCTTCTACACTACGACCGGGCATCATTCTGTCTGCAAAGTCCTCTCTGCGCTGTCTTTCATCTGAAAGAAATTAAATTTCAGTCCTGTCAACATATCAAATTTCAAAAAGTAATCTGGACAAAATGCACTAGACAATTTGTACTTGACTAGTATAACATATTTTTAAAGAAATGTTGGAGAAAGATCCAACCCAAGGTACTCGGCATGCTCGCCCTCTGCAGCATTATATTTGAGCTATTAGACTGGACTGTGTTGATATTGTGTGACATCTGTGAGTGCAATGTTTAATTATTATTATTATTAAAGAATCATTTAGATGATACTATTTATATTGGCAGATGCTATGTACATTTAATGTGTGGTATATTGCTTTGGTAGACAGCACCGCCCTTTGGTTACAGCTTACCTTCCGCCTGTCTTTTTAGGTTAAACAGATCCTCTTCGGACATGTGAGAAAACCTGCAGTTGGGGCCAAAATCACAAATTCCTAAAAGAAAAAAAGAAAACAAAATCCGAGGAAGGCAATTATTACAAAAGGGTATATTTAATCAAGGTTCCTGGTTATTGGATTCATGTATATTCAAACAATTCTGTTACCTTTTTGGAGAAACTTCCTGCAGGGTTTCTTTGTTTGCTCATCACACAGAATGGCTGAAGAGTCTAAAAAGAAGAAATTATAGTGTCATCCGTGGTTATTTGTATAATTTTCCATCACAAAGTGGGCAGCCAAGTTGGCATAAAAAAATCTAAATCTCATGTATAGTTTTAAAACATAAAAAACTTTATAATTTTACACTAAAACATGCCATCCAAATATTGCATGTAATTTGATTCAACTGCAAGACTCACCTCTGAAGTAGTCATACCAGGCCTTTTTAGCTCTGTGGTGCTGAACCCCGTTCAGATGTTTTTTCCTGTTATGCATGTTGTCCTGAAAGGACCGGTCACAGTAGTCACAGTAGTACCTCCTCCCCATGGTGCAGGCTATGTGCTCGAACCAGCAGGATGTCACCTTTTAAATTGCTGAAAGACAGAGAACAGACACAAATACATTTACATAATCAGTGTGAACAAATGGTGAGTGAAGAGCTGTGCTGGCTGAGATTGGTTCTGCTTGAATATGATTAATAGTTTTATCTATAAAATAGAAATAGTGAAGACAAATGCAGAAGACAATTTCCCTAAGACCAAGGCGTCATCTTGATATTCTACTTTGTTTTGTGTGCCTAACAGCCTACAAACCAAAGATATTTAGAAAACTAATTGCTGCCATCTAGTGGTTTTGCAATGGAGGTGCATATATTTTGAATGTGCCTCTATGACTTCAATTTCTACTCAGATGTTAGAATTGTACAAAAAGGTTTAGAAATACAGACAGCATCTAAACGAGTAGTTTATATACAAATACTACACCAACTAACCCATAGGAGCCAGCGTTAACATCTCTGAATATCAGTCCGTAGCGTTATTATTCCTCAACAGTCCACGTTAGCAACATGCTTATTTTTACTTCAATGAACGTTTGATTTAAATACGTCTGTATGTTGAATTAAAACAGCAAAGAGTACATACCATTGGTGAAACAGCGCTGTCCTCCTATGTGTTGTTTGCTTTGAAGCACCACGCAAAAACACATAAAGGGATATCCTACTACCAAATAACTTAAGAACCGGAAGCGTGCAGGCAAGAGTGTCGCCTCCGCTTCCGGTCATGCGCAGTACGTCACTCCTCCAACATGGCGCTGGCTAAGTCCGTCTACAATCTGCTCTTCAGGAGAACGTCAACTTTCGCTATAACCATCATGGTTGGAGCGGTCTTCTTTGAACGACTATTTGACCAAGGTGGCGACGCGATTTTTGAGCAAATGAATCGCGGGGTGAGTGTGTATTTTTGTTGATTTAATGCTTGTTTATTTCTGACCTTGTAAGCAGAGGGCGAAGCTGCGCTAGCTAAGATAAGCTAAGCTAAGTTAAGCTAGCTTGCCTAGTCGAGCAGTCTCGTCTTTTTTTCCAACTTTGTTTGTGAAGACAACTGTTCATACCTAACGTTACTTAAAATATGATTTGTTTTTAGAAACTATGGAAACACATCGAACACAATTATGAGAGCAAAGACGAATAATAGGACCCCGCCGGGTTCCCCTAAAGGCTGAAGTGCAACTGTTGTCACACTTCCATCATCCATTCTTCCTGGACTCCATATCGTTTCCTGAATCAAACATCAGTCAACGTGGACATTGTGCTTAACGTCATCCCCCATCGGGACCTGTGGGAGCCGATTGACTGTCCAGACCACCGTGAAGATGGAGCAATGGTTCCTGTCACCTCGTCCTCCCCTTCCTACTGTTATATGTGAAGCCTTCGTTCTTCTCACAGATTGTAAATGGTTAAATTAAAAGTGTTAATGTCATACAGGTGTTGCAGTGTTTTGATTTATTATACCTAATATGGTATGCATGTGCAAGATTTATTTGGTCAGTTCATTATCAAATTATTTGACTTTCAGTTGACTGGTTGACACTCTGATCACATTATGTCATCTTAAAATGTGTCAACAGCCTCATAAACAAATTAAATGAGTAACTTGGTTAAAAGACATTAAAGTGGCTTTGCATAATAGTAATGTCTTGTAAAACTGATCGTTTCTATTTGCCTACTGCATGTTTGCAAGCTTTCTCGAATACGCAATGCACGAATACATGGTGTCCTTTTCATACATCCGCAGTTATATAGGTTTATTATGTCATTTCAAGGGACCATTATTTTACGACAGCTTTGAATATTGTACTGACACTGAGGAGAAAAGCTCAAAAGGAAAGCAAATGTGAAAGTGGGCAGACAGAAGTCTGCATTTCAATGAAAGGCACCACTTTGTGTCAGATATTTAACAATTATCAATTTCCAAATTGTTGTAGGCAAACAAAACCTGAATTAAAAGGCACATTACTTAAGTAACATTTCCATAGTAGCATGTATAAAGGGACATAGAACAAGTAGTGGTACATGGTTCAGGGATGATTCTGGGTTCATAATGCAACATAACCATGTGAAGCATAGAGTTAGTCCACGTATGACAATAAATAAATATTAAACAATTATGTTTACACCTGTATGTTTACATACACCCTTCCCACGCACTTTATAAAGAGCATTATATTTTCCCCAAAATACTACTTTACTGATATTTATATTGACAGACGAGCCTTCCTTAAAGCAAATTATGATTCTTATGCACTAAGTACTGTACACAGGGTCTCTCCAAATGGCTGCTGTGTGACTGTGTATTAGCTTCAGGGAGAAATATACTTTTAGACCACGGATAACTTATATTTTCACTAAACAGGGAAAGAACATCTTCGTTCTAGATGGATTCTAAATGCATGCCTTACGTGAAACCAATATTGTCATGAATAGTTTGTTGACATAAAATAATAAAGCTCTTTCTCAGATTACCCTATATAACCTGGACCTAAAGATCCAAGTTTATAAATTATAATTATAGCTTATTCTGGCCTGGCCAAATCAGCAGAATATGTTTAATCTACAAACAATAGCTGCCACCTTTTACCAAAAAATAATCTTGAAACTGATGACTTATTTGCTAATGCCTAAATTGAAGTAAAAAATAAACAGAAAGAAAATGATTTGCTTTTCATGCCATGTATAACCATCATTACTGTCGATGATGTAGACATGTCTAAACAGCGATAACAGGGTCATACAAGGCCGTTCACATTCATTGTATACAACTGCTCCTAAGCCTCAGGCCTGTAGGGGGCACACTAGCATTGTCTATCCAGCTGATAACTTGTACTGACAACATCATTATAACAACCTCTGATGTCACTCCCTGGTTTATTTACTGTAGGTTAAGCAAAATAAACTAACATCAGATACCAGAAACATTTGTACTCACAGTGGACAATTAAGCAAATAAGCTTAGCACATAAAGTTGAAACATTCACTATGCAAATTTTACCAGGGATGTGAGTATCAACTAGAACAACATGGAGGAGTCTTACTATTCACACTGAAACAGAGAGTTTTTAGCATTTGTTGTGTAGTGCACAATGTTGAAAAATACAACGTAAAAAGCAATTAATAGACAACAGATGAGTCGAGGTATCAGAGAACTGATATCCATATTCTTCTACTATGTCTCTTGTGTGCACTTTACTCTACGCTGTTGTAAGTCTGCAAAGTGCGGGACTAATAAAGGATTATCTTATCTTATCTTATCTTATATATAGCCCTATTTGGGAGTGGTAAACAAATCCCGAATGTAACAGATTCTATGAAACCAAAGAAGAATTCAGTTTCCAGTTTACAAATATAAAATAACATCACAAGAAAACCGAAAAACTAAAATGAGGAAAGTATGTGTTTCATCGGACACGTGTTTCAGGATATATTGCTATATTTTAGTTACAAATGTTTTAATCCAAGTCAAACAGTAAAAACAGCATCTTTTAACCAACCCCATAGTCTAGTAAGCCACAGATTTACGCCCAGGTCTGACAAGTATTGTATTTCAGGTGTGAGCATTTTCTCACAGATTGTCCTAAATTTCAAATCAATATTTTTCTTCATGTTGTAACCCAGGATGGACGACTCTCCAACCGGCTGCCAGGGCAGGAAATGTTTGTCTTGAATCTTTTGGGCCTCAACTGCACCTCCATCCTCTATACAGATGGCCTTCATCTCAGAATTTCTCCTCCTCAGTTCATTGACCTCCTGTTTCATTTTGTCCCTCCCATACGCCTCCACTCTGAGCCAGAAGGTAGCATTAAAGTGCTGGTAGAGTCTCCAGTCGGCCCCGTTCCACTGTAAAGCTTTGGCTCTCAACTCAGGGGTCAGATGAGATACGGACGAGCTCCTGCGAGCATTGAGTTTAAAATACAGGATGTCTTCGGTGGTCCAACACAGCATGTCCTTAAGCAGGATAAGAGACTCCTCGAAATATTCTGCTAAGAGAACCAGATCAAAACGTTCCGATAAGTTATGAATATCCCTCATTACACGAGGATCATCAGCTTCTAGGTTGTTCTCAAAACCAAAGTCGAAAAAGAGCATATTTTTAAGGTAGAACGAGTTGTAAGCGTCCGTGCTGTAGAAGGCTTGGGGGTTGTTTAGAAACTCTTCCAGTTTGTTCTCTCCGTTGATCCTCCACGTGAGAGGAACTGCTCTGTGGTAATAATTGAAGGACGACTCAAAGAGATCCACTGGGTCGCGCAAGATGGTGATGTACTCAGCATCCGGAGGCAGGAGCTTGGAAACCTCTCGATGGTCAAAGCGCATGTGGTTACAAACAATATTGAAACAGTCTCCGGGTTTGTAGTCCTTCACCTGGGAGCACAGGAAAGGTGATGGGTAGAAGAAGTCGTTGCGCCCATCTGGGAGGGCAAATTTAAGCTTGTGCTTTTCTCCAAATCTGAAGAGGATGTTGAGTATGGTGCTGCTGGCAGTTTTATGGGTCTTCATGAACATTATGTTTACTTTGGGGGAGCACTCTTCTGACTTTGTGCTTTGAAGAGGGGTGCTCACATTTTTCTTCAACAAGTTCGCCCCACTGAGAGGACACGTGTCTTGTTGGGAGGCCCTATGAATAAAATATAAGGATGAAAAACAGATCAACTGACTAAACTCCAAAAAATAATGCTATCCTTTTAAATCTTTACCTATTCTCTCCTTGGCTTGAGGTCATCATGCAGTACAGCACCAGGATGATGTTGGTCAATAAAACCCAGAGAATCAGCCTTCGTAGCACAAATGCACACTTGTATCCTTTGATGCCAGACATCATGAGCACCAAACGTTAACCTGAAAATGCAATAAATAAGAGAGGATGCACATATAAATGAAAAACATCACATGACTTTCTGTTCTGATACCCACCTTGTTGTATTTTGATGTGTGTTGCGCTGCAAACCCCCCTGTCTCTCCTACCATATCAGGCTCCCATACAACTAAGCTGCACTCTCGTGACGTTCGGATGACGTATTTTATTCCGAACCGAACGCTGGCAGGTTCAAACACGTGATTAACGGACAAAACAAAAACGTTAGGAAACTACTGTTACGTGTAGGCTATGCAGTCTACGGGTAAAGGCAACAAAAGTGCTTGGTTATGTTAATAATGTTAAACATATCATGGTTTGGCTTAAAAACACTTGTTTTTGTTACCAAATGATAACAAAAACGCAACAAAAGTACCTCATAACAACAAGAGTTCCTCATAACTGCAGTCCGTCCAATGGCCTCTTGAGGCTGACTCCAAATAGATGGATGCATAATTAATTAATTAATAAAATTTAAAAAATCATGCAAATATCGGACAAATAATATCGCGCATGCAGCTGGTTGGACGGCATGCTGCCACTGGATGACCTCAGTGTGACGGGTCATTGGGAACTGTGATGTCTGTGAAACTCCTTCAACATTCAACCATGACTTTTACTATATAGAGATCCGACATAACAGTTTAGTTTAGTTTAGTTTATTTGCACAATTGAAAAATATAAAAAACACAACATTGATAAATGATATTACAGTGCAGGAAGAGGCAGAAAGCCCACTGGGCTTATTTGAAGCCTCCACCTATATAATATTTAAAAAAAACAGCCGACCTACTTAAGCTTCACTTTAATCATTTGTGGTATATCAAAAGAAAAGGTGCTGTTTTGTTGAATACAGTCTATGATGGGAATGTATTTTTTTTTTTAGAAAAACAGGGCTGTGTGTTCACGTAGAACCAATGAGCAGCTACACAAATCTCATAAACATGTTCAGTGCCTTGTGGCAATTCTTAAAAACAATAATTACCTGCTTTACTTCACCCCATCCCCCAATAACTACAACAAAGTAGTTTTTTTTTTTTATATAAAGAAAGCCTGGATCTGACACATTTAAATGAAATATCACCTGATGCTCATTTTATGAATCTAAGAACATAGAGAAGAGCAAATACAGATAAACAGTAAAACTGCTGAATTGTTCTTTTTGTCAAACAAACCACCATGTTTACACTTCAAACATGTTTACAGTACCTATATTCCCCTCACAACACACAGCAGAGATGCAAAGAGAAAAGAGACATTTACATGAAAAACAAAGTTTAGGTTTGGGAAAATGGCTAAATATCTAAATTGATTTCTACCGTTGACAATGGACAGATGATTAATCTTCTTGTCGTGTAGAATGTCCCTTTGCACACCAGCTCTGACTTCTTATCTTTAACATTGAGAGTCATCTATGTAGTCCATTTGATGAGAATAACTATCAAACATCTATGTATGTTACAGTATTTGTAGTAGATAAGAAAATAACATGAACTTAATTAAAGCATATATTTAACATGTTTTACCTTCATGAACAATTATTATCCAAAAAATATTCAAACTTCTTTTGATTATCAAAACATAAAGTCATGGTAAATCAGAGAATGATACAACGTGTGGATGAATGTCTGGGAGAAATTCAATGAAAGAGCTCTATTTACCTGCAGATGACAGCTTTAGCAGTGTCGGAGTGAGGTTTCTCCACAAAGGTGAAGGAACACCCTCTATTGTTCAACATGCTCTTCACACTTCCTGAAGTCATATCTCATTGGCTGTGAGGAGAGAAAGTAGTCAGATGTTAATTCTCCTCCCACAGGGGGTTAAGTTGTTTGTAAAATAGGCCATTGTTGAGGATGTATTTGTTCTAACAGAGGGTGACAAACCATCTTTAAAAAAACTGTAGGCCTGTGTCTTCTGAAAGTATACTTAAGCATGTAGTTATTAGGCTACTTCATGTATTCAGAGTTGGTACTTACTGTTACTGTAGTAAGATATGCATCTGAAGAAACCTGCATCTTTTAGTGCAACCAAGGTAATTTTTCCCCAACAAAAACTTTGCTTTGTTATTGTGAATGTTAAACCAATGTTTATTTGCCATGGCAACATTATTTCCATGCTGCTTTTGATCGTTTTAACACCAACAGCAGATCAGAGAATGCAGATATGGAGGGTGTACTGATGAACGTCTTTTTTATTATTACTTTTGTGTTTGAGAACTTGTTGGTCCAGTCATAAGAACACTGGTCTACCCATTACATTTTTTTACAATGTTCTTTCACTCAGTAAGATGACCGTGTGATTGATACTTAATAAAAGGCGTCTTATTTATAAACTGCAGTATCTACAAATATGTTGCTAAAACATGTTACCATTGTGTGTTCAGAGAGTGGAAAATGACCAAAACGCAGAGTTTTAATGTATTAAAAGTATAATGTATGATGATAGAGAGCACACCCTACAGGGTCTGCTTGGTCTCAACACTGCTGTGTTTTGTTGTGGGACTGGCTGGCTGTTTTCTATTTTAGTCTCCAGAGACCTGGACCCAGGTGCTGTTGACTGTGGCTGGGGCTGAATCATGTCTGATTTAGTAGGTCACATTGATTTGGCAAAGGGAGCCCACTATGTTCTGTGGGGCAACAGTTGTAGTTGATGTCATTGACATCAGAATACGTCAGTGAGGAAAACCAGATTTGTGTCACAACTAGATAAGATAATCCATTCTGGGGCGCAATAGTAAGGAAGGCCTACTAGGCAGAAGCTGGAGTTTGTGTATCTTTTATGCAAGAATATAAATGCTGTTAAATGTTTAAAAAAAATTATAATGGGGATGATGTGTAACTCTGAGTTTTCAAAGATCCTCCCCCAACATCTTCAGATATTTGCATCTCAGTGTTGTTTAAGTAAACGTCCACTTCAAACATCCACAGCTGCAACAACAGTTAACACAATCCTGGATTTAACGTTGATGTTAACTGCATTTGATTGTGTTCAATGATAACATATATTTTACAACTATACAAAATATAATATACTTTAACAGCAGTGATGAGGAAACCAAACACAAAGAAAATAAAAACATCCAAGAAATGCATTCAAATTAAACCAAAGTTGTGACAGTGTTAACAAACCTCATAAAATACTGTGGATCATTCCAGGTGAAATAAATAAAATGTAAGCATTTTGTTTTCATTAAATCAAACTTTCCATGTTAAAACAAAGAGATCACTCAAACTCTTTCTTCCACAACACTGTTAAAAGTATTTTATTTTAGGAATATAAGAGGTATAAGAACATTTTACATTATTCATTTCCAGTACCAAAAATAATTTCAAAATAAAATACATTTTCCATGACTTTCATTAATCTCACAGGCCGTTTGTCCTCCAACACAGTTTATGCAACAGTGCATGTATTCCTAGAGCAGCTTTCTTTGAAAATCACAGCAGTAACCGTGGTATGTTTTGGGAACATTTATCACACAGAGACCGACAGTTCCTGCTTTTATGCTTTGAACATCTGTTGCTGTTATTGTTTGATCAACAGCAGGTGATCTTTACGTCAGACAAATATGTAGTCAGGACCATCTGTCACATGTCAAGTATTGAAGCTCACCAGACGTGAATGATCCCGTGAAGTGGATCACATTGAGTCACACTTCAGCCTCGTACTCAATACGCTGTGAATGGAGTTTGTTGTGACAGAGACAAGTTGAACAGTCACTTCTACGTTACAGGTAGTTGGCTAGTTTCCACATGTCCACAGCTAAAAAAACAGAACAGTTTACTTTTAGAAACCGAAACCGTGTTTGATTTGATCTGTTCTTTGTCCCAAGAACATCGATATGAGTGCGTCATGGGGATCACCTTGTATGCGATGCTACTTTTACTGCCGTTTATCAAAATCACTATGCTGAAACATAATAAGCAAAATTAATTAATTATTATTTAACACATAGCATCTGAAATAAATAGGCTAAAATAGGGTAAAATCCCCTCGCAGGAGTGAACAATTCCAAAAACTAAACTGTACAGTCGCTGATTGCTTCCAGTTTATCTTATGAAAACAATCATAAGGCACTTTTGAGTGACAGCTACATGTGATATAAACACTAAACAAAACACACAAAGAGTGTCCTTTATCATTAAAAACAAAGGACATATTATTTATATACAAGCAAGTATATTTTATATACCTTTGGTAACCATACATTCACAGTACACTTTTCTTAGCCTCTACAGAACAGTTTCCCCGCTGTATATCTAAGGCATAAACATTTGCAAAAGTTCTTTGAAAAAGTTTGTTTAGTTGATTCTGAGGATGACAATCCCATTACTTTAGTTAAATAAACTAAATCGGATTTTGAGGCAAACATAAATCATCAATTCTCAACGGAGCAGCACATGTCCTCCACAAAGTACAGAATGTTTCTGTGTTAAATACATTGGTAAAATCAAAATTAATCTCTCTCGCAAATCATGACATTAAATATTTGTCGCTAAAACTGCAAAACTTTCCTCCCTACTGTGCAGCCTAACAAGCCGAGGAGAGACATTGATCTTCCTACAGTTAGGAGGTAAAGCCGGTGGAATGCTTACAGACACACATGTTAGTATGTTGTTGTCCTGCGACTCAGTAGACGGGCTTGTAGAAAACCTGTCCACCCAGCACTCTGCGCTTCAGCTCCGTCCACAGCAGGCTGCGCTCTCTCTGGGATCCCTTCATGAAGCCACGGTTCTCTTGAGCACGGCGAGACAGATAAGGGATGACCTCGTTGACTGGGCCGTATGGAACGTATTTGTAGACCGGGAAACCCGCTTGACCTATTTTCAACAAAGAGAAAGGAGACTTGCTTAAAATCAATTTCTACCGTGTGTGCATTCCATGATATGACTCTGTATTTAATGTGGAACATATTCTTTAAGCTGACAAAAGCTGACAAAGTTAACTTTGGGGGAAAAAAGCTGTAGAAACTGACTCAATGTTAAATTGAAATAATGGTGCAGTAGATTAAAACATTTTTCTTTTTAGTTTTGAAAGGAACTTGTGATGAATAAATATTGTTTTAAGATAAAGCTGATATGAAAAATGGGGTTTTGATACTACATATCAAGTGATAGGACAAAGTCAAACCAGCCATTATGGTTTTTTTTATCAGTGGAAGAAAGATTAGGGCTGTTACAGCATTACTCATTTCACTTGAAAAACTGATCACCAGATCATTTCACAATTATTTGAACTGCAACACATTTTTAGAAATGAAAGCTCAGTGCCCTTATATTGACTAAGTAGCACCTCAGCTATTAGTTTTCTGTAACTCATTTGCAACACATTGTTGAAACTTTCTTTGTCGTGCAAAGACATATGTGTGCGCCTTTTTTTATACAGAGTAAATGTAGTTTTTGCACATCTCAAAGACTTTTGTATTTTTCTTTAATGTGTACCCCTAACCTTAATTTTTTGGGTAGTGATATGTTTCTGCTCTGAAGCAAAGTGACATAACAGTCGCTAATCATACAGTAAACGACATATGGAAACCTGGAGTTGTTTGTTCCAAATATATCTGTAGACTGGATAAGGTCAGGGGGCCTTGAGTGTTAAAAAGCTGACGTGTGTAGAGACTATGTTCCCATGGCCACATGACCATGTGACGCATGTCTCTGATTCCATAACTTACTGTGTACTTTTAGTATCCAAGTTCAACATACCTAGCGGGAAGCTGATCTGGTCACACATGCCCAGCAGCTGTCCAAAGTAAACTTTATTCTCAGAGGGTGAGAGGCCCATCTCATTCATCCTGAGAAAACAGAAAAAAAAAAACACGTCAACGGCTGTTACATAATAAGAGTTTGGTATTCCACCATTGATTTGGCAATCTCACTCTGTAAATCCTATAATTGCTTTTTAGAAAGTTGACAAAGCCTGTGTTTCACTTAGCTTAACATCCTAAGCATTAGTTTAAACCATTAAGAGTAATCCTTTATGAACAGGAGGTTTAAGGCTCTTGTGTATGCTCACTTTTAATCTGCACTCAGTACTGTACATGCCAAATGGGCTTTGAATTTTTCATGCAGGCCTGAGACAAAACGTACTTTTCCAGCGTGAATTTCACTGTGTCCTCGTTATGAGTTGCAACCATGATATTTGCTTTCCTGCTGTGATCAACTTCCTCCAGGATGTACTCCAAACACCTGGACAAACATCAAGACAGATGGTTAGGATTTAGACGTTTTCTAGTGAAGACACGAACGGCCTTATTCATAATTCAAAACTTACCTGTGATACATCCTGTTTGTTGCCTCATAGTCGGGGTTTATTGGGTCCTCGTAGCCGATCTCTTTGGCCCTGTCCCTCTCTTGGTACATGTAGGCTCCACGAACCAGTTTGGCACCAAAGTACCAGCCCTCCCGTCGTGACAGCTCAACATCCATAGTCACATTCTCATAGGCTTCCTAATAATATAAAAAAAACCCACAAAAGGACAAGACTGAAACCCAAACAATCCTTAGAGGTCAGTATGCTTGAATCTGTCTGTATATAATCAGATTTATATGGCAAAATTGTCAAACAAATGTATCTAAACATGACATTTTGAGAGCTACCTGTGATGTCGCCATATAAAGTATTATAAAGCTTTACTGAAAATGAAGGAAGGATTTGTAGATATGAATAATCAATAGTCAAAGTTGTCATGAATAGATGTAATAAGAAAAACTGAGGTCTCACCTTGAGGTAACACTGGTAAGTGTTGAAAATAATTGGCTTTTCTCTGTTGAATTTCCTCTGCATTTCCAGGGTCAGTCGACTAATAGCTGGTTGAAAGTACGTCTGCTCGGCGTCCACCATGAGCCTAACTCCATTCTCCATGGCATGCTGGTGAGCACAGACAAATAGTATTCATGTTAACATGCTTTTATAAGGGAGACATCATTAATGTGAAAGACAAACATGGGTTCATCACTTTAGCAAACACAATACAGTTCTGATTTATTTGATATCCTTGAACTAAGTTTGTAATTGCGATAAATTGGATTTAGATTTCTGTATTTCCTGAAAAAAACTACAACAGTTTACTAGATGCACATGTATTTTCTTTGGTATATTTACCTTGGCCAGAACGTCCATTCTTTGTAGCATTCTCTTCATCTGGCTCTCCTCCTCGGCAGTAAACATGTCCAACAAAGGCTCCAGGTGGCCTGTCTGCGCAACAAACACACAAAACATCAAACTGTTTGGCATTTTCTTTCAAAGCCATCTTTTGGTCGGGATAAACCCGCAAATGTAATCAGTGTGTAACACGTAGGGCTGGCCATTTCGTCCAAAGTCCCTTTTCATTAAATGCGCACAATAGCACTGGCTACATTAACATGTTCACTATAACTCGACTTATAGCGACTCTGCAGAAATGTAAGTCCCAAATTATATTATGATTTCCCCTCATGAGATAATACGCTTACTTGAAGATATGATATTGCGTAAGCAAGTTATTATCTTGTGCGAAGAAGATCCATATCTTATGAAAACAAGACTTGTATCAAAATGTTCCCACAATATGATAAAGAAGTCTGAGTTCTAATGAGGTAATAAAAATAAAAAGTTATGCTTACATCTATTTTACTCATCTATTCACATCCTCATCATCTGTTTATGAGACCATTAAATGTATTATTACATTTATCTGTAAAATGTAGGGTCTGAAATGTGAAGTTCAGGAAGTATGTTTTTTTTTTCTCTCCTAAAACTGGAAAATAATCACAAAAAAATCACTACTAGAAATATGCCCATTTGAAGATGACATTAAGGCTTTCTGTGTTTATTGTACAGGTCACAGTGTACAGATAAGTACAAATAAAATGACCAAACTGATTTGAAGTGAGAATAACTTACATGGGACACAAACTGTGAATTTATTTGAGTCTTTGGCCCACCATTTAATGTTTACATGACTCACCTGAAGGTTTGGCACCATGAGCAGATTGGAGATTTTCGTCGTATCGTTTATTAAACTGTTCCAGTCCAACAGATCGATCGTTCTGCCGATAAGATGTGAGAACATGTATATTAAAATATGTTTACTCACATTTCTTTCCTAATGACTAAACGGAGATTCATGAACCCAATTGTATTGATGTGCTATTAATGTGACGTATTTGTTGTTCATTGCAGTAATGTGTGAATAACTTACCCTGACAAACCCAGCTTCTCTCCAGTGATCCAACTCTCTATGTCATCCATGGCTCCAATATCCATCTTAGACAAACTATCCTGTTTAGAGATATTTCAGTCATTAAAAACATATTGCAGCTGATTACTGCTTAAACATAGGACACGCTTAAAGTCATGAAGGCTTGAACACAACTAAAGAACATATTAGATACAAGTATATATATATATGGACACCAGTTATTGATGAATCTGCATTGGACTTGCTGAAGACGTACCTTGAGTTGTTCCAGCTCCAGCTTTTGTTCCAAAACCATCATGTCAGATTTTCCCTGCTGTGCTGCAAGGAAGTTGAAAAACTGTCTCCATTTTACCAGGACTTCTGAAAACTGGAGCTGGTTCAAACACAGAACAATGAATCAACTAACAATTATAATATTACATTTGAATCATACTGTGATGAGGTTAGCTAGATACGTCAGTGATTTTTTCACAAACAAGCTTTTGCTCTCTGTTAATTGGCACATACATTTAAATTTTGTCTGAGGAAGTTAAGACAGTGTGACATGACACAGTTTCCCTATTGCCTTATTTTCCTGCCACTTTCATGTGATGCCAAATTTTGGTGCTCTATTAGAATTTCAGTGATAAGCCAATTACGTGAACCTATGATCATACTATCCACTGGCATTGACTCAAAAACCATAAAGAGATTTGCCAATTAACCTGTAATAAATGGCGAAATGGTTTGTTAGTGTTAGAATTCGAAGTGCTGTGATTGGTAACTAAGGCCATTCGCACCGTTATCTAAATACTGTTATAATTTATAAGTTAATATTGGAGACATAAAGATAAACTTACAAGGAACTGTGGGCGTCCGAGGGCAGTCATTTTGATAGCAGAAAATCCATCTGCTGAGGCTCCCCCTGAAATTGATAACACATGTTATGTCACTTATTGTTTATTTGGTGTAATTCAACAATATCTTTATTACAAGAAAGTTTTAGCTTTATAATATCTAATATAATAATCTTTTTTTTTAAACTGCTTCCTCAGAAACATATTTACTTATTCTGATGGCAGGTGGCAACTTGCATGGTAGCCCCTGCCATCAGTTTATGAATCTGTGTGAATGGGTGAATGAGGTAGTGTTAAAGTGCTTTTAGAGGTCGGAAGACTAGAAAAGTGCTAGTCCATTTACCATTTACTTACTACTACTTACCAGAGGCTCGAATGCAGTTTATGAATGTCTCCATTTGGTGGTCACATTTGGACTCATCTGCATAGAAGTAGGTTCGAGCACTAATAACCCCTCCACGCCTGTCCCCGAAATGACGATGGGCCTTGTACTTCTTCTCACGATGATCAGCATCTGGAGTTAAAAGAAGAACAGAATTAGTTCAATCCTGCAAGCTTTGGATAAATCTATCACAAGCACAAATGGTTTATGGGAACATTAAAACAACAGTTGATTCATTATTCTTCTATAAATAAATGAATGAATGAATTTAATTGAAATTTCTGTCTCAACAATGTATCTCATCAGGAATGATATAGTAGCAAGTATTACTATCATTGAAATGACTTCAACAGGGAGTGATAGTTAGAATATGTAAAAAAGAAAATGCTGTTTCTTACTGATTAATAAGCATTGATTATCAAATCAGACTTGAAATAAGACCAGAGAAAGCATAGGTAGGTGAATGATATACTCAAGTTTTAAACATCAACCACGTAACATGAACCGAATGTTTTTCTCACTTTACCCATTGGATAGGACATGTCAGACCCCACTAAAACCAGTTATAACCAGTGCTCTCTGGGGCAGACCCCCACGGCCACATGACTAGACATACCAACACTGAGACTTGACTAGACTAGTGTTGCATTCAGGCTGAGCTGAAGCAACAGAATATAAAAGGAAACCAGTAGTTCAGTCTTGACATCTGCTAAATTTGCCCGCTAACTGTACAGTAGTTCTTCAGACAATGAAGCATGCAGTGGGTGGTTGTGCAACACATTCGGAAACAGTTAGACTACATAACATAAAATAAATCAGTTATTTTCCACTGAACTACAAACCTGGACTTCCTTTCTCTGCTTCAGAAACACATGAACTGAAAAAGAAGAAGAGATTGTCATCAGAAGAGAACAGCAAAAAAAATTACATCTACCTAAAATAGTTTTCCGTCCTGCACAACACATAAAGAGATTATAGCAGTTATATTTTCTCTCAGTTTTTTAACTTCTCGTGTCACTTGAATTGTTCGAAACCAGTCAATCAATCAGACAGTATGCCAGTGGCGACCACAGTCTCTGTGTTTTTTTGTTCTACTGCTATCTAAGAACATTTTTAAAGAATGAAAATGTGTTGAGAATAGGCAAATATCATATAACCAGTCTTGCTGTGACCTTATAATGCAGTTATGATAATGATCTCATTTTCTAGACGTGCTGTGACATGATAGACGCATAAAGGGCACAAAGAAAACTATTGTGTTTACTCTGTTGTCTTCTCCATGGACCTAACAGTCTTTTTTTCTTTCAGTGAATTTGATCTTAATGAAGGTCATTGATCCTAAACAAAAATGTGTTTTGATTTTGTTCACCTTGTGTATGTTCGTGCCCGGTGAGAATTTGTTTTTGATTACTTCCTCCTCGGAACATTGCGTAACACTTCCGTGTGTGTGCCCCATGAAGCACATTACTCTAAAAGGCTGGCTGCTTTTTCCGGAGGTACAACCCTCTGCTCAACCAATCAGAGGAGAGGGGTCTCTCCTAGCCGGCCAATAGAGGACAGGCACTATTAGGTTTGGATACAGTCAGATGATGTGGAGTGAACATACTGTAGATTACATGACTCATGTGAATTTTATAAGAAGCATAACGGAGGCTATAACTAAAGTGATAAGATAAGAATTGAGTCATATCAAACTCTAATTTATTGTAATGTCTTTGACACTGTTCTGTATGTAAATAAAGGAGTCAAAAGATAATTTATAGAGGGACAACATGTAACAAAGACACAGGTGAGGGAATAAAAAACCTAAGTTCAATAACAGAGTATTAAACTAATGTGGGTTAACTAGACTTTTAACCAGTTTAATTAATATATCAGTGCCATATGTTTTGAACTGTTAAATGACCCTAAGAAAGCATATTCTATACACCTGCTTCATGGAAGGCTATACTGGCTAACGGGGCCAAAGAGTAAAATGACATGTTTGGATTAACTGTATAATATTTACTAAACAGTCACAGAGCCATGGATGTACCTAATGTGCCCAATAACCTTTTAAAAAATGTCCTAAATGGTTGTAAAAGCAATGACTAAAAAAGTTAAGTGAAAGTGGATTTATTATAATGATCCAGCTTTATATCATTATCATTGTAAATCTATTCATTACAACAAAATTCCCTTTTGTCCTGAACGCTCTTGATAGTGAGCAGCTCCCATTGAAACCATGCATTCAGAGGGGCGGGGGCAGATGGTCTCTCTTTATAGCAGTAGTATTTTTTCCTGTTTCCCAGGTTTTTATCTTTTACAGAGTATATTGTCTGGAGAGCATGGGCTGGGTCAGGAAATGATGGCCTATTGCTTTGGGGCATGTGATACCGGGTTATACAAATAGTTACATAACTCACGAATGTTTATTCATCCAGAGCACATATGGCACATATCAACATGGAAACGGATTACCTGTGCACGTTTTTAAAAGCGTGAGTTAAACATTTCATACAATGTGAACCACAAATCTTAACGAGAAACTAGTCTGCATTGTTGTCTTTACTAAACCCCTGCTCAGTCACATAATACTTACTCCATTTCCTTCTTCTCTGCCTCTTCTTGTGTCAAGTCCTCTTCGACACTATAGTCCAAAACTGCCCCCACACCAAAGGCCTGATTCTTCTGAATCAAAGGCTTGATGGAGTTGTGATCTTCCCCTGCCACAAACTGCCCGTAGAAGGTCATTTTCATCAGCTTCTCAAACATCCACTGACCAAGCACCTTCTTGGTCAGATTCATCAACTGTAAACAAAGCAGGGATAAGAAGTTATTCCATCTCAGTACATTACATTTACATTACAGTCATTTAGCAGACGCTTTTATCCAAAGTGTATTCAACATAGGTATTCAAGAGAACTACTAGTCACCAGAAGTCATAAGTGCATCTCCTTTCTTAAACAAGCATCTTAAAGCATACACAAGTACAGTGCAGAAACAAACTAATACCAGTAGTTAGTTTACAGCAGTAGGACTGACTCTTAGATGCCCATAGACCTTGTTATTATGCAGTTATACATAAGTTTAAAAAGCACCTCTTTGTTCTTATCAACGAGGAAATCAATTGTGCAGAGCTTGAAGACCAGCAGACTTCTCAGCAGCTCAATGTTGTCCTTGCTCTTGTAGGCTTCCTCGGTGTTGTCGAAGTCAATGTGGATTTTCTCCAACCTCGTTTTTCCGACATGTTTGCTGTGGCTGATGAGCTCGACCGGCACAGCCTCCACCACGGTGCACCCATCTATCCGCGGACCCTTCTCCTCCTGGCTCTTGGTGGACGCCGCCGTGGACCGACATCTCCCCGGTGAGACGCGTATCTTCCCGACGTTGCCCGGGTTTGCCCGCAGGAGAGTCCCCGCAAACCTCGCGTACGACATGGTTTCCTTATCTGAACGCGACAGAGCAGCGACCTCGCGCTAGGTGGATTCATCTCGAGGAGGCGGGCGCGTGCCTCACATGGTGCACCACGTTGTCTGCCATCTGTTGGTGCGCGTTGAGCTCGAAGCCATTTGCAACCCCCCAGCCATATAATGTAGAAGACATTGTGTCCAAACTTTTGACTATTTTTTTTTTTGACTATGTTTTGATTTTTGACTATGTTTTGATGTTTTTGACTATGTTTTGATGTTTTTGACTATGTTTTGACTATGTCAAAAGTTTGGACACAGCTTCTCATTTAATCTAGAATATAAAACATATTCTGGTTTGTTGAGCATTTGTTTGTTTACCACATAATTCCATATGTGTTCCTTCATAGTTTGGATGTCTTCAATATTAATCTACAATGTAGAAAAAAAAAAGAAAAACCATTGAATGAGAAGGTGTGTCCAAACTTTTGACTGGTACTGTGTATATGTATATATATATATATATATATATATTCAACTACTTTAAAGAATCTAAAACATAAAACATATTCTGGTTTGTTGAGCATTTGTTTGTTTCTGAGCCATAATACCACATAATTCCATATGTGTTCCTTCATAGTTTGGATGTCTTCAAAAGAATCTAAAATATAAAACATATTGAATGGTTTGTTGAACATTTGTTTGAATTACCACATAAAACATTTTTATTTCCATGTGTTCCTTCATAGTTTGGATGTCTTCAATATTAATCTACAATGTAGAAGAAAAAAAAGAGAAAAAAAAGAAAAACCATTGAATGAGAAGGTGTGTCCAAACTTTTGACTGGTACTATATGTAAAAGTGAACTTTGTGAATTATTCTTTTTTATTTTCATTGTCATGCTTAGACTCTCTCCAAATCTAGTAGCTTGAGCTGCATAATACAAGCAAATAGGCCTCTTTATATAGTTGCATAGGAAAGACATCAAGGAAACAAGGAAGAAAGCAGACGAGGAGTTTTGATGTTTTTGACTATGTTTTGATGTTTTTGACTATGTTTTGACTATGTCAAAAGTTTGGACACAGCTTCTCATTTAATCTAGAATATAAAACATATTCTGGTTTGTTGAGCATTTGTTTGTTTACCACATAATTCCATATGTGTTCCTTCATAGTTTGGATGTCTTCAATATTAATCTACAATGTAGAAAAAAAAAAAAGAAAAACCATTGAATGAGAAGGTGTGTCCAAACTTTTGACTGGTACTGTATGTATGACAACAGGACATAATATAGATGCGGTACATTACATTACATTACATTACAGTCATTTAGCAGACGCTTTTATCCAAAGCGACTTACAGGAAGTGTATTCAACATAGGTATTCAAGAGAACTACTAGTCACCAGAAGTCATAAGTGCATCTCCTTTCTTAAACAAGCATCTTAAAGCATAAACCAGAGCAAAAGTATAGTGCAGAAGCAAATTACTACGAAAACAATAATTGCAACAGACTAATACGAATACAATAAGTGCTACAAACTACTACGAATAGGGCAATAACAAAAGATCCAGGTTTATATCACAGTAGTCACAAATATTATCAAATATACATTCAAGCCTTTTTGTTTGTAGAATAAGAATAGTATATATAATACTAATATATATATACTATTCTTATTCTACAAACAAAAAAGTATATTTAATAATTAACAATATCTATATAAAATGCAGCTGTTTAGCTCTAACCTTAAGGTTATTTAACAAGCTAAGGTGCTAACTAATGTAGCTGCAAGACAATCAAAAATATATATACATATATGTGTGTATATATATATATATATATATATATATATATATATATATATATATATACAGTACTAGTCAAAAGTTTGGACACACCTTCTTATTCAACTACTTTGAAGAATCTAAAATCTAAAACATATTCTGGTTTGTTGAGCATTTCTTTGTTTACCACATAATTCCATATGTGTTCCTTCATAGTTTGGATGTCTTCAATATTAATCTACAATGTAGAAAAAAATAAAAATAAAGAAAACCATTGAATGAGAAGGTGTGTCCAAACTTTTGACTGGTACTGTAGCGAGATTACAGTTTCATTTCTGACTTCATTACTTATTTTTCCCACCAAAAGTTGTCTTCACAAAGAAATGGTGAAGAAATGGTGAGGTTCTGCTCTTAGTGTCAACCCTTATCGTAATCCATCCATAAATAGCCGGGCTGGTTAGTTGCAATAATCTGACCAGCTGACAGGCAAGCAAGGAGGGAAATAAATCTTTATAGAGCCTATAGCACATTTCCTTCAGATATACTATATCAAATGATGTCTCTGCTTGTTCTCTTGAGGCTATATATTTACACTGAATTAAGTGTTAAAACATATTACATGTTTTATATCTGCACCAGAAAACATTGTACTTGTTTTTTGTGCATTGTTGTATTCACATATCCCCAAAATTCAGTCTTACATATTTGGCAAGTTTTTCTGAACAAGACTTTGAAATAAAGTCCTCTCGGTTTGAAAACATGTTGCTGCACAGCATGAGTTTGTAACAACAAGTCCTCCAGTGCACACAGATGATTTTTCTAGGAGGACTCCGGCAAGGCACTTTCAAACAATATAGCATTAGTCTTTCACATGGGTCATATTTATTACAGGGTTTATTGCATTGGTTTGCATTGTATCTACTCTACCTTTATTGTAAATATCCATGGAATGTCAACCCTGTATTTCCATTTACACAACACATCTCCACTCAGATTTTATGATAATCATGTGGTTCTCACTATGGTGGCACTTCCCTGCCTAGTTACACATTCATTTTGACAGCATTAGATATTCCCTTTTGATACAAATGTTTTTCTTTTACTTATTGTCTTAACTGCAAAACAATATTATTGTACATTTTTAGTTTTTGCCAGTAACATAATGTATGAATTGTGTGTTTCTTAATGAGCCGATTCCCATTTGTTTCCTTATCAGGGCTCATAAATTGGCAGAGGCTTGAAGTGGTAGAATTAGAAGAAGTATTATGTAACTGGTTGTGTAACCCACCCCACCCCCACCCCAGAGACCTCTTTCTTTACACTTCCACAGAGAACCAACCAGAACAGGATGGAGCCAGCGCAGAGGTGAAGTGAAGGACTAAAGGGTCTTGGGACAGAAAATGTGAGAATGTGTGACAAATAGAGCATGAAGCATCCTTTGATTTAAGTGGAGAGGAAGCATCAGGTGAGTGGTGATTTAATGGAGTCATGGTTGGCAGGCTACGTCGATAAGGACACTGCCAATGCAGATACAGAGATACAGAGATACAGAGACGAGTGAGATATTACTGTCTTGTTTTGACCAAAGTGAGTTGAGGCCTCTGTGGTGGTTGAAGATATACTGATTCAGCAGCTGCTCTGGAGGCTCAGGGAAGGGAGGGAGGGAGGGAGGGAGGGAGGTACAACCTGCTGAATAGCCTCCAGTGTTTTACTTTACAGGATTTAAACCGGTTGTTTATGACACCATTAGGAGCTGGGACATAAAATCCAGCAACATGCTCCTTTTCCTACCGGCAGGGGGCA
The DNA here is from genome assembly GCF_027596085.1 of Anoplopoma fimbria. Classification (NCBI taxonomy): domain Eukaryota; kingdom Metazoa; phylum Chordata; class Actinopteri; order Perciformes; family Anoplopomatidae; genus Anoplopoma; species Anoplopoma fimbria. Next base: position 15,967,121 of record NC_072462.1, on the reverse strand, counting down.
GCATTGCACTAACCCTCAGCACCGTCTGCCGGAAATACAACGTAGAAGAAGAAGAGCTAATGGCTAATGCTGCTCACTGACAGGGAAGTAGCAGAGCGTGTTGACTGATAGCGTTGAGCATACGAAACAAGAAGAAGCCCTTACTCGTCTTGAAAGGTAATCTCACTTTGGTAATTGAAGTGTTGTCTACTGCATGCATTCAACCTGTGCTGCCCAGATATTTGTATATTGAATATTAAATATATTGCGACCTTTTAGCCGAAACATACTCGTTAGCCTGACGAGCTGACCTTACACTACCAACAAAGAGACTCGTATCGTCGTTACTGTAAACTTTCAAGCTATATATATAATATATATATATATTATATTATATTATATTATATATATATATATGTCAAGCTGAACTTAAATGTTTTAGTTGCTTCCCAAAGATGTAGCTACATTGTGGAGCAATCAATCGTAAATGGCCAAAGCTAAACACAGTGAGCCAGGCTGCTGCGGGCTACTTCAGGGCCATAAGTGCAATTCAGGAAATCCGCCCTGCCATAAATAGCACATCTGTTATCGTTTAAATCTGAAGTTGTGAGTTGTTGATTCAAATAGTTGGTAACATGTAAAGCTATAGCTTGGTGTTGCACTTAATTGTATATTTTGTTTATGAGGTACAGTACCAGTCAAAAGTTTGGACACACCTTCTCATTCAATGGTTTTTCTTTCTTTATCAATATTATTTTTTCTACATTGTAGATTAATATTGAAGACATCCAAACTATGAAGGAACACATATGGAATTATGTGGTAAACAAACAAATGCTCAACAAACCAGAATATGTTTTATATTTTAGATTCTTTAAAGTAGTTGAATGAGAAGGTGTGTCCAAACTTTAGAATGATACTGTATACTCGATGTAAAAATAAAAATGTAATGCCTCAAATGTATGGCAATAGCAGGCTTGTTATTGATCCCACTGGAATGCTGCTAGATGTTTAGTTAAGTAAATGCACACAGGGGACAATACCTGAATACATGAGTGGAGTAAGTTCCCACAACAAAAGCAGATGCTTCCCTATGGGGCACACAGGTTAATGAGTATGAGAACGAAATGAATCATTTGCTAGGGCCTTTTCCAGTCACAGTTTTCTCCACACATTGCAGTGTGTCGTTAAAGTTTAATACTGTAACTGTTTTTGAAGGTTGTTGGACATTCATTACCCTGTGTTTTTAAGCTTTCAGGCTTGGATCCGAGGGCCTGTGCGATTTGCCTTGAGCACATCTTTACTCACGGCTGCATCCCCGGTTCACATTTTTTTATTTTTGTCTAAATTGAGGAAGTGGAGGCAGAAGGACAACATTTTGGATTGGAACTAAGATTAGGATAAGGACCACCTCCACAGCTATTTGTGAAAGCAAGGAGTGATCAAGTCTGCAGGTGCTCCCATTCTGTGTCAGCAGTGCCACTCTCTCGACCACCATGTCGGATGGCCGGATCTATGTGGGGAATCTCCCTGTGGATGTCCAGGAGAGAGACATTGAGGATCTCTTCTACAAATATGGAAAAATCCGTGATATCGAATTGAAGAACAATAGAGGCACTATACCTTTTGCTTTCGTCAGATTTGAAGATCCACGGTGAGTTTTGGGGATCGTCTTTGGCAAGTCGAATCACATTCCCCTTGTTGGAGAACTAAAGTTTATATGGCATAATATCATCTCAAGTGACTGGCAAAAGGAAATGGATGGAGACCGTATTTCCAGGTCTATGTCCACTAGTGAAACAATCATACATTGGTAAGGAGTTCTTTGCTCTCTTCTCTTAGGGATGCTGATGATGCCGTCTATGGAAGGAATGGATATGGTTATGGAGACTCCAAGCTACGTGTGGAGTACCCTCGATCTTCTGGTGCTAAATTTGGCCCTATGGGAGGAGGTGGTGGTGGAGGTGAAAGAGGAGGAGGAGGAGGTGGAGGTGAAGGCGGAGGAGGAGGAGGAAGAGGAGGAGGAGGTGAAAGAGGAGGAGGAGGAGGACCTAGGGGAAGATTTGGACCCCCAACTCGAAGATCTGAATTCCGGGTCATAGTGACTGGTAGGTGGACGTCATGAGTCATAGCCAGTTCATATATCGCTCTCTTTCGTGGCATCCTGGATGTCAAAAGGGGTTGGTAGGTGGACGTAAGAGTCGTAGGCAGACGTGTTTCTCTCTCCCATGGCGGACTGGAAGACGAGGGAATAGTAGAGGACGTAATGAGCCCTAGGCAAATATGTTTCCCTCCCTCTCTCTCTCTCTCTCTCTCTCTCATTGCGAAACTGGAGGACAAAGGGACTAGTGAAAGACATCATGAGTCATAGGTATATCTGTTTCTTTTTCTCTTGGCGGACTGGAGGACAAAGGGACTAGTGAAAGACATCATGAGTCATAGGCATATATTTTGCTTTCTCTCACGGCGGACTGGAGAAGAAGGGGACTAGTAAAAGACATCATGAGTGATAGGCAGATATGTCTCTCTATCATGGCGGACTGGAAGACAAGGGACTAGTGGAGGACATCATGAGTCATAGGCAGATATTTTTCTCCCTCTCAGCGGACTGGAGGACAAGTTGGATTAGTAGAGGATGTCATGAGTCACAGGCAGATATGTTTTGCTCTCTCTCGTGGTGGACAAGTTGGCGAATATGTTTCTCTCTCTCATGGCGGACTGGAGGACAAGGGGACTAGTAAAAGACAACATGAGTCGTAGACAGATATGTTTCTTGCTCTCTCTCGTGGCGGACTGGAGGACAAGGGGATTAGTAAAAGACAACATGAGTCATAGGCGTATATGTATCTCTCTCTCATGGCGGACTGGAGGACAAGGTGGACTGAGTGGATGAGGTCAAGTCAGCTCCTTAAGTCATGAAAAACGAAACAGTAAACTGAAAACGGTCATGTTGGCTGCATAATCCCAAACACCAACTATAGTCACTGGTAGGTGTGATTTTGTCATTGTATATCATTAATAAGGCCTATTTTCTGCATGCCACGTTTATCTCGTGTTAATACAAGCATGTTTATATACGCTGGACAATGACTAACCCCTTTAATTCTAAGGTTTATATAGTTGCCTGACTTGGCTGCATAATAGGGCAGATTTATGGATGTAGAAACATCTGAAAATATTGTGGTTGAGGAAACAATCTAACGATATTTGAACTTCAGCTTTTCAATTGCAATTACTGTTAAGTGTATACTATGTAAAGATGCCTTAAACCCTACTAGTAAAGATCTTGTTTACCTCAAAGCATTTAGACTTTGGGCAAAAGATGAACTTGTCCCCACAATGATTTTACCTGACAAGAGTCAGGTAATTTAATGCACAAAGTAAGTTTCGCCCTTTTCCAATTCCAGGGTTACCACCAACTGGGAGCTGGCAGGATCTGAAGGATCACATGCGTGAGGCCGGAGACGTTTGTTTTGCAGATGTGCAGCGTGATGGAGAGGGCGTGGTGGAGTTTCTCCGTAGAGAGGACATGGAGTACGCATTGCGCAGACTGGATCGGACCGAGTTCCGTTCACATCAAGTGAGTTCCAGTGATGATGAGATTCAATTGTCGCCGTACCTTCCAGGTGGCAAAAGAAACACATTTTTTAATATATATTGTTTTCCTTTTGTAGGGCGAGACTGCGTACATCCGCGTCTATGAGGAGAGGGGCACCCCCTCCAACTGGAATCGGTCGCGTTCCCGCTCCAGATCCAGAGGTCGCTATTCGCCCCCCTTTCCTAACAGAGGTTCTCCACCTGCACGCTACCAGTCGCCTCCACGCCATACTATGTCCCGCCATAGTCCACCCCCCAGGAGGCACCCGCCACAGCACCATAGCCCACCGCCACGTCATTACCGGTAGAAAGGCTGCCATTTATAGAGGAATTGGGGAAAATGTTTTGTAATTCTTCTTTTTTTTTTTTAACCCCAGGCCTCCTCGTATGATACATCTTTATTTCTTGCTACATACATTCCATTGTCATGAGCACCTAAACACCCTGCTTCTCCCCACAGCCTTAAAGATTTTTTTCTTTGTTCTGTAAACGCCCTTAATTGTTTTCTGGAAATGGGATTGTTGATTTAGTTTTTAAGTTTTTTATTTTCATTTTTTCTTAGTGATGTAATTGTATTTGATTACAATATAACATATGGAGGTTTCTTTTATAAAGAAATCCTGGGTTGTGATGTCAAACCTTGACAGGAATGGCAATGTTTATTCTCCCAAAAATTACACAATTCTGCAGCTATCAGGCTGAGGGTGCTTCTTAAATTCTTGACAAGGTATTCCTTATTGTGTGTCGCTTTCTTGTAGCTTAAAGTATGAAGTTTTTTGCCAATCTAAGAACCTGTGAAGCTAATCAATATCATAGTCCGATTCAAATCATATAAAATGAGTGAGCCTTTTAGAGTAGTTATACATGTTGACTGTGAGCCTAACTTGTCAGATTATTTTTCTTTTTTCTTTTTTTTTAAATGTTTGAACCTCTGACTGAGGTGGCCTGTAGGTCTTCACTGTTGTTTATTGTTTACCAATAAAATGCAAACTTTTACTGGCTGTTTCATTCATGTTCCTACTTTTAATTTAATTTTAATAGATTATTACAATATCAACTGACGTAAACGGATGTTACTAGTAACCTTAACAATGACTGTTTTCTTCAAGTGAGCCAAAATGCAAAATCACTCGGCTTTAAAGCTCCAGTGACTTCTTTCTGTCAAAAAAAACACAAATGGTTTGTGAACATACAGTATATCTTGAAAAGTAGCCTATTCAACCTAGATATAAGATCCTCCATAGCATAATTGAAACGTAACCTTTTTTGTGTGAGTTCACAACAGCCATTAAAAAGTTTCAATCAGCTTAAAGCTAGTATCAGATGTCCCTCTGTGTTCTGCCAGATAATCTCTAAACTGTGGTGGAGGGATAGAGAGGGAAGTTTTTTTTAAAGCTCATGTTCTGCTAGATTTTCGATTGCAACTTTGCACAGAATGAGGGCTATTCTCCAGCTCGGCCATCAAAGTCCCATAAAGATGGGATCTTTACATTACAAAGTACACGTGGACATGTAGGTGTTGCTTAGATCTAAGCTATGGATTAAAGGCCAAGGGAAAAACAAGGCACCAGTGCTAACCACAGAAACTAACTTTAGTATGAAAATGTCAGGTGTGAAAATATACATGAGGCACATAGGATGCAAAATATAATATTTTTAATACACAATAAATTAACAATACCAGGTGACATTTTTAGAAGACAGAAAAAAATAAAAATATATTTATTTCCAATGGCATATTTTTATCTTTCTGTTCATTATAATCCGATAAAGCCCATATACAGACATTGTATTGCATTTAATAAATATGTACTTTCTTTGTTTCTTTCCAACACATTGTATACAATAAATCTTCTGACAACAAACACAGCAATGCACAAACAGCAATACTCGGGCATGTTTTAGAAGATCATGTGGAGACACATTAGCAGTGATATCAAAACACTGGTGTTTAAGCCACACTGAACCAAACATGGGTGGGTTATGGCTATTTTGTAACTGTGAGTGGCACCAACAAATCATATTTTCTGACATACTTATGGTGGTATCTAGCCATGTAGATAGTTTTGTATTTATCAGCTGAGATTATAGGATTTAATCCATCTAAAATATCTCCAAAATAGACCAGATTCACAGACCTTATTTGGCCCTATAAGACCTCATTAGACCAATTTAAATGATGACATCAAGGTCTCCAGCATTGGTTTTCTGGAAAAAAACACTTTGCCAATACGTCTTCATTTTCATCTAAAAAAAGTATTAACTTCCACGCTATTGGATTAACAGTAGAAGATTCAGTGGTGTAAACATACACACATAAAAACAAAATGATCCGCATGGCTACATATTACTGACTAGCTACCACTTAACTGACCCTTTATGCATTAACTTGACCTTCTGGTACTTACAAGACTGGGAAAACCTGATAAGGCCTTAAAAGGATCAAATATACAAGTAGCTAGAGTTATGACAGTCTTAGCAGCACTGTAATACAGCACAATGCACAGAAACTGTGTGAGGAGGTGCACAATAGATACATCTGGTGGCCATTTCAGAAAGATAGCCCTCCACGGAGGGAGGGCTATAAAATGTAACAAGCGAAGCTTAAGAGGACCGCTCTTTAAAATGAATTAATGAAGGAGGTGAGCCCATCAAGGTGGAGGGTGCTTTTTATGTTCACACTAGTTTACGACTAATGTGTTTAGCAAACAGAGCTCCTCTTCAGCAGGTATGGACATGGATATCTTGACGTAATAACGGAGAGAAATGCACAGTTACTCCAGAAAATATCAACAATCATTGTAAGACTTGTTGCTAAAAGTTTGGGCATATAAAATAATGAACTAGAGCGTGTTGAAGACGAGGCAACCAAGATCGGCAGACCAAAAAGAGGCAAAAAAACTCAAAGTCAGAAATAGAAGAGCAGAGTGCAAAAGAAGCATTCTGCCTTCCCTGCAACCCCCTTTAAGTCTACCACCAGCTCGAAATTAACCATCACGGTAGCTATTGCAATGCTGCAAAGAAGTTGAATCTGTTAGCACTGTATATAGTGAGGAAATGCTGAATTCGTCAGCCTGAGCAGCATTGTGATATTTAAGGTGAGAAGAATGTGAGAGTCCTTTTGAACCAGTAGCAAGAACCAGTCCGCACAGAAATAAAAGCGAATCAATGCATAGAGGTCAGAGATAGAAGGAGCACAAAGTATGGCAGTTTGGTAACAGAGGAAAGGGCGATACTGTACTGTACTGTATGCAAACTATGTGCAATCATGCAAGACGGCACAGAGTTCACAGGTTCGGTCTGGATATCCTGCAAGCTTGTGTGCATCAGAGGCAAACACAGGAAGAGGACCATCGAGCCTCAGAGAATACCAGCAAGAGGTCCTCAAAATGGCTATTGAGAAGCTAACCACACATACGACGTGGACACAACCTCTTCTCGTGTAACTCTAACGTTCACAAAAAACCCAAATCTGATAATGCCAGACATTATTATTACTGAAATATATTCAAGTGCATCACAAGATGTTCAAGCATGTTTGCTACAATTTCAGCGAAAATAATTACAATATTGAAAATATATTCAAGTGCATCACGAGATGTGTATAACCGAACAAAAGAACAATACAGTGACAAATTTGGTTGCTGTATCCCTGAAAAAATAGCTCAATTTAAGGCAAAACAAAAACATCCTGAAGCAAGGGTACATTCACTAGGTGAACAATTACACTTTCAAAATAAATTTACTGTCAATAATTGCATCTCCTGAATATAGAGAGGAGCAACTTGAAAGAAGTTCTCTTAGAATAATGACCAGTTTTCTTTTCAGTACTTACCAAACACTGCATTTCATTTACATCTATTCCTTCCCTCTTGAATAAATTACTATTGTGTAAGTGGTTGTGTCAGTATGTTAGAACATTTAAGCACAAAGAATCATGGGAGCAGCAGCAGACTTTGCAGCATTACTTGTTTTCTATAAGCGTCTGCACTTTGTTGACCAAGTCTCGAGCCATCACCAGGACCTGCGGAACGTTGTGTCGCTCTGCCATTTCTGAGAAGAGAATTTGAAAACCTTTGTAACATACAAGAGGTAAATTGCTTTGTCATATTTATAATAATCTAAATTGAATGTTCTCCCTGAGATTGAGTGAGTGGAAGTTTTATTTTTAAAAGTATCTCACAATATCATGACTGAAATGTCATCTTAATCAGCTGGTTTACTTAATTGGCAACGTGGTTTCCACCATATTGTCTTATCTTGTCTTACCATTAAAGAACTTGATGATATCTGTGAAGTCCATGTTATTTTCTAGGATGATGTCTTTATACATCTCCACAAGTGCCAGAGCAATGAAGAGCACAAAGTGGTCAGAGGAGGTGTACTTGGCTGCCCAGATCGTTTCCCACACAGAGTACACGTCATCATACACCATTTCTGTGCAAAAAATAAAGAAATAGACAAGATTACGTTCAGTATCACGTTATACAGATTGCCAAATTCTCTTTAGTCGACATTTCAAACAAATGTCATGACGCCTGCGTTTGCGGTCACCTCTTTTAAAGTCAAGTAGAAACCAGCGATAACAGAAGTAGAAGTGAGTGTAGTCTCCATTCTGCTGCATCAGTTCAAACAGCTCAGAGTCCAGGATCTATAAGTATAAAAAACAAAATGTCATCATTATTTTATGGCTTTTGTGTGTATTATGCATGCGTGCATACACATGTTGGTGCACATATATGTACGTACCTGGATAAGAGAGCGCATATTGGCAAAGTGAGAGTCCATAGCACCTCCATGTGGAAAATTCTGGTTCATCCTCTTCATTAGTTCAGTGAAGCAGCTGAATGCCATGACCTCTGTGAAGCAGACATATTTAAAAAAGAGTCACTATTAGCCATTTATGTGCATTTAAACAGAGTGTATATTGATACAGTTTGCAGTAAAGTGTCACTGACCATCGTCTAGAATAACCAGTAGGGGAGCCAGCAGATCGCACATGCCCTGGACGTAACCTGTATCCAGATGCTGCCACACGTAACTGCCAAGTCAACCAATCAGATGTTATTGTTTTGCTTTGAGACAAATATCAGAGGCATTAAGCATTGTGCCACATTTACCTGCACATGATGTTACGCAGCTTCTCCAGGTTCTCGGGAGTGAAGTACCAATATGCTCTGTCACAACGTCGGACATCTTTGTCAATGCGATGCAAATTGATCAAGTACATGTCCAGTATTTCTTGCTGTAAAAAATAATAATGAATTCTGTTAGCGCGTGCTTATGATCAAAAGAAGAAGTAATGTCTGTACTTCATGTGTAATGCTTACGGAATAGGTTTGTTCTTCTGAGGATTCGCCGTGTTTGGTGTCTCCTCCCGCCTCTGCAGACTCTGGTTCGGTGAGCACATTTTCAATCTCGGGCTCGTCTTCAGAAAGGCCCAGGTCGGTGCCCTCAGGGCTGGTGTTACAGGCTGTGTCCAGATGGTGATCTAGGACAAGGTCCTCTATTGCCAATGTCACTCTTCGCGCATGGGGGACAGGGGGAGCAGCAAGACCCGCCAAAGGCCTGGCATTGATATCCTCAGAGGTCACACATGTCCCTGCAGGAATGTCCTCCATTTCCAGGGCCGAAGGAGAGTCATCTGAATCTGCCGTGTCTGGAGACTGCCGAGGGTGGGGCGATATCGAAAGGCTTACTCTTGACGCTGACTGGAGAGCGTTCAGTACTTGTCTGACGGGTGAATTTGAACCAGGTTTCTCAAATGGAATTTCTGCAGGTCTGTCTTTTTTGATTTCAGCCAAATCACAAACTGTTCCTTCGGCATCCTTTCTTTCTGACTCTGCGGTACAGGCCTTTTTTTCAGAAGCTGGCTCAGGTGTTTCAGATATCTCCGGCTTTTTTTCACCCTCTGGATTAGCATCTTTTTCTGCTAAAGGCAGACATAATGGCTCCGCTTCCAGATCTTTGCTCTTGCGTGCTTGAAAAGTCAAGGTCTGCCCGAGTGGAGGCGCTTGGAAATATTCATTATGAATCTCTCTTTCTAGCTTAAGAACATTAGTGCTCTCTGGAATACTTCTTAAATTCATATTTGTGTCGACTGCTTTTAAATCTTCAGATTTCTCTGATTTTTTTTCTTCTACTTCAGGTTTTTCTTTTGATTCAGATGTCTCTTGTAACTCACTGATTCCACAGTCCTTATCCTTCTCACCTTCTGAAACTTTCTCCATCTTTGTCTCTGAAATCTCAGCTTTGGCTACCGGGTCCATTACATCCATCCCTTCTGACTGTGATCCAGTTGTAGTGTTTTCATGTAAGACTTGCGATGCCTCTGACTGCTGAGGAGTTGCAGCTCCATCAGCGGACTCTGTTACAATAGGGCTGTTTTCTGAACCTGGATGTTGATTTGACAGACCTGGGGAGGACGGACTGCTGGAGGGAAGTTTTGGGATGTCTGCAGTGCCACTTGTGATGTCCTTCAGTGGACTACTCTGCTGTGTTTCTCCTTCCTCAACCCTGGGCTCAGTCTCAATCTGATCCACTGCCTCAACTGATTCAAATACCTGGTAACCAAAGGAAAGTGGTCAGCATGCAATACATTTGTTATCCCAATCAATGAAATGGACAAATGTTAAGGAATAATACTTGTGGTTTTGCGTATGTTAACATTCATGCTGAACTTTTTCTAAGGCATTCTAGAAGTTTTAAGACAGAGTCATCTAAAATAATACTGGGATGGATTACTGTGAAATTTAGTAGACATTTGTGTCTACTAAGAGGATGACACCTAGTTACTTTGGTGATTCCCAGACCTTTCCTCTTGTGCCACCTACAAGTCAAAGCATTTATTAATCCTGTGAAATAGCTCAACAACTACTTGCTGAATGCAGACAATCATGGTTTCCAGATAATGTATCCTAATGACTTTGGTATTCTCCTGACTTCTCGTGAAGCACCATCCCAACCACTATAACATGGATTGTCATGTTATTTGGTACGCAAATTCATGACCCCTCTGAATGAATTGTAATCCCTTTGGAGAGTCTCTGACTTTTTATCTAGAGGTCACACATTTCAGTTCGTCCATTTCTTTCATTTATGACCAAATAACATCAAAACTCAAGGCAACACAGTGCAGCCGCATAGAGCCACTAACATATCAGTGAGGTAATCTCGTAAATGTTCAAATTTCGGACAAAACAGTGAATTTATGCTGTTTTGTTTTTGCAGGTGAACCCTGAAGGCCCCGCCATTCTTTTGGCAAATTTATCATTGACAAAAATAGCGGAAGCCAAACATTTACTATTTAAGTTATAGTGTGTCTAGAAAAGTTATGATATGTGGGCTAACACTGATGAGAAAAACACTGGCATGGTCTTTTACAAGAGATCATTGCTGTTGTAATGTTCATGCTCATGAGAAATTACCTGTGGGCCGCTGCTGATGGAATCACTTTGTGAGTGGGCATTCTGTGGATCTGAGCTGATACTTAGAGATGACTGCAGTGGAGAAAAGCATCACACAAGAGACAGAAAGCATAACTGTCAGCTTGCTTGGTAATGTCATAATATTATTAACGGTTCCCCTTTGTGTTTTAATTATAGTTACATAATGCAGGACATTTGATGCCAAAAGGTCAAACTTGCATCTGTACTGATGGTGGAGTCCCGCTGCACTGGCCCTCTTTCCACACTGGCTCCAGACGAACATCTGGCGAGGGCCTCAGCATGTTTCTCCCTCTCCCTCTGAAGGACTATGGCCTCACAGCCCTGCCACTCCTTTAGAGTCTGCTCATACATGGTCCGCATCTGCTCATCAATCTGAAACAGAACCCTTGTGTTAACAAAGATGGTAACATCCCCCGTGGTGTAGATGTGTACTTTACAGTCTTAAAATAATAAAGTCTGACAGCACATAGAAATACCTCTAGTCTGCATTTCTCAGTCATGGTAAACTGGTAGTGTCCCAACAGGAAGGGCCAGACCTCTTTGCGTAATGAAGGAGCCACACCACCAAAATACACAAGCCTGTGTATCTCCTCTTCCTCATACGCCTGAACAAGATAAAGTCTGGTATTGATCAATGCAGACTATTTAAAAGAACCATTCAATACTGTAATGAATTCAATTTGAAATAAATCTTGTGGCCTGGTGTTTCGGTGTGAATCTTACAGAGCTGTCCTTGAGGAACTGGCCCCAGACCTCCGCAGTGAGTCCTCCTCGGGCATTACAGGGCACATCAGGGTCCACTATAGTGGTGTTGACCAGAGCAGAAAGGTGCGTACGAACTGTGGACAGATGACGGCAGTATGCAAGCCCTGGAGAGGAACAATAAAAGTTTTCATATTGACAAGAACTTTTGTTTGATCAGGAATTAAATTATTCCCCAATGAATTAAAGTAAATTGACAGTTGTTTGTATTTACATCCATAGAAAGCACGGGAGATTATCTGGTACTTCATGGTGTCACAAAGGAGCTTTAAGGGGGCCCTGGTAGGAAAGGCAAAGAGCAAATTAAACTGGATAAATCTCAAATTTATATTTGGGCCTGTCCATAATAAATACTTACCTTTCCTGATTACAGCCATTCGGCAGAGAGCCATCAGAGGAGCCATTCTGTGAGCAGGAGGAGCACGAGGACTTTCTGGGCGTCGGTTGCCAGATGTTCACGCCCTGGTCCATCAGCTCGAGGGCCACTGTAAAGCGTGAAAGCCCCTATCAGTACTGTTTCTACTATCAAAAAAAGGATAGATGGAGGTGGTGATGTTGCAGACAAAAGTTCATGCAAAGTTGCCTTATCGCAGTTTCGACTATAATATGAAATGGACACACAGGCACTAGATAGGCAGATAACATTAGAGAGAAATTAATTAGAAAGATGTACATATGATATATGCCTAGGGAAAACAGATTTATCTAAACTCAAATGGTCTAATCTGTAAATCAGTATTAAGTGAGTAATGCAATCGTCGATGTAATCTCTGGTGATGTTTTATTAGATTAACTCAGTTAGGCAGAGCAGGAAGATTAAAGACACTCACTGAACTCCATCTGATTGCCAGGAAAGAGGATTCGAAACACATAATCGGTCGCTTCATCATCTTCCTTATCGGATACAGAATCACATGAGCCGTGTGGACTCCTCTTTCGCAGTTTGGGGAAAACCTTTCCCTGTAAATGGAAAGGCAATGTTTTGATACAACAGATCTTAACTGTAGGTAAATGTAGCATTACTTTAGAAATGATTGAAAATAAGATGCTACAGAAGTATTTTGTTCTCCTCTTGCTATGCTGACCTTTCCTCTCTGATTCCAGAGCGGTGGGTCCAGCTGTCCGTGAGGTAGCAGGCCGGTCTCCAGGCACGTCAGAAACTGGAGGAGGTGGCCTCCTTTGGGGAAATGCAGAGGGGGTCTCTGGATCCCATCCTGGCTCACCAAAACTACTGTCCCACCACTGTTTACTGGGGAATTTTACAAAATATTAAAAACAAGATGACTAACTCTTAAAACTCCTCCTTTGGGTGCTTAAAACATTTAAAAATGGATTTATATACCTTGCTGATGACAGTGGAGATACACAATCTCCTCCAAACGAATTGTCATCGCAAAATCCCAATAAACACTGAAAGAAAGATGAGAAAAGAGGAGCCATTGAGTCAACTATGCAAAAACAAGTTTGTTTTCATTGATTGGGTTCTATCGGCCTAACCTTTTCTCAGAATCCAGCTCCCCCACATTGCCATTCATCAGCTGATTGGGTGTCCATTTCAGTGTCATGACGTCTGCAGTTTGGTGTAGAGAAAGGTAGCCCGGGATGGCCTCCATGTCATCTCTCTGAAGACACAAGTAACAGCTTTAAAACCACAACATGTCTGCCATACTAGAACAGAGGCACCAAATATAAGCACATTAACAAGTGTCTCTTAAAGGATTGTGTTATTGTTGTTTTGAAATATGTACTGAAAAAGAGAAACACACACCGGCTGCACCAGCACATTGTTCTTCCCAAACAGAAGTGTGGCTCTGGAGTTTTGGTGAAGTGATTCGACATAGTCCCTCACCCACATGAGAGGGCGATCATCTATGCTACCACTGGACTGCCTCTTCTGGATCTGGTACAGGTCAAGAAGACATCAGATATATTACACACAGTAGTTTATAGCTGATTATTTGATTAAAATCAATCAAGTCCTTCACTATCTAACCAGGGCAGGCCGTCTTGAGGGCGAATCCTGCCGACAGTGGCCGCTGTGAATGCGATGCCGCTGCACGAGCTCGTCAGCAGATGGGTCCGTCCAGAAATGGTCTGCGGTCTTAACTTTGGTGTACTCCAAAGCACAAGGGCCAACTGTGAAACAAGGATAGTTTAAAGTCATTAAGATACTTGTAAGTTAAAACTAATATAAACAAAAAGAGCAGGTAAGTGCGGTTTTAAAATACCCAATAGAGATGCAAGAATTGGTCCATCCACAGGATCCATCAGCATAGCTTCTCTCTCATAGAAGGCACTGCAGGAAACAATATTTGGAACATTTTAGGATTTTGAAATCATACGCAACTTCCTGTTTGCATATCATAGCTGTATCCACATAATATGCAAAATGATAGTAATTGAATGGAGGATATAATCTTCTAAAGCTGGCAGCTTCTAATTGCATTGAATGATGCATAACAATACCTGCTGTTCTCCACCAAGTACACGACAATCTTGTCTAGGAGCTTCTCCATCAGTGCAGTTCGGATCCACAGGTGTTTCAGTGCCTGAGGGGGCAGGTTGGCCAACTTTGATTGCCGACTGCGGTCATTACTCAGTGAAGAATTGTTCTGCTTGCTGAAAAACAGAAGAGAAACCTGACAGATGAGATGTCAGTATAGGTTGTTAGAGTGGAGCAGACGTATAAAACAGGACGAGGCATTAGGATGCATTATAGCACATAGAAGTAGAACGCAAAGGGGAAAGATACACAATAATAGAAAAGATAGAATGCATATAATGATTTTGAGTCAAAGTTAACATCTCACCTGTTTTCAATGAGCTGTTCCAGCTCCTGGACCTTGTGGCAGAGTTCCTCGGCAGGCGAAAAGCTTTTTGCCGCCTTCATGAAGAGTGCTGCAACCTTGTTACTGCAGAGCAGACCTGCAACACGCCGCTTCAGTCCATGAAGCATGCAGGCCTCCACTACAGCTACACACACAAACACACACAGAGTATTAACCTTTATTTGATTTAGAATTTTGCTTTCAATTCAACTTTGTTAATGTTTTCATTTCCTTAAGGCCGATTTGCTTCACTTGCCTCTGAGTTTTGTTTTTATTTTATTAGGAAGGCATCATTTTTTCTTTGTGAAAGCCTCAAGCCTTGATATTTTGTTTTAACTAAAAACACATTAAAAAGCAAGCACAGGTGTCACAAATAGAAATAGACTGAAATCTGCCCAACACACCGTTGCTAGGATATGAGGGATGTGAATCACACATGCCTCACTCCTAGTTAGTATCAACACCTTTCAAGGGTGTTAGTATACTTTAGTACATATATCCATCCCTCCACCTTATTAAATATAAATAAACATGATGACTAATAGCATTATAAAAATACATTTCTAGGATTTCCATTGCTTGAACAGACTGTAGGGAACCATTTTTCCCTGTGATGATGAATTCGTAGTAGGCGAAGAAGTGACACAGAGTGATGTCAACTGTCTGCACTGTACATGTCAATGGTGTTGTAACAACTACTGTGGCTTACTGTTTAAATACGGCATGTCCTGTGCTATTATTTGTGAAACTAGATACACGATGTTTTAAAACATAAAATGATGCCACAAAATGACTTTCTCTTATTAACTTTATCTAGTCTCTCCCTCTTTATAGCCCCTTCTTGTGTATCATATGATACCTATTCCTAAGTTAATGTTAAACATTAAAGCTAATGGAACAAGGCCTTGAGCATGTACTTTGAATTGTGGAACACCCTGCCCCGAGACAGATGGTTCATAGTGCAAATGTAATCACAAAACACATTTACCGCAGAAGGATATGATGTGGCTGCTGTCTGCGTGCACAAATTTCCTCGTTACAGCCTCCTCCATTATTTGTTTCACCTAATAGAGAAAGGTACAAGATGAGACGAGGCTTAATCCGTCTGACACAGTTACATAAGGTGACAGGGGGTCCAAACAAGAAGCACAACAGGAAGCAATGCGGGGACAAGTTACAATAGGTTATTATGAGCAACAAAGGAGCGGTGCAGTCCCACAACACATTCATGAGGATAACATACAGATCAAAATTATTAATTTATTGTATAAACTCATCTGTCTGTCTCCCTACTTAACATCTGACATGTACTCCCTCACCATCTAGGAGCATCACAAACATTGGGATCTTTTAAAACTATAACAGATGCATTCTTTCCTCTTGTTTGCTTTTCCATCTCATAACTTCAACTTGAGCATGGAAAGAAAAGCACAAAAATCCAAGTTTCCCTTAAGACTGTCTACATGTTCTAAAGAAACTTTTATCTTGACTCGAATGATCCTCTTTGAATGTTGCAAATTGAGATGCATAGGGCAGGCACTATCAGATAGTATATATTTTTTTTTCTTGCATCCTTTAGGGTGAACTCCAGCAATATAGTAGTGGACTTTAATTAAGTTGGAGAACTCGCAAGGAACAGACTTTTTTTTTTAAAAGGTCACAGTCGAAGCAGCAGAGGGCATAATATCCTTACTTTTATTCCATTATGAGTAAAACTAAAAACATTACCTTTACACATTCCGTAACGCAACCTGGTATTGTCTAAGTGTGATGATGATCGCCCCTAGCGGGTTCAAACACATCTTAATGTTTATAACGTAGGCTTTCATTTATATATTGTAGTCTCCAAGCCAAGAGATAACCTCATAAAATGTCAATTTTTTAAACTGACTTAATGTCATTACTATCATCACCATCATCATCATCATCATCATCATCATCATCAATGAATACAATTTTAGAGATTGACATTTTACTGAAGCAGTGCTTGTTACTTTAGCAAATGTACCTGTGAAAAACATTTTGGGAAAAATGTACGTTCTACAAAGTATTGATGTGTGTTGATAAGCAATGCATCACTGAACTGTAAAACTGACTAAATTGAATTTGATGCTCTGTGCTGTATGAACACAGAATAAGAGAAGAGTGTACTGTAACAGTCTTTTCTGCGTGTTTATGGTGCAGATTGGAATTATTTTGTGTAAACATGTGACCAGAATCACTTAATGGCAGATGAGATGTCTGATGCCCACAACATGTTTAGGTCCCTGCTCTTCATACGGGAAAAATGATCTGAAAAGTCTGCTTTATCAACCTGAACTAAAAATCTTAATGCTCTATATCAGGTCATTTAGATATATGCTGTGCTTTAAATCTATACATCACAGCTGAGCCCCTCCTTGCTGCAGGATCTAGCACCAGAGACATGGATGTTTGAGAGGCAATGAGTCACAGGTGAGGGGGAGCACCGACACGATAAGAATGGAAGCACCGGTCTTTCTCAGCAATGAATAAAACATCCTGTTTATTCTCCCTGGGGAATCGTGGAGTCACTGAGCAGTTCGGAACAGCTTGAGGTGTGCTGTCTTTAATTTCGAAATAGATTAATATCCAAATGGATCATAAATTCAGTGACAATCACCCAGCTTAGGTTGGACTTTTTGCATTTTTAATTAAACCTAAAATGCCAATGAAACAGATGCCAAGGCCACACCTTTAAGTTTAAAAAAAATAAGATGGTGTATTATTGAAAACAGTTTAACCATAATTATCCATTCTTCAGAGTGTGTGTGTGTGTGTGTGTGTGTGTGTGTGTGTGTGTGTGTGTGTGTGTGTAGAGAGAGAGAGAGAGAGAGAGAGAGAGAGAGAGAGAGAGAGAGAGAGCGAGAGAGACTATTACAGGATATGAAAAAAAACAGGTTTGGAAGGATAGAAAAAAAGGATCATTTACACAGCTCCTTAAATGTGCTGGTTTTTTTTCACCTGATAATAAACCATCTTCACCACCACCGTCATCTGTATCATCATCCTCATCCTCATCACCATCACCATCATCATCATCACTATTATCGTCAGCATCATCTTACGCCAGTATATGGCAGCAGTCAAAACATGCCATATTGCTGGCAGCCTAATTGCATCCTCTTTTATTATGTAAAATAAATGGCAAATGTCATGATAAACAGGCCTGTGGCGTAGTCGTAGCTCACACCCGATGAACGATGTCCACACACACACACACACACACACACACACACACACACACACACACACACATTTTCCAAGCGCACAGTGGCAGTAAACATAAACTGTGATGAGCGAGAAAGACATAAAAAAAAAAATCCAACGAACCTCTTTCTTCACATTGCGCAGCAATTTCTGACGCGTCTCGGCCTCTGTGACGAGAGAAAACATGATGAATATGTTGATCAGATGCTATAGTGTGGGAAATAAAAATGATGACAGGCTCACGACAGGAAAATAATAACGGCGGCAGTATTAAGGCCTGTACCTCCCATCGCTCCGGGAAGGGTGCAGCGGCTGACACGCACGGCTGTTGCTTTTGAAAAGAGGTGTTCTTGAAAAGCAACGGAGACAAGGCTGGTGAAAAAGGCAGAGAGGCTCCGAGATGTGCGATGTGTTCTTAGCAGAGGATATTAAACCTATCTGTTACCTCTCAGCGAACCAACACCCCTTTAAAGTCACAGTAGCCTGCTGTATACATTAAGCCATACGACGTCGACACCTGCACGTGTTCTTCACTGTGGTCCTTTTTAAGGAACGTTTTTTATTTTTTTCATCAAAAGTTTCTTAATCATATTATCTATACAATATTCATAGCCTGATTAACACATATGATTACAGTTTATGAGCCCCAGGTCAAATTAATCAAGGCCTCATTAAATAATGATGACAGCTACTTGTCAGTAAGTGAAGGGAATAACATATATATTATATAATGCATTCACAAAATAACACCCAACAATATGAACATGTCATTTTGTCATATATATTCCTTTATTTGTATGTATATGGTAAGATGCACAGTGTAGTAAGACCATGTGCATAGTAAACATTGTACAATCTGCTTTGGCGTTACAGCCTTCCTCATTATGATCATGCAAATAAAGAACATTTTAATTTTGAATCTGGTTGAAACAAGAGTTAATTCAAGTATATGTGACCCAAAGCTGTGGTGTTGTTGCACTAAACTTTAAATCACATTAAAGGGAGTTCCCGCAAATACATTTATGAAACATTTTTTCCGCTGTTGATTGATGTACAATAACTAGACATGAATGTTGAAATCCAATAAAGCGAATGGAAGCAGTCCTGCTCACTGATTTGCAACATTGTCCACAATGCACTAATACACCCAGAGATGTGATTTGGATAGCTACCACAGTAGTTAAAGTATGAAAATATCACAGACAGAAAGTAGAAAATTGTATATATCATATAGGCTAAACTGTATATTCCCTTCTTGCCCATACTCTTGTCTTTCATATGTGGATCACACTAGGTTTAAACCACAAACCTCAACATAAGACACCACTAAAACAAGGGTAAACTCTCACAGAAATACTACAAATGAATGAAACAGGAGCAAAACTCAGAGGAACATATAATGTGTTCAGCAGGACCCTTTGACAGGATCACTAAGTGCCATAGGTCACAAAACAACTGAATAAGAGGCAATGAGTATTTATGATACATATACTAGTCCCAACCTGGAAACAAGGAGAAAGAATGAATTGGCTGCTAACACCCGATGAGCTCACTTCCTCATCCCACTCATATAAACACCATCATGAATGAACACACAGACTGCAGGACACACAATCCAAATTCCTCATCAGCATGGAAATGATAAGCCTAGAGGGCAAGTAAAAGCTTTTAGATTGGTGATAGGCTAGATACACTTGACTGCACTGGAAACAAAGATGCCTTTTTCGACTGGTCCAATGACAGAGTGAAAAAAGGAACGATGTTGTGATTGGAGATACCATGCAGCGGTATATAATGCAGAAAGCTCAGTCTAAAATCAATGTGATTTAATACAATATGATAAATCAAGGATAAAGTTGAAGAAGTATTCAAATCCTTTATATTAGAGAAAGTCTTGATATTCAGCTAAATGTGCTTTAACTGCAATTTTTATGTTGTAGCTGCAGGAATAGGCATCTCATTTTAACTGAGCTATTTAACACATTGTTGGGTATTCTCATATTTCATCAGATGATAATAGTATGTAAAATCCCATTCTGCAAGGTAATATTAGTTATTAGCTGCCAGATAACTGTAATGGAATAAGAAGTGCAGTAATTCCCTCATAAATGTGGTACAGTAGATGTTTAAAGTTGAAGAAGTACAGTACCAGTCAAAAGTTTGGACACACCTTCTCATTCAACTACTTTGAAGAATCTAAAATATAAAACATATTCTGGTTTGTTGAGCATTTGTTTGTTTACCACATAATTCCATATGTGTTCCTTCATAGTTTGGATGTCTTCAATATTAATCTACAATGTAGAAAAAAAAAAAAAAAGGAAAAAAAAAAAAAAACCATTGAATGAGAAGGTGTGTCCAAACTTTTGACTGGTATATTTATATACTATATACTGTATTATGTATATATGTATATATACATTCCATACATACATATTCAACTACTTTAAAGAATCTAAAATATAAAACATATTCTGGTTTGTTGAGCATTTGTTTGTTTACCACATCATTCCATATGTGTTCCTTCATAGTTTGGATGTCTTCAATATTAATCTACAATGTAGAAGAAAAAAAAGAGAAAAAAAAGAAAAACCATTGAATGAGAAGGTGTGTCCAAACTTTTGACTGGTACTATATGTAAAAGTGAACTTTGTGAATTATTCTTTTTTATTTTCATTGTCATGCTTAGACTCTCTCCAAATCTAGTAGCTTGAGCTGCATAATACAAGCAAATAGGCCTCTTTATATAGTTGCATAGGAAAGACATCAAGGAAACAAGGAAGAAAGCAGACGAGGAGGCACAGAGGAGGCACAGAGGAGGCTGTGTGAGTGTTGGAATAGGACACTGCTTTGTTCAACAGTAGGGGAGGAGGGAGGAGGCAGCCGAGCACAGTTGCTTTGCCTGAATCGGTGAATACAATCAACCAGGGCGGGCAACCCCGTTTGTATCTCTGCCAAACAGTGTTGTAGCCTATCTTTTTTTTTTATATTTCTCTTTCCTGGACTCAGAGGATTTCTAACGAGGGGATGTCAAAGCGGGTCCGAAGCAGAGAGGTCTGCGCTGATTGCAGTGCTCCGGGTATGATGGCAAAGGAGCTAGCGTTAGCCACCTAGCTAACCAGCTAGCTCGCCCTTTTACTACCACTGACGTCCAGCTAGCTAGCTAACCCCTAGTTAACCCTACCTAGAGGGTATTAGCATCACTCAGAAGGGTGTTTGTGAGGGCTTTAACTACACGTGTTGTTCTTGTTGACTCATTTATCAAACGTGTTGTGTCTGTGTTTAGTCTGTGTAGCTTCAATCACGTCTGCTTAACTCTGTGAAGCAGATTCATTAGCTCATCATTGACTAGTAGCTAATGTTGACCCCACACCTGGTTGCATTGGTGATTGGGATTTTTTTGGGGGGGATTTGACTAAGACACTAGGGAGCAGCTGAGGTGGTATTTGTCGCTGTAAATGAGCGAGTATATTCGTCTGGTTATCATTTATTTGATTATGATAAATGCTTCTTTGTTAACGTTTGTATCTTTTTCTTTCTTTTTCTTTCTTCCAGAGCCACGCTGGGCCTCTGTGAACAGGGGTGTGTTGATCTGCGATGAGTGCTGCAGCATCCATCGAGGTCTGGGGCGACACAGCTCTCAAGTCCGACATCTGACTCACTCTTCATGGCCACCCTCCCAGTTACAGGTGAGGAGACTGGGACACTGCCCCCCCCCCAAATACACCAACACATCCACATGCAAAATGTGTGAGAATCTATATATATATATATACCAAAATTGTGTTGTCATCAGGCACACAATGAAAGTGACTGGAAGACACCCTTATGTCTAATGTAAAAGGAGGTAAACTGTTATGTGGCTTCATGTTTTAGATGGTTCAGACACTGTATGGAAATGGAGCTAATTCCATTTGGGAGCACAGCCTTCTGGACCCTTCTTCTTCAGTGAGTGGGAAACGCAAAGCCAACCCCCAGGACAGAGTTCAGTAAGTGCTTTTAAGTATTTTGATGCATCTGTTCTGATTCTGATTTGCTTGTGTGCACTTGGGATATAAAGCTCTGTTGGCATTATTGATTTTCATAGTTAAGGTCAGTGAACATGCATAATTGGCCCTCTGTACCAGGATGAACACGATTCGTGGGCAGTCAGTCTCAAGTAACTTTAAGAGATGAAGTGATCAGTTGACATGCAGATGGGAAACACTCAAAATATAGTTTGGTTAAATGCAAGTGGCAATTTAACCAAACTCATGTTAGCTTTGTACCATCAATTTGACATCTTTGTTGATTATTCACAATAAGTGAGATTTAAAGGGTTTTCCTTTTTTTTGGTAAATGCTTTTTCAAACAAACAGTAGGTACTGTAACTCAGTAAACATAACAGAAAAACATGGTGTGATGTAGTCAGCCACATCCACTGCCAGGTATAAATAAATATAATATAAATAAATATCTAATGTATAAACACTAGGTCGGTCTGGTGTCTGGCTGGTCCAGTAAAGATAAACAGTCCACCACATACAAACACAGCCAATGCTGAACACGACCCTAACACTAAGAGTAAACACATTCACTCACCAGACGAAAAACAGACGGTGAGTACGCATTGCACCAAACAGACGCATCTATCATCTATCCCAAATAGAGGATTCAAGATGAATGCCGTCTTATTGGGTGTTTCCATCGCAGGAACTTTCACAAGGGAATAAGAGCCTTTTGAGTGACTCAGGAAATAAACCTGTGTTCGACAATAAGTACTAGGACTACATTTTTTTCTTGTAGGAAAGTTGAAGGTATAAAAAAAACTTGGCCCTTTTGCGGGGGATTGTAGCTTCAGGAGCTATCAGGATGGAGTTGTGTAAGTTGTTGAACAGTCAGACCCTGCAGCTGCTTCAACTTCCTTCATTCACAAAACAAGGAAGTATTCTAGTATTTATGTAACAACAGGGGTTGGAGTTTTCTCATTGTCTATAACGATAAAAACAAAGATATGCTTTGTGGCTAGCTTCCCCATTAATTAAGTATACTGTAGTGTTCTTTGTCTGTACAGAGATCAACAGGGACAAAGTTGGTCATGACAGTGAGGATAGATAGATAGATAGATAGATAGATAGATAGATAGATAGATAGATAGATAGATAGATAGATAGATAGATAAAGTGAGTTCTATTTGTTGCAAGATATGCAGAATCCTGTGAAGTGATATAGTGGATTACTTAATGGAGGAATTGCTTTGTGACCAATGAAATACTGTACATTGCATTTGCAGATCTTGTGTCTGATTTCAATATTAGACACTAGCAAAACATCCCCAGTTGAGAGAGGTCTTGATAGTTGTTTGTCTTAAATAAACATATGTTAATGTGAGGTGGTAGTCACTTGAAAATTGCCAGATTTTCAGTTTTCATGGTTTTAGATGTGAGCAACCTTTGTTGTTTCCAGTCCCAACAAGACAGATTTCATCAAAGCCAAATATCAGATGTTGGTGTATGTCCATCGGATGCCTTGTCGGGAGGATGACAGTGTTACTGCAAAAGACCTCAGCAAGGTGAGAAATGGCATTATTTTTTATTTCTCTGTTAACTTTTCCACATTCCTCATTTACTAGCATTTTTAGGTGACAGATAACCAAACATTGTCCCATGCAAATACGCTTCTTGGAGCTTAAAATATAGTGGTAAAGTGAAACACAACTTTCTTTCTCATTGCACAACAACTGCTTTTTAACCGTGATATGTGGCCACTTCCTATAAATTTCAGAAATGGTTTGGTCTATTTGTAGATAGATTTTAATATGCAGTGTTCCTGAGAAATACTGCCACTCACATTTTCTTGTAATGGTCACGCTAGGACTGTGACTATTATATAGTAGAGCGTGTCTGACCTCAAGTCTCTTCTTGGATTTGTGCTCTGAATTCTCTATTATTCCTGAATATTCCCAAATATTTTGAATACAGACTGGATTATACGTGTAGTAATAGTAGGCATTTCAATAATCATTTATGATATATATATATATAATATCCTTGGTATATCTCTTACTTGCAATTATCAAACTTTATATCAAAATTATATTTCCAGCAGAAAAAACCCATTTGTCACTCAGTTCTGGGCAGGTGTATCTCTACTAAGTGTATGCACTTCAAATTCCCAATCAAACTGCTTGTCGATCTCCTTTCAGCAACTCCACTCCAGTGTTCGGACTGGAAACCTGGAGACCTGCCTCAGACTCTTATCTTTGGGAGCACAGGCCAACTTCTTCCATCCAGTAAGTGTAGTGGAATAAGCAGAAAACACATCTTGTGAGGTAACACAGTTAACTTTGACATAATACTGATGCGTCATCATTGTGGTGTTTTTTTGTTTTGGAACAACAGGAGAAAGGAAACACTCCACTACACATAGCAGCAAAAGCAGGACAAATGCTACAAGCAGAACTGTTGGCAGTTTATGGAGCTGATCCCGGGGCTCTGGACTCCAGTGGAAAGACCCCTGTCGATTATGCAAGGTAAAACAGGGCCCATGTTATTTATTTGTTGTACTAAGCGATATTTATTAGGTACGAGCAGTGGTTAGTCAGCTTCAACACTATGTAATGTTACTGACACCATATTGTTTCTGGAATGCTTCACTATAGAGCGTGTGGTTTTGAGGCGTTGAGCTGAATTGCACATCATAGTTAGTTCACGGGCCACCTCCGTCATCCGTGGCTTCTGGAGAGCTCTGTGGTGAAACCTCACAGCGAGGCTCTGTAGAAAACATAGCGAACAGTCTTTACTGTTGCTGTTTGCATGACTAACCTTTAGTGTGGCTGCAAGCATCGCCTTAACAGACACAGCCCAGCTCACAAGCGGCAGGAAATGATACACATCCTTTGGAGATTGAACACAGTTGTATTTTGAATAGAAAAAGAAAACCGTGCATAGCAGGTATACTATTCATATATTTCAATGTTAATGAGGAAATTATGCACAATACGACTTCAAAAGGAAGTCCCAGAAGCGAAAGAAAAAACGGGGTGGAAACTGGTAGATGCCTAGTTAGAAACTGGGAAAGAACTCTGACTTAATGCATGCCTTGCACTACAATGAACATTAGACAAAGACCCAGTGGCATTCTCTCAGAGTCTGAGTAATTCAATAAGAGTATGACTAGCTGAGGCAGGGGAGGAAGGAAAAAATCTGTTGCACAGTTTTCTTGATGAATCAGCTCAACTAGTTCATCAAAAGTTGAAAAAAAGACCGAGACATAAAAAATGTATTTAAAAAGTAAGACCAAAGTAAGCTGACAGAGATTTGTCATGTTATTTATTAGTGTACATATTTTACAAAACACATCATATGATCAAGATAATATCTGCATTTCACAGACATTATTGCTAGAATCATTTTTACTGAAAGAAAGCAAAGTAAAACTACACATTTGTGTAGCATTTCTGGCACAACGGAGGCTTAGTGGTGTCTAAACATGACTACTCATCAGGGCCAGGTAACACCCACACACCATCTGCAGTTTTTTTACACTCATTGCTTAGAAATGGAGTTACCAAATCACCTTTGTGCTTTTGATTCAAAATGTATTGTTGTAGACGCCACCTTTTGACATGGATTTATTTAAAGGTGTCCTACCTGAGGCACTCTGTAGCCTTAGAACTGTGTCCGATTTCTGAAACATGACCTTTTATTCCTAATCTGTGCAGACAAGCTGGGCATCAGGATCTGGCGGAGAGGCTAGTGGAGATACAGTATGAACTCACTGACCGCTTAACATTTTACCTTTGTGGAAGAAGACCAGGTAAGGTAGCTTAGCTGCTGCATGGCATTTAGGAGCTGATGTTCTTTTTCAATGGTATTCGCTCACTGCCATGTCTTTGTTTTGTTCTAGATCACAGAAACGGACAACACTTCATCATTCCACAGATGGCAGACAGGTAATAGATATTTTCATCGATCCGTCTTTACGCCTGTCCGTACGGTCCATTCTCGGGAACCCGATATATCAGGAACGCTTGAAGGGAATTTCTCCACCTCGACTCAATGATGGACTGATTAGATCTCGTGTATGCGAAATTTCAGGAACACCGTCAGCGAGTTTCTTTAAATTGGCACAAACGTTCACTTGCATCAGGCTGAACTGATTCGATTTTGGTGGTCACTGTGACCTCACAAAAGAAGTTTTTGGTCATAACTCAAGAATTCCTATGCTTGTTATGACAATTTCACGCAAATGTCTAATAGCATAAAATGATGAAAGGTGACATTAAGGACAGACATGAATGTAAAATGCAACTTTACTGGTTGGCAGAGTCATACAAGTGTAAGGTGGTAATTGTAGTTTAAGTCATATTTGGATTTTGTTTTGCACAAATAGCAGGTCATACATTCAGCTCCGACAGACTACTAACTAGCTACTTGTCGATGCTATGTTTTGTACGTAAAATAATTACAATCTTATGCGCATCTTATCCTATGCTGCATTCTTTTGATGGATAAGAAATAAGTAAGTATGTTTTGCCGTTGCTTCTCTCTTTGTTTGTGTGGAATTTTGATAGCAAAAAATAATGAGAATTTCGTTGTTTTTTGCTTCAAAGCAGCCTGGATTTGTCGGAGTTTGCAAAAGCTGCAAAGAAGAAGCTCCAGTCGGTGAGACATTTTTACATGTGATTCAGGTCCAATAGTCAAATATAAATTTGCTAATCAATTATTTTACAAATGCGGCTTATTATTTTTCCAGCTAAGTAACCATCAGTTTGAAGAACTTGCCATGGATGTTTACGATGAAGTTGACAGAAGAGAAACAGATGCAGGTGAAACAACAAGAATTGTAAAAATACACTATAAATATTAATTTTTATGCCTGTTTCTTAGATCTCATAAATCTCTCTTAAATTGTGTTTTATTTCAGTGTGGTTGGCCACGCAGAACCACAGCGCCCTTGTAACAGACACCACAGTTGTGCCTTTTCTGCCTGTCAATCCAGAGTACTCGTCTACCAGAAACCAGGCAAGTGATTGCAACAGTATTGCCCCATGTTTAGACTTTAATTTGTTGTGTGATTACTGGACCTAAAATTTATGCCATTTTTAAAAATCTTTTGTGTGTTTTCATACATTTTTGTTCTCAGGGTCGTCAAAAATTGGCAAGGTTTAGTGCTCATGAGTTTGCCACCCTGGTTATTGATATTCTAACTGATGCTAAACGACGGCAGTGGGGTAATTCCTGCGACAGTCCCAAAGGTACAATATATCTTTCTGTTTTATATTTTAGCAGACCTTGAATTTCTTTGCTAATGTACTTATGTGTTGGGTTTTATTAGTGTTTATATTGCAGTAAATGTGCTCATTAGCATATACCAGAAGAGGATACTATGAATAAGCTGTGAAGAAAGCCTGAATTGGTTGCTGCAAATAAGGTGCAGGAAGCCTGTACTCAATTTTGCATATAAATGTTGACCATTCGGTTCAGCTATGTAGGTCACAATTAGAATGTAGACCACATATAATGATGTGTGTACAGAAACGGTGCATTCTGTAAATTATAGCTAATCACATCACAGCCTTTTGACTGTTGGGTGTATAATAAAGAAGAGCTAGTCCTGATTTTTCAGTTTTCTTTAAATGAAAAAAAAAACGTGTTCCTTAGCTATTTGATTTATACAGCTGCCTGCAGCCAGCAGGGCTCGTTTGATCTCTAATGCTTTGATCTGGTGGTCCGCCTGCAGAGAGTGTGGAGCTGATCCTTCAGGGAATAGAAAGACGCCATAACAGTGAAAGCCAGGACAATGACCAGCCCGATTACGACAGTGTGGCATCAGATGAAGAACCAGTGCAAGAGGCCACCTGTGGGGACAACTGCAATGATAGAAGGACCAAGGTTAATAATTGTTGGAACCTGCTACTAGACTTCACTGAGATATTAGGTAGAATGTCTTGCTTTACGTTTTTTAACTGATCAAATAACTTCCCATGTAACATTTTCTGCTGCAGAGCTCGGAGTCATCCGACCTCTCTGATGGACCGATCACAGTGCAGGAATTCATGGAGGTGAAGAGTGCCCTCAATGCATCAGAGGCCAAAATACAACAGCTTCTTAAAGTCAACTGTCACCTCAGTGAAGAGCTGCGTAGCATGCAGAGCAAGGTACGTAAATTCACATGTAGTTGATACTCAAATAGGGAAACGAGCTGCAGATTGTGTCCACGTTTTTGTTGTGCAGGAATGTGTCTAAACTCAGCATGCCCTCATAGTATGATTTCCATCTCTTTAATTAGACGGTAGCACACATTAATATTTCAAGACCCATAATTAGAGGCCACTTTGTTCTAGATTTATAGTATTTCAATCTTCTTTCCTATTGACTCTAAAACATTTAATGTTAGAATTTGAGTCCGTGTTCTAGACTTTATCTTTCCCAGTATTTCTAGAGACATTTGGTAATTCGATTTAACCCACGGGCATTGCTAATTTATGTTTAGGTCATGCCTGTTTGAATGTGTCAGACAAACCACTCTCCTTTTCAGAATTATACTTTGTGTGACTAATACAGTCCATGAATATGTTGTTGCATAGAAGACCAGATTTTGACGTATAAGTGGATGAAAATGTCATAGAAGGTCATAACACCATACATTTTCGATTGCAATTCTTCCATTCTGGTGCTACAGAGAAATGGCTGCTATGTATGTGGATGGTAAGTTCCTGTGGTTATTATTTATCTTTAGACTTCCTCTGCTTTTGCTGCTCAGTGAAACAGCAAAACAGGGTCAGATGTTATAGTTCTTTGGTGTCTAAAACAGATTGAGGATTCAAAAGTCATATGATAAAAGAACCAAGTACTAATCAACAAATGGTAACCACAGAGGACATTATGCTCCGTCATTCTAAATCCAATAAAACTAAAATATCATTAAATTAGATCTCCGACACCTCCAGAAGCTGTGTAGCAAGCATTGGCAACAAACAACTAGTCTCTATATGCTTTTTTTGGTCCAGTCCTATTGCTTTCAGTTCCTTATTTGTAATTAGTTAAAAAAACTCCCACTTGGCTCCAGTTGAATTTAGACACACACATTTATTTCAGTTTTGCTTGCTTAGGTTTTAAGAAAAATCCTTCTCTGTTGAGATGTTTGCACAGCAGCTTTTGTTTCTAGAAACAACATCCTGGTTATCCAGAAAAACTGGTGTGGACTGTTTTCACTATTCTCACGTTTCTCACTTAGGCAAAATATATTTCTACCGAATTGAATCTGTTTTGGAGAGGCATGTATTTAAACATTTTAATAATTGACATTAATATTTCTGCCTTAAATTTGAATTGGAAACATTTACACTTAGATTTTTCTCACAGGCAACCACAGATCTAAACCACAGGGATCTGATGAATTTATTTAGTTTGCCTGTCCTTAGTTTCCGCTTCTAGGCACTTGAGCACCTAAAAACATTGCCCTGAATCATTTTAGGGGCCAAATTTGCATACTGAGAAAATATATTGTGTGTATAAAAGTTTTATTATGGTAGAGGGAAGAATTTTTTTGGGGGGGGTTTTCTTGTTTCCATCAAAATTCTCCAAAGCCAATTTGTCACTTCAGTTGGCTAGGAGACACAATGTACTGCTGCCTCCTCCTGCTGGTTTATAAAGTCCATGCCATACTGCTTTTATTAGACAAAAGAGTCTTCCTCTACTCCAGTCCCTTATTGTTACATACCTCTTACTTCTATTTGTTGACTTTATAATAACTTGCATAATTCTACTGACCGTAATTGTTGACAAAACACTGAACAAGGTATGTCCCCCATCGCTTCATTCAGTTTCCAAGAGCTGCTCATGTAAATAAGGGCAACCACTTCTCAGCAGTTTCTCAAGGGGTCATTTTTCAGAAGTTTCTATCAACACACACTGTCAGCATTTCATTTGTCAAAGAAACAAACTTCTTTTGTTGTGAGAAAAACTTTGATGGGGAAACTAAAACCAAAGGTGGCAATGAACTCGACAAACAGGAATTGCTCTTCTCCCAGAGCCGTATCTGTAGTCTACTCTATTATTGATGTCTCTCCGAGCTTTTGTAAGGAGATCATCCCCCCGGCTAGAGTTGACTTGAAAGATGTTTTGTTCTCTGCAGCTGAACTCCCTGCAGACTGAAAACACAACACTGCGATGGCCACCCCCCAGCGGACAACAACACCTCCAGGGGCCCCCGGGTCGACACCCACCCCGCGGAGGTCGCGCCATGTCCATGTATGAGACGGGCTCTTCTCCGAGGCAGTTCCCCCACCGAGTCGAAGCGGCTCGACAAGATGATGGAGTCATTTTACAACCCTTCCCCACCAATGTAAGCACAGGAGCACCAATGTTCCTGCTGGATTGTCGTCACAAGACCGAATAATGATGCCTGGCTTGGGGCTGGTGTTGGTTTTTCATTCATTCGTTCATTCAATCATTCATTCATTGCATCTCAATGGAGTATGCTGAACTTGGTTTAACCCCCTTTCTAGATTGGGAGGGGTCCTTTGGGGACGGCTGCTTCCTCCCTCCCTACCTTCCCCTCTTCCCTGTCCTGGTCCAGGGATGAGCGATCTCGAAGGGTTAAGTACAGAAGCCCCCCTCTCGGGTCAGACGCAGCCCCGGGGGCGGTTAAAAACTGTCCCCCTGCTTGACCCCACAGTGTTCTCTCTCCTGACCTGTGTCTTTTTAAACTGCTTTTTTTCTCAGCATCGCCTGCCTGCCTGCATGCACAACAGTGCCTCTGCTTCAGTTCAGTTTTCTGAACAAGTCCAGAGCTGCTTTGGCTCAACTACACCTCAGAAGTGATGATTGCTGTTTGAATGATCTGACAGCAGAGTCCAATATCCATGAAAGACAGATGAAATGGCTCATCACAATGTGCTTGTTGAACTAGCCAGTGATAAGTGCACCCAAGGGTTACAGCAGGGTTTCTTTGCTACTAATCGCATCCACCGCAGTACAGGCCGTGTTGCACCACAATGACCTGGTTGTCTCTTTCTCTTCATCTGCTTTGAAACCAAATGTCTGATAGTGTGGACTATCAGAAATGCATGATTCTGATTTGTACGTGTCTACAGTTGCTGTGGTAATGCGTTTGTGCTAACCATACACACTATATACTGTATCTGATTGACGGTAGTTTGCTGATGTCTCTTTAGGGCTGCAGTCTGGAAGGACAGAGTATGATGCTGGAGAGTGATTACGACACAACGCCAAACCACTCTGAACTGGAGGAGACTGGGTGAGAACATTTGTTTAAACTTTGTACCTAACTTATGCAAAATGGCACTGATTGTGACACTCACTGAATATTTATAAACACAGTTTAGATTTTAAACACCAATTTCTCTGTTAAAGGTTTGTAAATATAATAAATCCTTAGTTTATTTGTTTGAATCAGCCAATTGTTTCTTCAAATTTAACTTTAAAAATATTTGTTGTCATTTCATTGATATTAAGTTATGCATGCAATATTTACTGTTGGAGTAAGACATGCATTTTTGAAGTTAATCAAATGGTAAAAGGTTTTCTTTGTGCTTTTGTTACTGGAGGTGATGACATCATCGCAGCAGAAGTAAAAAGTTAAAGGTCACTTTGAAGACAGAGGAGGAAGCTTGACTAACATTAGTTCTGACAGATGTTTAGGAAGAGTCCTTGACTGAACTAAGTTCACATATTAGAACTTGCACCTGTCTCAAGTAAGCTGCCAGTTGCAAAAAGATAAATAAACATATGAGCCAGAGCCAGTAGCACATGTCATCTGATTAGTCACTGCTATTAGTTGACTAGGTATACATGAATGTATCCAATTCTCTACTGAATATAGTACACTAATAGCTAGTTTAAAGCAACTACTGTTCCAATTGTAGTGCTATGTTGGGTATGTTTTTAATAAATGGATGGTTTAGATGAAACCTACTGAAATGATCCCCAGCTTTAAACTCTGCTGCATTGTTGTTATTCCAAAATACAAGCTAGACTGCATTTATTTTTCTTCAGGGAATTGAATTTCACCAAATTCACAGTCTGTGTTCAACAAATCAGGATCCCAGATCTAAAACTATAATAAATATTTATAAGGTACATACACCTGTGTCTGTATGAGTTGTAATGCAAATAGCTGTAAGCCGTGCTTTACATTTTTTCCTTTTCATTTACAGCAGCCCTCTTCCAGCCTCTGAAGCCGTGGAGACGGGGGAGGAGGGGGAGGAAGATGCCACACTGCCGTCCACAGAAGACGTCATCTGTAAGACAGAGCAGATCACTAAGAACATACAGGAGCTTCTGAGAGCTGCACAGGAGACCAAACATGAAAGGTAGTTTATCATTGATATTATTATTATTATTATTATTATTATTATAATAACAAAGTATCACATTTGTTAACTTGCATTTCCAACCAATATATTCAAAAAAGTCAAATAAATATTATTATTTCATGTGCTATAGAGCTTGAACTCTATGTATTTAAACTACGATCGTCTTTCTGCCATTCTGCCTGTTCTATTAAAGAGGCTAAATGGTGTTTCATCCTCCGTCTCAGCTGCTTCTAGATCAGTGGTTTTCAATAGTTGCCCAGCAGCACTCTGGTTCCAGCACTAAGAGCCACTGATTTTTTTTTTAGCTTCATAGACTGGCCTCTGTCCTTGTGTCTGCTGGGGGTAGGCATTGGGTCTTAAGCAGCTGACAGGAAACAAACAACACATGACCACGTATTCCCCTGGTGCCTGACAAGTCCACAGAGAGTTAGCTCAGCCAAATAGGTTTTTTGTGTTCACCGATGTTTTAACTTCCTGTTTTCTTGGGGGGTGACGTCCAAGAGACTACGTCCGTATTTTAAACAGTCTGTGAATCATATAGAGCAGGAAGGCAGGGTGTCAAGACATTGTAAAGGTTTATGTAGAAATGCTGAAGTATTTCATGATGGTAGAATTTGTATTCTTTGCCAACTTTACTGGATTGAACATAGTAAAGTATGAGGTTCTGTTTCTACGATTGAAAAGTGTTATTGAGCCAAGCAGCAGAATTTAACATTTCATATTTGCAGTGTACTGTATTCATAAATGGTATTTCCTGTTTGCACAAGGAATATGATCTCAGGTTGCTCTTTTTTAGTCTCATGGTAAGGTTTGTGGTGTCTGCGGTACTTGTTTTGCATTGATGTTTATATATATATATATATAATGTTTATATATATAATATATATATATATATATATATATATATATATGTTTATATATATAATGTTTATATATATATATATATATATATATATATGTGTTTATATATATATATATATATATATGTTTATATATATATATATATATATATATATGTTTATATATTTATATATATATATATGGCACAGGAGTGGTTTACCCATTCAGCCTTTTTGTTCTCCATCTCCTGCAGCTTCCTGCCTTGTTCAGAAAAGATCTGCATGGCTGTGACAGAGATGGCCGCCCTGTTTCCCAAGGTAAGATGACTCCCACCAACAGCTTGATGTCCCTCCCCCCGAGCAATTAAGGGATTTGTTGTTTGTTTCAAAACAGCCAAGGGGAATCTTAAATTACTTGTTTCGATCGGGTTGGCCCTGTTCATTGCATTACTTAGTTTTATATCTACCATTTATTGGATTACTTTGTTTTATGTTCACTCACACACACACACACAGCCCACTGACCACAATGAGGGTTTATTTATGGAGGTTGTCATGTCGGGCCCTTATCGAGTCTCCCATCACCCCCTCCTTCCCCTCACAGAGGCCGTCCTCGGAGACAGTGCGAGGGTCTCTGTGTCTGCTCACCTCGAGTGCCAGCCGTCTCCATGGAGAATGCCAGAAGGCCGCAGAGCACAGCCCCTGCGCGTCGGACATCCAGCTGGTCACTCAGCAGGTCATCCAGTGCGCCTATGACATTGCCAAAGCTGCCAAGCAACTTGTCACTGTGACAACCAAAGAAAACAACAACTAAATAAGACAATCCTGATGCACCCAAAAGAGTTTATAAAATAAGTTGCTAAATTCAATTTAATCAGTGTTAAATTCATTTTTTGGTTTTCCCATATTAATTGGTGTAAGCATTCACATACATTCCTTTAAAAAAAAAAAAAAAAAAGATGCAACAAGCAAACTTTTTTAATGAATTTTTTATCATGGTAATACACAGTTCACGAAGATCTTACAGCTGTAGGACAGAGTATGTTACTATTACTTACCTTATAAAGAACTAACATGTCACAAATCCAGCACAAATCCAAAGTCCAATGTGTATATATTAGATTAGTGAGCAGTTGAGCCTTCTTCATTGTACTTTTCCATGTAAAGGTCATAATTTGAGCTCCTTGAGGTTGGGTGTCTTGCATGCCAGAGGGGACAAAATCCGCGAGACACCTGGCATCACGGGTCCTAATAGATTTACCTTCATCTACACCAGTGTCATCAGTTTATGTTCCTTTAGCCATTTTAAATGTATTTAAGATGCAATGACAGTATTTTCATCTTGAACCATTGTAATGCCACTTGCTTTGGGTTCAAATGTTTGTTTAGTGAGCAAACTGGTTTCTAAAAGTCGCTTCAGTGCATTGAGCACCATGTAAGGCCAGCAGTACCGGAAGTGTGCAAACCTTCATTCCATCCAGCAGGTGATTTCACTGTTCTGTAGAGTATCAGTCGTTTTTGGAGTCATAATGTTACAGCCATACTTCTGATATTGTGTGTGTGTGTGTGTGTGTGTGTGTGGGCATATGTGCGTTTATTCCAGCGTGTGTGCGTGTGTATGTGGGCGCAGTTGTCACAGAGATGGCCACGATGGCCTGTGTGAAATTTTAATAGCATTATGCAAATATATAAGATGTATGTATCCATGTAATTCTTTATCAAAATAACCCAAATGCTATTCTATTTATAAACTGTATGTCATACCTCTAAGAAAATATCAATGTTTATTTTCATAAGCTTTTGTTTAACATGATGCTCCTCACAGACTAACTTTTCTTCTGAGGTTTTGGGACGTCTCAGCTGGCAGTGAGTTATGGTCGACTTGTGATCTCTGTTTATTTTGGTGTGGTGCTGTTACTGCAGTGTGTTAGATGCTACCTGTGGTCACATACGTACAGCTACGGTTTACATTCGCTGATTAAGTAAATGTGAGTACCTGTTGTAGAACTTGGCTCTAATGTGTCACCTGTTGTTGTGAGCCAGATACGTTTCAACCAGGGATGGAAAGAGAACCAGAATACCCTGCATAACGGGAGAAGAGTTAATTCTCTTAGTCATTGCTCAGATAAAAAGAATTAAGCTTTCTCAGAAGGATGCCTAGGGACGGAAAAGAGTCTCAAAGCAAACGTTGGCACAGTGCATCATAGACGGGTATTAAAATGTCTTTAAGATAAGATAAGATAATCCTTTATTAGTCCCGCAGTGGGGACATTTACAGGATTACAGCAGCATAGAGATAGTGCAAACAAGAGACATAGTAAAATAAATATAAATAAAGTATTATAAATAACAGATTATTACACCATTAATGTCTTTAGATTTCTGGGAAAAAACCAAAATGACTCATGGTCCTCTTACTAGCTCGTTATATGACCTTTAAGATACATTGCACAGGCAATGAGTTTGCTTTTGTTGATACTTTTTATTTTAACCTTTGTTTTCAATTAATTCCATTTGTTACATATTTTTTTATATATCTTCTTTTGTGTGGTTGCCTTATCAAGGAAGTCATGCAGACTGTCTTGTGATTAGCCACAGATTACTTTCATTTTGCACTGATGTACTTAATGCAAACTAGCAACCTTTCAGTAACTCGGTAATGTCCATGGTACTTCAACATTCATCTAAAAAAAGACCAATTAAAAAAACAAAAAACTACTGGGTGTAAGGGATTTAACAATGGGCATTTCAACCCAAGAAAGTGTTATTTATTATTAAAACAAATAATTAAAAACCCTTGCTTTAAATGTTTATTTCCAACATCAGTAAGTAACTTAAAAAAAAAA
Organism: Anoplopoma fimbria; assembly: GCF_027596085.1. Classification (NCBI taxonomy): domain Eukaryota; kingdom Metazoa; phylum Chordata; class Actinopteri; order Perciformes; family Anoplopomatidae; genus Anoplopoma; species Anoplopoma fimbria. The sequence goes on along the minus strand of NC_072462.1, from coordinate 15,931,271 downwards.
GGAAAGTTACATAACATATTTTAAGATAATGGACGATTAAGTGAACGAACTAAAGTCACAGTAAAAAAAAATAAAGCAAATAAATAAAAGTGTGTATTCAGTTTCTCTCCACCTCTGGTTGCAACGCTGACATTGAATCCCCTGTAACTTATAGCCTGCCACTGCCTCTGTGGTTGAAAACAATCCCTGCCTTAGGTTTTAATAAAGTATAATTCATACCTCAACCAAGCTCATTCTCGTGTTCGTGTTGTGAGTTGTGGACACGCCCATGCATAATGTCCCACCTGTTGGGGAAGGACCAGAGCGATAGGGGCTGGTGTCGCTGTATCCAACCCTCCGACCACAGCGAGAGTTCCGGGTTCTCTTCAGACGAGAAGCTGCTCACGACTGCCGCTCTACCACGGCGGGACCATGGCTCTTCTGCTGGATAACCAGTTCAAAGACCTGCCTCCCGACAAGGCGATAGACACAAAGTTGTTCCTGGAGTCCGTCTCTCACATTCCTTCATTTTTCGGTGAGTATTTGCTCCACCTGACCTCGATAAAAGTCAGAATTTAGTGTGTGTGTGTGTGTGTGTGTGTGTGTGTGTGTGTGTGTGTGTGTGTTGAACGGTGAACGCTTTGCTGACTTGTTCCTCATGACGCGTTCAAATGTCTCGCCACCAGTCGGATCTCATAGACGTGGGTTATTTCACACATAACGAGCGGAGCTGCTTGGTGACGGTGACTGCTGTGGTAGTTTAGCGTAAAGAGAAACTCTTTGTTTACTCATTGAACAGAGCACACATTGGCCCCCATTGTGCACGAGACTGTATGCATTCTCTGCATTTCACCCCCCCTCGGTTTGCACGTGAAGGCTGATTTGTATTCACCCTCCCTCTGAGCTAGAGAAGTGTAATGAAGTCATTCATATTTTATCGCTTTGCTCTCAAATGTCTGTTTCTCTTTCTCTTTCAGACTGCTTGGGATCAAGCGTATTTTCAGTCATCAAATCAGACATTAATGGCAATATAATGGTAAGATACATGTCTGTTTGTGTCTTTGTATACTTCTGCTAGTGCCCTGGTGTGTTTACATACCTTTTTTTTTTTTTTTTTTTAGGGATATTCAAATATAAGTTGGAGGTAAATGTTGCAGCTCCTACACCCAAAACTCAATCCAAATGTGCTATTTCAGAAAATTAAAGGGGTGTATCTGAAGGATCCTGCAAAGTACGTCACCCTGCAGGACATTGTGGAGGCTGAGCGAGAAGCCCATGGAGCAGAATGGCCTAAAGTTGGAGCAACATTAGCTCTGATGTGGCTGAAAAGGTGAGCACACCCTGATCCTACTGTTATGTCTTTCAGCTACTGTAATGAATTTTCTTTTTCTAATCCTGGGTTTCTCCTGCAGGGGTCTCCGCTTCATACAAATCCTGCTGCAGAGTTTGGCCGATGGAGAGAGTGATGAGAACAACCCCAACCTAATTCGGGTTAATATCACCAAAGCGTATGAACAGGCCCTGAAGAAATACCATGGCTGGATTGTTCAAAAGATTTTCCATGTGAGGAAAATGTCCCCTTTCCTGTTCTTAATGGTTTATGGCAATGTTAGTGTACAGAAATCTGACCAAACCAATACATTATCCCATTTGAAGCTCTAGTTTATGTTGTGTTAATGTTACTATGTAATTTTGTCTACAAGAAACCCTTTATTCTATGCTATTGTATTATATTTGAGGTGTTAATTTTGTTCCCATACCCATTATTTCACTCTTTATTTATTGTTTTGAATTTAAATCTCGTGAGCCTAATTTTCTTTCTTTTATTTTTTCCGTTGCAGGTAGCGTTACATGCAGCTCCCTACAAATCAAACTTCCTCAAGGCTCTGTCAAAAGGAGAGGAAGTGAAAGAGGAGGACTGTTTGGCAAATGTGAGTCAGTTCCTTGTTAATTACACTGCCACTGTAGACGCCATCTACGAGATGTACACAGATCTGAACGCAGAGCTGGACTACACTGTTTGATGTCCCAGGACGTCAGTCAAACCTCTCAGGTGTCGGAGAAGTTCAGTTTTTCATAAGATTGTTTTTAATTTTTTTTTTTTTTCTTTCAGTGTGATATTTATTACTTTGATTATGTCTTACTAAATATGACTGCTGTATATTTAGTCTTAAAATATAACAATGCCTTAAATTCAAACGAACATAGCAGAAGATTTTGTTTTGTTTGTATAAATAATTTCAAATAGTGGCAGGATTGTTTTAGCAACGTGCAGCTCTCACTCTTATGCAAAATGATGGTATTGTGTGGTTTGTGGCTTTATTTATGACATTAACAGGTGTCTTATCACCTGTCCCATCAAGTGAAGAATACAAGATTGTAAACATTGTTATTACAAGAAACCATTTCGGTCCACATTCTGATGTTCTCTGCCTCCTAATCCCTGGAGTTACCGCCACTGTTAGCCTGGAGCAGCGGGCCCAGGAGTAGATTTAAAAAAAAGCATTTCAATTGTTCATTAATCCACTTGTGCCTTTGTGTTCTTGTTGAATAAACAATGTTTTAATCAATATATTTGCAGTTCTAGTCTCCCTACAAAGCAAAAGTTAGCAGAGCCAGACCTTTACTTCTTCTGAAGGCTTAATCTGTGAAGTCTGTGTTGAGTCTGAAGGTGTGGTCCAGTTGTGAATGCTTTGTGTGTATTGTTTGACGGCTTCCTTTGTTCCTATTTCTCTCAAACTGACCTAACGTCTAAGCACATTTATATGTCAAACAATATGTTTCCTGTCAGCAGACGGCACATCATATGTACATTTATTAATAGATTTTAGAATAGAGCCGTGTTTTCTGTATTAATACTTATAGAAAAGCTGTTTGTTTCTTGATTTAAAAACTATAATCAAATTTGTTCTTATCATAAGATCCAATAAGTGTTGAGACTTGAATGACTTACAGTTAATGCATTTTCCACTAGGTGGCGATGTTTACTTAATTTAGTCTTTTAAAGCACGTTTGTGTTCAATTTACTGCATGACATATTTTAAATTATGGCCAGTGATTTATAAACAAAAAAATAAAAAAAATACATACATACATTAAACGCAATAAAGATAAAGTTCCAGTCTTTACCGGCTCTTAAATAACTCTAAACATCAATTTTGATTTATGTTTAATTTTTCTGAGGCTGATTACTTGAATATTTTTAGCACAGATTATTTTGAACATGCTTTTTTCAAAACATCAGCATTTAACAGAGAAGAACCCTCCCTCTTCTGCATGTCTCTGAATCCCTCAGATCAACTAACGTTTTCCTCTGGCCCGTCTTACTTATCTGCAGTGTGTCCTAGAGGCCCCGAGTGGCTCTGGTTCCTCTCCCAGAGGAGCCCGAGCTAATCGTCTGAGCGAGAGCAAGAGCAGCACGTCTGTAATCCGGTAGGTCTATCAGCAGAGTGGCCTGGCCTGTCCCGACTGATAGACAGGATGGAAGAGCTCCAAGCAAAGCCAGGGCACAGTGGGCTTAAGACAGGAAATCACTTAAAACAATGCCTCAATGACAAAGCCACTGACCTTTAACTCTGAAATATTTGTTATCTGCAATGAGGTCATCAATTGAATATTGCAGTTTTGTTCCCAGCAGTGCATCTCGAGCCATTATTCAAGTCATCTAGCTTATTTGTTTTGTAATGGACCACTTAAAATGGGTGCGCATTGTATTTCTATGGTGACCTAAACTACATTACTGCTATAGTATCCAATTTAGGAGGACAAATGAAGCAAAATAAGAGGTGCTGGCAGGCATGCAGCCATCTAACATTAGCAATTTAATGGCTGGGTAACAGCAGGCCCATTTCTACATAATGTAGGCGGTAATATTATTGTGGATTTATCTTCCGATCATGTATTTTTCATACGCAAATGTAATTTAAGCGAAGGGTAGAGCCTGTACATTTTCATTTACACCAGTGTATTTTGAAGCATTCAATGGCTCCTGCCTTAAACGTTGCCCATCCATCTAGACTAACGTAATTCACTATGATAACAAAATTAGCACTTATAGAGGAACCAGTCCAATAGCTTTCAGCTAAGGATTGATTTCCATCACATTATAAACGAGAGATCCTCCAGTGAAAAGAAAGATCTTTATAATATGAGATCTATGAGAGACTTGCCAGGTGGTTAAGCCTTAAATCCCTTTGCAATAAAAACCGAAAAATGTCTCATCTTTCCACAACTAGATCATTCATGAATATAATAAAAGCGTCTTTTCAGCTGCACGTCTGGCAGATGATATGTAATAACACAAACTATGTGCTGGGGTTTAGAAAATTTCATTTACTCGACAATCCTTATTAAGAAGAGGCAAAAAAGGGTACAGGGATTAGGGTCATACATTTCAAAATGTAGTTATTTCAGCAACATACTTCACAGAGAGCGCTCACCTGTTCATATATAATAATTGCACTTTATAATTATAGAGACAGCTTGCCATATAACTCATTAGGCTGACATAAATAAATAATATCACATAACCAGTGCAGACACACAGAGACCTACTCAGTCATACGTCTCACACCATCAGAGATAATATAGCCCTACAAAGAAGATAATGTAAATGATTAAGGTGGCCTGCTCTCCAACATGGCACTCATATATATATATACTCAGGCATTATGTAACAGTGTCACAACTTTCCAGAGATTATTTCATTCAAGACAAAATGTCCAAGCAACAATCTTAAAATAAAAAAAAAAAAGGTCAACAAAAATACAACCAAAGGGCACATCTAGCTTGGCCTGATTTGCCGCGGTGTTGATTTGGATATGCAACAGTCCTAATACGTTGTGCTGAGCAAGCCTACTTTAAATCAATCAAGATGTTAGATTACATAACTTTCTCTATGGCTGCTTTACAAAACAAATCTATTCACGTTTGTATACAAATGACCAAAATTTTCCTCAAATGGCAGCCAGGAAATTTGAATCATATTGCAGAAGCTGAGTTACCGCTTTAGTCTGTTAATTCAGGAGTCACTGAAAAGTGGACGAAATAATCAACACAATGAAGCAGCAGGCAACTAAAAGTTCAGTTAATAATTAAGGAATGTTCAAATAAGAAGCCATTTATGTTAAAAATATATAACATATTCACAAAGAACTGTTACCAATTAACCTTTTTAGATTCAAGGAAATGTTTCAGAAGGGTAACAAGATTATTTCAGTTCAGTGGGTTTACTTTCTTTCTAGGCTTACTGAGGAATCACCTGCAAAATATACAGTATTTGTTTTAATGCAATGGAAAATTGATTGATTAGGTGCTCAGCATCAGCATTAAAATGAGGAACAGCAGGCATATTTGATGGCCATTTAAGATATAAAAATAAAACAAGTCCATAAGATGAACCTGTATCTTAAGTCATGATTATCGTTCACCTTTCAAGCTCAAAAACACAAAGCCTTCTACAAATAAAGTACATGCACAAACTAAAAAAGGCCTGTCTCATTCTCATAGATGTCTAAACTGACACACTTCTATCGTCTATAAAAGGTTCGTCACTTCTGCTTCCCCGCTTCGTGGCATCACGCTGTTTCTTATCTGTAGACGGGTAGCTGGATGTGGGTCTGCTGCTGGTGGTGCTCCAGTAGCTGAGGCATCCCCATGGCTTCGTACCCACGGCCCAGCATGCACTCTTTGATGCAGGGAGGTTGGATCTCACTGATGAGGCACTCCAGAGACTGCAGGCTGCTGCTAAGTACTGCAGCGTGGCACATGCTGGAACTAGGCAGCCCACAACAGAGGTTTTGGTCTGTACTGTAGGCCTGGGTATGAGGAGGGAGATGCAGGTGGAGCTGCGGCTGGTGTCTCTGTGGGTGGAAGGGTTGATGGCGGCTTGGATGGGGATGGAGATGGGGATGGGGATGGGGATGGGGGAGTCCCAGGTCTCTAGGGCCCTGAGAAGGATAACAGTCGCTGTTAGGGGTGGCCACAACGCTGTCCCAGAGCGGAGCGAAGTACTGTCCGACGGAGAACTCCCCCTGCATGGCGGCGCAGTTCAGAGAAGAGCCGCTGCCTCGCTCCTGATGAGGCCTATGCGACAGCTGCGAGGAGCACGGCAAAGGGAGGCAGGTTTCAGGAGACTGGCCAACCCCGGCCTCTACGGCTCTGTGCCTCTGAGCACTGTTACTCACACTGTACATCCTCACTGCTCCCTGCTGATAGGACTGCTGCTGCTGCTGCTGCTGCTGCTGCAGCTGAATCTGATGTTTATGCTGCCACATTGTGTAGTCTCCTTTCTCCAAGTACCCAGCTTTGGCTACGTCTGCACTCTGTGTCGGTAGCACGGCCCCTGTAAAAGCGAGACTGCTCTGGGGCGGCACTCCCAGGGCAAAGTCTGAGTCTGAATGTGCCACCGCGGCCACAGCCTGCAGAGAGGGGCTGGCTCGAGCCTCTCCCCCAGCTGCAGGGCCTGGCTGTGGGGAACTCTGCTCATCTGCCTCATCAGGCTTTGAACCTCCGCCAGCTCAACCTGGGGGGCCCGGCTCTGATCTCTGGAGGCCATCCCTGTGCTAGAACAAAGTGTCTCGATGGGAACATCATGGGGCTTACATGAGCTTATATGATAGGCCTTGTGCCCGTGTCTGACTGTGTAGCCATTGTTCAGAGGATTATTATACGGCACCACAGAGGTCTGGGTGTTTGCGTGTTTAGTCCTCCTGCCCTCCGAGTTTTTCACCACACCTTTGACTACCACGGAGGCTTTGATGACGGCCAACAATCCCTGGGGGCCTCCTGAGAACGGGCTACAGCGTGTGCCTGTGGTGTCCAAGCCATTGACTGTTTTGTTAAGCTGTTTATGTTGTGGCACCCGGACGTCAGACGGAAAGATTTTGATGGACAGTGGGCTGTTGGCGGTCCTCTGGGCAAAAGCATCCAACTCTGCAGGAGACGGGTACCGAGAAATCATGGAGGCTGGCTCGCCTGAGAAGAAAGAAGACAGAAAGAAGTGATTAGCCTAAAAGCAGCCCAGAGAAATATTGTATTTTCTGTTGCTTTTTCCTTTCCATCGAAAAAAACTCATCAACTCGTCCTATAAACTCGTTTTAAGGAAGGAAACACCTCCAGCACTGTTTGATCAGTGCCTAATGAAATTTATTCAGACTTAGTTCAACCCAAAATTAGTTTACCCTGGGAAATCAAAAGACAGGAATTGGCATCAGGAGAGGGGGAGAACCTAATTTTACTAAAATGGCTCCAATGAAATTTGTTTGATGACATTTAGCCCTTAAACCACAGCAGGAGGAGCCAAGCGGAAGCTGATTGTAGTAACTGCAACAAAAAAATCAAAAACACAATTGTTTTTGTAGCTTTTTTTCCAAAGATTGAAACACACCTTATCATAAGAGTAGTTCATAATATCTAAGATGATTATTTCAGCAGTATAAAAGTCTTCCTAGTTGATCCACACAGTCGCTTTTTGTTCTCAGTAACTTTGTAAACATTCAAGCTTCCCGAGTTCACTTCCTGCAAATTAGATTTTGTTCCACTTATGCTTTTATGAGCCTGAACTGATTCTACTGTAAAAGCTTGGAGCCTAAACTGTGAAGAAAAAGTTGATGCAGATAGAAAAAAAGAGCAATCACCAAGAGCACTGCTGATTGAATTGTGTGAGAAAAAGCTGACATACAAACTAAGATTGGATTTAAACACTATTATTCTGGCAATTTCATGGCTGCTTAACTCCTAGCGACAAAGGAAAGGTGGAAAAGGCGCCCCATTTAAAAACAATAAATCACCTGGTAGAAATTACCGCCACCTTTCAGAGTGACACTTTTATGGAATTACTGACATAAAAAGAAAAGGCGCCTAAATTAACCTAGATTGATGGAAATCATAGCAGGAAAAAAGAACAAGGCTGTAATCTGCAATAAAAGGGCGAAAAATAAAAACAAAACACTTCATTTCATTTTCAATAACAAAACCAATTCCAGCTATGCAGGGGAGAGCTCACTTGTTGTTCCCCATTTGAAATTGATTTGGGAGTTCATTTCATTTCAGGCCTACAGTGAGCCTCCCGACTGTGAAAATGATTCAATCTACAAGATCCATCTCATGAAAGAAAGAAATTGGGTGTTTAAAATGGAGGAAAGAGGTAAGGTGGAGTGTTCAATCCATCCAGCAATCTCCCAGCGGAGCCGAAGGAACGGCACCATGGTGCCAAGAGCATGAATGAATTCTACAGAGAAATACAAGAAAGCAAAACACTGCTAATTATGTATCACAGTGTAGAGCTGATGCAGAAAAAACACAACATCTGGGATGTTGGAGAGGTGTTCAAACTGTGAGAAAGAGGTAAAAGGGAGAACCAGCTGTAATACACCGTTTCAGGCCTTTGACTAAAAGCTGAATATTAATTACCATAAATGATTATGTAGAAGAGGTGCATATCCACCTGAAAGGAGCTTAGATGATGAGAACAGATGACACATTTAAAAATATCCTGAATCCGAAACACACCGGCATTGACACCACTGCACAAATCTTGTCTATTTTCTGCCTGGAATAATATCGCTCAATCACCAAAGATAGATCATTTAACGAAACAAAAGCATTTTAGCCGTTTCTTGTTTGTTCAGTAAAATGTCGGCATCGAACCCCGCATGCTACGATTTGCTCTCTGTTGCATAAACACTTCAAACACTTTGAATGCTAACACATCTTCACAGGGTGTCTGATATTGTTAGTCCAGAGATTACAGCCCTGTCAGAGCCCGGGAGACACAACACAGCTGCACTTCCAACTGCGGCTGCCTTCATGTGGCACTATGGAAACCTAATTAGCAAATAGGCCTACCCCACTCTGCATTCAAGTATCCATCATCTGAGGGCCACTGCTGTGACATATGCATAAAAAAAGGATCATTTTAGCTGATCCTGACAGTAGCAAAAAAAAAAGAAAAAAAGAAATGGAGATCAGAAACACCATGACCAGCATTAAAGCTGCTCGAAATTACAACCACAGGTAATTGTTTCAATCTTGAGGTCTTTAAAAGCAATCAGTGGTGTTAAATGGGTTTAAAACTGAGCACAGCATGTTCACCAGCCAGTAGTTGTTTTCCCAAAGTAATGTGGTAGCAGAAATAAAAGTACATCTTGGAGTCATTCTTCACAACATCACTTCCTTTACTCTGGCTTCCTGCAAAAAACACCCAAGTCAAACAGTGTCTAAAATGTGTGGTTCATTAATTACAATCTGGCACTCGGAGAGTGAGCTTCCCTTCTGGAAGTGCCAAGAAGGCAACAGCCTACTGTGTAGAGGCTTCTGTCTGACCCAGGCTCTCAACATGAGGGCACATGCGTAGCGAAAAGTGATAATTAAAAAATGGACATTCAAGTATCGCGTCTATGCTTTTATGCAGGTGACCCAAAAGGTTGTTTTTCAGCCTCAAAGGGAGTGTTTTTTAAAACATGTGCAACAGTTGCCCCCAGCTCATTTTGGCCTTTATCCTGAAAACCAGAAAAACATACAAGAAAAAATATACAATGGAAGCCAAAACCCCAAGCTTCGTACATATTATTAGTCTGCAATAATTACATTCAGTCAGCTATTTGGCTCTTTTAAATCCCAGGCATTTGGAACCGCAGCACAAAAATATGAGCAAGTAAATCAGTAAATATTTTCACCTAGAAGATGAAAATATCTGTGTTATAATTCCAACATGGGCTGTTTCCTTTAATCATGTTGCCTCAGGGAGGTGAGACTATTTATGCTGATATTAAAATAGGTTTTTAGCATATATTCGTAAGCACATAGGCCAGAAGGCAAACTGAAAATTACTCGAAACAGGTCATATTTCATGTGTTAACAAAAACAGCTTTCTGTCCTTTCAGAATAAGTTGTCACCTAAACATTTCTTTGTGAAATGGTTTCCTGTCTTTCCTAATTGAGAGGCGCTGTAGTCACAACACAATTCAGTGGTGTAAAATAAAGACCGAAAAGGAAAACAAATAGGAGGCTGTTCACATGACAACGGGGAAATGCTACGTGTTGTCAGGTAAGAGAACGGCAGGGAGATAATTAGCAGTCTGACCTTAAGCACTTAATCACCCTGAACCTGCAGGCTGCTCGCTGTTTCACTCCTCAGCCCTGAGAGAGAGCACAGGCGCAGAGGCAGACGAAAAACAGCACAGAAAATAACACCAGACACTTTTTTCACAAACAGCTTGCCAGAGAGCATCATGCAGCGCTTCCAAATTCATATTCTTTGACCTTTAACATTCCCCCCCCCACTTGCGTTTCGATTGAAATTATTGTTGAATTGGAAAAGCTTGCATGTATTTTTCTTTTCCTCAAAAATCTGCATAATGACACTGATGTGTGATGCATCTGCAACCCTAGATGGATAGATTTAATGGTCCCACCAGTCAGGCTTAAATGTTTCCTCGGCTGGAAGGGGCTCCACACATTACATTAAAAAACATGCTGCTCAACTGTTGTGGAAGCACGCTGAGTGAAACTGGCACACTTTCAGAGGAAACACCTAATCCTGATTTCCTCTTTCCATGCAGGGGACGTGCACAGTCGGGGGTGGGGGGAGCAATTATAAACTCTCAATCACCAGGCCTAATTTATTGTGTGTGTGTGTGTGTGTGTGTGTGTGTGTGTGTGTGTGTGTGTGTGTGTGTGTGTGTGTGTGTGTGTGTGTGTGTGTGTGTGTGTCTGTGTGTGTGTGTGTGTGTGTGTGTTGTGCATTTGTGACTTAAAGAAAAGATTATATAAATATTAGCATGGGAATATTCTGGAGGGATAAAACATTGGGTACTTACCAAATGGTCTTTCATAACCCTGCTTCCACCCCCATACAATCCCACTCCATGCTTTCTGCCACTTTAAACTGGCTAATCTTTTTCCCGTGGTCACACTTGAAGCCATTTCCCCCACAGATTAGAGAGGGGACCTCATTGTTTCGGAGAGGTTTCAGTTAATCACTAATTTATGGGCAAAACAATCCCCATAGGCAGGGCTGAAAACGGCAGTTGGACATGCTCGTTGCATTTCCAAAACCACGGCTTCCAGCTATTACATACCCAGAGGGCTAACATAAGAAAGCCATTAGAATGACCACTACAAATAATTCCCACGCAAGATTAAACTAAAAAAATCTATAAATTATTTCCGTCAATATCCCTAAAAAACCCCCCACAGGTCTTTGATGTTATGCTGAAGATTTATCGTGAAGCACCTTAGTGAGATAACATGTTTACGAGCGTCTAATCCTCAGCAGGAACATGGCACTGAGAGCTGTCAGTTAATTACAGAACATTGCTTCTCAGCAGGCCTGAATACTTGTTTACCACACCAATAATCCTGATATTTAAAATACTCTGGCCTACCTTAATAACCAGGGGCTGAGCACAACACATTCCCAACACATTAAAAAAAAGGTATGTCTCTATTACCATGGCAACCTCCTCTATGCACCGAGTTGGCCCAATAAGCCCAGTCATTAGGATCCTGTAATTAATTGGCCCTTACTTCATTCATCTCTTTGAGCTACAGCGATTGACTATCTGCTGATTAGACAGAGAAATAACATCAAAACAGGCAGCTGCTATGTTCTCCCTCTTAATGCAGGCCACAAACTAAAACATATTGCTAATCATTTGCATAATTTATATAATTAAATGCAAATTATAGTGGGTATTGTTCTTGTTATTGTGATGGATTGTTTTATTTAATTCCCATCCTCCAATCACATTTCAAACATTCTGTCAATAAAATTTAAATTTAAATTATTTGGCCATAGATCATTTTAAGTGGTTCATAGCCGAAGCAGTTCTATGACTTGAATGTACAAAAAAAATATGCTACTGGTTGAATAATCACTAGAAAATATGAACAACTGTGTAAGAAAGAAGAAGAAGTGAAGTACTCCCAAAGAGATTTTTGATAAAACTATGAGTACCACAATGGAAAACTGCAAATAAAATCTGCTCTCAGATTCTGGTTAAAATTTAGATAATTAATTTAGAGTTTTGTTCCCAACTGCATTGAATTAGAATTTACCAATTGCGAACCATATAGTAAAATGTTAGTACTGAATGACTCCTTAAACATTAGAGTCATTTGACTCAATGTTGATATCAAAAATATAGATTACACAGTTTCAATAAATGTTTAAATACAAAGATGCAGTATAAGTAGCTTTTTTTTTTTTTTTTTTTTTTTTTTTTTTTTTTTTACGCCAATGGACTTATATAAAGATGCATTAATATTTATCTCCCATGGGGTTAAAAGAAGGTAGCCAGTTAATGCCTCAGTGTGGTTTACTCAACCTAGCAGCCCACAGGACCATTAAATGGAAAAAGTAGACACAGGAGATGCTGACAACATATTCTCCTAAATCTCCCTCACACTCACCTCTCTCTTCACAAACATCTTCCGTAAACACACAAAAATAAAAAATACAGACATTCATTCACCCCATTTTCACAAGCCTCCCTCTTTCCCTGTCAGTGATACACGAAGGGTGCTCACAGAACAGAGTAACCTCAGGGTTGAACACTTAGTTATGTGTGCTCCAAGAGGCTCTGGCGAATACTCCTTTGCACCAGTGTCACTCCTCATTTGTTTCTGTGTCGCTTGGCCCAGCTTGGGCAAAACTTTACCCTCTAAGAGCCGACCCGAGCGCAGGCCAGCAGCGTGGGAAAAAAGCATTAGCAGCGCCTGCTTTCAGGCTGAGATAGCGGAGGAGAGAACAGCTCTCATTCACTTTCATCGCATAATTCCTAAAGCTCGTTTCTCAGAAATCTTTCACATGGGTTGGTGGGGCTGAGAGCTTTCATGTCTTTGCGCCTTCCATTTATTGATAGCTAAAAATGGAAACGGCTTTCAAGAGCGCAGCAGTGACTAAAGACCGTCCCTATTTAACTCAATCCAACTGCGACTCATTTAATGAAGAAGCCTGGGCCACACAGACTGAGCTCCCATCAGCGGTCTATTCCCTGTGGCTGTGCTTGAAATGTCAGGCTAGAGCTGGAGGGCGCTGCACTACACACAGTCGCAGTACATAAAACTCAAAAGGGGGTGGAAAGGCCCTGCAGGTAAACAGGATGAGAAACGCACCCCTTGGTTCTGCCTGAGGCAAACTATAGGCCCTTCTGTTCCAGCGTTTAGCAGACAAGTGCTCCATTGATTCCCAATTAATATTTAATAGCAAAAAAAAAAGGGGAAGGAGGTATTTCACCTGAGGCGAAAGATGGGAGATAAAGAGAAACGGAGCGTAAGAGATTTTCACCATTTCAAATATGACAGATACATATTGTTTGGCTAGTATAGATAAGTAAGTAAGTAATAATGGGATGCACTATCCATGCTTTTTAGTCTGTCACCATGACTACACAGGTGTTTGTACTTATTTGGGGTGTTTAGGCCTCATCTAAGGATTGTGTGGAAATTGATGCATACATCTCACGGACTCTGCTGACAGTTTTGTGACGTCTGTTTGATAAAGACATTTTGTATGGTTCTTTAAAAAGGCACAGTCAGCAATTCTAATTCTACACTTTTTGTCAAATTCAGCAAAATCTGTCGTCTGTTGTGTGTGCGGGCATAAAAATATCCAGTGTTCGTACACAGCCCTGGCTATGTACATGTGAAATAAACAAAGTCGTAAGGGGCGAGCCACACAAAACTTTTCGGTGGATGTATAAACTGAAAGGCAGTGGGAGCGAAAGGGGAGGTTAATCTGGAGGGGGGGCTTTTGTTTGGATTTTGAGTTCAAATATCAACAATCTTTCTCCTTAATCGCTGACTCCACCTTTAAGTATACGGAGTCTGGTGACCTAAATAAAAACCAAAAGCATGGTTCCACCTGAGAATATAGGTCTAATTATCCAAAATTAGTTAAAACACCTGTGTGTACACGCAGGTTTCACTGAAATATGATCTTTACAGGGTCATCTGAAAATAATGTGCATTCTAAATTTTCCTTCCCAATCATACATTTACTATGTAATACATACTAAGCGGAAGATTAGATTTCTGAACAAAGATATCCTGGATGAGAATACACAGGCTCATGTAAATGAACCAAACATTTACTGGCAACATGATCAGTTATAATAGATCATCCTGACCACAGCCTCGCTCAGCAGGCAAATGTGCACATGTCATATGGGCTCAGCTAACATTGATAGTCACATTATGGTGGTTCTGTCCGAGAAATGTCACTGGTCAATATTTGCTTGCTCTTGCTCTCCAGTTACTAGTATGAGACCACAGTCTGAGCTGTTCTGTTTCATTTCATTTACAACGATCCCTGTCAGCTTCTACAATGTGGTAGCTGTTCTTTTTATGGGTTCAAAAAAACACATAAAATAAATGACAGTATTGGCTAAAAATAATTACAACACAAAACACTGCAACATCTACACCAAAAAGAGCATCTTTAAAGGACCAAATAATTCAAGAGGTTTCATTTCAAAAACATTCATAAGGCTGCATTACACACCCTGTAGAACCATTTAACTGTAAGTAGTTATAGATCTTCAATATAGTTTAAACCCAGTGCCTGCATAGAGGTATAAAGGCATCAGCAAATTTTTAAATCAATTGAGAAAGGGAAACCACAGCAGAATAACATTTGTGGTACTCTGATCTCATTATGTGAATCTAGACTGTCCAGGAAAAGGACAATTTGGACAACTTCACAAATAATATGGACGTAAAGTAACCTACATAAAGAAGGCAGTATCAGATCACTAACTAAATCTGCAAACAAGTCACATTCAATCAATTCATTGACTGAAATTTAATCACAAATGTCAACCCAGGTTAGGTTGAGGCACCCACTCAACCTTTAAGTGACTGCAGTATAATCAGTCATGATGAAGGTCAAACGACACAGACACCTAGCATTTTCTGCACAAAATGTGAACATCATTAGTTACCCTATATGTGAGTTGATTAACTCCGTAATTTTAGAGTCCACTTTGACCCGCATGCATATGCACTGCAAGAGCACATTGATTAGTTGCCCAATTAACAAGCATAATCTTCATCAGGAGGGTGCCCATTATTTTTAATTCTAGGAGCTTCAGAGCAGCTGAAATCTCACACCGCTCAAACCATGCATGAGCTTCATGTGAAATTGGAAGCCACAAGGTCAAGCTGAAAATGATTGATTAAAAAGTTAGGAACATGACCGAGATCATTCTAGTTACCAGTATGTTTTATGTTAGTAGACATAGATACATTGTGTGTCTGTGGTATTTGTGTAGTACTTGCTGTCTGTCCTCTCCTGCAAAATGTCCTCACATGTGTGATATAAACTCACCTTTGAGGGTGCACGGCTGCAGTGGTGGTACTGCCAGCAGTAATGGCGGTGGTGGAACATCAAGGCTTTTGGGTGTCCAGGCCAGATTCTGCAGCGAGAGGTTCTGCCTTCTCTGGATACAGGCCAGCATGATAGTTATCTAGGGCTGCACACAGCCTGGGTAAACTGCTAGAATGAAGGAAAACAGGTTTTAACTCTATAGCCAATACACTTAACCCCAAACACAATGGTGATTAAACAAGATTAAGAGTCGACAGCCATGCTGGCAGCTATGTGAGGCTGTACTTAGGGTCAGTGGTGCTTTGAGCTAAATGCTAACTTTAGCATGCTAACACGCTGACATTGGCAATGCTAACATTCTGATCTTTGATAGGAATGTTGTTATTATTGCAGGTGTCATAAACAACATCAAAAATTGGTAGAAATGTCAGTACCAGAATTTCATGATGATCAATAAAAAAATGCTAAATGTCAACTTTGTGGTGGCACTAGATAGAGACAGAAAAGAAACAAGGGATAGGATTATGAATGCCAAATGTTATGGCTATCAATTTGACAGATTTCAGTACTGATCAAAGTGGTGGACTGACTGAGACTGACATCCATAGAGCACTGCAGCTAGCGTGGCTCAAATAACGTTAATGTTAGATTAATTGGCCATGAACCAGTTTTGTTCTTGTGCCTTCTGATTTTAATAGTTTTTGTGATTGCATTGTGAGGCCACATTGTGTCCAGGATCACTGAAAAGAAAGTAGATGCCAACTTTAATCTTGGAAGGACATCAAATTATACGTAATACATTCATACAACACATTACATCAAACAATAGTGATGTTGGAAGTAAAACTGCAAACTTGCTGGTAGAGAACACTTAAATCTCATAAGAGGCTCTCCTCTTATAAAATATATAATAATAATGATATATATTTTTTTTATGTTACCTCAGTAGTTTTTCTATTTGAAACTCTGCAAACACTTTGGAACTTTAACCGAATAAAAATTTAGGAGCCCCTTTCTGAGCTGCTGACATTGTGCTTTCAAAAAAGTCATATCACTTAATGACGACTCCATCTCCTCGTTTTCCTTAGCTGGTATGATGGCTCTCTCCTGTTATCAACCTTGTTCTGTCAGTTGCAATCACACAGATCATTTACAGGGCCTTCTGTAGCCTCGGGCTGTGTGTTTCGATTTATAACTAGCCCTGAGACCTGGCTTTATTCTTCTATAAATTTATGGCTATATTGATTAGCAGAGAAAAGCTAAAAGCAGCTCAATCCCTCAGATAGGCTGTGCTGTTTACAGAGTTAAGTATTGTCAGAGGAAATGAGTGGCTGTGTCTGAAAGAGAAGGCGCCTCAGCACAGATGTGCTGATTGAAGCAATCATTCTGGAGATAAAGCCAGGCATTGCGGGAATATTTCAGTGATAACCGCATTTGACATTCTCTTTGATTATCCGACACAGTCATCAAGTCTGAATGCTAGCACTGCAAAACTGAAACCCCCGGGGCGACCTCAAAATGCTTCTTACTGTATATGAATCAGGTACCTTTCAGATAGATAACTGCAATCCATGCAACACAAAAATCACAGACTTATAGGTTATTAATAGTTAATAAGTCCCAAAATGCAGATGGAAAGAAACACAGTATTTTCATTACAATGCAAGAGTCCCCAACAAGACTAATACAAGCCAGCAGCATACAACTGTCAGATCACCTCTTTTTCTTGTACGCTTTTCAGGTTCTTTTGGATTTTTGCTTTCATTTCTCCCTGAGGGTCCAGAGGGCAGCTAAAGCGAGTCAACCACAGAACACAGTGTTCAGTGACGAGCTGCAGAAACATGATTACCTTCGCCTCAAAAGGAAGAAGAGACAGAGTGGCTTTCATTTTACTCAGGTGCCAACAACATAACAAAAAAAGAATATTCCCTCTCTCTTCCCCTTCTGGTGTACCCGCTCCCCTCCTCCGCTCAACATCTGTCCCTCAGTGACAAGCCCACTTCAAACCGCTCAGTGCAACCTGTCTCATCTGAGCACACACATCTGAGGAGCTAAAAGCCTCAGCATGGTCAGATTCCATTTCGAAAATAATGGCAATTTCACAACAACCCTTCCATTACCACACATTTGTCAAGGGGGAGGTGCCGAAAATGCAGGAGGAACACAAGGGAGAAAAAGGCTTCTCCAGGGAAATCCCTTCACTAGCAGAAAATGAGACGTGAACTGGAATACCTTCCATTACTCCCATAAATTGCCGCTGGAATAAAATACATCAAGGAGGGCATTATAATTCAAAGAGAAGTCGGCAGTGACTTAAAGAAAAAATAACTTTCACTGAAAGCAGAGGAGCTAGAATTGATGCATAAAGTGCAAGTAATGATGGTTTCTTTCATCCTGATATCTAAAATTTAAATTTAAGGGAAATTCTAGAAAACTTAAGCTTAAAATTGGCTTCCAACTCTTGAGTAGAATTACCCAACAAGGGGAAGATATGAGATCAAAGTTATCCTAGAATGCATGATAGTATCTGGGCTAATTTAACAAGCAATATCAATTCTCCTGCCCACCATGTGATGTTATGCTCAACCAAAAAAGTTCTATATCTTGCTCTTTCTTACAATATCATATCGGAATATCTCACAATAGGGAGGCTACAAGAACACAGAAATTAAGGACATGGCAACTGCAAAGTCAGCAATCTTAAAAATGGCAGTATGCAGCATAAAACTCAACAAATGAAGTCAAGTATCTCGGTCCTTAACATAATGGTCCATGGTTCTTTTTTCTTGAATTAGCTCTCCAATCATTGTCTAACCTGCCTTTGTGCAAGAGGTTATGGTAGAGTTTATAAACCAGTTGTCTCACTTCTCACATTTCCTCCAAAGCTTTTTTAGGACTTTCCAAGTCTTACTCGCTTACATATTCAAGGACTTCTCTAACATGCACAACAAGAAAAAGAGCACAAAGTTTAAGCTGAAGGACGTCTAATCATCTCCACTCTCAGGCGACATCCATGCAGCTGATAAGCACCATGATGTGGTCCGCTGAAGGCCTGCCAGGGAGATAAAGACCTTGTGCTTTGCAGTCAATCTAACTGTCCCTCATGGATGTCTTGGCAGATAAAAGTATTTTGCAAGCTTCTTCCGTTGTCATTGTCAGCATGTAAAATGCCTTTTCCCCCCCCCAAATGGGTCCTCTGCTTAAGTTGAACAGGCAGATAGATGATGGCTTAAATATGAACTGAATTTTAATGACATCTGTTCAACAAAAACAGTATCCTTCAGTTAATCATTCTGTATTACATTGCCCACTATTGAAATTAGTTAGCTAGTTAGATAGTGTTGGCATCAACTAGCACTGTTATATTCATGCTGTAATGGAAAGAAGTTAGACTCAAGGCGATCTAGGCTATGTGGAACACACTTCTTGAGATAATAAAGCTAGCTCTGCATGATTAACCAGAAAATACACTACTATGTTGAAACAAAGAATCTGAAATGTGTCTTGCTTTGCCTTTTTACCTATTTTGCCGTTCAAAGCAGCAGCACAAGAATATCCATCAAAGCAGGAAAAAAAGCCCTAAATTATACAGGGCAGTCAGACAAAAGAATCTGTCTGACCTTCTGGAATCTTTACGAGTTTGCGCAGCATCAAGGGTCAGGGCAAAGATGGAAGCAAATTGCAAAGAGAGCCTCCCTCTAAACAAACATGAAATGCACAGAAAAAAAAGATACACACTGGCTCTGCACACACCCTCGCCCTGCAACATCCACACACACCCTCCCTACTCCCATCTCGGCTCCTGTTAGCAGTTCTCAGAATCCTCAGTTAATAATTAGATGATAATGAAAAAGGTCTAAGACAAGCACCCTTTTCACTCTCTGGGTGGATTAGCATGTGAGTGCTATGCTAATGTTCTTCCTTCCTTCCACTCGGAAACTGCAGAAGCGCAAAACGGAGAGAGCACAAAGGACGGAAAGAGAAGACCAATTTAGGAGGAAATAAATGATTAACAATGAGCAATTGGTCATTACAGAGGAGAAAAGGCAGTGCTTCTCTTTGAATGAACATGACATGGACCATGAATAACAATCCACTTAGTGTATCATTAATTGTATATTACGTATGGCTTTTATACTGTCTTAAAGGTAGGCTCTGCAGGAGCCCATCTAGGTAATGGAGACCAGACAAGTAATTTGACATACAGACAGAATTAGACAGCAGTGCTGCAGCAGCTGCTGGATTCTATACACTCCTACACCCCTACACCCACACACTGATCCCCCCAAACCCCTCATACATTTTTAATAGAATCTATTACTTCTGGATTAGCAGATAAGAGCTGGCCTGGTTAAATTCTATAATAGTTTGCATAATTGGTATCAGAGCAGCACATAAGAGAGACCCAGATTTCTCTCCTCTCTTTCTGTGGAGAAAAAGAAAAGAAAGGACACAAAGGTCCACATACAAGATAACCAAACAACCCGGAGCCACTCTGCTCCACGCTGCAAGAACACTTGAGGCCTGCGGCCGACAACAATGAGCCTCATTTCCATTGAGATTAGCTAAAAAGGTATTACGACAGTGTTAAAAATCCTTTCCTATACAATTCATGCCCAAGCACAAAATTTATGTAAATACAATCGCTGGGCAATATTCAAACAGATGTCCAGAGCATTCAGCTGGGTGTAAATCATTCTGCATTAATGGATGGGTGTCTGGGAAAAAAATATGAACATTACAGTTTATCCCAAGCAATATTGTTATGTAGCCATCATAAGACAGTTGTGTTGCAATAAAGCTGAGGACATTTGAGTCTGGAAACGCTAAAGAAACAGGCAAACAACAGACTAACTTCCACTCACAATCTTTAACAGTCTCTAAACTATCTCACACATATTTCCTGACTGCTGCAACATACACACAAACACACAATTGGGAAAAGGCTAATGCACGTAGAAATGAAACTTGTCGACATTTGCAATATCCAATGTTGTCTTTCAATGTCTATCAATTAAACTATGCAACATTGTTATGATCTTTTCATTATAACAATGTTATTGCCTTTTTAATCTAAATGAAATCTACAACAGTCAGCATTTTGTTACTGCTTACTTTGGCATCTACATCATTATTGACTTTCCTTCTACGTTGCATCTAGCTTGACATTATTTGGACATATTTTTCATGTAATAGCTTAACTGAGTCAGAAATGTAAACAACTAGCACAGCAGATATTAATATGTTTTTTATCTATGTGCAGTGAAACCCTACAGTGGCACATAAAGCTTGTGACCATGTTTCTACCCAACAGTGAAAAAATGTACTTCACCTTCATTGGGAACATTTTCAAACAATATTTTTAGAAGAATTTAACATCTAACACTGCGGCAACAAATGGTTTGAAAGAAATGACAGCCCAACTCCCTTGGATCAGAGCTTGCACCATTAATTTCAGCGGCAGCAGCCGCAGCCACTGCCAGCATGAAGAATTTGTCTAGGAGGTTTACAGATTTGACAAACAATTAATCATTTACTTTGGAGTTAATATGGGGCCATTTCTGTGAGTCAGTCTTTAACAGCAGTATTGGTAGGATGATAAAGGGTAACTTATCCAATTTATCAATATTAGATATGAATTATAGCGTAACTGCCGTTTTAAACATTTCTTAAAATTATCTGGCATTTATTTGTTGGTGCATTTTTCTGTGCCAAGGTTCTAAGTTGTGCAAAGCGCTCTTAATACCAAGAAGAAATTGCTGTTGAAGAAACACATTGCATAGTTAAGCTACACAACATTATATTAATTGAAAGGCAAGTGGTTATACTCCAGTGTTTGAACAGGGAATTGTTTTTGTGAAAATAGAAACAATGACGTTATACATATGTGTACAGATGCTGAGAACTAATTTAGCCAAGCTGCAGAATTTAGTCTTATCTTCATGGACAGCCTTGGAAGGGAGCAGAAAGCCTTGGACTGACCAAAAGTCGCCCTTGCCCACAGACAGTGCCAAGGTAAAAGAAACACACACTGCATGGGGTAAAGTCTGGCCAATGCCAAGGTAGCATTAGAGGGTGAACAGAGCCTTATCTTATCCTTATCCCAGTATGCACACTGAGACACACTGTCAGAGAGCCATGCTGTCCAATATTTAGAAAACCTTGACTTCAAAGATAACAGATGGTGAAATAGTGAGCGAAAGGTTTTGTGGAGAAAAAAAATGGAATGTCGGTCAACTCAGGTATAGATTGTTTCATTTTTAAGTCTCCTATTCTCATCATCTGTTGTTAAAACTAGAAGAAGACAGAAATGACAACACAATACACTAAATCCCCCCAAACTCCTTCCCCTCAGGCATCGTCCTCTGGCTGTTTACATTACTGTTACGCTTTTTAAGGGTCACTGATTCCTTCAAGTCATTAAAATCTTCAAGCGAACATGAAACTCATTAGAAACTGCCGAGAAATTGCTGCCTGTAATGTGGGAGATAACCTAATGATAAGCGCTCTCCCATGCATCACAGAAACATCAAAATGATTTAGAAAAAAAAAGAAGGCAGTTCTTTGATCTCTGGACCAACTAAAAATGTCATCATCTCAAAGCCTTTCTACTCAGGGCAAATGATGATGCATCAATTGCAGTTTGGCCAATCTTAATCATTAATTTGAAGTAATGACTGAGTGCCATCATGTAGACAAAATAAAAATGACTGGAGCTCCAAATAACCCTTGCGGTCCTGTCCCCTCCCCGATGACCTCGGAGGGCCAGTCCTTAACCTCCCACCCTTAACCCCCGTCCCACTCCCCCTTCATCCTATTAGACCAATTAGACAGATTTCAAAAGATGGTAGGCTGCCTGTAATTACACATGACATCTCCTAGCAGATAAAAAGTCATTATTAAGGGTGCACAAGAGAAACTGCTAAGCAACCAAGCCTTTGACTTTATTCCTATTAAATTGGCCGAGAGGTTGGTTTCATATATTTTCAAAATCATTTTACATCATTTTATCATCCAGTCTCCTAACCATAGTCTAATCCACAACTGAAAACCCACTGTACGCTTAACAAGCCCTAAATATGAAGCACTTGGTGACATGGCAGAAAAAGACATGACCTTAATCAGTCCTTGTACTGGCCTGGGTAATAGTCATCCAAGAAAAGGTCATTCTCGTGGTGAGCCATTTCCTCCATTCAGTAATTCGGTAGGCATGGAGATTGAGCGAGCCCGGGGAAACTTCACAATAAATCAGAGCTCAGCTTCGCTCCTGAGAAGGCAAAGGGAAGCAGGCAGCCAAATGACAAATCCCTTCCCTTCACGGAGTTGGAATTACTGCCGGGGTGTGATGCGAGATCAGAGGGAAACCCCCATGGGATACCTGCACATTGACTGCTCATAACACGACACAATTTACAAGCCTCTCAAACGACTGCAGGGCCAGGCAAAGCACATTTCAAACAAACAAACCAAAATATGAATATGTCATTAATACTAGTTACCTATTACACTCTGTAACTGACGAGAAACAGTGCTGTCTAGATAACATGCCATGAAAAACATGCAGCACTAAACATTCACTGGCTAAGTAAAGTCAAACTGTATGTTTTTATAATGAATACCCAACCAATATGATTTATGATGAAAGGGGGATAAGCACTAAAACATTTTATTAGGACACTGTGGGAAATCAAAAGCCACAATGCCATGATTTGAATATGTTTATAGGAACTCATAAGACAGAAAGATAAAGCCTATTCCTGACAGTCACATGCCTCCCAATAACAATAAATCAAGTGGGGGGGTTGAGGTATATTTCTCTTTTGGTAATCAAACAGCCAGAAGAAAAGCAGGGGCTTGCAGGCTTTCCTCCCTCTGCCTCCGGTGGGAAGCTGTGACATCCCATCTCTCTGGGTAATAAAGGATCTGGCACAAGCAGGAAAAAAAGCATGCGGGGTAGAATTTCACACCTGGCCAATAATCTATAGGAGCCCTCTCTGCTGCGGCTAACCTTCAACCTCGGCTGCCACCGGTGCAGTGAGGTGCGATGATCCCACCTCCGGCTTCCAGACAATAGAAATGGAAACCTTCACAGGCAGCTCTGAATGACCGATAATATACTTCAAAGCACTTCCCGTATCCACTGAGATGCTGACATATAAAGCGCCTTTCACTGCGCGCAAAGCAGTGATCCCAGCAAATGAGATGGGAGAGAGAGAGAGAGAGAGAGAGAGAGAGAGAGAGAGACATTGTATTGGCTCACGACAGTTTCAATAGGAAAAAACATTAAAAAAAACTACAGATAAGCAAATGTTAATTCCTATCATAATAACCAATTTCGCCCTATTTCCCATATTTAACTGTTGAATACATTGAAGGAATATTCGGCCATTAGATAAATTAGCCTATTCTATATATAGTGAGTATAAATTATAAAGCTCATAGTTGGACTCGGACCATATAAATACACATTAGCCAATAGCAGCACACTGATATATTATCGGATAGGGGCGCTCCTACCCATTAGTGCGCACTGGGCATCTTTCACCACTTTAGCACTGTGGACTTAAAATCAATGCACGGTGAATCAAGACATCATACATTGAGGCATCTTTACAACCCTACATATTGGTCTAACTCTGTTATTGCCATGTAGTTACACAGTTAAAAATCAATTCAGCTAGTATAACAAAACAACATTTTCTGCACTGAGAAACATTCCCCATAAGCCCCCAAAACAGACAGTCCCCCATAAACATTAAGATGCAAATAAGAAACATGATGTCTTACAGAGTTTTGTCTTATCATAAAGCTTGTTTATCTTTGGTTTCTCCACGGCTGATTGGTTGTTCTCCTGCTCGGAAGGCGTATTTCCTCTGCAAAAGCAAAAATCTCCACACTGATTTCGCGAGACCTCCGGAGATAAAGGCTATCCATTGATGGAGCTGGCTCCGTTAACTGCACTTCCTCGACATATTCAACAGTCCTATAGGAGATAATTTCACTGATTATGTTTTTCCGTGTATCTGCCTGGATCTCATCTCGGCAGCACAACCCAGCAGTGTGTGTGTGTGTGTGTGTGTGTGTGTGTGTGTGTGTGCCACAGAGAGTGATGTCGGAATGGAAATGAGTCCCCTGCGCTGTAGGAACCGGCTCTGGGCCAATCAATCAGGGCTGTATTTGAATAATTCCCACGGCTCGGCCAATCGTATGACAGAGAAGGCGGCATCCGTCGTGACACCGAATCCGTCAAAGTAAGCACGTTGCTGTTTCGCGGAAACATTTAAAGGAGAAGAACGTCTGATATATTATTCCCAAAACATAAGCAAGTTTTTGGGCTCACTTGACTCGAGCACATCTGATCGATATAGGAAGCTATACGCATCCGCAGCTCAGGTGTGCAGGAGTAGAGCTGCAAGACTGAGCTGCAGCACTTGGGGAGAGTGAGAGCAGTGATGGAAGAAGTATTCTCATCATTCAAAATACATATTTTCAATTAAATGAAAAGAAAAAAAGCTGTCAGCAAAAATGAAAAGCACCGTATAGCAGCCTTGTCCCATCCAAAGTGTCATATCATCATAACTGTTGCATTGTTTCATTATTATCTTAGATGCATTAACATGTAGGCACAATTTAAAAGTAGTTGGTCATCGTTGGCATTGTGTTTATTTTTGATATCTGTTTATTTATATTCTTATTTTATATTTTATATTTGCACACTTGTATACTCTTTCATACTTTGTATTGCAACTGCAGCACAACAGTTTCCCTCGGGATAAATAAAGTTCTCTAATCAAAGTGTATGCTTATAACTGTTTTATACTGCTGGTTTATACTGTTCAATAATTATCTAAACCAAGCTAAGATCATTCGGTGGAGTAAAAATTAAAACTTTACCTTCGAGTGTAATACTCTTAGATCTGAGTGTGGCGTTGATCTTCTCATCTAACTCTCAAGAAGAAAGCAAACAAGCATAGTTTTTCACCGTTTTTCATCATCAAATACTGAATTAGACTTTGAACACCCGTTTGTCAATATTTAACACTGAAAGCTGAACTTAGTTCTCTGTGCACTAATAAATATTCCCAATAAACATGAAATTCAACCCTTCAAAGACCGGTGTTTTTCTGACAAAGACAATCAAGTGCACACCAAGAGACTTGCAGCAGACATACTCTGACACACTGTTGTTGTGAGAAATAATTAATTGTTTCTTCACAGCTTCCTGAGTGTCATTTTTCAGTATGAATGAGGCCTGCAGATGGCAAATGAGGTTACCATGCCAACTAATGTCCCTATATTGAACGCTGAAGACGTAGATCTATTATTGTTCTCTAGCTAATCACATATTGTTGTAATGGCTAAAATGTTTATCAAAATTAAAAGGAGCCCATAGTTAGCATGTGCTTTAAGAGCAGCATGCAAACAATATACTGATGCTTTGTGGTCAAATACATGATAACATATTTATAATCCACATGTTGTAATTGTTCAGTTTGCTAGAGGAATACTAATAATTACTATTCAATTGAATAGTAATTTTTGAGTAATTAAAGAGTAGACCTACATTACTCCTTACATGTTCTTCTTTTTCTTTCTGGTGTAGAAAGGGTGTTAGGTGATATACAGGTATCCTTCAATCTTAACCTGCTTGTGTTTTATGATCAGTGATTAACAAACTGAAGTTATTGGAAATACTCTTCTACTTCAATCAGTGATGCAATTAGCTAATGGTATCTTATTTTTATGTGTTCTTTATCAGATATAGAGAGGTGAGAGATGCAAACTCAAATCAAAATCAAATAAAATCACAAGTGTTCAGGGGACATTTGCTAAGGTGATAGTATTAAAATAAAAATAACCATTATGGGGTTTTAGTTTTTTTTTTAGCTTTTGCATTGCATGTTCCTGCCATGTCTTCCTCAGTTATGTCATATCTGGCTGTGTAAAGACTGTTTACTATGAATGATATCCATTCACACATACAGAGGGACTAAAATATCTCTTGTTCTATTAAAACAACAAAACAAATTGGTGACAGAAGAGCAGTAAGCTTGTATTATGAATACACACAGTATGTGTAGGGCTGTAACTGTTTGTTTCTTGAACAACTCTCATCCTGATTCTTATTCTGTTTTAGCCATGTCATCATGTCCTCATATTACGTCGAGCTCTCCCTTTTAAGATGTTTCTCATCAGACCAGAGTGTACCTGGCAGTGACGCTAATAAGAGCTCCATCTGAGCCTGGCAGGCAGCGGCAAATGAACCAATTAAGTCTCCTCTTTCACCTATTGGCTCTGGCTGCTGTCATCTTCATCGTGATGAAAAGGGGAGAGTGCAAAGGTAATTAAATACCAGCAGGGGCCCGGGGGCAAACCTAATAACTCTCTGTAACAAGCCAATAAGAGACCGTATTGCCTGAGAGTTCACACAACCCAAAGCATGTTAATAGTGTAGAGGGACACTTACTGCACACCAACATTCAGATAGTTAATAGGCCTGCATGTTCTATAGAGGAAATTGACCTTGTGGAGAGATATCTGCAATAGCTCGGAGGCAAAGTACAAAAAGCCTCTAATAGGCCTACCACCGTTTATCTACCAAAGTGATCTCTTCTGCTCTAGTCAGAACTGGCTTTCATGTGAACCCAAACACTCTGCTATGCTGGGTATACATACTTACAGTAATGTCTGTTGTATCGTTGCCATCTGCTGCCAAAAGTATGCTTGTGCAGCCATATTCTGAAGCATCTGTGAATGTGCAGTGCTCTACACATCGCACATTAAGTGTTGTTGTCATTGTCATGAGTCTGTTTTTTGAGTATTGGCACTGAACCATTGAACATACAGAAATTGGCAGAAAGATAATGGGGCAGAGCATGCAATGATAGTCTTAAAGTTCTTAGACTTTGAGTATTATGTTTGATTTACTTAAATCTTTAACCTAATGTGCAATAAATGATTAGTGCAATTATTCCTTTACCAAGTTCAATTGAAGGCCAACACAACATGTAACTGCCTGTTTATTGCCTTTGTGCACCCCATGATGTTGTTACCTCTCAAAAGGGATGCTGTAGGGAATCATTAAAGGCCTGTTGCATATATGTAGGGGACTGTAGCAATATGATGAAAATCTAGTAAAGGACTAAAACAAAAGCCAATTTAAATTGCTTTTAATACTGCCCTATAACGGATTGGCAACAAGAACAATCATCAGGCTACTCATTTAATTAAGCTATGAAAAAAAAGCTTTCATTTCAACGACATGAGGCTGAGAGTACTGGAAATATTATATAAAAAGTAATACATTTTACAATTATGCTGGTCTCCCGTGATTAACAATCTCTACCAGTGAATTAAAACGTCTAATCTAAGAAGTTTACATTAGTTTTGTACAGGTTTGGTGCCTGGGTTTTACACATGGGTTTAATAGAGGGTAACAGTCACACTGAAGGCATCACCAGGGTAATGAGTTATCTACAGCTACGTTCCTATGGCAACGCATCGAAGCTTCACCAGAGAGGATCATGGGAAAAAAATCTGGATACTGAAGCGGAGGGAGTTTCGAAATATTTCAAGATTAGCATCGGTATAACACGTAATCTCATAGTTATATTAACACTTCCGGGACCAAATGATGTGAGCATTTGAACAATTGACTACCCAATAATGTAAGTGCTCAGGAAAGTATTTCTTTCGGAGCCAATGCTCAGCGCAGTAAGTGAAATTAGCTACGTGGCTAATGCTAGTTAGCGGTACGGTTACCATAACATAGGCGATGGTTGTTGTTGTTGTTGTTGTTTCTAACAGTGGATATCCTTAGCTGATATCACATCTCGATGAACCCCTCCTGAGTGCATAATAAAAAGGAAGAACTAATGCTGTCATCCAAACATGGATCTGAAGTTGGAGGTTGTTTTGTCATCAAGCATCAAACGGAAGAAACCATGGCCCCGATTCTGTTGGCTTGGGAAGGTGAGGACAGCACAGCACATCAGCTAGTGACACTGAGAGGTTGATATCCTTGTCTGAGGAACATAACTGTGAATCTGTGTCGTGTCACTCTTCAGGAGAAGGAGTCAGTGTTCCTGTTAGATGACAGGCGGATCAGTGAGATCAACATGGTGTCTGGTCGCACCAAGAAGAGGACTCCTAAACTCCATCCTTTGCTCAACAGTGTGGTGACAATGGCTTCATCCCACAATGGTGAGTAAAATCTGTAAAATCAGAGCAAAGCACAAGTCATCTGTGAATTTTGAGAATACATTACTTGTCTCTTGTTGTTTTTCAGGTATGTGGCTTTGTGGACTTTTGGTCTCAGGAGAGCTTTTTCTGTGGAACAGGGACAAAGACTTGTTGAAGACCGCTGCAGCAGTCCCGGAAGTAGTTCAAATGATTACTGCCGTTCAAGGTATGCACATTACTTGTGTGTTATGTACATGTACATGCATTGTATTCTCTCTACTGTGAGCATGTAACATACAGTCACTTGGAAGATGTGGGAGAGTGCATTCTTGACCCCAGATGTAGAAATACTTATATTCTTACATATTTTGTCCTGAATACAACAATGGCAGAATATTTAGGGTTTGTGCTTTAAAGGTGATGTGTACTCTTTCTTTCCCTTCAACTTGATCTGCTTTTAGGGTATCCTAATTCCAACTATTACATTTAAATAAACTGGTAAACTCCTTAACCCATGGATATATGCACGTGTATTTTCGCAGGGAATGCTATGAGACTGTCGCTCCAGGTTTCAGGTGATGGGATGCGTGTGGTCCTGGTAGCCATAACAGGGCAAGTGTTCTTGTGGGAGTGCATGGATGTAAGGGATTTAATGGGGCTACGAGATGGCACAGTCAAGGGACACTGGGCACATATACAGCCCCTTGAAGACTCCATTCTGCCTTCCTCACGAGACAAAGAAGCATCCCAACACACTGTTTTCATTAAGACGGAGGTATTTAACATATTGTGTCATGTTTCAGTAAATTACATAGTTTGACAGACCTGTACTCCATTTCTTGTTTTGTATAGGTCTTATATCTATATATTTTATCCTATTCCAAACTCTCTTAGGTGATGGGCGATGCATGCTTATCAGCCTTTGTTTTCACATCTGAGAAGAAGCTGATCATCACCTGCCTGAAAATTAAATGGGAAGAAGCCCCTGTGAGAGTTGGGTGAGTGAGCAGGCCTATGTAACAGAAAGGACTCACTGTGGGTATTATAGTGGTTAAAAGTGCACATTTGTCTTTGTAGTTCTGTGGGATACAGCATCCAGTGGGCCACAAAGACATACCCCATGTCTGGTCTAACCCCGCCCTGCCAACCAGTGAAGTCCAGAGGGGCCTTGGTGCCAGCCTTCTCCCCAGATGGCTGCCTGTTAGCTATTGTCCTGAACCAGAGACAGCCTAAGGTGAACATCTGGCCTCTGTATCTTGTTTTCATATTTTTTATATGTTTTTTCCCCCAGAAATCAAGATTTGTATTTCCTCTTGTTGATTTCAGGCCACACAGGTCCTCTTTGTGAGCACACAGAATTTTGTCTCAACATCAAGTGGCCTCGGAGGATGTGGAAGTAAGAAAATGGAGATCCCCTCCAAATACATAAGGTACAATATGCATAAATAAAAATGGAAACATGTGTTGTGGTTGGTCTATTAAGTCACACTGTCTAAATGTTGCTGGCCAAGGTTTATGACTTAATACTTTATGTTTAACCTGGTAGTGTTGACAGTGTCCCTGAGTTTAACACACCATTTCCAGACTGTCTATGTATAAAATGTACCAGAGGGGAATTATCATTTCCCAGCATCCCCTTCTAAGACAACAATGTCTGCACGATTGTATCAAGACTGCTAAGATGTAATGACACCGGAAATATATTGCCACCAAAGGATGTGTTGCATCACCAGGATTCATTTTGTCATTAGAACTACTTTCAAATCTTGATATGCAGTGTGTATATATTAGAAATGGACTTAACATATCTTATCTTTTAGATCCTACTGGGTGGGCAGTGTGAGTTGGTCACCAGGTGGTCTTTTCCTGGCCTGTGTTCTGAAGAGAGGCTCCCTTCTTATGCTGACTCGCCTTGGGGGGCTTATCACTCTAAGGACCTCTGGTTGCAGCGTTGACTTTGGGCCGGCGCACTTCCTACCCCTGCACCCTCTCGTCACTTACCGGTATACACTTGAGACATTTTATCACTTATTAGCCCTTCAGCTGAATCAAAAGGGTGTAAAAAATGACTTTCAGGAATATTCAATTATCAAAAAGATTGATAGTTGGTGATGGTCTAATTAATTGATCAAGTAATCGTTTCAGCATTGATATAATGTTAGTGATTCAACTTTTCCATCCTTTCCCTCTGCAGGGCCCCCATGTCTGCAGGGAAGGGGGAGGCGTCTCTGTCCAGCTCTAGCTTGTCAGTGCGGGACGTCCTGAGACAGCGGTACTCGGTGACCTGGCATCCACGGCTTTTCTATCTCATTGTGTCAGATGGCTACATGGCCACAGTTATGAGGGTGTTGGATAGGCCTTCTCCTGCCCTGGTGCTGAAAACACTTCTTAAAGACACAAGCACGGACTTGGAAAAGGCCAGCCGGATACTGGATAAATCACAGGTGGTAAACCATGGACTTCTAGAAGTGGGAACAGGGATCTTACTCCTCTTCAACTTTTCCTGACAATATGGTTTTACTCACATTTATTATTTTCAGATTCACGTGAGGGCCTGGTTGGAGTCCCTATCTTGTCTAAACCTTGACAGCAGCCTTATTACACGTGGGCCCAACACTGCAGACTCGGTCATTTCAGCAGCCACAGTTGGATCTACTCTGCCACTTTTCCTGCAGGATCAGGGGACATTGGGTGGTACCAAGGAACTTCTTGAAAAAGTACAGGTCGGTCAAATAGTTTAAGCTAGAAATCATATTGCTCACCCATTCCTGCCATATTTTTGTGCCAGAATTGACATATTCTCATTGTCTTAAACTTTTTATCCCTTTGTCTTATAACTTGAAAATGCAGCCTTCCCTGTTTACATGGGCATTTTGGATGTAACATCATTTGATTACCCTGAGTAATAGTATGTAACAGCAGTTTGTTTCTGTGGTTTCCTAGACTTTCTTTGAGGATGACTCTGATGTAGACGGACCTCCTGCTGGTTCTCACATGGAGGATGGTGGCCGTCTGGAGTTTGCCTCAATGTTTGACACACTCCATGCCCTGGACACACAGACTGACACTGGACTTGTTACTATCCCAGATTATGAAAATGATTCTGGTGAAACAGAGAGGAAGACCCCTGTTATTCAACGCAAACTTGGAAAAATCCAGACTAAACTGTTAACAGCTTGGGCACTTGGCATGTCTTTTGGTAATGCTGTGGAAAACAGAACTCGTCTGCTGAAGCATACCCTCTACTGTGTGGTGCGATTTGCTGCTTTACTCCATTTGATGCCCAGCCCTGTGAACACAGGGAGAAAGAATATCTTGGTTTCTACCCGCCTTCTGCACCTTCTCAAGGCCCTTCTGTCATTTCTTCCCTGGGATAGCACTCACTCTGATGGGCCGTCCTGCCTGGGGCTGGTGGTGGAGCTCAGTAAACGGCTGATACGCCTCCAGCTGACTCCTCGTCCTGAGTCCCACCAGACAGGTCACTGTCAGTTGTCATCTCATAGTCTATCCTCTGTCCTGAGTATCTTGCAGCTGGTCTCGGATTCTCTTGACACCACCTACAGCCTGCAGCAAAGAGCTGTCTGGTCCTCTGCAGAGAAGGAATCTCTTTCCCAGCCACCACAGCTCTGGCCTACAGATGCACACTATGTGTCTCTGCTACAGGATGAGAAAAAGGAGAATTCCCATGTTGAGCATCAGGCACGACCTGTTCCCCAGCGACCATCCAGCAGGTACAGGCCGTCTTTCTGTCTTTTTATGTGTCAGTGATTATGAGCAAAAAGTCAGTTATTTGTTGTTGTGGATGCCGGTTTTAGTCATTGCATGTCATGTTGTCTTATTGGCTGGTATTTAAGATTGTCTTTTCATTTTCTCCTCTGACCAGATTGTTGAG
The DNA here is from genome assembly GCF_027596085.1 of Anoplopoma fimbria. Classification (NCBI taxonomy): domain Eukaryota; kingdom Metazoa; phylum Chordata; class Actinopteri; order Perciformes; family Anoplopomatidae; genus Anoplopoma; species Anoplopoma fimbria. The sequence goes on along the minus strand of NC_072462.1, from coordinate 15,898,887 downwards.
GGTGTGGCAGTGGGTCTACAAGATCACCCAGCAGTATATGGATGAACTGAAAAGCTTTAAAGGCTGTGATGGCTGGGAGGAGGAACAGCAACAGTTGTCTGTCATCATGTCCCAGATCCAAACCGCTCTGCAGGCTACAGGAGAACGGCTAGAGGAGGGTCCTTCACTGCTGAGTTACCCAGGTCTGTAGCAGAAGGACTATGAATCTAACTGCTGTTATTGCATCAGGAACAGGAAATAAATGGGGTTGTTTAAATAAAAACAAACCAAATGTAAAATGATTTAACTGTAGCGTTTCACTCTTCTCTCCCCAGGTGAACGTCTTTTCTTGTGTGGCTCGTACCCAAAAAGTGCAGATGTATGGCGGTCACAAATCTGTGAGGAGAGTAACATGAGTAAGAACCTCTGCTTACATTTTTCCATTTAAGTACACCACAGGGTCCCATTCTGGCTGAAATGATAATCATATGTCTCTCTGTTAGGCTGTGATCGTAGTGTCTTCAAAGAGACACGTCTCTGTCTGGCACTCCTCTACAGTCTGTTATCCCAGTACCGTCTGAGAGAAAGCCAGGAGTTGGGGGACCACATGGCCCGCCTCATCCTGCACAGGGCCGGACACCAGACGGACAACATGACCTGCATAACAGGTTAGCCATGGTTAATAATTCCTAAGTCTTCTAGAGGGTCAGTCTTCAGAGAATGAGTTAATCCAGGTACCAGGAACTAGTTCTATGGTGATAAATTGTTTGACACAGTTACTTCAGATTTTTGAATGACATCATACCTTAAAGTCCTGCCCTTCCCAGGACAGCAGTTTTAGGAAGTGCACAGTCACTTTAGTTAAGTTTTAGCTCTACCTTTATATTCCCTTGCAGCTGACTCTTTTCCTTGCCCCTGGCTGCCGATGGACCTCCAAAGTGACGCAGCTTGTGCTGTGGTTCAGACCCTGGGGAGATTCATGGCCTCTTACTTCACCAACCAACCACTCTACATCCTGCCCCCTCACAATGTGGCCACCTTGCCTCCACTACATCTACCTCATGGTGTGTTTCCATAATTATTTAGTCAGTAATAAAGGTAATTTATTCTATTTCTATTTGGTAATAAGTCTATTCTCAGCTCCTAGTGTTGGCCGCTTGGTGCCACTGTGCCAAGAGGAGGTGTCTAGAGCAGTGCGACAACAGCAGCTGTCAGAAGTATGGACAGTGGACTATGCTCAGGACCTGCTGCTGTTAGGGGGCCTGCTTCCTGAGACTGTGTGGTTGGCTTATCATCTTGGGGACTGGAAGACGGCGGCCTCTCTCAGCCTGGCATATACAAATTACTGCACAGACTACTTCAACTTTACTGGGTCAGTGTGAATGCATACAGTATAATAAAGTAGTTCATTCATTTCTTTTTACTAGAATATGTTCGGTTCAATTTCAAACTTTTACATTGTTTGTTTTCATGTTTTATGTTAGGCTCAGGAGGATAGAGCTCCACCTCCCGACAGCTTTGGAACCAGAGAGCATTTTTGAGGTTGAGTTGGAGTTACTCCTTGGCAATAAATCTGACTTCCTGGAGTGCAGAGATAAAGATGGGGACAAGAGCTTTACAGGTTGGTGAGATTTCAAATATAAGAAGACCACAAGAACCACACAAAGAAGCCTTTGATTTTAATCTGTGCTCCTTGTACCAGACCCTTCGGAAGGAGAAGACTGGGACTTGTTACAGGTTTCCATCCAGGAGATTCTGAAGGCTTCAGTCATGGCTGGAGTGAATGTCATGTCTTCACCATTGTCTTCCTTGCTGGACACAGTCAAAGACCTGTGTTCTTGCCTGCCTATCTTGGTGCCCAGCGGACTATATCTGCCCTCCCCTCCTCTTTATTGCCCCCAGCCTTCCGCCAACACACAGGTAGGTGACATAGAAGACTAACCTTACCATACAGTGTGTTTACATATAAACTCTATTATTAAATGTTTTCTTTGTCTCATGCTTAGGACCCAATAGGCACAATAGGGCAGTTTACGGAAGTTGCATCACGTCACAAAGTGTCTGGAGTTCTCCAAAGATTACTGCTACTTCTGAGGTCTGCACGTTGTTGCCATCCTGCTGCTCAGTGGTACATCAGCCATCTACGCCGTGCCAAACACATACTACACAAGGTACTTTCTAGAACCCAAGGATTTTTTCTGGTTTGAAAAGAGGATTAAAGTTCCCCAAAGTGTGGCTAATGTAGCGGACATTATTTGTTTGCAATGACATGCATTGCAATTTCAAGAGTTTGTTCTAAAAGACACTAAACAACGACAATCAAATTTTCCATTTGAATACACTTTAATTGGTTCATCATGCAAATAGGAAATGAGAATAGAGATTAAACTCACAATGATGGTTGGTTGTATCTTGTAAAATTGACTGTCTGCAATACCTTAACCTGCTAACATTGCCTCACTTTGTGCAAACATTACCGTAACCTACTGACTCACTAAAAAAGTCTGTGTTCACACCCTGGTATGATGTGCCATGCCATCCGTTAATAGAGGAAATATGTGATGTTGGTTTCAGATCAAGAAGAAGTACGCCTATCAATCAGCCGCTGAAGAAGAAAAGGCTTTCCCAGAGGGCCTGACGAAGTTCATCAGCCGTAGTGGATTCTTCAGACAGGGGCCGAACAAAGACGGTCACCTGGACCCTGACACCATTCAAACTATAAGTAAGACACCACTCATAATGAATTATGGATAAAATAATCAATGATCTACTTTCAGATTAACTGTATTTCTACTATAAGTCTGTTTCAGGGAGCTGTGTGCTTTGTGCTGGATGCTTCATGTCAGGGATCAGCTCTCCATTTCCTGCAGGAAGTATCAGGCTGCCAGACAGCATGGTAGAGAAGAACAGGTATTTCATTTGTGTTTGATTCTATGACATGGTTATGTATAAATATCCTTAACTATCTATACCCTGTAAATATCTGGGTGTATTTGTGTCCGTCAGATCTCCGGTGGTTCAGAAGTGAGATCGACCTGTGTTGATGCTCTCCGTTGGGCCGTTCGTTTCTTGCCTTTCTCTTGCTTCCTCAATGCTGAGGAGATCCTCCAGGACTTACTGCTCAGCCTTGTGTCTGAACTTCCTCCTCTCTCTCTGGTAATATCACTTCTTCCAGCCTTCTCTTACATCAACAGTGATTATTGAAGTTAAACAAAATTACCTTTGAGCGAGTACATTTCTCATCCTGGCTTGTTCTTCTTAGGTGGCAGATACACTGGTACGAGCCTTCCCAGAGGAGGAAGAGTCTGTCAGAGTCCCTCTGAGAGAAAAGTATAACTCACTGCTGCAGAAACTGAGGAGATGCAATGTCCTTGGTACGAACTCCTCTTGTTTCTGAAAGGCCAAATGTGACAGCCCTAAAGATAACTTGTTATGGTCTTTGAGACGGGTCATAACACCAGTCATTGTGCTTTGATATGTGCTGGTTACATATGATAAATATATGCTTATTTGGTTTAAAATCCTCAAAGCTTTGTGTATTCCTTTAAGTGAGGGATGTAGGATGATGTATTTTACTAATAATCTTATAATGACCTCCTGAACGTGTATAACGTATTTATAAATGTCACTCGATGTTATTCTGTTTGTTTTCTAGAGGGGGAAAAAGAGGAGGTGGGCGAGTTGATGATAATTGTGATCCAAGACAAATTCAGGCAGAGGAGGAAACATCTTGGGCGTTTGAAGAGGCACCTGGCCCCCCTTGAGCTCCATCTGTGGGAGAAAGTGGAGGAGCAGGATGACAGGGGAAGCAAACATGGGATGGCCATGTTGAGACAACTCTCACTGGGTACCAGTCTGAGCACCAGCACCTTAACTGACTTTGGGTTTCCCTTAGTGTACAGCGATGGAGACACAGTGGATAACACATCTGAGGCTATCTCTCCTGAAATGCATAGCAGAACCACAACAAGGTATCCAGCGTAGAAAAGCAGATCTACTATTACACTGAGGTATTTTGTATCTATGTTGTGGCTTATTCTGTGTTGTTCTTTGCAGGGGCAAAAAAGCTAAATTAACGGACAGAGAACGTGCCAAGAAGACTGCTGTTAAGACCAAAAATACCGTCATTCAGAAGGAGAGTCAGCCAGGCGATGCCAAGGAGAACGAGCAGCCCTCCCTACCAGTGGTTGGAGCCTGGGAGTTTGAGTTGGAAGATGAAGAGTATCTAAATTTCCTGGAGCTCTTCCTCAGCTACATGCTAGAGAAGGATAGTGCTGATGGAGGCGATGCAGGTGGTGAACTTCCGTTGTTGAAGGGCTTCTCCTCACAGCTGAGGGAGAGGGAGTTGCATTCTCTCACCTTTGATGTGCTCACAACTATTCATCGCCGTCAAAGAGACGTGCACCATCCAGCAAGGAAACACTTGGGCAATGATCCTCCAGTGTTCAGAGCCGGCTGCTGCTACAAGCCCGTGAAACAAGGTCAAACATCGGATCTGCAAGCTTCCTCTGCCTGGAGTGAAGCCCCCGTATCCAGAGCTAGCCTCTCTGTCACCTCTCTTCCTGGGCTGAGAACTGGCAGGCAAAAAGGTTTGTTTGGCCTCCGAAAGCAGAGGCCTTTAGGCCAAAGAATGAAGGGGGGGCTCTTTAGTTCTGAAACTAGCCCTACTAGAAGTGCCTTTCCAACAGAGCAGCCTTCAGAGAACTTGATGTTTGGCTCCTCGACGTCTGTGGAGGCCGTGATTGAACTACAGCAGGGCCTGGGTCCTGAACTAGAGGCTCAGTTTCCAGAGCTGGGCAGGCTGCTGGAGTGGATGGTGCGCTGGGCTGATAGGAGGGCGCTACTAGGACATCATGGCAAAAAGAAGAAAGAGAGGGGAGGAGGGGCTGGAGGAACAGCTGATGAAGGAGTAGTGATCCGTGTCAAAGCCTCTGCGCCCGCCGTCCTTACATCCCTCAACTTGATGGAGCGCAGATACACTTCCCTACTCGGGACAGACCGCTACAGTGCCCACATCCAAGTTCCAACACAGTGGACTGTAGCGCCTGTGTTTCTGGAACCTGAGGGGGATGGGAAGCTGGAGAGGGAGAGCAGTGTTGATACTGGTTACCCTGGATCAGCCAACACTCCCATCATTGGTCTTGATTGCAATCTACAGCAAGGAGAGCTGTCCATGTGAGTGACCCATGTTTTTTATATACACTGCTTTATTAAAGGAGTAAAACTAGCACAGATACATCAATCAACAGATGATAGTTATTGGACACATGATGTAAAAAATGTTGCACCAGGGGTTAGGGTTAAAAAGTAGTAAAGGTGTGCACATAGTTTCATCTCATAAACTGTTTCATACAAAACAGCATTGCTCCTTTCAGTTTTAACTGTACATATAAATAACCGACAGAATCTCTATATTATTTGTTTGCAGTGGTTCTCACACAGATGAACCAGCGGAACAGACATTTCACAGCACGCCTTTCTCTAATGACCAAGATCAACTCACCTTTGATGCTCAGCAGAGACAATCCAGCTCACAACAACCATCTCACGATGACTTAGATGTTACACCTGAAAAAGAAGGTAGTCTACCTTTAGATATATTGGCTCATCGAACCCTTAACCAGAACCGAGAATATTAATTGATGTGTCTTACATTTGTAGGCAAAATAAGTGACAGTGAGGGCTTGGAAGTGTCGTCCTCTGTTTCCAATGGGAACATCTCTGCAAACATCCGCACACCTGAAACGGTGAATATTACCATTCAGGATTCACATTCTTCATCTGTATCATCAACGTTGTCAAAACACACAAATAAACGCCGTTGATGTTTTGTGCAGAGTTTGAAGCTTGCAGACCTGGACTTTTCAGAAAGTGCTGAAGACATGTCCAGCTCCACCTCTCTGTGAGTTTTTAATATAATCTTATTTACTTTGCAAGAACACACATGAATGTCTAAAGTTTTTCTCAGAGTTAGTGCAAAAATTGTAGCAAAACGTTGCTCAGTATTTCACAATTATTTTTGCTTAAGATTTAAGTCGAATCATGTTATGTAAAGCTAACTATAGATGTAGTTACCTGGAATTCTGCAACACGCTATACAATTATTAAAAAACGAATAAAACACAATTCCTGCTGAGATTTGTTCTACATCAGAATGGTGGTGGTCAAACATACAAAATTCTTCACATGGGTTTTTTCAATTGCCTGTTTTGTTGTTTAAGACAAAGTCATGCTGAAAGCCTTCAAGACCCCTCATACCAAGAGCCCCAGGCATCTCCCACTGTCCCGCCTGAGGCAGAGGTCCATGAAGATCCTTTTGGTTCAATTGGAGTGCTGCTCACCAACACACATGTGGCTCCTCCAAACCTCCCCCCACAAAGCTCCACAGCCGGAGCAACCACTGCGGATTCTACAGCCCCCAGTCAGCCATTATCCAATCAGACTCCACCAATGCGACAGCGTCTGGGTGAAGACTTAATCAGACTGGTTCAGGTAAGAAGAGAATAACCAAAAGGAAAGCTTTTGACTCAATTGGCTTTTCAGATTGAATCTAAGGTGTTTTTCTCCTTCATTACAGAATATCAACTACATGAGTCTGATGGAGGTTTTGGGAGCTTCGTTTACAAACCTACAACTTGCCCAGCAGAGCTCTTCTTTGGCCCAGTCTAATGTGCCATCATCTAATGCTACCAAATTCATCCCTCAACCAAATCCCTTCCCCGTTCAAACCACCATTACTTTGCCGTCTCAGACACAAGCATGTTTGCCAAATTCAAGATACAACAACCCTCCGTCCAGTCAGGCCCCTGCAGGTATGGTTGCAGACCAGCCTGCTTTACAAAGCTCCGGGAAAACCTCTCCAACAGGCAGCCAGCATCACACCACCAGGAATCTACCCTCCACTGCCAATGGTGCAGGTGCAAGTCATCAGGTATGACTCAAGTGGTCTTTTAAGTTATGACACATTGTGCTTCTATGTAAAGAATAACTAATTCCCATTGAATTTTAGCTGAATGTAGTTTTTCTTTTTTCAGGACATGGAGCCACTCTCTGTCCAGGCGGTGTCACCAGAAATCCACTTTAGCGAGAACAAGAGGTTGATCCCACCCTCACAGGGGCTTCTGGCCACTACTCACACCAGTCATGCTACCCACAATGCCCCTGTATTACTTCCTTCTAATAATAGCAAACAAAGTGATCCTGCTCCTCAGGTCTTGGGCCTGAAGTTACTTCAGCTTCACTGTCCTCCGTTGCCTCAGCAGATCGCCCCACATCATCCCCAATGCCCCCCGGCGCTCCATGCTGCAAACCCTGCAGCTATGGAATCCCATAAACACAAACTTAAATACAATGAGCAATCCCGCTCGGTTCCAAAAAGACAACTTCATTTTAATCCTCCGCATGATCCAACTCCCAGGCCCTCTCAACCCAAGAGTCAGACCTGGGAGAGATCCAGGGATCAAGGGTTCTCCCTGCTTCCTCCTGCTCACACACCTGAACCAATGCAGGGCCTTCGTCTGCTGCACTTACAGCCTGTTCCACACAGCAACACCACGTTCCCCAAACTACCCTTACCACCGTCCTCCAGATCCACTCCTATCATTGCAGTTCCGATTGGAGAAGCACCAATGATCAGGCTTCTACATCTAGATTCTGGACCACAAATGGCAAGCAATACTTCCATTAATTCACAACCTTTAAACTGGGTATCATTTAATATTGCACTGGAGATAATTTACAGATATCTGTCTCTTCCACAGAAGTTTCCCAAAGAAGCTCCTGCAGCCCAAATGACCCGTCTCATGTCCATGGAGGAATTGACAAGTTCAGTGTTCGGGAGGGAGAATGCTGAAAAGGCTCACCTGCGGTTGCTCAGAGTAGACCGACCTATTGAAAGCACCGGAATGGCTACCACTTCTCCCAGCTCTATCTCCAGCAAGAGGTATTATCAAATTAGTTCACACGTTATGGATTTTCTTTTTCTTTAAAGCACATTATTTTGCTCAATATACTCGCTGTGTTTTTTTTATAGGCAGAAGAGGAGAGAGGAGAAGTCAGAGAGGGCAAGAAAAACAGAGGTCACATTCAGACCAAATGAGTCCATCATCCCTTCACAAGAGGTAGGACAATGGTCATTCTAGTTAGAGGTATTATGTGCTACTATCAATGTTTGAGTGCAATTCTTTTATCATATGTTTGTTTCAATATATCTACAGCCAACAAATGAGCCGGAACACGACGAGCCTGCAGCTGCTGACAAGATCACCCCCGGACAAGATGTTCCTAATTTTGCTCAATTCGGTTAGTGTCACGTTCCACAAATAAACTAATAAATTAGGAGAGTTTAGACCCAAAAAAGATTGTGATCACCAAAAGAAAATGGTTAACTCTATTCAGTATGCTGCCACACTTGAAGGCGGAGTGAAAAGCTGGCTATCATAGAGAATATGGGAGAAGCCATTTTGTTTAAATCTGTGGATAAACAGGGCACATCTTTCTAAATAAATAAAAGCTCTTGTAAATTTTGCTGAGAGAGCAACATGTATCTCCTTTTTAACAGCTATTTTTTATCTGTCCTTTAGTTTTACATGTGTTACACAGAGTATAATGTAGGTTTTTAGACTTTGGAATATTATAATGTTGTGTTTTAAATTCTATTGATCTGTGGTTCTTTTCTAAACTTTAACTTCCAGGGTCCTTTGATTCTTTGCTGACTGGTCAGAGATTATTGGACAGGGCCATATCCACTTCAGCTGAGCTCCATGCCTTTGCTTCCACATGTAAAAGACCATTAGAGTGCCATGATGCTTTCACTAATACAGACCCTGGTAAGTTAGAGTTTGGGTTAACTTTATACCGAGTTAAAATTGGGATGGTGTTACATGGCTGTAATGTTATTACATAGTTGTAGCTTTTAATCACAATTGAATGAGAATGCTGTGTCTTTCAGATTTCTTTTTTTTTTAAAGGTTTTTTTTTAACCTATGAAAAAATAATAATATTCATTGGATTTCTCTCTTCTGCATAGGTTGCTTCAAGTGCATGTTTTCCAAAAACCTATATGCTGAACATTTAACATGTTAATTATTGTTCTCTCAGCTTGTCCTCCCACACTGGTGGATAAAGCGGTGTCTGCCTCTGGGACTGCTAGCAGCCCGAAATGTAAGTTGACTTGAAATTCCAGCTACGAGGATGACACATCGCTTTTTATTTGTTGTGAACACAATGAAGTTAAACATTACGTCTTTGTTTGTGTGTGTGTTTTCTCCACCCAGCACGAGGTTCAGGGAATCAGCAGTTTTGCAGTGAGGGCCTTATTCGAGACACAGAAGAGACCCAACAGGAGCAAAGGTGGAATCTGGTAAGAGGCCAAACATACAAGGTGGACCAAGCAAGGACTATGAATGGTGCATTTTCTAAAGCTGTGTCTGAATAGGTCCTTCATTTCGCTTACTTTAATTATGTACTTAATACAGCACACAGTTCATGTGCCGACTATTCTGTGTGTGGAAAGCAGTTTCATCAGTACAAACTGATCTCCATCCTGAAAAAAACATTGAAATTATGTTTTTTTTTCATGTTTCTCCATACAATCATGTCTTTGTCTCTCAGGGTCTGGATGGACGCCAGTTCATAAGTGTCTTGGATCTAGAAGACAGAGCCCTTCATCAGGACTTACCGCCCTGTCTCGGCCCAGGAGCACAAGATGTTCCTTCTGTCCGCCCTTCTTCACCTACTTCTGCTCAGCTGCATGTTCTCGCTACTTCTGTAATTAGGAGTCATGCTGCTGCTGATCCACAACCCTTAGTCACAATTCCAGAGGATCGCGACTGGAGGACACACACAGGTATTTACATATCTTTATATTGAAGAGTCTAACGCAGTGATGTCTTTATACTGAATACGATCAGGGAAGCACTACGGGTACATTTTTGGTCCAAATATCTGTTGTACTGTACACTCTAGATATCCCTAAGGAGTCGCCATCACTCAGCCAAATTGAGTCCAACAGGAATCCAGAAAGAATCCTTCAACAAGAGATGATAGAACCATCTGACTCTGAAATCTGTCAAGCCATAAAGACCCAGAGCGTTGGACCTCACAGTGCTTCATCCACACCTCCTACAGTCTGGTTCTCCTCCCGCCTGTCAGAGCTGGACGCTCAGTTGGCTGCTCTACAGAACATTGCAGACTATCTGGAGATGGACTTCTCCAACTCCAGGATGGTACGTACGCATGCTCTTTTTCATTATTTATCCTGCTTATATTATTAATGACACCCAATTTTACAAATTGTCATCAAAGGCTGATAAATATATCTAATTTATCATTCTTTCTCTAGCTGGTGAATACTATTGAAACGCTCACACCAGTCTTGGCTCCCGACGTAAAGACTACGACGGCAGTGAAAAAAACTGTCAGACTGTCTGTCCCACAGGAAGGTACAACCTAAAACTATTCATCTGTAATAATAGCAAAAATTGCAATGTATTTTAAACTGCAGTGCAAGTCCTTGAAACCCAGAAACAAAAAAAAAAAGTCTGTTGTATATTATCTGTCTCTAACAGCATGGTTACCACGACTGGACACTTTGACTGAACCAGATGACAGTGAAGAAGAAAAAGAAAATCAGGAAGAAGAAAGTGTGCTTCACAATGAACCCTGGGCTTATCAAAGAGAGCCATATTTTTGTAATTCTTCTTCTTCTTACAGTCGAAACGCTGTTCCCTCCTACCATCACACCCCTCCAAGTAAAGATGCAATTTAATAAAACATTTTCTAAAAAGTGTTACTACCTTAAACAAGTGGCTAGCATAGTGGCAAACAAATGCATTTTAGTTGGTGAATAGATATTTAAATTATGATTTATTTTTTTAATATATAGTCAGATGCATGATCATTTTTCTCAGTAGAATCATAATTTTAAAAGTTACTATTTATCTGTTTGTGTTGCTTCCACAGAAATGAAAGATCAGCTGGCTGAAGCATCTGGAAGATCTCCTGTGTAGGTTTAAGTAAATCTTAACCATGTTATGACTACATTATCTGTTGTAGAATTGCTTAACACACTTTTGTTTCTTCTATTTAACAATACTCTGCCCTCTAACTGTCCATCTCTAGCTGGGCAGATGAGAATCTGGGTCAGACTGGGCTATCCGATACAGCAGAAATCTTAGACGAGTTGGTTAGGGAAGGGTATTTATCCCTGACTGACCTGGATCTGTCTAATGCACAGACTGCAAAGCCTAGCAGGTAAGGGACTTTCTGACATTCAGTGCTGTCCATATGACTATTGTTAATCACTGAGCTGAAAAATAATGTGACCCATAGCAGGTTGGACCAGCAGCAGAGTAGCTGGATGTCGCAGAAACGTGTCCTTCCGGAGGATGAGAGGAGAGAGCTGAGGATCTGGATGAGAAGGAAACAGAGGGAAAGTCTGGCTGTGTATCAAAAACACAAGGAGAGCCTGAGGGAGAGGGAGCGCAAACCTTTTTCTACCTCCGGAAAAGTGGTGAGATATGTTTGCCTCTTTCCTAGAAATGATATTCCATTGTATGTTATTTAAAATAAATATTATTTCAACATTGTCGTTCACCCTCCTTCAGAAATCAACAAACAAGAATCAAGCTACCGTTTGGAGAACCAGAGAGGAAAAGGAAAAGTATGTACTTGTCCACATTGTCTTTGCACAAGAAACATGCATGTGTATATGCATAACTGTTGTTTCCATTTGATTTAATAGGTTCATGCTTCTGGAGCAATACAACCAGAGGACCCGTGAAGCCTGTTCTTTGGCCAGTGACCTTCCCACCACTCGTCCAACCCTTCGTACTTCTTCACAGACTGAAGGTTTACCAGTGCCCTTAACTACACGACCCACCTCCGCTCCAGCCTCTGGTAGCGCTCACAGGTATCTCCAGCAACAGTAATCTGAGCAGGATCTTGTCTCATTAAAGAATAATTGTATTCTGATCTAGCATTTTGAACAAACCATTAATCATTCATTCATTATACCACAATGATCAGATTGTGTATAGAAACAAACCTGTTGATTTTACCAGTTGATCTGGATTAGCAAGTCATGGAGGTATTATCTTTTTCTTAGGGCATACAGTGTATCTGCCAAGGATAAAATAAGTTCTAAGTCAGGACAAGCTCAACCCAACCTTCGTCCATGGACTGCTGAGATGCAGGGACGGCCTTCAGAGGATCACCGCAGGAAACTGGGACTACATAGACCAGGTATCATAGTGATATTAAGCTACATTGGTCTTCTGTTGAAAATTACACACTTGGGGTTGATAATACACTGTAGATGTATTTCACTCTTTCCTCAAAACCATAATATTAAAGTCATAATATTTGTTTTTGTGAATTTTCTGATAGTTACCTCTCTGCCAGGGGACCGTCTGTCTCATGTGACCAGGCGTGGCATGCTCACATACACAAAGAGCCACACTGAATTGCACACAGCCAGCCAGCGTGAAGAACGGCATGTCGGACACCAGAGAGAGACGGGGCTCAACAAAGGTCCTTCAAGAGGGACCGCTGTCGGAAGAGGGATCCTGAGGGAGCAGGCCAGGGTGGAAGAGAGAGAAGAGGTGAATCGTTGGGAGCCCACTTCAGCGTTGGAGGAGTCTAACATAGTAAGAATCACATTCAGCACAGATAAGCTTATGTCTGAGACAAATGTAACTACAGTAGATCGAAAACACTTGAAAAAACACCACACGTCTTTGTTGATAGATGATGTGTTTTTCATATCCACTTTTATACATTGTTGTACACTCCTCAGGATTTTGCTGGACTGTTGGATGAGCAGGATGATGGTGCCACAGCTGGTGCATCAGCGATGGACTGGCTGGACCACCTTTCTGACAGCGCCAATAGCAGCCTCAGCAAAATAGACTGGGCAGCTATCGAGAGGATTGTGGCTGCAGAGGACGCTTGAGCTTAAGTAGATGACATATTACTGAAAAGAAAGTCCAAGATTTGATGTGCCTTTTGATTATTGCGTAATTCAGAAGCATTTTAAAGTATGATATCAATTATAATTTATATATTTCTAATAGATTAGATATGATCAGCAGTGATAAATATGTCTTGTAAATATGTCATGACAGATTGATTTTTTTATTGGTAAAGTAGGCCTACAAGTCATTTTCATATATCATTTGTAATAGAATAGTTGTTGCACTGAAATCTGAAGTGATCTTTTCTGCTTGAAACTTTAGGTTTGTGGCATTTTGTTTGTAAAGTTTTCTACATTTATAATTTATTTTTGTCCCAACTATTAAATATCTATATTTAAGCATTTCAAAACTGTTTCTCTCATTTTCATAGTTGTCATTGTTGTCTGTACAGACTGAGAGCTCTTCCCACTGTAGCACACAAGCATGTTTTTTAATATCTGAAACATTAAATGTAAGTCAACAGATGGCTTCTTGAGTTTTATGCGTTATACATTACATTTTTGCACTGGATATCCAAACATCCCATGCTATTTACTTTATGTGTGCTCATTAAACCCATACACGTGTGCATAGTAACGTTGGCGCTATATCATTATTATACAACCTGAGATCAAAACACGCTTAATTATTATAGCCCATGTTTTTTATCTATAATTAACTGAGCCTGCTCAAGAGTTGTCCACTTTAAAAACACTCCGAGGCAGCACCCTGTAGTCAGCTGCCCCGCAAGAAGCGCAAAAAGAGAAGAAGAAGAAGAAGAAGAAAGTACTTCCGGAGGTCAAAGGTAATCTTCGTATTTGAAAACATGGATCCCAACAAAGTGGATGAAGGTAGCAACGTTTTACTATAACTTATTAACGCTTTGTATATTCTTATTTTACGACTTGCATGTATGTGCAGGAATATTAGGCTTGTTTTTCCATCTGTATTACATTCATCAGCTAGCTGCCTTACGCCAGTAGCGTTAACTGAGAGGACACATGCAGCGTTGGTGGGTTTGTTAGCTTGTTTGTTAGCCTGTGTTCTCTGCCACATATAGAGCTAAATGTAAAAGCCTTTTGTCTGTAACTCTAGCTAGTCACAGCCTTACTTGTCCTGAAAAGCTACAAGGAATAATTATTGCTCTTACCAGTGTTAAATATATATATTCTTCTCGTTTTTACAATTTACAGGATTTACAGCAGCATAGGGTATAGTGTAAACAAGAGACATAGTAAAAAAAAAAAACAACCAAGTATTATAAATAAGCAATAAAAACAGTAAAGAATCCACAATAACTGTAATATTATATATACAGACAGAATAACTATTATTGCACAGTGTATTTGTATTGCACAGGTTTTTAGTGTCATGTGGTCTATTGGGAGCAGAGCTGGTTGGGGTGGGAGGTGTTGTCCATCAGGGATGATAGCTTAGCCATCATCCTCCTGTCTCCCACCACCTCCACCGTATCCACTGGACACCCCAGCACACTGCTGGCCTTCTTGACAACAAACAAGGTATTCCAGGCTTTGATAACTAATTGACTCTCTGTTTTTGCAGCATCGGGCACGATGAGTGACGATGGAGAAATTGCATCTGTCATGGGATTCTCAGGTTTTGGTATGTATAGTCCAGCACTAATGGTCAATAATTTAACATGCTTTTTTTTCTTCCTATATGACAAACAATATGGGTTTGTCAGTTATTGTTCCAATGAGCTGTCTTTGTTCCATCCAGGTAAGAAGGCCCGCACATTTGACCTGGAAGCCATTTTTGAACAGACCCGTCGAACAGCCATTGAGAGGAGTCAGCATGTATTAGGTAGGTTTACCAACATGAGGAGCTGCTCGTTCTGTCACCAGGGTGTGTGTAACTGTTTAATTGTAACTTCCTTAGAGGAGCGGCAGAAGGATGATCAGATGGAGGAAGGGGAAAGCTCCCAATCAGTCAAGTCACCAGTCAACGCTCCGAAAGACAAAGCTGCAGCGGCCACCGCCAGGTACCCAATGAGTTGTAGTTTGATTGTTTGAGTGAGTTCTGTTTAACAGTTTAGTCAGGCTACCACTGCTTTAGAGGTTAGTAACTTGTCTGTAAGTCATGCGTAAGATTCTTTTTTATAACCGACAAATATGTTTTTTTTGTCCTTTTAGAAAACAGGAGAGTGAGAGCAGTAGCGACAGTGGTTCAGACTCAGACTCAGACTCAGACTCTGAGCTTATTGGGCCTCCACTGCCTCCACAACATACAGCCCAGGACGATGATGATGAGCTTGGCCCGCTGACTCGTCCATCAGGCAGCACTGCTCATAGTGATGACGACGATGATGATGAAGGGGAGGCACAAGATGATGACGATGATGTATGTCTGAAATAACCAATTTAGCAGTAGACGTTATGGGTCGATTACAAAATATTTCCTATATGTCCACCACCTGAATGTCCTTGGGTTTTTATTTATTCAGTTTAAAACATCCTGTCCGTCTCACGTATGCCTCAAATAGGCCCTTTTTCACATCACACATCTTCACTTGTAATAGGAGGAAAAGCACAGGTGTTACTAAAAACATTGATGTTAGCTCAGTTTTATTCAAATGTATCCATAGGCCATGAGAGAGAGAAAGCATTCACTATTCAGGACCATATATCCAAAGCAGTTGAATAGACTTTTATAATTTGCGTCTTTTAAACCATCTCACAGTGTCTTCAGTGAAAAAGGCCTATAAAGGCACCTGTTTATTCTGTGTTGTGGTGTGCTTTTGAACTTTCACCACTAGATGGCAACACAAGAAAATAATTCAGAGGTTAGTGTGGCACCATACAGATTGAGACAACTATAATCTTATGTTACTGAATAATGATAAATGTTGTCTCTAAGGTGTTTTCTCTTTATTCTTTCTCACACCAAAATGTCAGAGCCACCTGAAACATATCAGAAACTTAAACGCAACATTATTCAAAAATATGGTGAATTATTGTTTTTTCCATGGAGAGTATTTACACTCCGTCACATAGAGAAGTAAATGTCTCAGGTTATGAGTGAATCCAAGAGTGTATCTGTTCCCAATCTGTCATTTGCTGGTTATTACGGTAACTCCAGACTCTTTAAGTCATACAGCCTATTAAAGTTTAAATGTCATGTGTAATTGAATCTTGGTATGAAATTCCATACTATAACTGCACACCCAATTCCCCCTTATTCAGTCTTTTAATGTTTACTCATATTCACCTCAACTTTCCGTCCTAGAATCCAGTGAAGAAGATTCCAGACACTCATGAGATCACTCTGCAGCACGGCACCAGGACAGTAAGGCCTTCTTCTTTCAGCACTTAGTGATTATTGCTTATGTGACTCAATGGAAATGTATTCAAAGACTCTCTGTTAGAAAGAAAAACAAGAAGTTCTATATCGATCATAAGTAGCTTCTAATCCACACTATATTTTATTTACATTAAGAACCTTCTAAAACATCTGGAGATATGCATCAGCATTTGGATTTTTCGTCCAAGGTTCCTTAACTTTGCTGAATTTTAGCAATAAGAGCAGAAGGAAGTCTGTTACCGATGATATTTTGTAGCAGTAAGGAAAACAAAAATGTTTTAAGTTCTCAATGTCTTCAATATAGTCAGTCTGGTACCCAGATCCAGCGCTCATTGCAGTTTTTAAACATTTTCGATCTGAATATTTCAATCATTACTCAAGAACGAATTTTAAATATGTGGCTTCTATTTTTTTTTTTGATGCCTTTTTAGATGATATATTTCTATTAGTTTTAAATAAGTTAATTGTCTTCTCAGGTTTCGGCTCTTGGCCTGGACCCCTCTGGAGCCCGTCTGGTGACCGGTGGCTATGATTATGATGTGCGTTTCTGGGATTTTGCCGGGATGGACCAGGCTCTGCAGGCCTTCAGGTCCCTCCAGCCCTGTGAGTGGTGAGTCCACTTCTGAGAACACAACGTGGAACATCAACACAGTTGCTTAACATTTGGTTAATTAGTTTCGTGCAAACATCCAGTCCACTCACTGCATTAATGTGTGCCAAAGTGTACACACATACATAAACACACACGTTTGTTGAGCTTCATTGAGCCTCATGTTAACTATTTGACATCCTCTCATTTCGTTCAAAATGAGCCTCTCCGGAGCAGATGGTTAAGATATGTGGGTGTTTGTGTGTCTGCATGTGTTTATTCTGTGATTCATTGAAACCATCATCAAAGATCGAATTCCTTTTTGGCTTTGGGAGCCAGTTGGCTGAGCTGGAGCAGACTTTCCCTTATTAACCGAAATTTACGCAACATTTGATTTGATTACAATGTGATCCAGTAGCCTGTTTGGTTTACGAACAAGCTGGGCTTCATATAGAAAAGCTGTGCTATCCTGACCCAAAAAGGCAACTTGTGAGCTCAGTCAAACAAAAACAATGAGGAAAAACAAGCTTTTGGTTCTATGTACTGCGTTTTAAGATGCCAAAGCCCCCGATTTAAAAACAACAGTGGTGTTATCCTCACTTTCATTTCAGCAATGGAACTTTTTTGCTCTGTGTTAGAAATCTAAGTGCCTCCATCCACCCCCTGCTGTGTTAATGCTATTTGCTACTGACCTGAATTGCTAATCTGACTCCGGTTAAATCCTCCAGATAGTTGTCTGTCTCTTATATTGTATGCAGAGTTGTGTAATGTAGACTTGTACGTGTGTATTTCTCAGTTATTCAGTGTAAACATAAAAATCGCATATCCATTCTTTTAAAGTTTTACCATGCATAGCTTATTATGTTTCTCGTTATATTGTTGTGTTATGTTTATTTTCTTTCAGTGTGTTTCATTATTTTTTCTGTGTATAACATTTTTCATAGAGTTTGCTATCATTCTTTCCATTTCTTGACTTAAAATGCCATTATGTTCACTGTTACAGTTGTTGTGTGTGAGTGTCTGTTGTGTGTGGCAGATCAAAGAGAAAAATCACCACATGTACATCAGATGTTGTGTTGTTTTGTTCCTATAGCTACGTATCTAGTTCAGATTATTTATTTTTTAATCCCTGAACCCTTTGAAGGATTAAAAAGTTTCTTGTATTACAATGTTTTGGTGCAGCGGTCTTGTAAAATTACATTTTACAAATGGTTCGTAAATGGGCACCGAAACACGTACCTTCTTTACCTCAGATGTCTTCTTTATGTGTGTCTTATGTGTGTGTGTGTGTGTGTGTGTGTGTGTGTCCCCTCAGCCATCAGATCAAGACCCTGCAGTACAGCACCACTGGTGACGTCATCCTGGTGGTTTCTGGCAATGCACAGGCCAAGGTGTTGGACCGTGATGGCTTCAATGTCATGGAGTGTGTGAAGGGAGACCAGTACATTGTGGATATGGCCAAAACCAAGGTAAAGTGGTTTCCCCGCCTAGTTCGGGTCGTGTTTTTGTGGTGTTGGCCATTGTTTCACTTAGTTATGATAACATTGTACTCTCATAGTAATTGCTGAGATCTGGTAACATGGTGATGACATGTCATGTCTGACAAGGAAATTAACTCGAGTGGTCAGATGATCAGCGATGTTGTAAACAAGCCAACAATTCAATCATAATTTTGAAGAGAACAAAAGCATACAACTACGGCAAGTATGGTGAGTCAAAGTTGAACCAAGGAGTCTATAAACTGAGATGGATTGGAGTTCCTAGATTTAACAAACTCTCTTGTGAGTGCATGTTATAATAACTGATCAAATCGATGACCAAAACTATAAATATACAACCCAAGTTGTAATAAACTGGAATTGATATTAAAACTGCAATAACAGGCCACTTGGGGGCAGTGTTAACGAGTTTTGAACACAACATTGACATCAGGTTTTGAGTTGATATGTTGAACTTGTTAGCTAATAGTTGCTTATTTACACATCCAGCTTGGAGCAACATTACCATTTATCTGGAATCGTGTTTCCGGACATCTGATAAATGCAAGTCTAATTTTCACTCGCCTTTTAGCTCTGTTTTTGGTCTCTACCAACTCCTGAAGGAAATATCTGGCTCTTTAGCTAAATGCTCCACTATGTTACCTGCCTTGTTGCTAACTGTGTCTGACTGCTGTTTGGTGCTGAGCAGGTAGTGTACATTGGTTTTTGAGAGCTTTTTCACTGAAAACAGCTGATGGCTGCAACCAAAACGATGCTACGAGAGCTGTGAGAACCAAAACAGGGAATCTGTGGGCCGACAGCTAAACAATAAGCGGAAACTATAAAACTCTCTAAAGCCAAGGGGAGCGGCAGATTTAGGTCATAAGTCTTATAAGTCTCATTCGATACATTATTATACAAATATTGGTTATAGCCACTTTAAATTTGTTACAGGCAGCCATGCTTTCTCTTTATTGCAACAGCGGCCCAAGATTGACTCCTAATTCTAAACACAGGCTGGATGCTCTGCTCTCTTGTTCTGTGGGTGGATCCCGCCAACGTATAATGGTAGCAAGGTGAAGCCATGAGCTTGTCTGTTTGTATTTGTATTGACCAGCCAGAGGCAGTCTCAGGGGGAGAGGACCACCACATGCTCGCAGGGCTGTCGTGGTTCATCTCTTGCTTGTACCTGCCTCTACAAAGGAGCATCCTAATTGATTGCCCATGTTTGGGTTTTACTGTGTTTAAGAAAGCCGTATTGGTGGTCACTAACCATCTGTGCCAGCTGCAGTGCATTTAGACATAGTTTATACCACCCATGTGAATTACTTGAGCAAGTGAAGGCCCATTGATTGCAAGTAGTGTTTTCCTGGATGTCCTACATTCTTGTCCTTCTCGGTCCCATCTGGAGCTGATGGGGGAGTTTGGTTCAACGAAAATGCATTTTGGCCCGCTGACAATGTCCCAGTCGATTAGCAGTGTCTCATGTGATAATTAAGTCCTTGCTTCTTCTCTGCTGACAGACAATTACTTGCCTTGTGCCTCATTCCTCTTTGTGCTGAGAGATTTACTGCATAGAGGCCAGCATGCTGTGGAATGGCATGATATGTTGTTCTTTTCTTTAATAGTTTTTTCTTTAAGATATAGAGTTCTGAATCTTCTAATTAGTTTTTTTTTTATCTGACCAACATCCCAAAAAAAGAGAGAGAAAAGGATCAAATCTTCACTTCTGAAAAGCTTAAACCAGAGAATTTTGGGCATTCTTGCTTCATAACTGACTTAAACATTTATCAATCATCTGCTAGATAATAAAAACAACTTGCTTTATTGATTTCACTATCCAGCTTCAATTTTTACACGGCCAAATAATGAGCTAAACCTAACAGATACAGAAACCTGTTCGGCCTATGCGTAATGCAACTGCACTGAAAACGAACTGTACACAATCCCTTCTTGTTATCAGGGAGGTTTCTATTCTTGGTGCTGTTTGTCTGCTCTATTTTAGTTAACTGTCCGAACATCAACCTGTTTCTCTTTAGTCATTGGCAATTTGTTGTCCTAAACTGTTCAGGAAGAGGAATCGGATTTGTTTATGAAGGTAGCGGCTCCTTCACCCTAATCATGAAGCTCTTGTAATGCATGATTCTCTCTACTTTGATGTTATTGCACAGAGAAGGGAAGCAATCATTCACAGCCCATTTGCGCTTAACCTCATCATAGAGGGAATGTGTATTAACCATACATTTTATTATTGTTATTAATCCTTTTTAGCCGTTACACAGCTAGACCTAGGCAGTTACCTTTTATCGATTATTAAAGAGGTTTGTTTAAAGTATTTGACAGGGAACAGGAAGGCCTCTCTTCCCGATGCACACATACCGATGCAGTTTGGTCAACCTCTGCTCATGCAAGGTTCTGCTTTTTCTTGAGCATCCTGTCAAACAGCGGTATGTCATGAGTGAAACCTCTTCGCAGCACACCAAAGTGTGACCTGGCAGTGGTGGGGAGGCCTCTCTCTAAGCTATCCTGCTTTGAAGTCATTTGTTATGAGCCGTTCACCACAGGACTACTTCAGCAGAGGAAATGTCTAAAAGTTACTCTTCTAGGAGCTCGCTGTTTGAAGCCGTGACACCGCCTGCTGCACTGCTTCAGAGTTCACGGGGTTAGTTGTAGGGCAAGGCCTATGTCGAGGAAGGCTAAAAGTCAAGCTTACAATTTGATCAAATTAAAGGTCCCAACAGATGCTTTCCTCTAGAGAGGGCCGTTTAAGGTGCATTCAGATCAGACAACATAATTGGTGTCTACCGGGAACTTTTGTTTGCGTTGTAGACGACTGAGTCTCTTTGGATACAGGCCTCACGGTTGCCATGCAGTTTACTCTACGAAACTACGTAAATGCATCGTCACAAAAACGTAGTAGCTCCCCCGACATGACTAACTGGTGACCTTTCGGTGAGCAGTTTTGGCTCGAGATTTAACAACGAAGAACAACAGCTGTCTCTGCACATAAGTTGTGTGTAAGTAAGATTGCAAAAATACGTCTTCTACGAATTCTCCTTCATTGGTTCCTCCTGGAGACATTTCACCTTTTATGTTTCTACCAGCTCCTCCTGGCTACAACTCTTACAGAAGTTTCACATTAATTTTAAAACAGTTGGCCAGACGGCAGCCCTGAATGTCAATTTTGCAAACTAGGTCCACAGTAAACCACATGATTCACAGGTGGTATCTGCTGCTCCTCAAAGCCACTGGAAGCTGCAACAATTTACTGCCTGTTTGGTGTTAGTTAATTTCTATTATGTGCTCTTTTCAGGGTCACACGGCTATGCTTAATAGTGGCTGCTGGCATCCCAAGATTAAAGAAGAATTCATGACGTGCTCCAATGATGGGTGAGTGAAAATAAGTGTTGTTCTAGGCACAATTTATTGTTAGGTGGTATCTGCAATATTATAATCACTGTATAATCATCAAAAAATCCATAACATTTTCAAAAGTAGAAGTCACCAAAATATACACTTCATTCACAGGCATAATAAATATCTGTAGAATTTATCTTACTAATACAAATTCAGAAAGTCCATGAGGGAACATTATCCACTGGATGGAACAGGGGGCATGCTGTGCTTAAAAGTAACTATGTATGAATGTCTGTTTGCTGTTTCTAACTGTAAATAAGGAATTATCATTAAGGAATTGATTTCATTATTCTATATGATGTACCTGGAAAGTGGGGAAAACATTTTAAATGATTCACTCTACAGTAACATCCAGAAACAGCCAATAAATCAATTTATCTCGTCAGGTGAAATACTGTTTGGATGTTGCATATGTAATGATTTACTTGAACTTCTTCTGTAGACTACCATCTAAAATATTATGATTACTCATTAGATTTACTCAAAATCATCCTTACTGGTCAACTAACATCCTGTGTATATCATGTCAAAGACCTTTCTTTGCCCTCATTCTCTGTCACCAGCAGGGAGTCCTCTAGTACAGATAATGCCTCTGGAAAGGGTAGCTTGGCCTCCCGGCTGTGCATTGACACATTTTATACTGAATGTAGTCCAATAAAAGCCCTTTATTTGAATGCAGTGATTCTGACCAGAGCAACATACACTGCTGGAGATAACAAGACATCACACACACACTCATATTTGTAATGTTTTTGCTTTAGAAAAGCATGTTTTTGGATGTTTTTTTTCTTAAAAGCAGCACTAGTCCTGTTTTAACCACAGAAGCTGTAACCCCTTTGACGTATGAAAAGGTGTGAGTGAATATTTGTGAGCATGTGACTTTGAGTGAGAGCACAGTGATGAGTCTAAGTGAGTGTGACAGGCAGCAGTGCAGAAATCCAGGGCCATCATCATTAAGTGGAAACAAGGGCCTGGCTTTGTGGGCAGGCCACGGCCCGGTGTTTACCACTGTTACTT
Organism: Anoplopoma fimbria; assembly: GCF_027596085.1. Classification (NCBI taxonomy): domain Eukaryota; kingdom Metazoa; phylum Chordata; class Actinopteri; order Perciformes; family Anoplopomatidae; genus Anoplopoma; species Anoplopoma fimbria. The sequence goes on along the minus strand of NC_072462.1, from coordinate 15,876,133 downwards.
CTCTCCCAGATGTGGAGGCTGGTCTATTTAGCTCTTATTGAGGCTCTGGAAATCCTCCCCTGGCACGTTAGCGCTGGGTGTTGCCCCTGGCCAGCTCACAGGAGAACAGCGGAGAGGAGTGTACAGGGAACCATTCACAGGCGGAGCAGCTGCATGTGAGGAGGGTTCACGGCAGCAGAGCAGGTCAGCACGGCAACCTGCGCCTCAGAGATGGATCGGGGCAGTGACGGGGCCTATAGTGATTTACAAGTTCATGACGTTGTCCATGTAACCCCATGTTAAACTTCTCATATCCTCACTTATCGTCACTTATGTAATGTGCAGTGCAGTACAGGCGCTACTTGGTGATGAAGAGCTGTACTTGACTTTCTTGGTTAAAGCACTACCCCTCGAACTTCACACTTCTTCAATCAACAGTCCCTCTCATTCCTTCAGTGCAAACAGAGTGTCGGCACCAGGGTTTAAACAGGTGTCAAACACACTGAACACATTGCTTTAGACCTTGTTTCTCTACTCTGGTAACTGCTCATTTTCCTCGTTTAAGAATTCGGCAATGCATGTTTTGTTGTTTTAAATTGGTACATTTTAGCGTCTTTGAGAGCACAGCCTGAGCTCCTCAGAGCAAAGCGATAATGACTGTACATTACGCTGAAAGGCAGCCAGGCATTTGCTGATCCTTCTAGATATGAGGGGGTTCTGGGTTTTTACAAATGTGCAAATGTGTCCCGCTTCCTGGAACTGCTCCCAGATCTGATTTCATGAGGGCTTCTTTTCCAATCTCAGCACACATGACATGCACAAACAATTTTTTTTTCAATGTTGTATGGTCTAAATTGCTAATTTCATTGGTTGGGATTTAAAGAAAAGAACAGTTTGATCTATGTTTGTGAGTGTATTTGCTTGATACACAGGAGTGTCAACTTATCACACTCATTTGTGGCCTCGTGCTCATCCTTCTTTAGCTGCATCAGGCCATCGTGAACAACTACTTGGTCCGCAGAGACCAGATTGTAGTCAGGAGGCCTTCTATTAGAATGTACCAACGGTTGGCCACTGTTACCAGTGGGTGTCTGCTACTGGCTGGGTCTACTTAAACATCAGACCAACACCTAGGTTTTCTGTCTTTCTTCCTGTGTCCGCCTAGTTAGAGATTCTTTGTTGTGTTTATTTGAATAGGTTATTAAGCATGATCACTGGACCGCCCAGCTCCTTAATTGAAGGTCCCCCTAGCTGTATAGAATTTCATTCATAAGAACTGTCGCCCGGCTCCTTGAATGATTTCATTAACCAGACTTTTTTTTTTTTTTTTTTTTTTTTTTTTTTCCCTGAGGAAGTGGATGAGAGGGAAGTACTGATGAAGCATAATAACGCAGCAGCAGGGTGGTGGTGATTGTCCTTTCACACTGAGGGTTGAATGGGAGCCTCAGCAGAACTCGTGCGACTCAAGCCCGTCAGTGAAAAGCGTTTGTGCTCGGACGGGTGTGAACGTGTCAACATTTCACATTCTGTTTGAGAGTTGTGCGATTGTTAACCGGCAAAATGTTTTCCAACATTATTCATGTTTGATTCAAGGGGGGAAATGCGTATTAAGCATTGAGCCACTTTAACTAAGTCTTTTTCCTGAAAGACCGAACACCTGTTGGAAAACCGCAGATTTAGTTTTCAGAGAGTGAGGGCAGTATGTGCTGGATGGACTCCCGGTAGAAGTATTTCTTTGGCAGGATTTAACTTAAAGTTAACTTAAAATATGGCTTGGACTTGTGTGTCAGTCATGGTTTTTGAGAGCTGCAACCTTTTTAAATAACCAAACAGTGGTTTAAAAATTCTTGAATGAGTTCTGTTTTAAAGTTAACCAAACGTACTGCAGAACTGTTTTTTCACAAAAGAGAATATTTTTCACGAACTATAACTCACAAAAGCTTTGCATTAGTGGTTTCAAGGACATGACACTACTGATTGTTGGTTTTTACTTGATGTAGTTTTATAAGGCCCCAGGAAAGCCATCAAGAATTCCTGTTGTGCTTATTCTCTGACTGATATTTCAGCCAATGGAACAGGATAGGACAAATGGCGACTTTCTAATTGGGCCCACATGTTACTCCTGTCGATTCTTGACACACACTTAAATTTGCGTGCACACACAAATACACAATTTGAGGAATGTTTCCAGGAGGTTTGAATGCCAGGGATTCCCTTGGTGTTGGCTTGCTGTCAAGGCTGCAGCTGGATGTGTAGCTGTATGCAAGGAGACTCAAAAAACAACATGGCAGGTCCTATTACTGCTCAGGAACAAAATATTTGTCTTTATCATGCGCTCAAACAAAACGCATGATGAGATTTATGTGAAGCATTAAGGAATTAGCATTGGGAAGTAGCCACAAAAATAAAGTCACACACTGAAGATTCATGATCTACTGCTTGGATAAATCCTGGTAATCCATTTTTTTTTTGTGTGTGTGTGTGAGAAGTCAGTATTTCTTTCAACTGATCATTGCTAGCATACTGATCTTATCAAGTAAGTAGGGTGTCTATTTTTTAGTGCTACATCCAAATGCTTGCTGCTAACTTTTTTTTTTTAAGGGGAAAGGAGAGGAGGGGAAATTACTCATGGGGGTTATTAAGTGTTATCTGCGTGAGAGAAAGGGAATCAAGAGTGAGGACAGACATCACAAAGTGTGTATGTGTGTGTGAGCATGTTGGGGTGATTCACACAGTTGAACACATCGGGTTCATCCACAGTCCAGCTCATCTCCAACTGTTGCCCGCCTTACACTGCAAGTGTTCCATATCATGCCCAAGAACGCACATACCATACCTTAAAGGAGTGCATTTATCCTCATGGCTGAATTTTTGACTGACAACAGCATCTACTTCTTTAGTGTGTGAATGCTGTGTTTGTCTTTTCTTATTGAACAAAACATGGGGCCACCTCCTTACGGGGGAAGGCCTCTTATCAACCAGATTGAGTGATTAAATGTGAAGAGCTATCTTGACTTCTTTTAGCATTTTGTTCCTGTTGTGTGTGTGTGTGTGTGTGGTCTCACCTGCCTTGCTAAGGCCCTTTTTTTAGGTTTATTTTCTACTCTGGAGCCACACTAATAATGTTGTGAATTTATTTGAATCAGTATCTCACTGTACCCACAAAGCATCTGTGCTTCCTTGCTTGAGTGCCACTGTGTGTACGCCTCCTCCCAAATCCTTCTGTTATGTCCCCCCTTTATCTTCTTCAGCTGCGATGCAAGATGGACCATCTTCCCCTCCTAATCCGCATCTCTCAAAACACAGCCCTAGTTAGTCAGTCAACCGGCCATCAGGCAGAACAGCCAATCTCCATCACCGGAGTATGACCAATAAACAACCTCCTACAAGACCTACTACGTCTTTCATATCTCCCTCTCTCTTACTTATCTCATCATCTGGGAAAGTGATCCTAGCAACCATCTCCCTCACTGGACGGACAGATAAAATCTGGGGCCCGGGGAGTTGTCACTCCTCAGTTGATGTGTGAATGACTGTGCTACCTTGTAAAGTGCACACGCATGACTGAGGATGTATGGGTCTCATTTTATTACATTCACCCCTCTGTCTCTGAAGTGTTTTTTTGAAGGAAAAAGGGGGCTGCTGATTGGAGGGAAAACAGGGTTGCAAGAAGAGAAAAGGGCGCTCAGTTTTTGGCGGTATCTTCATGCCGCGTGTGAATATTTTGACATCTTGCTCTTTTCAATAGTATTACTTTCCCAAAACAACTACCTCCTCTGAGAGGATACAGTTTGAGACAGCTCCAGATGTTTCTGTCTTGTTCCCACTTTAATTATGCGAAGCTGCAATTTACTTCTGTTGACTTTTGTAGCTCTAATGGGGAACGGGACATTTTTTTACACTTTAATTAACAATTTTAGATTACCACGTATTAGAGCTGACAGTTGTCCCTGTCCTGCTCCGTGTCTTGTCCCTGACAGGTGAGGGTGTGCAGTCTTTCCCCTGTGCTCAGGGTTGGCTCAACACTGGTGGGCTCCAACCTCTCCGTTCTGTCCCCCTGACAGCCAGCAGTGCCATGTTTTGGAAAGAGCCCTTACGATAAATAGCATTCCAGGTTTTGTGTGCTACGCGAAAGGTTATGTTGTCTTTATTGCCTTGACAGACGCCTACAGTCTTCTGTAAACAAAATTGAGACGTCTGTGTGAGGCAGCAGGTGGACCAATTTGTCATCCAGTCCGTGGCTATCACTCTTTCTCATTCACTCTCACACATACACATGTTAAATCTGCTCATGTAAACACTTACTGTACAATCCAATAGCCTTTATAGGTGGATTTTTTTTTGTTTTGTTTCAGCAAGAGATTTCTTAATTTATGAACAGCTTTGGTTGATGTGGATTTAAACACAACTATGCATCAAACAGAGTTTTATTTGACCCTTGCCAGTTTTCACTCAAACCATATGTCTTCAGTTGGCATTTGTATCACATTGTTAGACTTATCCAAACACAGTTGAGTGTCTGTATGTGTGTCTGTGACTTTGTAGCCGGCCATGGAGGAATCCTTGCATGGTTCTTAGTAGCAGCCCAGCCGGTATGTTTATACTCCTCTGCTGACCTCGTGACCCGAAGGTCGTGATGTTCACTAAAGCAAGCCGTGGGTTACAGACACATTTGGACACGCTCTGTCTGGCATGAGTGGTGGCGTGGGTGTGTGAGAGGTCGGCTAAACATGTTTGTGTGTAGTCAGGTAGTTCAATAAATAGATGTGGTGGTTTAAGGCTCTTGAGGTCACTTTCAGGAATGGGGGGCACCTCGGTTTGTCCTCTTTGTCATCATTCTGTCTTTTAAAGTTCCTATATCTCTTCTTTCTGTCATCTATTTGTATCAGTGCAGCCTCCCTTTAGCACTTTTTGCAAAAGCTCTGAAAAGATACGGAGCTAGTTGATTGGAAAGATTTAGATTTTGTAGATAGTTGTTTGCAACATACCGTGCTTGGATATCTTCTAGACAGCCAACCATACCAACGGGGTGAAAGGTGGAGCCTTCCACCTTGTGTTAAACTAAACAATTTGTTGTTCTCAGATGTTTTTCAACTAAAGTATGCAGCATATATCCTGACAACTTCATTGAGTGGTTGAAATAATCTTCTTTCTCTCAGTTACTTTTTTTGAATAACTAATACTTTTTTTCAATTTAGGAAAACTAACTGCAATGAATTATAATAATAATAATTTAGATGTTAACACTGAAGTTTCACATGTATTTTGTGTTTAATCTGTTGATTGATGGAAAACCTTATCTATTCCTTTTGCATTGTTTATATGTGATTATATGTCAATTATTTAGTGATTTGATTAATAAATTGCTAGATGTTTTCTACAACATTAAAGTTGGTATAATATGTTCAATGTTTGTAATAGGAATCTGTAACAAGCAGGGATTCTTGTTGGGCTTCAATTTGATGAAATTTTGGAACAAAACTTCCGATTTGCACACATTCTGTGTGGAAAAGTCTGCCTTTTAATTCCTTCTTTTCACTGGTCCAGGTTGTGTAATGTGTTAAAGGATTTCATGGAAGCTTCAGTCGCGCCTGTCAGACTGATCTACTGTTCCTCTGTTTGCCTACCTCTCACCCTGCAACACATAGCTGCCTGAACTCGTGAGAATGGCTAAGGTCCACTGTATCTCTATAGGATTCTGATTTATTACAGTGGTGGATAGTGTTGATGACCAAATATCTTTTAAGTGATAATATTTTATGAGGGATTTATGATTGATGTGAAGATAAAAAATAAAATCAAAATATTTGTCTGTCTGCAGCACTGTGCGCACATGGGACGTGAGCTCTGAGAAGAAGCACAAGTCCGTGTTCAAACCGCGTTCCTTCCAGGGGAAGAAGGTCATCCCCACGTGCTGCACCTACAGCCGCGATGGGAAGCTCATTGCAGCTGGCTGCCAGGATGGCACCATCCAGATCTGGGACAGAAACCTCAGCGTGAGTTTTTAAAGCACACACACACACACACACACACACACACACACACACACACACACACACACACACACACACACACACACACACATACATACACATACCAACCACCTCAATGTGCACTAGCTTGTAAACACTGGATGTCTGTTTGTTTATGGCCTTTGGTGCAGAGTCATGAGGCTCAGGTCGTCCGGTCACGGGCCAGAGAGGTCAGAGTTTAGCAAGCAACTAACACTGACCAGAATTCAAAATGCCTGGCTTTAACATGCATTTTTTTCAAACTGGGAGTCCTTAAAAATATTATCCAATGGCCTGTTTGACTGTAATGAATCTGTTTTCACACTAATAGGGTAAGAATTGTTTTTGTTCTATCCGAATTCTTGAGAAACAAGAGTCTAAAGTTAAAGGCTCCGTGAGGCCGTTCTTAGATACAGCAGTGCTCGGAGCTAAATGCCAACATCAGCATGCTAGCAATGGCAATGCTAACATGCTGATGTTAAGCAGCTATAATGTTTATCATGCTCAAAATCTTAGTTTAGTGTGTTAGCATGCCAACATTTGCTCATTAGCAATCATTAGCTCAGGCTATTTGGAATGTCATTAGTTAAGCAGGTATATGGTCATAAAACAGAGTTTGGACATATCAAAAATTTTGATCTGATGATGGCCCCAAATGTTAGGGGATCATCATAGGGATCTATTAGCTGAGATATTTCCCTCTGGACCAAAGTGGTGGACTGACCGTCAGACTGACATTGCTTTCCCTAGAGCCAAGCCACTTGCATGGTTAAAAATAGCTGATTATGTAACTGAATTAACTGACGTTTGATGATTGAGTCGAGTCACATGAAAGTTACTGGGAGGCCCAATCACAATTTCCCTCTGTACATTTTCCACTATTTGTTAATTAGGTAATTATGTGTTCAACGTTTTCATTCCATTCTTCAAGATTCCCATTGTTGAGGTAATCGCTGATCTTGGCTCCTGAGCAGCATTGCTCTCACTTATTTCACTGGTTTCGCTTGAGATTTTTAACAAATCGTCACAAAAATGACTTCCATTTGGGGCTGCAGACTGCATCTCATAGATGAGATTTTATCCTACTCTCGATTGTTTCATCACAGATGGTAACACGTTAACCCCCACCTGCCTGTCTACCTGTGCGTCTCTTTTCTTGATTGCTGTCACAGTGACAAATCTCTGCTTAGTGTATGGGCAGCAAAAGCAGCTTTTCACAGTTTATGCTCGCTTGCTCATTCACACACAAAATTTACTTCCACGGCACAGATGTGAAGAGGAAAAAATAACCAGAAGACGTGCAAAGGGGGGCTTGGGGGACCTACAGTACTCATAATTCAGTACTTTCAAAGGTGACATATTGCAGGAATCATTCCAGTTTGGTATTGTCTTACATTATGGCCAGCTCTTTAAACTTGATTTCACAAGTTTCTTTTTCCGCGGTGTGAAGAATATTTGTGGATATTCACCTGGGAACCTTAAAACACTATAAACCAAGTTTTTTTAGGACAGCAAATAAAATGAATGGAGGGCTGCACACAGATGTTGCTAAATGATCTCTAAGACACCCAGTATCAGTCCCACAGAACTTATGAACAACTGCTTGGTCTTTTTTAATGAACTATCGGAAGAGAAAACAGTTGTTTGTGTGCCCCCAATGTTACGGGACATTTTAACTCCAATTATTAATTGTTCCACTTCACATCCTTTCATCTGTCCAACCCCATATGTGGACAAGGTTGAATGCCTTTGTTATTTCATAGGAGAATAGTGATAATAAAGCCGCAGTTAGTGAGTTGGAACAGCTTGATTGGACAGAGGGGCTTATCCAGATTAGTCAAATGAGAAGTAGGCTACATGATAATTACTCCAACAGCCAACTTCATAATCACACGACATACAAAAAAAAAAAAATGTATTTAGATGGAGGATTTCTATTGTAAAGGCTTTTGTGCTTCCGTGTATCGGTGCTGTATGGGGCTCCCCTCACCCATTATCCCACTGGGCTGCTCATAGCAGCGGGCTTCGAGTGATTGGGTTAAAGCTCTCCAAATTTATTATCCCCTCTTTCTCCAAACTAAATATTTACCCTGCGTCCCATAGCAGCTTACAATAGGCATGTCTGTTGCCTGACCACTGGAGCCTGTCCCGTCTGAATGGCTCAAGGATTTAGTCGGTGCCCTCTGCCCTAATCAGCAACCTGTGCTGCTGACTCGAATCCAGCCACAAGCCTAAAAAGGAGTTGACCTCCCGATGCTTTTCATTGCCGCCCCCTCCCCCACTCTAACAAAGGTCCATCTCCTGTTGTATCGCCACTATTACTCATGGCCAGAATATGCAGGTGGATCAATCACAATCAATCATGTACATGACCTTGATCTGGAGCTGAGCCTGAAGAGAAGCGATTGAGGATGACACATCGTGCTCTTGAACCCTGACATGAGTTTGATTGATCCTGTGATGGGAGTCAAGTAGGTCTCTCTTTTAGTGGACTGCCACAGAGAGTGATTGCATGCTCATTCTCTGACCAGAGGGGTCGGTGCCAGAATTACAAGACTGCATTTAAATGGTTGCCAGGTAATGTGCACTCTGTGGAAGTCGGTGGGTTGAGGGTGCAGGCCCAGAACATAACCACAGAGACCTGGGGAATGTTATGATGTCATTGGTGGACTTGGATGTTTCCAGGCTTCAAAGTGGGACCTCAGAAGATGTGGTTTTGATGAACTACTCCGTCGGGGAATGTCATCGTGAGATTATATGGCAAACTTTCTCTTGTTTGCTACTTTTGCTGGCTTTGTCATCGAAACTGTTCCTCAATTATGAGACTAACAAGAGATCCCCAAGAAGTTTAAATCGGTTTGAATTGGATTAGTTTTGAAGTTTTGAAGTTTTGTCTTTTATATTTGATCCTTTGTGATTCAGCCCATCTTGTTATTTATAAACTTTACTGAAGACGTCAGGCTCCTTTTTACTCTCTCAACACGCTGTCATTAATCTAGTCACACAGTTTATTGTCACCTGCTTAAACTGACCACCAGTACTGGCCTGCACATGATTTACAGTTACTGGCATAATAGGACCCTCAACACAGTAATAGAACTGCACAGCATCACTGTAAACTAGTAACTCTGCGGGGTCATAAAAGATGGGCCTGTGGAAGATTAAAACAGAGAATAACAGAAGAACTTCTTAATGTCCAATGAAAATGTTTAGAAAACTGTCTAAGATCTGATAACGGCCCCCATCATAGATATGTCTTCATGGAAGGGTTTACCGAGCTATCTAAAGATCTTCCCTCCTCCATGTAGATGTGGGGACACTCATTCACTAAAGGACTTTAAAGAGTCATTAAAATAGGTGCTTTCTATCAAGTGGATGCTGCAGCTTTCAGTGTTTTGCCATTTTCTCAGCAACGTTTAACCTTGAACAAAGTCTTTGAAAACAACGTGTACAGAATGCTACTTTTTGCAGTTTGTGACTGAGACACAGAGGAATACAGTCACTTCAATGGAACACACTTTCAGATTATGACGACACTCACTCTAGTGTGATCAGCTAAAAACACACACACACACCAACCCAGCTTCACCATCACCACTTGTTGGTTTCCATCAAAGATCAAAGCAGCTGCTCAGGACTGCGGTTTGGACCACTTGATCCTCAAAAAAGTAACAGAGGTCAAAGTGAGATGTTACAACTGACTGCACAGTGGGCATCACTAAGCCTTTCAGGTGTGCGGTTGTAAAAGTATGGAGGTTGGGGCGAGGCAGCGCTTCGCAGTATTTATATAATGATACCCAGATAGTGTGGTCAGGACCAGTTGGCCCTGTGGTAGATTGTTATCATAGTCTGCTGCGGATGAAACCCAACGCTGTGTTCCTTCAGCTATTTATCAACTCCTGCTGCTGAACATGTGAATTAGGGCTCTGTGTGCGCACGCCGTGCACATGTAAGTGTGCATATATGCACGTATACACCATCTAATATGAAACGGCATACATGCATATATGTGGTGGCGAATGCTCACGTTGGCTAGCTGTGTAAAACGGTGACAATTTAACCTGCTGCGTGTTCAGAACAGGGAGAAGGGCACAGTTTACAGGGGGAGTCACAAGGCGCAAGAGAGGCTTCAAACTGTGTATGAGAATCTAGTTTCACAGGCCGGCTGTGTAGATTATCACAGGAAGCAAACACCATGGCATCCACCAATGCCAGCCAACATCAGGATAGTAAATAAACACTCAAGCTTTCACAACAGCAGTGAATGATCTAGAAATAGCTGGAGGGGGTTATGTTTGCTATAAGCAGCTAGAATAACTGCTAGCTACCCATTGGAGGCACTACTTCTACTGACTGACATTATTAATCAAGTTTAAAATATAAAATCATTCTTATTTCCTGCCTTGTATTTATTAACTAGTTAGCGCCCTTGTGTTTTTTGATTTTTTTTCATAATTTACTCCAGAGTTCACCTTATCTTTTTCTCATTCCACCTGTTTGTTAGAATAGAGGAATATTTTTTAAATATCTAAATTGATTTGCAGAAAACATTTCTTTTCAGTGCAGACAAAACAGACACTGAAGACAGTATAACATAACAATACAACATAAAAGGAGTTAAAACACAGCGTGTGATCACAGCAGATGGTGTTCATTTTGGTAAGAAAGAGATGAGACGAGGAAGAGGGGAAAAAAACAACTTTGTGGTATGATTCATCAGGGGTCGAACAAGAGCTCATAACTTTTCTCACTAGTTGACCTGAGGAAATCTGAGGATAGGGTCTAAAACATGTGTTTTGAGGTTATGTTTAAGAAAAAAACAAACGCATCTTCGCAATTCTCTCTGGAGTTATGTAAAGCAGATTCCATCACCTTCTCCTCGCAGTATATTTAAGGTTTAATATTTACTTGTGATTCAGTAAATTTTCCTTCTGCACCTCTGAGATAACACTTTTGTCCTACAAACCTCCTTAACCTGCCTGGACTATCCTCTCCTCTAGACCCACTTTTATGGTGTGCCATTAAGCTGCATGTAACCGCTCATAAGAGAAGATAATTACAGGAAAATCAGCATACCCTCCTGTTCATAGTCCGCAGACTCCACCCAACCGGTTTGTGCTACCATGCATAGATTCAAGGATAACTTACTGTCATTATTTGTATGAATGGAAATGTTGAGTGTTTGGATACACTACTATTGTCCATGGTCACATGGCACAGTGGTCGTTGTGATTGACATTTGGTCCCCAATGTCTTTGTTTTAGGCTGATAAAAGAAAGTCTATTCTCAAAGTTCAGTCAGTCGCCAAGCTCCCTCAAGGTAGAGGTGTGTGAGTGTGTGAGTGTGTGAGTGTGTGAGTGTGTGAGTGTGTGAGTGTGTGAGTGTGTGAGTGTGTGAGTGAGTGAGTGAGTGAGTGAGTCTGGGTTTAATCCGAACACATTATGCTCTAGCTGCTGTTTAGTAGGCCGGAGATAGCCCGTAGCCTAGCTGTTCCACACCTGCTGTAAGATTAGAAATTTTTTACTTTTCATGTTAAATTGACCTCTTGACTTCTATTTCTCAACCAAGTCAATTTCCAAGGCAACGGAATAGGACGATAATCAAAGATTAGAAATGGGGAGAATGGATTTTTAGTCAAAAGTAATGTATGGGGAAATGGATGATGGGGAGAATCATCCCTGGAGACACGACCGAGGCTAAATGGCCAACGCATGCAAAAGTGGTTTCCATGTTATCTACAGTTCAAGGTAACCGTGTTATCTGTCTCATCCGAGTTAATAACTTCCCTCCATTTACTTACTTTGGAAGTGAAGAATGACCTCGTTTCCTTCTTAAGGAACCATAAGGACACATCAGTCATTCACCTCACGCTCCTTTCTCTCCTGCTCCCTTTGCCAGCGTTTCTCTACACTTCTCTATCTTATCTTTCTTCCACACTCTGTGCTCACTTCAAATTCCTTATCCACCTCGCCGAGTCAAAAGCCTGTATTGCTGCAATTCCCATTTTCACTGATTTATTTGCATTCCGTTTAGAATTAATGAAAATGTAGCTGTATAAAGCAAGGTTATGTTTGTTTGAGGGTTAGTAAGCCTACTTTCCAGCCTATTGCTTCATCACTGTCTTTTAATGATCGATCTCTCTAATCTGGCTGTATTCAGGTTAAAACAGGGGGAGTAAATGTGGAAGATGACACAGGCAAAGAGGCATTGCAGCTGGTACTGAAACAATTAGTTGATTATTTTGATAGTCGATTAGGTATTTCAGTCATTCATCAAGCATTAATGTAAATATATTGCTGGTGTCAGCGTATTAAATATGAGAATGTGCTGCTTTTCTTAGCTTTACATATTTGTGCATCAAAGTCTCTGACTTTTGGACTGTTGGCTGGAAAAAAACAATCTATTTAAAGACTTCACCATGGAGTCTTGGGAAAATGTGCTGGACATATTGTAGACTAAATGATTAATAAAAAGTATTTTCAGGTCAATCAATCAAATAATATTTATTCACATCTCTCTAACTCGAAATCTACAGTTAAATAAATCAAAGATTCCAAATGCTATAACTTTTTACTTGCACATAGATAATGTATACACTTAAGTTTGGCAGGCGTCAAATCAATTTTAACATTGTTGAATTTTCTTTTTCACTCTTGTTCATTGTCCACATTTTGAGTTGCTGTGTACTTTTGGATAGCTTGTCTTCTGGCTGCTCCTTTGTGTGTATGTGTGAGAGAGATAGAGAGAATGATGTCTGTGTGTGTGATGGAGGGGGGGGGGCTGTGTTATTTCCAGCCTAGAGTTGCAGATCTTGTCACACGCATACACACTCTGCTCTACAGTAGTACACCACTTGCTCAGAGTTAGCACTGAGAAGGTACATTGGACGCCTGGCCATCTTGAAAACAGCTGCTTTAACTTCTGTTTGCGGGGGGGCATTGCTGCAGTGGCTGGGATTAATTAGGAATATCTTGATGTCTTTTTAATTGGGTGTATTGTTACTTCTAATTGTTTCCAAATTGTATCTAAAATGCCAGAAACTCTTCTCCTAAAACAGTTTAAAACAACTCATTATAGTTAGTTTTTTTTTTACCCCCGTGAACTACAAAGGTGAGACTCCATTCCCTCTAGCTTTTGTAATCAGTCTGTTCTCACCTCTATAGAATGTCCTCAGCTGAAATGTCATCTAGCCTTCTTGGTTTTCAGTGATGCATGCTGATCATCACAGCCAAGTTGAGTAAGATGTCATTCTCATATACAGCAACATGCCGAGGAAATAGTTACAAGGACAGGATTATGCACGTGATGTGCCTGCAGAGACCTCGGTAACTGTGGGCTGTAAAACTCAGTGTGCAGACTACCATTTTCCCTTGTAAACTGATGTGCCTCTGTGTTTCTGCTTCAAAATGAAATGTACTCTTACATATATATTGAGAGCTTCAACTCTGTGTTATTGTCATTAGTGATTTATAATTCATTGTTTGTCTATAAGATGTCAGAAAATAATGATAAATGCACATAACCGTTTCCTGTAGTCCAAGATGATGTTCTTGAAAATGTTCTTGATTTGTGCAACCAACAGTCCGAAACTCAAAGATATTCAGATTATCATCACATAAAACAAATACAAGCAATCAGTTTGACTTTTTTTGTCAGAAAAGTGACTAATCATCAAAAAAGGTGCAGATTAATTTTCAGTGTCAGATAAATACAAATTAATTCAGATAATTAAATAATTTTAACCTCCATACCTCCTAGTTTGTAACACAGGCTTTCTGTTAAAAACTGATATCTAAGACCACGCCAGTATAATCCTGATGACATTATTATATTTATATTAGTATCACCAGATTACCTAATATTTTCACAGGTTGGGTAGTACTCCCCATTGATAGTGACTTTAATATGTAAAATTGGTGGAGTTGACCTCTACTCTTTTCAGGAATGTGTTACTTATTTACTTTCTAGCCAATTGTTTTTGGTTTAAACAGGTTTTTTCAGTCTTCTCAACCTACTGCTCTCTCCTATGCTTCTGACACATGTCCATATTTGGTACTTAGTCCCATTGGTTGTGGATATTTTGATGTGACATTAAAAAATAGTAGTTGTTACTGACCGGCCCTTGTGACACACTTGTTTAAGGATGGCTAATAATAAGAGAGAATCAAAATGCAGATGTTAGCCCAGGGCTACGGGTAAAAGAGTCTTATGTGTTTTAGTGGCTAATAAACTGCACAAAGTATGACTATTGGCATACTATGTGAGGAAGGAGCGAGGGAAAAATCATAATCTCTCAGACGGACCTAAGCTTGCCAAGGTAAATCTCTGTGGTCTAAAGAGTGCGGTGGGTGCAGTGTGTAAAGTAGCTGGTATTTTCATAAGTTGTAGTTGGCTTCATAGTTAAATATAAAATATTGGGCTCATGGAGGAAATAGAAACCGTGTGTCGTTTTGAAGACACGGATTGTGAAAAGGTCTTTTTGTTACTGCAGTTAGCAACTGAAAAGACTGCCACTGAAGCAAAACACTGTCAGTTTAATACTGCAGCACATCAGGAGATTAGAAGAGCTCTTTTTAATATTGATGAGCCGCAGTGACCAAGGCAGCGTGTTTATGGAAAAGACAGAGAGAGTCAGGGCTGCACTATTTATTAATTTTGTTCTGTAATTAATGATCAATTAAATGTGGTCTAGGTTTTCTCTGTCTCTGTAATGTCTTTTGAGTCTTGTCTGTGATCAACTGTATTTAATAAATTCTGGATTTGCTCAAGTATTTCTTATTTTGTCACTTATGCACCTATTATTTGACACAAACAGGAATGAGTCGCTTCTATCATGACTTATGTACTAGCTTTCACTTTCATAAAGACCAAGCACATCACCTGAAATATTTGACCCATTCATAGTCAGTCTTGTCTTAAACTATACCCATGCATTGTTTTTCTCTTTTTCTTCTTAGGTTCATACAAAGTTCCACTGTCGGCAAGCACACATTCCAGGATCGGACACCTCCAGCCTCGCCTTTTCCTACGATGGCATGATTCTCGCTTCACGTGGAGGTAAGAAAAAGACAGTATCCTCCGAACCCCATAGCCAGCTCATACACAAAGCCCAGCTCAAAGCAGTTTGTAGGTCCAATGCTTGCTGCCTTATCCAGTGATAGAGGAAAAGCTTCTCTCTTCCTGTGCAACATAAAAGGAACTACCGCCATCGAAACACAGAAGAGATGTATACACAGAACCACTTGAGTTCTTCTTTGATATGTGACCTAGTCAGGAGGTTTCACAAAGACAAACGGGAATAACTCGGTGCAAGAGTCCTTCTTTCAACCTATTTCTGTAATGTAAATGAAAAGTAACTCTTACCACCTTGTTGCACAGTCAAGAAAAGGCAACGTAAATAACGGTTCTACTGTGGTGACTTTCTGTAAATATCACAATTTGTAGGTAAACTGTTGTCTCCATCTATTTTCTAGGTGATGACACTCTCAAGATGTGGGATATACGTAACTTCAAGAAGCCTGTGAACGTAGCTACTGGCCTGACCAACTGCTTTTCAATGTGAGAATTTTTTACTTTCATCTCATTAACCACTGAAAACTGTGCGTGGATTATAAACTGATGATATTGTATGTGTTATTTTCTCTATTAGGACTGATTGCTGTTTTAGCCCCGATGACAAGCTTCTTGTAACGGGGACCTCTGTGAAAAGAAACGAGGGAAACGGGAAGTTGGTTTTCTTTGACCGAGCTTCCTTCCAGAAGGTCTATGAAATAGAAGTCACCAATGCAGTAAGTCCTTTCTTAATCTCCACAACCACAACTGCTGTTATTGCAAGATTCATTTTTCAACTGGTCGATATCATATTTTGGTTACAAACCAAAATGACCCGAAATAAATAGCAGTGGAAAAGAAACATAATGAATCCACAATGAAACATAATGAAACCAATGTGCATGTCATTCTGGGTTCAAACAAAACTGCAGCCTTAAAATGTTTATAGCTCCATGAGAACAAAACAACAGCCGCCTCAGGCCTCATTATGACAGCCGGACAGATTTGACTGGCCTGATATGGATATTCATTTAACTTTCTATTTAACCCAACTCCGTATTATTCCAGGTCTATAATTTTTTTGTAGTTGCTTTTATTAAATTCTAACACATAGTAGTGTGCGCCGCAGGAATTTAGAGAGACGGATCCAGAAAATCTAATATCATTAGCCCAATCCTCTGGCAGTGACGAGACATTTTCCCGTAAAATCACTATATCGCTGAAGTCGTATCACAGCAGTAAAGCAGAATAAGTATTTTTCTCCATCTTTACCTTGGATGAAAGACTGACGTGGCGGTGTTTTGGGGGGGAAAATAAGAAGGTGAGTAAAGGCAAAGGAGGAGGAAAGTTTAAAAATGGTTAGAGGCAAGCTAGGAGAAAGTGGAGTAATGTGACCTTTCTTTACTTCAAGTCATTCCCACAAAGCTTTGGCAGGACAGCTATTGACGCTTTTATATGCCTTTGACTTACATTTCAAATTAAATTATCTACGGACACAATCTGCATGTTCCATTCACATGCGCTACACTGTCAAACACGTTAGCATAATATGCACTTTACTAATCCTCCCTTCTCAGAAATCCATTTGGGCAGGGCAACCAGCCATAGGTGCTGAAATGGAGGGCAGAGGTGCTGTCTTCAGTAGAAATACTTTTTTTCTTTTTTTTTTTTGCTTCCTGCTCCTCCTCTGTCTCTCCCTTTTCAACAGATTTAGCACTGTGTATCTGTAGTCATAACACTGAGGTCTGACTGAGGCTAATGGCTTCTAACTTGGTCCCCCTGGCTAAGACATGACACTTTTAAATCAGCCACTGACTGAACGTGTTGCAGACAGGGGGGAAGAGACAAAAGCTGTGTTTGTGTGTCTATGCATCCCTCTGTCCTGCCAGCCAGCTGCTGTTAGCTTGCAAACCTTGGCACAGCATCGACACTAAGTGCACAACCCGCGGCACAGTTGCACTAACTGAGGGGAGGGTGGGCTGTGTTTAGTTGACCCATTTAATCTGAGATTTTAACTTAAATTGAAAACTAATTTGAATCTATTGTAATTTCCTTACCTAGATATGATTTTAGAGTAATTAAAGATGTTAATTAAATATAAAAGGGGAACTGTTGAATTCAAAGTTGAAGGTGAGCACGTCAAGTTCTCACGAGCAAGTTAGAATTAAGAATTATGTTAAAACAGAATTGACTGAGTTCTGTGTTTACCTTGATGACTAAAAGCGCTAAGAAAAGCATCTTTAGCAATAATATATAATTAAAGTCAGTACC
The DNA here is from genome assembly GCF_027596085.1 of Anoplopoma fimbria. Classification (NCBI taxonomy): domain Eukaryota; kingdom Metazoa; phylum Chordata; class Actinopteri; order Perciformes; family Anoplopomatidae; genus Anoplopoma; species Anoplopoma fimbria. The sequence goes on along the minus strand of NC_072462.1, from coordinate 15,858,821 downwards.
TTGGTTTATCTTCATTCAGGAACAACAACGATCTGTCTCGCAGTAGTAGTTGTTTTTCAAAATTAAAACCACATGTTCTTGATTCTGTAGGTGATGTTGCCAGTCTGTATTTGTCCTCTCCTCTCTCCTCTCCTCCAATCAAAGTACACTTGACTTTTGAATGTTTAGTATTAATGGTGTCACTAAAAGACAATAGGTGGTATTATTAATCTGCACAACATCTTAATTATGGAGGTCTGTCATCTAGATCAAGCATAGGTCAGCATCACATGTTTAGTTTAAGCTCTTCCTGCAGAGTCTACATGAAGAGAATTAGCTGTAACATTTGCAACACTTTCACTGCGGTGATGATATCGCTATAGGCAGCATCAAAGAAAGACCTCGGACACTTTGGGTCAAAGATTCCGTAAAGAACTTAACAGCAACATTAACATTTCGAGCAAATTTTTCCCATTGGCCTTTCACTCGTTCCGCCATCTGCCATTGTAAAAAAAACCTCTGAAAGCTTTAGCTCACTTTCACTGGAAGGACAGAAAAAGCTCTTCCTGTCTGCTCACTCTTTCTGCTGCACAGAAATCCAGCAGATTTCCCACAAATTCCCACCCAGTGCCACATAAAAACAATGCAGTCTAGAAACAGTACAGGCTGCCAATCGCCTTGGCAATGGTTTTATTTGTTTTAATTACATCCTCTTAAAATGTATATGGTAATGATTAAAATACGTTAAAACGCTTCGTTCCTCAAAGGAACTACAGCTATGTAGTCTATGAAAATGTCCTTTGAAGCCTTTCACCTATTTGAACAGTTTCTTGCCGTCATATTATGTCATTTAATTTCCTCTGTGTACATAAAAGCTTTGATATGTATCAAAACATGAGCTGGCTGTCCACATGGATGGCCAGGTCCTCAGAGAAAATACACGTAGTGGAGAATCTTTCTTTTACATGATGGAAATATAATAGGTGTCAGTTAAGGGTAATAATCATCACTCGTTGAGAACTGAGATCAATTACTTAAATATAGCATATATAAATGTTTTTGTGTTGTTGCCATTTTGGCATTATTTGGGCCAATGTTAAAATAAAGAGGTAAAGAAAAGCATGTACACTGAGACATTTTAAGAGAAATGGTTACAGTTAGCAGCCAGATTGCCCAGACTACTTTGATCCACATTTTTGGGTTGGTGCCTTTTATAGTATTTTACTGTATGTTCACATTTGATTGTTCTCGTGAAATTCATCCTCCCCTCAACCCAGTAATGGCGGCAAATTACAATTTCCGGGTCGGTCACTTGATGGGCCCAACAAGACTTTTTCCGAAAGATTTTGGAATAGCCTTTAACTCAGTGGGAACTGTTTTGAGGTGAATCAACTTCCCAGTACAAACACTTCAAACGTCCTTATTTAAATCATTAGGTTCTAAAAGTTGTAAAATGCACTAATATCCAAATTCAGAAATATTCTGTTCCTTTGTTCACGTGAATGACTTGAGATCAAGGCTGGACAAATACTGGGAGGCGGGCTTAAAGAAAACGATAGTGCGCTTATTCTATTGGCCGCATGCGTAAGATCCGTTTAAAAAAAATAAATAAATCAGAATTCTATACTTGGTAGTCAAACTTTTTTTGGCTTCATGTGCCACTGAGGAACTTTCATAGGTATCCTGTATCCAATTCCCTTTATACATCCATGCTCCCAACCCGCTGACCATTACTCTAACAATCGAAGTGTATCTTTATCACCCACGCCGATTGGTATCAGTAGCTTTAAACCCCTTTTCTAAAATATAAATTTGATTCAGTGAAATTTAGTTTTGCAGCAGATCAGTTATTTCTGGTTGACATGCACTCAGTGAACCTGATGAATGTGCTATTTACTATGTTTACATCAACCGTCTGCTTCTCGGATGGCCAAAGAATTTAAGTGCAGTCTTTATAAAGTGGCGTACCAGGCAGGCGAGTGAAAGAAAGGGCCACCAATCATTTCTAACTAAACAGTCTACATAACCCCAGACCTGGATACTTGGGTATACCCGGGAGCAGAGGCTGTTTTAGGTCCATTTGGTAAATACTTCAGACACTCTGAAGCTTATCTTAGTTCACCAAAAGGGGCAGAAACTAGGTGAGACCATGCTGACTATCAAAAGGATTGAGCTCTTTGCTTGATTTCAAATGGAACTTAAACCTGCAGCCGTCATGCACTTCCTGTAAACGCGTGCCTATAGTTCTGTGTGCTGTATGTATGAATGTCTTCACATCTCAGCTTGCATGCATGTGTATATCATCTGGTATTTTGTGATCGTCTGTACTCTGCAAATCCAGCATGGACCTTGGTTGCATCTTTGTCCTTAATTTCCTGTCATCTTTCCACTATTGTTATGTGATAACAGCATGAAAATTGCCTCCAAAGATATTTTATCCAAAGTGTGAAGCTGCTGCGCCAGATTGTCATCTCTGCATTAATAACCTTATTAAATGAATGGGTAATGGACAGATTTTACTGATTTGACATTTCGTACTATTTCAGGTCTTAAGCCTTGGAGAACAATGTATATTTTCACTGACCAAAAATAAATATTGGTGCACTCAACTTATAGTCACAAAGTTATTTGTAGTTACAGCCTCACTATCTTACACATAGGAGAATGATCTTAATCAGATCTATTCAGTGACAGATTTTTAAATCTGGCTTTTGATCTTTACTCAGTGATAGCCAAAATCCTGAGTATCTGTTTTGGGATGGGTGAAAGTGGCGACAGAACCCCCCTAATATGATATTCTTATGCTTGGTATTTGAGCATTTTCATGCCTGATATCCAGTTTGACTTGCATACCTAAGATTCAGGAGTGCAGCTCAAGAATCCTTCATTAGCCCTATTTATAAAAAATGTTAAGGGGGTCACCTTCAATAGTTGCTCTTTGCCCCCTCTACATCTACCACCTCATGCTTGATAGCTCTTATCAAACAGTGGGCTGCTCCTGGTGCCATGCTCTTCAGGGAGGCGTTTAATACAAAAGGCCCACCTTTCATCCTCAATAAGAGCAGCCAAGCTTGAAAGGTAGAAGGGAGGCCTTAACTATGTTCTTTCTTGTGCATCTTACCAAAGTAAATATTGCATGATGTAAGAAGCCAGTTGTTCCAGTAAGGCAGTTCCTACTAATTACAGATTTCTCAGACATGTGCCCACTCAGTGTGTAGCTGAGGTGATAAGTCTAGAGTTCTCCTTTCTCCTACTGAATCCAGTTGGCCCGTGTAGCCAAGCTAGTCAGAAGCTTTGCACATGTGGATCAACTCACCAGCGACTAAACAAGGAACACAGCTGCGACGCTTGTGTCCCATTAGTGCTGCATAACTTTATTTCATAATCATCGTACATATTTGGGGCGAGTGGCTGTTGTCTTATTTATCCCTAATCAGATTTAGGTATTTTAATCTGACGGGACGTAGAAGGCTGCTACTGGAGAAACGCACTGATTAAAGTTTCCTCCTTCATAATGTGATGTAATTTTGTGGACGTGAAACGTAAACAGGGGTTCCTAGAGTATAAACATGCTGCTCTGAATATCTGGAAAGCAGTTTTACTGTTGGACTGGACTGAGCTGTGCTTGGCTCTGGGCTTCTCAGTGGATCCAGCTGGGGTGGGCCCCACTGAGCAGCTCCGTTTCAGGCTGCTCTGTTTGACTTGTTTCACTGCTGACGGATTGATTTGTTTGGGGCTGAAGTGGTTATTTTCTGAACTTGGCTGGGCTGCAGTTACCTGGTTGGGATGTTTTTGGTTTTGCTGCCTGATTTGGGTCATGCTATGTTGTGGTGCCGTACTGTGTATGGGGTGAATTCTTCAACATTTGACAGTACCTGTCTGTGTTGCTGTAGTTACGCTGATGGGGCAATTTATAACCCATTAGACATTTAAACTGAGGCACATTCACTGTGGGTGGACATCAATTGATGATGGATGCATGTTGATACATGTTTTTAAAAGTGTTGAGCGTTCTATGGGGAGAAATGGCTCCCTTAGGACAAATTCAGCAGATTTTCACAGTTCAGAATTATTTGTCTAATTAACAGTTTTTATGCTAAGATGACAAAGAGCAAACATATATTTAAGTCTGTGCTCATCAAGTCATTTATTCAAATTATTTATTTAATACATGGTGTCATCTATCTATCAGTGTATTAATGTGCGACTCATGTTAAGCACATCCTGTTTAAAGCATTTTCCAGATCTGTCCATCAATTACAGCCGGCTCATGATCTGGTTGAGCAGATTAACCCTCATCTGTCCCATGAGCTACACACCAGCGAGCAGTTGGTCTGACAGTGTAGATACAGAATGTATGTGTGTGTATAAGGTTAGTGTAAACTTGAAGCACATTGTGAGTGAATTTAAGAGTCTTAATTATGTTGGAACATGATTATTTTGTTTAAGTGCATTTATAGACATGGTAAGATATATATTGGTTGGATGTTTTGTTCTATATGATCACATAACGTTTTTTTTCATAGTTTTAATATTGTAATATTAAGGTAAAATCAGCAACTAACCATGCTTACATTTTCTCTATGCACATGTCTGCACAAGTCCATGTCTTCATAATTGTGTGTGTGTGTGTGTGTGTGTGTGTGTGTGTGTGTGTGTGTGTGTGTGTGTGTGTGTGTGTGTGTGTGTGTGTGTGTGTGTGTGTGTGTGTGTGTGTGTGTGTGTGTGTGTGTGTGTGTGTGTGTGCTGTGTGTGTGATAAAGACTCCTTCCCATGGTATCCTGGTGGGAAGCTGAACAGCTGGGCGCTAAGCAGCTTTCACCGTCACAGAATCTGGACGTCCCAGTCGTAGACATACCCACCCCCATCCTGTGCCCCTGTCATAGACCCCCCCCCCCCCCCCGTTTGCCTACTCTGTTCCACATAAAGAAAAGCGCTCAAAAATTCCATGCAACTACAGGACATCCACAACCACACCAAATACATATAGATGTGCATACTTAAACACATGTCGTCACCGGAGGTTGTGAGGCTTTAATAATGTGTGTGAACAAAAGAGGCTCCACTGCAGGGAGTCCAGCTCTCCACTGTGGCTCACATATCACAGAATGAACAGAGAGTCTTCATCACTGTCCGACCACTGTGTGTGCATTTCTCTCTGTACTCCTCTTTTGCTCTCTGTCTCTCTCTCTCTCTCTCACATACACACACACCTCTGGATAAATGTGGTCACATTTGCCTATTGGCACTGGGCCATCTGTCACACACAGACTGAGGGATCCGGCCCTTATCCCAACAACCAAATATAGTCAACTAGACCAGCAGAGCACGCTGGGACTGATCCCCACTGTACCACAAGGGACCTGGGTCATACACTGACAATACTTAATACAATAGAATATGAGTGTTACCTTTTGTTATTACAGAGTGTCGTCCGCTGTCTGTGGCACCCAAAACTTAACCAGGTAATGGTGGGAACCGGAAATGGACTGGCCAAGGTCTACTATGACCCTGTTAAAAGCCACAGGTACGTTCAGTTTATATATAAGGCTGGTGTTATTTTACCTTTGTTGTTGCAGACAATTCCCCTGAAGGAGACTAAAAACAACAATGAATTTATCCTTACACTTATTGTATGTGTAGCCAAAGCCTAGCACAACTTTCTATTGTTGACCAAAAACTATTAAGAACACATGTAGGAGCCATACTGTTGCAATAGTTAACATATGCGTTCACTGCCATCAACACACTGTAAACACAGTGTAAATATGAGCATGCAAGTTCATTATCTGTCTCTGTGTGAGTCAAACCAAATACCTTCATGGAATTATTTATTTTTGTACTCAATATAACAATCACAGTGATTATGACTCTTATTAAGCATTTTTGTTGTTGTTTTTGAAAACAATTGAGCTCTGCGGCACAAAAGCATAAGCAATAATAGCCTGTGGATGCAAAGAATTGTCATTGTCCGTTTAAGTCTGTTTAAAAAAAACAAAAAACAATGATCATCCCTGATCTCTTGTTTTCTTTATGATGCGTTCAAAAAGCCTAATTTGTAACGCACTGTCTCTTTTCCAGAGGGGCTAAGCTGTGTGTAGTGAAGAGCCAGCGGAAGGAGAGACAAGCAGAGACGCTAACACAAGATTACATCATCACACGTAAGTTCTGCCATGCCTGTTCAAACACTCACAATCTGTTTCATTCATACCTTTTAAGAATAATATAATTTGCCGATTTGTGGCACGTAATTCCCCGCTCTCTTGCCTCGGCGTGCATGGCCTTTGTAACAGTAAACAATTACTGAAGCAATTAACGTGGAGTGCCTTTCTCAAAGCCCTCCAGCAGTTTAGTCCACCTTGAGCCACTAACCCATCTGCTCTTCACATGATAAGGCACTGCGTGTTTTTAACAAGAGAGAAACATCCCCAAAACAATGGTGGCCATCTTCCAAGTGCATGATGTGACAAGTGGACCATAGTCTAAGAATCCTCTTTCTTGGTAATAAAGAACAAAAATACCAACCCCTTGTTTACGTGCTGCCTTTCTCTTGCTTCTCTCACACACACATACCGAGGGCTTTGCAAGGAATGAGAGTATATAGGTCTTTCACAGAACCATTAGCTGATGGAGCAGGGTGTGGATGAGTGGATCGACAGCCGCAGGGCTCCGTGCCACGCGGCAGCCATGTGGTCTGCAGTCATGCCGGATCACGCAGGGGACAGCCGCCTCGCCCACCCCTGCCGGCGTGATCTCCGGCTTGTCCAAACCACACACACACACACACACACACACACACACGCACACGCGCACACAGATAAACACACACAGACTACCCCCCTACCTGTCATCCTGTCATATCACCAGCACACGAGGCTGTCATCTCTTTACTGCGTGCCTCATGCTCCTTTGCCCCCACACTAAAGTCATGAACCTACACCAACAGAATAGCTGCTGACACATCGTCCCTGATTGGCTGCCAAGACTCAATTCTGACGACATTTATTGTTTGGGCTACCGCAGCCTCTTCAGATACCTCATGTGATTTCATCGCCATGCCAACAGGGTGTGAAATAGGCTTGCGTTTGACTGCCACTAGCAGCGAGTGACGCACTTGATGCCCCGGCACTGGAAAATTAGAGGGGACAGGAAGCAAGTGATGGCCCATTGAGAAAAGCGAGGGAATCTGTTAACAGTAACCTTTTTGCTTAATGTAGCGTGGAGGAGAAGAATTAACACTGAACAGCGACAGGGCTCCTGAATGGAAAATCACTTTATCTAGCCCTTTACTAAAGTGTCTCTTTGTAACCCCCGAGGATAAGAGCAGAGCATACACTCACTTTACACAAACACAAATGCTGGCTCTCTCTCTTTCTGTCACACGCGCACGCACACAGTCTCTCCTTCTGACACACCTTTTAGAACACTATTTCACACTTACTCATGTACATGTTCACTCACACACTCGTGGATTTAAGTGCTGGGGGCCTTTATTGTGATAGTGTTCACAAAAGTGTGAAGAGTGGCCGAGTGATTGTCTCATTCTAAACATGGGGGATATAATGAATATGTTGGTGTGCACTATGGCAGAAAGAGTACACAAGAGGAGAGATCCTGCCAGAGCTCAACAGGTGTGTGAGTGGGTATTTTGGCGTAAATGGTGCTTATCTCCTGCAAGGTGTAGTAGTGGGTCAGATTGTGTTTCTGCATTTGCTGTATACAACCACCGGCAAATCTCAGCTTTGCATTCTGTCTTTATTTAGCAACGTAGCACTTTACATGAGCTACAAACACTGCACATATTGCCAGGTGCCCTGTCTGCTTATTTGTGCGGCTGTGTTATGTGATCTTGCAGTTACCTTAGCAACTTGATTATACTTGTTTACCCTGTGTGTCTCCAGCTCATGCCTTACCCATGTTCAGAGAGGCCCGGCAGCGGAGTACACGAAAACAGCTGGAGAAGGACCGTCTTGATCCAAGGAAATCCCACAAACCCGAGCCTCCTGTGTCAGGACCAGGTGAAGTGCATTTTTTTTTTTTTTTTTGTGGCTTTTATTAGTGCATGAATATCACAGAATAAACAAAATAACAAGAAAATACAGGTTACAGGAAATGCATGCAATAGCGTGTACAATGAATATTCCTGGAAGACCAAACAAAAACAAATAATGATCAAAATCAAAAACACTCAATAAACACTGCCAATGGAATATGAGGGTAGTAACGAGGTAAAGCTAGCGTTCTACCGTTGTTTTTCAAAGCGTATTACTAGTCATGTTCTCGACTGGATGATTACATGATTCTGTTTGAGGCAGATGTACAAATCCACACAGTTGATGATGTGTTCGGTGTTATGCAATCCGGCTGAAGTCAAGAGCTACAACAGCACTGTTCCCACTTGGCCTCTCAAAGATTCATTGTAGGCTGCTGTTGCCTCACATATCTTTAACTGCTGGGTCATTATGATGCATTGTGAACTTTCTCTTGGACCCACGGTCAGTCTGTTTTTATTGTTACCTTAATACACACCGAGATGCCAGACAACATTTCCTGCTTCATAAGGTTCCAGCTGGCTCATTGCTGCTATTTTATTGGGGGTTTTTTTCACTTTCACTCACTTATTCCTTCAGCACCAATGTACTTAAAGCAATCTAATAGATCCGCCGTGCGATCTATTTTTAAATTTCGATGTGGGACTTACAAATAGATTCCAAAATTTCAAAAAGGGGGTTAAGAAAGTTTTGCCTACCAGAACCACCTTAAAAAGCCACAGCTGCCGAATTAGGTGAATAAAATGATTTGCACTCAAAATAAGTCGTTATTGACATATATCATATTTTTAATACATCAGTCTTTCTTTGTTTTTCTTCACTGTAATAAGTTGTGCAGTGGAAAAAAACAACTTTATTTACTCAAAAGCCTTTTCATAAGTGAAATAGGAACTATGCTAAGCTAAATGACAATGAATTGAGAATCTTTTTGATATAAAGTATTAAAACATGAAGAGTCAAGGGTTAAGATAAAGCCAGAAAAATAACTAGTCTGCAAATGAAAATGTAGGTCCATTTTATAAAAATAAGGTTAACTACTTGATAGCAGGTCAGAGGTTTTAGAAGACAGACTGTCTTTATATTGTTTATCCTGTGTGTGAAATTACTTTGCCTAAGTGGAAGACAATGTTTGGCGGATGGCTGGATGCTTACAAGCAAAAGGCAAAGGTGTCTTTCAATCCCCCAAACAACCTTACTGCCCATCTCAAGCAAGAAATCCCTGTGTTTAAACATGGGAATACGCACACGCATGTGTGACTCCTGTTCCGTAACAATGCCTTTTCGCGAAATCAGCAAGTTTTCCCCACTTAAAACTCCATTTGTGCAGCCATTTAAGGCCAACAGCACAGAAGTAATGTAACTAGTATCAGTGTAGCTTTTACGCACTACCTTTTGGAGCAAGAATGCCATGAGTTAACGAAACAGAATTCTGCCAAAAGTAATAAAAAACTAAGATTGTGATAATATGTCAACTAATAAAATGTTTGCGTCTGTGTGAGTTGGTGAAATAGTGTGTCATTGTGAAGTCACACAGTGTTTTTACATTTTTTAATATGATATTGATTCTGTGTCCTGACAGGTCGTGGAGGAAGAGTAGCAGCTCATGGTGGCACTCTGTCGTCATTTATCGTAAAGAACATTGCTTTAGATAAAACAGATGACAGTAACCCACGACAGGCCATCCTACGTCACGCCCAGGATGCTTCAGAAAACCCTTACTGGGTTGCCCCGGCATACAAACAGTAAGAAACCCTTATATCCTCAACATGAATCTTTTACACCCTCCCTCTCCACCTCACTGTTCTTCTTTTCCTTCTCACACTCTTCTCTCATTTCTTGGTTTGCTGTGGTTAGAAGACAGTGTAAGATGAGAACCGGGGTGCTTCTTACTCTATTGTGATGGTACTTGGGTTTCTTCCTACCGGTGTGACACATTAATGTTTAAAGAGTTGTGCAGTTTTACAGGTACACACTTCACACTGCAGAGAGGAGAGTAATGGACGACTTTAGATCTCTATCGCACTCAGACCGCTACATAAACGTCGGGACAAAGCTTTGAGCCAAATGTAACGGATTGCTTCACAATGAAATCGCAATGAAATCATCTCGACCATTATTCTAAAAATAATATGCTAGTGATATACATTATAGAAGATTGAGCTGATAAAGAACATCCCGTTAGCCTGCTAGTAGAGCTCTCTCAATAAGCAATAGTCTCTATCACAGCTCTCTTTGCTTCGCTGGGAGGAACAGCCTTGTAAAGGCAGGTCTAGTTTTGTTCTGAGTTATAGTCTTCTGCGCCATGTCACTATAACATCTGCAGCCTGAACTTCCTTAAGTCTCAATTGGCCAGTAAAGAAGATATCATGTATCCAAAGTACTTCATTTCTAATATTAAACTTCTTAAACAATTTGTGTTCTCATAGCTCTGTTTTCTGGTTATCATCTTAATTTGCAGTTTATTGCGTTTCTCTGAAGTAGTGTGAAAGGAGCTGTTAAATCATTACCTCCCTTTTGTTTCCCTTTAGAACTCAGCCAGTTCCTCTGTTTGCAGAGGATTCAGAGGAGGATGAGGAAGCTGAAAAGGAACCAGAGTGGAAAAAACGCAAGATCTGAGGTGCCGCAACAGCAGCTAATTTTATATAGAATAGCAGACAGGGTGGGCTTGTGTTTGTATATATATCGTCGTAACCACGAGGTCTCAGAATCAATCCCCAAACACTTAGTTACTGCCAGAAACTGCATAGGAGCATCGATTACGTTACTAAAAAGAACATTCTCTGTCCTCTCTCGTAATGTTTGCATATATGTATTTATGTGCGTGCTTCTGTGTTGAGGGGTAGCACATAAATGTGCAGGTTTTTTTACTGTGTAAGCATAATATAGTTTTATACAATTTTATGTTCTACTCCTTCAGTTTGCCATTAATCAACCTCTGGAAGTACTTGGCTTTTTATGTCTGTTTTGATTACATGGACTTTATATCCATAATTTCTATTGTCCTCTCCTCCCACATCTCCAGAGTTTGCTAATGCCTCATAAATTGTCTCCAGATTTTGTGGTCTGGTTGTGTTCATCAGCCACGAAAAACTGTTTGCTAGTTTGTAAAAAGTAAATTACAAAGAAGTACACAAACTTGCAGCCATTTCTTTTTTCGTTTTGTTTAAGGGTTTACACTTTTTAAAGCTTTGCAGTTTTGTTGGATCTGATACAAAACTCCAATCAGTCACCTCAAGACCTATATAGAGGAATTTGTATTCTCTTGTCAAATAGTGATATATTTTACCCAAATTAAAGTGATACTACTGCTTTTACCAGCTGATCAAAGAAATTCTTCTGTCAGATATGTTTTTTATGAGGCACTGACTTAATCCTGCAGATATACAGTTCACCCAGTGCGGGCCAAAGCCAGTGTTTTGACTCACTGCTTCAAATAAAGTTTTATAGACTACTTTTTGCTATGTTTTTAAATAGGTAAACTTTGCTGCAACTACTGCATTTTTTAATATTGGTGAATAAATAAGAAATCATGATTAAAATGTAAAATGATCTTAATAATGTAAAGGAACACTTGCTAGCTTTTTCTGTAGTTTCCAACTGTATCTCACTTTCTTTGTCACCAAATTGATGTTGAGGAAGACTATTAGATGTAACCTTTTAGTTAAGATCGTATTCACAAACAACTTCTCTCAAAAATGAATATTGCACCATCACCAAATTGCATCATATTTCTAGGGGCTCCGATTGCTTTAACGCCTAAATTTTAAATATTAAACCTGTGTGTAGTTGCAAACAAACCGTATGTCTTTGTTTCATTGTCTTTGCAAAAACAACTAATCTGGAAATAGCTGTACTGTTGAGCATGCCTAAAACTTATATTTTCTCTTTGAATGACCTGTTCAGCGTCTAAAGTTATTTCAACTGACAGACAAAACCACAATGTACAGATCTAATGAAGCACATGTTTGTGTTCCTTAAGCATCTCTCTGGAGTGCAACTTCAGAGTCACATGGTCATTTTCACTGTGTTCATTTTGTGGGTTTTTTTCTACTCGGGGTGAAACTGTAGAGCAGTCTTAAACTCCTAGCAGACCAAAGTTACAAGCAGACAATCTAATGTCTCAGTGTCCTGGCAAACTTCCTGTAGCCATAAAATGAATACAAGACGGAGAAATACCAGGACAAGAAATATGGAAGGACTAAAAACAATGAGTGATGTTTTTAAGAGCAACTAAAGTGGTGAGCTGAGAGGAGAACGGCTTCAGAGAGGCTGACGTCAAGCTCCACTTGTGTGAAAAAGCCTTCTCAACCCTCAGCAAGAGGTGAAGAGTAACCGCTGATTGATTCACTCCACCGGCATGTGATGAACCAGTTGGCACGTGGAAAAGAGAAGCTGTGTGTGGAGCTGAAACCATAGCCTCCAGGTGCAGGCAAGTTAAGATGCAGACCTCTCAAAGGGTCAGTTCATCCAGATTTACAAACACGTTCTCACTTACAGTTTCTATGCCCCAATACAGAGAAGGTGAATGCAAGTTTTTGTGCTTCTCAAAGTTTCAAAATGTTAAAAAAAAACTCAACCCCAGATAGATTTATTCAAAATATTCCACAGACCATGTTGTGACTAGTTTTCATTGGCCATCTCTCTACCCAAGAAATAGTCCCACAGAAAATTGTCTGTTGTGGCCGCAAGCAATCACCAATTACTGTCGGGGCCCAGATACTTTGGATAGAATCACATTTAACTTCACAAGACTAAACAAATGAACCCAGATTATTTTAACTAAAGGACGAGGCTGATGAAATTCTGTGTCTTCCTAATTGACAAAAATTCACTCTTCTTTTACCTCTGTTTTTGGTCTCAACCAACACCTGAGTGAAATGTGGGTCTCTGTTTAGCTGCTAAATGCTCCACTAGGTTCACCAGATAGTTGCCAACTTTGTCTTCTTTTTGATGTATTAAAGGAAAACTTTGAAAAGAGATGCCTATGTTAGAAAACGACGCGGAGGACGACAGTGAAACATGACCAAAACATTAAAGTTGTGGGCTATAAAACCAAAACAATGGGCATAAAAATGCTGAGTTTGGTGATACTTTTCTGTTTGTTTGTCACTACGAGCGACCCCTTTTACATTCACATGGTCGTTAGATCCATGATTGATTTAACATTGCTGATGAGAGCAGCTTTAATGATTAGGCCTCAGCACTGAAGAGACATGTAATATTGAAAACAAAAACAGCATTTAAACAGCTTTGATTTAAAATAAAACAAAAATCTGATTAGTATTCAGAGGCTCGAAAGTTTTGGAAATTAACTTGTGAGACTATTGACTTGGTATTACAAGAATTGAGACTAGTCTTGTACTTAAACAGCTATTGTATTAATCCAGCTATACATTGTATACACACCTTAAGCCACTGCTTAATGACGAGCTGATTGTACTGCTGCCATCTTCTCATCAGCATTTCCAGATCTTCTTTGCACGGTGGAAACATTCCTCGAGCGCCTTGATTTACAGCTCAGTGGCGCTTTACGGCAAGCTTTTGTTTACTGTATGACCCTGGGTCTGTGTTCAGGAATGCACGCCATACTGTAGAGGCCATCTCTCAAACCATCCCTGCAATTCTCCATTCAACCCAAATTTTCAGCCTCAATTTTGCATGATGCTTGTGTAAACACATGCTAAGCAAATAGGCACCATCTGGCACCGGTGCGTTATTATACATGGCAGAATACCAGGAGACACGCTTGTTTAATAGAAACAAGTTTAATTCTGTAAAAAGTTATAAAATGAATATTGTACAAAAATAAAGTTTGCAAGAGCTTTGGTTCTGTAACACAAAACAAGTGAGACGACATGACACAGGTGTTAACACAATAGGGAGTGAAAAAGAAAATCCAATCCTTTCTCCTAATATTAACACTGAGGATTCTTTAGCATCTTTACCTTTTACTTGTTTACCTTTGCATGAAAACCAAAAAGGACTAATCGCCAACGTACAGTCACAAAGATGAGAGGGGCTAGTGGTCACAGTTTACACACTTTAATGTATGGTATCGAAGAGTAGCGAGGTGCTCTGAGGCTTCTGGGAAGACTCCTAACTGCACATTCTCATCTGGAAAGGCTTATGTATGAATCAGTTGTTAAAGGGGAAGATGATCCAATTGATGAGGTATGCTGTGATAAAAGCTAGAGGTTTTTTTTTTTGGTTTTTTTTCTCAGTGTAGTGTTTGGCCTTAATTCAGCTTGATGCAGTGGATTTGTTCTGTGTTCAGGGGGATTACACAGTAAAGCTGGCTTGCTTGCTGCTGCTGGGTGGGCACAGATACCTTGGTCCCTAATCCGTGCTAACATTAAGACCGACCCGAGGGCTCTCTTTGTTCCACTTAAAACCATCCCCTCGCAGGGTCTCCATCGGCACATGCAACATGCTTTCAAAATGCCTCCCGTTTTCCTAGATGTATATTTGTGTATAGTTTTGGGGAGGAAAAAAAACTCGGCTGAACTTGTTATTACATGTAGAAAGCAAGTTGAGCCCATCGTCTTCCTTCTAATTCCAAAACATTTTCTTTTTTGTCCAACCCTCTAGCCTTGAGATATTTACATCGTTTGCGCGATGACAGCCGCTACAGTTGCTGGATTTTCCTTAAACTGCCTTCATCAATGTGGCTTTGCCCACGGGGGTTATTTGGTTAAGACTCATGTTAGCGGATCACTTTCAAATCCCCTTCCACGGAGTAAGACCTGTCAGAGTCGAGACAGAACCACAAGCAGACATTAAAGCCTATTGGGACAGCAACCGCTGCAAAGCCTTTGACAGACTTGGTACATGAACAGAGTGAGGTTTCGCGTAACATGTGCTGATAGGCAGGCTTCCTGGCAGCTTGTATACTCTGTGACTCAAAGGATGGATCCTCTAAGGCACCTGCAGATCCTCAGAGAGACCATTACTCTCATGTCCTTTTTTTTTAGATTTCAATTATAAAAACGTGATGGCTCCTGTTTGGAGTGATGTTAAATCTATTCTGGATTATTAATTTGACAATAAACAGCAGCAAAGAGTAACTTGTTGAGAGATCAACATGTGAAGTTCCCCCCTGTGTTAACATGGTCACTTTGGAAAAATGAGGTTACATATCAACAAAAAAAAAAAAAAAAAAAAAAACTACCCTGCCGTCACTCAAAATGCTCCCAAACAACAATCAATTCAATCAAAGAAATCTTCTATTGGTCCCCTCCTCTGTGTCTCTTACTACCCTTGCTTAAACTGGATAGCTAATGATGATCCTTTGGTGTCATGAATAGAGAAACTCTGGAATCTAAGTGAAGAGCAAAAGCATTATTAGGATTTGTGGGTGAGTGTTGAGCAGTTCTGGATCACCTTGTTAGAGTTTGCGTGAGAAAATGCTCCACAATGGCACCATCGAGGACAATCAAAGCTTTTAAATAAATAAGAAAAATGACAATTTCTTTCATATAATGGATTGAAATAAATAACAATAAGTTAATTCCCATCTTAATAAATATACCTCTTACACACACGTGTATATATATATATATGCATGTATATATATATATATATATATATATATATATGATTGGATTTTATGTAGATGCGTTGCAACAAAAAGTCTTTGCTGAGCTCCGCTGTGGTGTTTGTCATCCCTTGGCTCTGAATGTACATGTCGACATCCAGACTATGCAGCTGAAATATTCTCTTCATATCTCCGTGTTCATCTGGAGTCTTAGGAGCAGCTATGGAAAAACTGATGTTCCTGGGAAAATGAATTCCTCCATAAAAAAAATCTAAGCCAACTTAGTCCGTTTTCTTCACTCTCACCTTTTTAGTCATCACAGTTAGCAAAGTGTAACAGTATCGTTTCTCCTGCGAATCCTGGTCAGTGGTTCTGTAGGACTGAGCAGATGTCATAGTCGAATGTACAGTTTGCTTTTTTTATTTTTTATAGCTGCTCCATTGTTTTTTTGTTAACTGCTACCAAAATAAGTGACGATACACTCCCTTTTCGACCAGGTATGACCGTAGTCCAACAGAGATCCCACCAGCTAGTAAAGGTGATCCTTAGTTCACTGATGAAGATCTTGTCCGTCACTTCATCAGACACAGCCACACTTCCTGGCAGAATGCTTCTTCAGCGTGTGATACACTACATTGTCGTCCAAGAATGATAAGTCATCGTCGAAAGCAATCGGCCGACAGCAGGTGCGGGAGGGTGTGTCCCTGTCCAGCTTCTTGTTGTGTGTGAGGTTGTTGAGGATCTTGTCATAGTTGGTCTCCGCCTCCACGCAGGGGCCGCTGCAGTACCGGAAGATCAGCTCCTCTTTAGTCTGGTATCCAAGCCCCAAGTCCGTCACGTTGAGGTGGACCTCCTTTAGCAAGCAGCCTCGGGTTTGCACCGATATCCCCTCCCTCCCCTTCTCCCCCGCCCTCCTTTCCCCCTCGCCCTCGACCACGCTTCCTGTCGCCATGTCCTCTCCTCTCGCCTCTCGTGCCTCCTGTGTTTGCTGCTCCTCCTCTCTGTCTCTGCTCTCTCCGTCCCTTTGAGCCTCCGCTGGGCTCTGACGATCTCCTGAGTCTGCCAATGGTAGCCTCAATAAAATCCATTACATCATCAAACTGCTCCGGATAGGGACCCGCGATGTCATCTGAAAGATATAAAGGGAACAAATTTTCTTACAAAGTTGGTATTAAAATAATAAATCACTGACTTTCTGAGATGTCACCGCAACAAAGTTGTAGTCAAGGATCTAATGCTTTCAAAAACTATACGAGAAGAGTAGATTAAACTTTAAATATCCCACTGGGGGAAAAAAATCTAAATTAATAAAACCACATGGGGCTTTGAAAATATTGCAGAACCAGAAATCTCAGCAAAGAAACACGTAAATGCATGTAGGTTAAAAAAAAAATAATCACATGTTGGATGAGACTAGGGAGGAAAAGGGTCGGAAGATTTCCAAGGGAAGATAAGTTTGGGAATTACGTTTTTTAAAGTGCTCTTACTTTTTAAAAGGGAGCTTTAATTTTGGGGAAATGCACATTAATCAAAACAATATTGCATGTTTTGATTAAAAGTATGCAGAATCTCATTACAGTGCATTCTCCCATCACATGTGCAGCCCACACTACTGCAGCGTTTGAGCCAAAGGGCTACATGCTTTCTGAAGTTATCATTTACTGGAATGAATATATTTTATTTGATATTTCTGTCAACCAGCAGAGAGTAGCCTAAAGCAAAGTACACTGTTTAAAACATGTAAACACATTCCGCTAGTTTTGGCTATCTTACCGTTACCATGCGGGATGGAGCTTGATTGACCATGCTCATTGAGGAGGTTTTTGTTGTTTCTTTTCAAATTTGCTTTAAACCCTAAGGTTGCGCACTGTCCACATTGTGGGTTTGATTTTCAATGTACCTTTCCCCATTAGTTAACTTGCTAGCTAACATTCCTGTAGCTACTGTAGGTATTTGACAAAAGGATAATCAATATCCGTGGATAACTTAATGTATTATTTCTGCTTGTGATATGATAAATGTTTAGTTACTGCATATTAAATATCACAGATATCCCCTATATTTTTATTTTATTCCCCTAATTTCCTGTAGATTCCCATGAAAAGTTCCCACCTTGAATATTCCTGGAATTTTGTACCCCTAGATGAGCTAAACAATAAATAAATGGAAAAATGTCCAAGGTATACAAAAAACAAGTAGTATTTACTTAAAGGAATAGTTAGTATGGGTTACACCAAGACTGGAAACAGGCAGAAAACTAACCTGGCTCGGTCCAACGGTAACTAAAATAATCTACTAGCACCTCTAAAGATAATAAGTTAACGTGTTTTATCTTGTTTGTTTTAATATGTAAAAGGTAAACGTGTTATTGATCTTCGCATTTAACATATCTTAATTCTGTACCATAAAATGAATGAGCAAATTTCACAAAATGTCCCACTACTCCTTTAAATGCACAACTACAGATGTGTACGTAACATGTAGAATTGAATAAATTCACAATAAGTTAAACAAACTATTCACTCTTGGCAAAAAAAACCCCAAAAGATCTACATTGTTGTTGAGTGTAGAAGCTTAATCGGCGGCCAGCATATGCAATGTTAAGTGTAGAAAAATATGCAGACAATGTCCATAAATACTGATAAATGTGCAGATCAGAAACAGTGCATGCTGATTTATAGATTAGTCTCAGGCGGAGGAATGCAGAGAGCAGTCCAGAGCTGTTCTTATGGACTCGAGTGCAGGTGCCCTGCTTTGACTCTTTTCAAGATGGCTAATGGGGGATGAGTTGGAGGCTGAAGTTCAGAGGGTGTTGTCAATTCCACTTTGTCGTAGTCAGAGAAGAAGACTTGTACATCTGTAATGACAGGATGTGGGTAGACTTGATTTTGCATGAATAACCAAGGCTGGCACGCTGCCTGCAGTCCGCTTGATACTGGAAGAACCTGAGTCATTAAAGGTTGTTCAGCGGCACATCTGAAGTTAACCCTGTTTGCTTTCTCACACCTATTGCTTGTGATGATACAGTAGTCACAGACCAATTACATCACCAAGAGAGACGCAGTGAGAGTGAGTTTAGCAGTCAATTAATTCTTTCATGGTTTAAATTTTGAGAGGTGACACTTCAAAGGCCAAATAAAAAGGAAGTTATATGCTTTGGGTGATTTAGATGAAGCAGATTGTAATCTGCTCGAAACTCAAAACATGCACCAGCTCAGCTCTCCACCATCTGCTGCGAGGACCGATGAGAACTGACTGGAAGTCTTGGACCCTCCTCTGTTACATGTTGATTCTATTACGGAGTAAAGTCTCTCCTTCTCATAATGCCTGCAGGTCTGGCAACACTGAACCGAGTATGCGAATCATGAAGACATATTGTTCTGAAGTGAATCAATTGGTCCGACTCTAATTCCATTACCTGCGTGGGAGTGTTTGGATGTGAGTCAGGAAGTCAGGGCAATGGGGAGCGATGTCTGGCAGGTGGTGTTGTGGTTAACACCGCCTCTGTATTGCAGTGTCACCTATCTCTCTTGTGTTACCTGTTCCTCTGGCAGCGCACAAAGCCATCTGATCCGCCCGCGCTCCACAGCTGATTGGGCCGCTGCTCGTATATCAGGTGTGCCCGGGCCAATCTGTTTAGACACACCTGCCCTTTGATTTAGACACCTCCTATTGTGTGTCAGCTGACAGGCAGGGTGGCTACAGTGTACACCTGCTGACAGACTGGGCCAGTGGCAGCCAACGGAGCAATTCAAGGTGCAACTGGTGCCATGATTTTGCAGTCATTGGCTGAATACTACAATATAAATCCCCTCGTGCAGCAGCTTCCTGCAGATTTAAGCCTTAAAAAGTAAGAGAAAACTAGAAATATCTTTGATGCTGCACGCAAACCAACATACCCATCCCCTCTGAGGGCCACAGCTTTGTTTACACTGTTAGTGCATTGTTAATGGGCTTTGGTTACAAGCACATCAGTGATGTCACCATGGTCCAAACAAGAATATGAGGTGGCAGGACAAACATTTGTCCAAATGTTCCATTCCTTATCTAGTTCTTGGCCGCGTCTACTTCTGCGTGAAGACGATACTGTGTCA
Organism: Anoplopoma fimbria; assembly: GCF_027596085.1. Lineage (NCBI taxonomy): Eukaryota > Metazoa > Chordata > Actinopteri > Perciformes > Anoplopomatidae > Anoplopoma > Anoplopoma fimbria. The sequence continues at coordinate 15,839,163 of NC_072462.1, read as the reverse complement.
CTTTGAGCTAAACAAAATAAATTCCTGCCCACTGTTGCTGTTAAAATGAACATAAACACAGAACTCTCACTTGATGCTTCAAACTTTCCAGTGTTGTCCAGCCTCTCGCCTGCAATTTGTGGTTCACACTGCCACCTCTGAAAGCAGGATTTCTGACTTTGGGCAGATGGGCAAAGGTCATGGGTCTCTATGTTTCAGGTAGGCAGAGGTGAATGGAAACAAAAGGGAAATATGTTGCACAACCTCTGGAATCAGAGCTGCTCATACTCCTATTCATGCTGCTGACTTGTTTTGACATCAGTGTGCTTTAACCCACAGCAGCAATAAAACACAAATTAAGATCTTCCGGCTGATAACCTCACTGTCTGAGAGCCTTATCAATGGAGGACTCTCCACTGTTGGCTCAACCCACTGGCTTTCACTTTACCGGCTGTTTCTCAAGTGTGATTAGTGTGAATGACTTGGACAGCAAAACAAAAGTGTCTGAATTGCCCTTTTACAAAATGCCACCTGCAGTAGGTGGATGTGCTGCCTACTTTTCCTCTCAAAAGTCAACACTATTCATGCCCCTGATGAAAAGATGCTGGCTTCACTATTTCCTATATAATTAAATAGTCAATTGCATGTTATTAAAAAAAACAACAACAACCATGCCGCGGGCCTTACATTGATCCTCCATGGAGATCTCCTGCAGGTTGTGTTCTTTACGCTGGAACGCTGGCTCTCCGTCCTCCACAGATAGGGACGCAGATTCACTGTAGCTGCTGGGGAAATAAGTCCTCTTGGCTGGCTGAGTGTTTTGGTAGAGAGGCCGTGTAGCAACAGAGCTCAGGAGCAACAAACACGTGGCCAAAACATCCCATAACTTCATCTTAGACTCAGTTCCTATGAAGAAAGCTGCAAAAAAAAAAATAAGAGAGGCTGTGTTATTTGAATTTTAAGAAAGAAATAATGATTTAAAAAAAAAATAAATAATATAAAGTAATCTCAATCAACCGCTGTCCAATCAGAATGTAGGCCAACTCTTGTTTATAATGAAGTCAGCAAAGAGTTTGAAACCGTGTGGCAGGACCTGCCCTGACTCATCCTGTATTAATAACTGTATCACCACGTTGAGAGAGGCTTTGGAGCTACTTCGTCACTGTCTCGTAGTGGGATCTGTTGTAAATATAAATATCAGAGTAAACCTACGAGGACATTCTGAATATATTAATCACAATAAAAATGACCTATGTACTAGATAATGTCGGGATATCCCCAACATAAACACATCATATACAAAGAATAATGCGTAAATGTGTGCGTAAAAGTACTGTGTTTTTTTTTTTTAAATTAATTACCAGCAGCCTCCTACTTATTTGTTCTCTATTGACATATTAAGAATATTAGATGATATATTATTATATGTTGTTGTGATATCAGGCGAGCTCTTGCTCCTTGTAATGAGGCAGGAGGGTGTGCCTCACACAACAACACGCTTTGGTTAAGGCACCAAAGCGTGTTGGCAACGAGAGCCTAAATAATGCTGTGAGTTGGCCAGATGGCGATCACCAAAGCTTACGTGACTCTGGTCTAATGGCACGTTGAGTCTGCAGTAAACCTAAACAGGCATGCATGGATAAATACTGTGCTTAAAAATGCCCTGCACAAGTCCTAACAAATGCACAAGCAACATTTTGATTTTGATTTTCTATTTAAACGAAAATGACTTTAGTGAAGCTCGTATTTCGCAAGCATATTCTGATGATATTTTTTTTTTTTTTTTTTTTTTTTTTTTTTTTTAATAAATAAACTCTCAACGAAAAACAATATGTTGCTTAACTTACCTTAAATATGGCCCATGCAGACCTGAAACTCGCTTGGCTGTTGGTTGTTAAAATCCAAAACAGAAAACGCGTCTCAGTTAGTGTCCAAAGCTGAATCAGCTGCATGAATCGTCCAACAACCACAATCCGAAAATGTCCTTAAAACGACTTCAAAATTCGATATAAATAAAAGCCCAAACACCACACGAGTTGTTTTTTTTCATACTCAGATCCGGCAAAAAAAAAACCAAAAAAAAACCCACGCGTCTTTCCACACTTTGGAGTCCAAAGGTGGGTGTAGAAGAGAGCTGACCAAGTGCCACTGCGCCTTACGGGGGTACAGTTGCAGTCGCTGATTAATTGGATGCTACGTTTCCACGTTGGAAATCCGAGAGAGTTCCACCATCTCCGACTGAGAGGAGTTCAATGAAGACATCAGCGTCTCCAGTGCATATATGCAAGGCGCAAAAGCTCCAACAATCTGTCACCCAGAGGACGCACGGAGCTCTAGTCTAGCCTCTTGATACAAAAACAGTTAAATCGCCCTTAAAATCCAGAACTGCGTTAAATGTTCATAGTCGCCAACGTCTGACAATATCTTGACATGGTAAACAACGCAGATCGGGGTATTTATTCTCCATTTCTCCGGGTCAGATATATCTCTATGCGGCTCGGAAGAGTTTCCACACGCGTTGTCCTCATACTGGACTGAAACGGGACAGATGTCTGCGCATAACACCGCACCGCGAGCACAGGGCAGTTTGGAGAGATTTATAGTTAAGTGCGCTCTGACGTTTGGGGCAGTTGGTGTCCGCCCCTCTTTTATAGATCCCCGCAAGAGCAAACAGAGGTCCACATATTTCTCCAAACCACCCCTGGAGCCCCGTTCTGGAGGAGCGCAGTTTTCAGATGTCTTGGGGATTATGTCACACATCCTGATGTCCTCGGATTAGATTTCAGTATGCGGAATGCGATTTGGAGATGTTCTGTTGCGATGCATGTTTCTAACCTGATCTGAGCTCTCTTTGCGCGCCGGTGTCATGTTCCGTCTGATGGCCACACACATCTCACATTTTGAGTCCCACTTCACTTGCTATTTACTCCAACATATTTGTGATAACGCGAGAGGAGCATTTAGAGCAGAGTGTAACACTTTGTTTCAGCCTATATATGTTGGCAACGTATTCCACTCTAGATTGATTACATAGAAATGTAACCCATAGTGGCATCTGGACATTCAATAAGCAGTTTCTTGTCAAGGTGAGCCCGGGGCAAAACCCACAAAGACCACAAAAGAAGGACTCTGAACCAGCTGAGATGTGGTACCTGAGAAAGGATCTCCATCAGCCTTCATGATTTACAAGCCTTACCCTCGCCTTTCATCTTCTGCAGAGCTGAATTCCACAAGCCCAGTCCTTTAAGAATTAAACTCATTTTGTGTACATGTGCCGGAATAGACCTTCCAACAACTAAACGCTTGCTTTTCCAAGAAGCTTTCTGGTTTTAATTTAACATGTGAAATGCTGCTAAAGATGGCTGTTCAATGAAAGGATAGAAATCCCTGCATTGACACTTTAAATCCACGCTGAATTATCTGTTATTCCGTTGTATTAAGGCTCATAGATATGAGGCTGGAGCTTCCTGTCAATACATGTTTTCTTTCAAGCATTTATATACGCCCTACCCATTCTCAAAGTATCTGCATGGTACTGAGCCAAGTTTTAATTGTATTGATTCCTTTCCGTCATGTTCTCACATGGTTTCATTGTATTTACTGAAAGCTACTGATGTTTTGTTTGTTATGATAGAATTCCCTGAACTCGTATCATTTGTTTCTGTACATTTATGGTTACTTGGCCCTGACTTTCACCTTATTTCATATAACTTGGCAACATGGCAAAATGATCTCTGGTGTTTAGAATGAGTTGATTATTAGTCCATAATACACAGATTCACTAGTGGCATTCTTCTGTTATAACTGTCTTGCTGTTCCAGGACCAGATCCTCTTCAACTTCCTTTCCCCTCTGAACTATTTTAATTCAACTAATGATTTGGAATAGTAATGTAAATGGAATAGTCTGTAATTATCTTTTTTAATATTATTGTCCTCTTCATTTTAAAGGGGACATTTCGTACTCCTTTTCTGGGTCATCTTATATTTTGGGTTTCTACTAGAACATGTTAACATGCTTCAATGTTCCAAAAACACATTCTTTTTCTCGTAGTGTCTGTCTTAATATTGCTGTATTCACCCTCTGACTGAATTGCTCCGTTTATAAAACCTGTCTCTTTAAGCCCCCTCCCGAAATAATGTCCAGTCTGCTGTGATTGGCTTGTGAGAAAAATATGGCACACCTTTGCAAGAGTAGTTCGGTGACGATACTAAGATGAGGGTGGTTTATTCTAATGAGCCTCTAACAAAAAGAGGTGAAAAAATTTGAATCGCTCATTTGCTCACATGTTTTTTTATTTAAGCACACAAGCACAGGCCATTGGTAGGCACTCTGTACTGAAAAAGTAAGTTTCCCATGATATGCCCCCTTTAATACAAGTTCCATACGTAACTTTTAATTTATTGATATGGATGTTTTGTATATGAGCTGTTCTGTCGTAACTGAAATTGAGCCCAGCTCCTGTGATTTACGTGTTGCAGCGATCCTTCACATCAGCGGTCATAATTCTAACTGCCCTCTTGCCCTCAATGAAGCATTTCACTAGTTCAGGGTAAGTGGATAACTCGACTACACTATAACAACATTTAAACAAATCAAATCAGAAAAATCAGGATCAACAGGAATATTAAATTCTTCAGAAAACTGCTCTGTGCAGGGCTTCCTTGCCAGTGCATGCTGGGATGGCCTCCAGGCTCCCATTTACCCTGAACAGGAATAAGCAGGTAAAAAGAATGAATGAAAGGAAACCATACTAACATAAACAAGCCCAAAAGCATGAATGTAATGTGAACTGGCAGAACATTACAGTACAACATAAAACAACATTGAGTCATGTGGAAGCAGAGCAGAGTGTCAGGTCTCTCTGTGGTTCTTCAAGGTTTTCTAGAGTTCATCAGGAGACGTTAGGAGAAGTTGGAGTTGAGAAATCTAAAGCTGCTGTATTCAATAATATCTGGTCTCCAAATTACTTACATTTAAAAAGACATATCTAGTTAATTTATTAAATGTATTACATGTTTTGTTCTTTCTTATTCATGTGCTTTATCTAGGAAACCCCAATGAAATGACTACTATATATAAAGTAACAATAAAATATATCTTAATTTGTAAACATGTGATATACATAGAGGCCAAATACTGATAATACAACACCTATTATTCCATTGTAATTTGAATATATGGAAAGCATGATTTATGATATATAAATAAATAAACATACAGTGCAACATTTAATAAAACATTTTACTGCATATACTGAATTCAACTTATAAATGTCTTCTTCAACGTTATATGACTTTATTAATATTCATCCATGGAAAACACTTCAATTCCATTTATAGAGGTGTATCACAAAGCTGAAACAAATGAACTAAACTGAGTCAGTTAATTAACAGAAATGACTAATCAGCAACTTTCTTGATACTATGATAATATCTATGATAATAATGGAGCAATAAAGATAACAGGCAATATCAAGACATCACCTTGGGCTTTAGGAAACTGTGATGGACATTTCCCACAAACATTTTACAGACTAAACGATTAATTGGAAAAATAATCTGAAGGATAATAGATACAAAAAAAATTGTTTACCAATTACATTTGAACAAAATCTAGATCTCACATAGGAGATGTTTTTAACACGTCACCGCATATGACATCTCAGGCTGGGACACAGCCTGCTCAGAGATACGACAGACAGAGGCCGAATTGTTTATTGATATCTTGCAGCAGTGTCATCGAAGGATTCCTCTGTGACCCTCCTCTGTCTCATACAGGCAGAGTTGAGGAGATAATGTTCACCCAAAATAGAACCATCTCACAGAGTTCCTTTATGCGAGAGCGCTGCACAGTCCGTGTGGAGTCATCAGTCCCCTGGGCTGAATGCTTGACTGACTATAATAAATATTAATTTGTTTGGAGGAGAAACATGAGTAAGCTGAACGAATCACCACCACATGGGGTGTGAGGAAGAGACTCGTCACTCACACAGAGGAGCCCTCTTTCATTATCTGTGCCACTGAATGACTGGGCAAGCACCTTAATGTTTGATGTCAAGCCCCCACACATCAATAGCAGGCCCTCGCATGGAAACAACAGCGACTCCCCACAAAGTTTATATGAACATTTAACAATACTCTTACAAACAATCCAGATCAATGCAGCTGTTTCAGCTTAATATTGCCCTGAATTGTTAAACTTAATATGAAACAAATGATTCTATGAGTCACTGTTGCATGTGATATGCAATAAAAACTGGGACATCTGTAGGCTTGTTTAATATGTTTCATTCCAATCTCACAATGTCTGCTTTGATGAGTAATAGATTTCAACACACTATGCACTATGCAGTCCCTCAGGAGGACAATGAAATAAACAATTAACTCAGTGGAAAAAAACAAACAACCAAAGACTAATTACAATTCATTTAAAGCATTATTGTGATCTGGATGATTAACATGCTGCGTTCCAAAGATTTTAAGAGATCCTAAGGGTACAACTTCATCAGCATTCTGCTGGTTGATTGTACTAAAAGAATTTGTGGCAACCATTGTGAAAAAAAACTTTGCACCACATCTAACTGTTGTTTATAAAAGTGTTACAGAAAATGTAATAGTACAAAATATATATTTTTCAAACACTATGCACAGTGTGGTTTTATATTCATCCGTGAAATGAGTTGTTTCTATTTATGTTTAAAGACTTTTTTTTTTTTTTTTAAATGGATTGACAATAGCAAGAGACCGGGCTGGGTGACTGGGTCAGCATGCACAGGGCAGGCTGGTGTTGATGGTTACAGACATCTTTTGCTTTCACATGTTAGGCTTATCAGGACCAAGTGAGCTCCCTTTATAATACAATACATAGATAGATAGGACTCTGTGTGGTTATTGAAGTCATTGAGTAAAAATAGACCATGACACACATGAAACATTTCTACCCTCTTGTTGCTCACAGCTGAACAAAAGGCAAACCATATATACTATATTGATTAGCTGTATGTATTGAAAAAATCAGTTCCAGAAAAGTGCACGGGGACACATGTTGTATGAAGTCGATTTAGTTTGTTTCAGTTGTATGAAAATCCATCATGCAGATTTCATGATGTTTGTAGTGTGTTTGAATTGAGACTGCACGGATTCAAGCCGTTCATTGACAGTTTGATGAGCAGTATGTGACACAATGACAGAAACACCAACACAATGTAATACAGTCCAATACAATAGCACTGAATTAAATACAGCATGAGGCTAATGACACTGAGTATGAAGGCAGTGACTCAATTACACAATAAATATCACACTGTAGTTTTCGTAGGTAGATTTATTTACATTGCAAGTTGAACCTTCTGATGTATTAAGTGGCGAGGAATTTCAAACTGGTCTTATTTTATTACACTGTTTTAGGATTGCATTATATTATGGAGATTCTTCTTTCATTGTGTCCACCCAATGCATGGCATCTCAAACTCCACATCATTGTCCTTTTGGCTTCAATTCCAACCATGACAGTGGTCTCTCATTATGAATTCTGCATGTAGTTGTGTGCAGGAGTGCCGGCTGCCTGCCAGAGGGAGCTCAGCTGTCAGCGGCCACAGAGCCCCGGATCAACCTTGGCACAGAGACGGAGAAACAGAGAGCAGGTAGGCAGGGCAGATACTGAAGGATTCACATAGCTTTCAGCTGATCCATTAGGACATGCTACAATTCAGATGTGGCGTGCCGCCAAATGCCCAGCCATTGTGGCATTCAGAGTAGTATTTCCATCCGTTTTAGTCATTGCTCAAACAGTCTTTGTTGGCATCATTCACACATAAATTGTATGCATGCAAAAAACTATGTGCTTGCAGGTGTGTGTGTGTGTGTGTGTGTGTGTGTGTGTGTGTGTGTGTGTGTGTGTGTGTGTGTGTGTGTGTGTGTGTGTGTGTGTGTGTGTGTGTGTGTGTGTGTGTGTGTGTGTGTGTGTGTGTGTGTGTGTGTGTGTGAGACTTTGCGTGTGAGCGAGTGTGTGTAAATGAGATCACTTGGTACTATCAAAGTGCAGGCAGGACTATGACACTGTTATAAATAGAAGGGAGGAAGTAAGGAAGGTTAAATCTCTCAGACACAGATACTAAATGTGTAGAGAGAGGGAGCCATTTAAAAACCCACATGTCCTTTTAGGCTCATTTCACTATGTTTATTTACATTCTGTACATTCTGTGGTGTTCTTCCCGCTATACGGTGTAAATGGTGGGCCGAGGTAGTCACAGTAATTCAACTTTCTTGTCCACAAAATAGTCTGATTTGAAAAGTTGAAACAACTCTTAGGGGCAATGCTACATCAAGGCATAACTTGTCATTACATCGCAATAGCCTCCAAATAGCTGCACGCTGTGTGAACAGCTTATTATTGGTCCAGGGTGAATTATCACCTCACGAGCAATTGGGAATCCAGTAAGCTCTCTCCCACGGACCAGTGACTTCATTGGGCAACGATTGTAAAGCGATGAATTCAAGGTCCTTCGAGTGGAGGAGAGCGCTGAGGAAGTTATTGACTTGTAAGCATTTACAACACTGCTCCCTGCTTTTTTATTATTACTTTTTACTATTCACAAATACTGGTGCAAGATATTTTCCCCTCACTGCAACAGGCTGAACAGGTGGGATGCATAGATTGAATCTGAGATGCACTCGGGACATCTTGGCAACTGCCCAAAGCCTGAAAATCTCCAGGCGTGTCTGCATTCAGCTGTCTGCATGACAAAAGATGGATTGAAATAAGGAATTTCCGAGGATATGTGTGCATGTATTCTATATTGTGTGGTCGGCCGTATGTCTTGGGCTAATAGAGTTGCTCAACTCTTTAGATTCAGCCGTCCATCATCCTTCTCTGCATGCCCCCGGCAGCGTGTAATCCTGACCGCTGATATTTACCTGCCATGACTTTGACCCCTGACTTTCGGCAGCTGTCGGTGGCGCCCCTCATCGAAGACTGGACATGTGGGATGCTGGCTTTACGGTTTTTAGCATTCAAAGAGTGTCCGCCAGGGGCCTCCTCCTACTGTGTTACTAAACAAACAGGGCTGGCGAAGTGCTGATCACAACCACTGGGCAAAGATGAAAAGCTCCCTCGAGGGAAGGGACAGGGTTACGTCACTTGTTGTCCGTTTGCTTTGCCTATCTGTATCCGTTTACAGATTTGAACTGAGCTATTTTGATTATAAACCCTAGCCTTCAAGCCTGCTCGCTGCACAGCTCTGCTAAAAGTGTGGTGCACAAAGCTGGGACTTGACTTTCACAAAGTTTCCCCTCTAACGCAACAAGGTCACACTAATTGGAGAAGGAAGTGTTGAGGATGTCTTTGGGAAGGAGAGGCAGGGTTAGAGAGTGATAGCAGAGAGGGTCAGATCCAGTTTCTGCTCTGGTTCCCTCTTCTAATCCAGCCTGGTATGTGTTGAGATCAGAGCTGGTCCCTTTCACCGCAGCCATCCGGTGGCTGTGCAGCGGGACTCGCTAAGTCCCCCATTTCCTTTACTGCAAATGTGTCGTAGAGAGCACTAGACGACCGTCTCACACAGGTTCTCACCGGGGAATCAAGTTCACTGAAAGGAAGTTAAAATGAAGTGACACAACCTGAGAAACAGTCCCACAGTCCATTTCAGGTCCTAACCCCTAAGAAACATGGCACTGGACAGCTGTGTGTTCCCCTTGATGTATTTATGTCAGCCGCTTACATAAATACACTGTGACACACATACACATTCACACTCATTCACGTGGGCACACACTAACACACACAAATGCATACAGTGACACACAGACGCACACACACACCAAGGCACAAACACACACCACGCTCCCTGTCAGTAATACCCAGAGGATATTATGTCTCTCTCAGCAGACTGGACAGTTGATCAGAGCAGCATTACCACATGGTCACTTTGATGTAAATCACGCAGTGCAGTCACCTTGAAAGTTGTTTGAATAGTGGATATGAGAGAAGAATCTTGCGCTCAGATTAATCAGCTGATACACGGATTAATTCACATGAGAGAAAAACATTTCCCTCGGTTTATTTATAAATATTTACATATATAAATAAAAATAAACCAAGGTAAATGTATATATGTGTGGATTTTAAAGGCAAGTGTTTTTCACAAAATGCAAGATATATCTCTGAAGGAATTTCTGGCACACATGAAATAAAGAAATAGTCTGAATTAGAAAAAAAACAAAAAACGGATACACCAGTAGCACTGTATGAAAAACAACTTTATTGTGAGACCAACAAAAAAATATTTTATTATTCTGCAAATGACATGCTACCTTTTCACACATTCATACATTTTATAATTACAAAATACACACCAATACCTAAGCATAATTGACAAATTCTGCATAAATGAGTGTACAAATACTTTTAACCCATTCCAACTTTTTTTTTTTTTTTTTTTTTTTTTTAGCTGACCAAGTACTGCTTTATGGTTAACTCTTTCCGTTAAATGGACTGACTTGTTCACTCCACGCTGAAGTTATAATCCTGCATTGTACAATAATGCTCACAAACACACACAAAGTTGCTCACTCACACTGCAGTACTGCAAGCAGACTACACACAAATGCACACCTCAATGTGTAGGTCATGGCTCTCACACTGCTAGGGTTAGAAGTTCAGACTTTAACTGGGGCCACCCATGTTAAAATGTATAAACTCCTGCTCCTGCCAGGCCGTCGAAATCCATTAAGGACAGATGTGGATGGAAAGGAGGCAAACTTTTCCAGCCCTGAGAAATATGACTCATGATTATGCTAAACAGGATGTGGCATTTCCCTGTGTTTCATATTTCACCGCTATCAAATGACATTACCACTCCAACATAGACTGGAGTATAAGGAGTATTAGCACATATTATTACCCAGTCATGCCACCAGATAAACCCTGCTCAGTTGTTCTTGTAATGAAAAGAGAGGTGAGTCAAATGTGGTGGCAACCTTGAACTTTGTTTCATGAATGGCACATAACAAGAGGCTTACAATAACAAACGGAATGGAGTTTACGAAGAGACAATTGGATGTAATACCGTGATAATCTAATCAGTTCACTTGGGAGTAGAGGTTATGGGAAAGTTGACTTGCAGTGTTTATTTTGCTTTCAAGGTCAAATAAATTAGCGATTGCTACTAGTTGTATAGGTGGATCCTTGGATCCTAGATCAAATCAGCTGTAATGTGATATCAGATATGAACTAATTAAATTCTTTTTTATAACCTTGGTGGAGATTGTATCTTATAGAATGTAAACACCCTATCCGACTCTAAGCTAAACTAATTTAATACCTAGATGGAGACATTTTTATCCCTTTTTTAAGAGGGTCTTGGTTAATAGGAAATTAATCAGGACACACTTCAGACACAGTGGTGGAGCTGCGTAGATGTGTCGGATTTTACAGGGATTATTGACGACACTTTACAGTGTGAGCTGCTGATAATAAGGAATTAGGAAAAAGAATGGTGTGAGAATTTAGTATGTTATCATCATTATCAGGAAATGGATGGAGGTCAGGTTTATTTGGTAATCACTATGGTGTTTGGCACCAAGGACAAGAAGTATTTGTACATGGCGAGGCAGTGAGTCATTCAGGGCAGAGAGAAAATTTCAAACTCTTTTCATTCGTTGTCTTGAGTCTACGTGATAGCTGAAGTATCTGGAGACATACACTTGGGTTCATAGGTCAAGGTTCAGGTGTCAGACGTTGAATTGCTCCAGGCATACTTTAGTCTAAAATATATCTGAATTATAATTGTAAATAGTTCTTTAACACACTTTCATTTTATCTCAATCCTGGGATTTTATTCATGAGGGCTCTGATGACAGACGTTTGGAGGTAGGGGTGAGCCGCATGACAAACACATAAACTTTATCATGACTGTAACAAGATAATATGGCCCGCTTTATCAGTTTAAGCCCAAGTCTGAAAACACTACAGCTGTCTCTTTGACCTGTGACAGGCGATCTCACTGCAGGTTAGGATGCTGAGTCGGTTCATGTTACTAACAATTGGCATGTGCAAAGTTTGTGTGAAGAATCACCAGCAACACTGTTGACGCACGGAAGCAGCTGAGAACACTATGAAAGAACGACAGTCACACAAATGGATGTGACACATAGATAGATATATGGCTGGATGGATAGCCAGACAGGTGATAGATAGAAAGCCAGGCAGATCCATGTAAACACACTTTAGATATCAAAGTGGATGATACAATCTTGCAGACTGCATAGCATTAAAAAGTAATAGAATACAGTGAATGTAATTTCTTGTTTGGCAAGTTCAGAGTTGCACCTTTTGTGGCGAATAATAGGTCACCCGAAGGGTCAATCATCCAACTCTTAGTGGGGATAAACACACTCATGCATTCCTTTAGAACTGTTTTTCTGCTCTTTAAAAAAAATACTGTTTTCAGGGGGACAAGGGCGCAGAGGGCAAAGCTTTGGAAGGAGACGACTATCACATTTCCAATACATTTCTTCCGAGAACAGAAGAACCTTCGTACCTGTCGCAAGTGTAAAACAGAGAGGTGTCAAACGTGAAACGCGATCGGCGTATCTGACAAAGGGGAAACTGCTGTGAGGGATCAGTTCAGAGAGAGAAAGACCCGCGTCCCCACAGCAGATGGGAGCTTTATCGTTATGACCGGAGGCGTAGAGAGCCAAAGAAGAGAGACGCGGGACCACAAAAAAGGGCTGGAGACACGGCTGGACTGTGACACATGTCCCACTGCGGAGGGGGATTTCACTCACCTGGCCTTTGGTGTGTCATCGTGTTACCACTCCTGTCAGGAGCCTCCACCCTGTCCGCCTGCGCTGTATTGTTCTGTACTGCATGTGGACAAGGGAATAAAAGAGAATAGATAATGAAGAAGAGAGTAGGCTAGGCAGTGGGAGTGAGACACATTTGGGCCCTTTGTTGGTGCTGTATCTTTTTTTTAACAGTACTAAAGTGAGGGATACAGCTGATCAAAGGGTTGTATATGATTGCTCAGGTGGGTGTTGAGGATCATTAGTTGGTAAGGCAGAGTGAATAGAGTGGGGGGGGGGGTCTTATGTGTCACGGAGGAGGAAAAAAAATGATGCTGCAGACGAAGAAGCTCAGTGATATCATGCTTCATCGTGCGGATATTGAAAAGACGCACCTGAGGAACGCTCACTGAATACCACACCTGTTGGGTTTTTTTTATATCGTCCAATGTCACCATCTGTCCCTTTGAAAGTAGCTACATGCAAAATCCCAGTTGTATGTCCGACATGAAGACATTTCATAGCCTTAATGGCAGCTTCTGTTATGCTTCCGCACAATGCAAGAAAAAGGGAGTGTTTGTGTGCGGATCTGACGGGAAGAGAGTGCCTTATAGTCATAACACACCCCAGATGTGCATAAGCCCAAAATAAACAATAGCTACAGCCAGTTTTACTGTGTTGAGTCCTATTTACACTGATGTAAAGACAAGCCTTCACTTGCACTGTGAAGAAATGATGCATCCTCAGAATCTAACAGATCAAACAACGGAGGTGAAACACAAGACAGCTGACCAGATACACTACCCAGAAGGGAAACCTAAATATGTAGAATTTACACGGAGGTATATATGCTTCAACTTTGAATTCGACAGTGTTTTGCCTGAAGTATTTATACATTAAACAAACTCTGTAACAAGCAAGGCTATAAAAGTAACACTTAGAAACTTGAGCCACTTAGAGCTCATAAATGACTTGCACAGTCCCAAAAAACCTCAACTTAAAATACCTTTATAATGGAGCTGTTTCTCTAAAAAGGAACATGCACACACACATATACATACACATGTAATTGTATGTGCATGCACAATAAAGTGGACCTTGGGGTTCTTCACATGGAGACTGAGTGAGAGAGCTGTATGCCAGCCTGCTGGAGGTGCCGCGAGATCAAGAACAGTCCACCCCCGGGTGGTAAAGCTGAGCTTTCAGGGGTGAGAGGTCACAGACACCAGAGTGGTCACACACGTGTCAGAACACTATTTACAACTGGAGAGGCCCACCTTAGACCACCTACATCTTCCACTACAATATACTTTACATCTGCAGGAGGTGCTGTGCTTCAGGATCCACTGGGTGGTAGTAAAGTTCCATGTACAGCATCTCTTTATCACGACATCCTGACTTGAATGGCTCTTATCATCAGTTAAGAGACAGTATATCTGTAGCATATCTGAACTCTGATCCTCTACTATATTAACAGAAATCTTGTGCTGCTGCCTACATTGGCCTGGACTCCCTTGAAAACCAGACTTTAATCTCAATGGGACATATTTTTACTACACAGACATTCATTTGCTGTTGAAATGAAACCATAAACATGTGGTTGGATAAAGCTTCAGATGCATAAGTGGCCATGCACGTTTGTGCATAACTATGTTGTAAATGTGAAATGTAACCTTTGGGATCCTATTCAAGGTCTCAAAACACTTCAGTTTGGCTTACAGTATTGGTATGTGTGCTAGTTGTCTCGTGCAGTGAGGTACACTTACTAAATTTACTATACTATTTTTTTAAATAGAACAAACTATAAATGCAATATGAGAGCATTATCTCTCAATGCAGCACCATGAATATCTTTCGATCCCTGATCTGTAGCCTATGATCTTGCTCAATTACACTCATCCAAGTCCTCCAATTCCAAGTTTGGTGAAAAGACATGCTGTTCATTACTGTAGATGCAAGCTACAGACCCATGTAGACCAGATGACATATAACTCATTTATATACCAACAATGACAGAATGGCTCAGGTTTTGGTATAAAAAATGTAATGTATAAACTGTATAGTTAACTAGTAGAGCAGATTATATGCTGAAATTTCACACAGCAATTAAACAGATAAAAAGGTGTATATGACTCAACTAAAGACAATTATTAAAAATACAATATAATAGGAAACAGTACTATACTGTATGTCACATTTAAGTGAGGAGCAGCTGAATACAAATAAATAACTGCAGGATTACGGAGCAGGGAGAACTGAACAGCTGCTTGTAGAATGATAGCAAGATACATAGCTCATATGTCACATCTATCTGACATCCTCTTGATAGAAACTTAACTTGTAAAAAACGTATTTTTTAATATAATACCGCTTATGTTAGTTGTTAAATATCTTATAAAGGTTCTGTGCTGGTGCCAGCAGCTACTTTCTTGTCCATTTACCCTTAAACATCAGTCTGATAGATAGTTATTTGAAGTCACTTATTTTAAAAGCAACCACGTCAGCCTACAGTTTCTGTATGTACTTTGCCAGATACCCAGATATATAAGGTTTGAAAAGGAATTATGCGCAAGAATTTCACAAGACCTTGTTACATCATAGGGCTGCATAACATCCAAATGTATGGGGTCAACGTTTCAGAGGGAGAGTAACTACATCACAAGAAGCCTGAGAGGGTTCCACAATCTTTGAGCACCGAAATGTATCATGTCGCCCTCTGGTGGTTGAAAACAAGCAGTAAAGTGTACTTGACCTGAAATACAATTAAACATTAGATTACACGCATCCAGCAATTGGCATTAGAGTGAAGTATAGTTTACACTATATAAATCTAAAACCTTTCCTCAAATTTGTAAATATTGAAAGTTTCACTTTTATAAGAAATGAAAATGAGATTTCCTCAGTAATGATTCAGTGGATGTGTTTGTAATTGACAAAAGCTATTTATATCAGTTGTGCAATGATCATTTTTGATAAATATCCACACATCCTAATCCGCCCACATCCACAATCAAATCCACACATATTAACATGTAAAACAATATTAAACTCTACTGAAGATGGATAAAGAGTAAGAGATACGACAGTTTCACAATATTGTATGGTCTTACTCCTGAGAAATAGTAGGGAAAAGCCTCTCCTAAAACACAGTCTGTTTTTTGAATTCATATTGTGCACTCAAACACTCATACTGCCTCCAGATAGGTGGGACAATGACTTTGGGAAGCTCTTGTAGCGATAGCTGTAATGGTCATCAAGTGGGACATAAGAGGTACACTGTGTATAATGTAGCATGTGACCACTGCAGTTTAGTTAAGGATACCGCAGAGAGCAAGTGCAGCAGGCTCATTATTCTCTGTACAAATAAATCTGCATGAAACAATACCACAGTGTATGAGAACAGGAAAAGGAAGAGGACATGGAGCAAATTCATCACCGAGAGGAAGCAGCAAGGTGTGTGAAAACACTTTCCAGACTATGAAAGAATAATGAATGCAACTGCAAAAGCGTTTGTGTTGGTGTCTTGAATAATTACTGGAGTAACGTCTGATGTGCCGGCATCGCCTCACAGTTTCAGCACACACATCCTCTGGGTTTGAAGGCTGCAAGTCTTCAACATACCAGACTGCAAATTTAGTCTCACCAACAGTTGATTCAGAATCAAAAATATTTTCCCAACGGACAAATTTGTCTTACACAGTAACTGTAAAGTGTGTTCTTGTATTTAAGTTGCACAAGGGTAAATAATAAAACAAATGGCAGATTTTTTTATGGAATTTTATGATGTAGAGAAGACTGGCACCTTTTTATATTAAAACAGTCCAACACATGACCTTTAATTTGAATGGACTCCTTTTAGTCAGGTTTCAACAAAGCTGGACAGTTGTAAGCCTTTTAAGCAATACTGATTGCAGGGCTGTTGTTTTGAGTCATATTGCAGAGGTGTTATCACATCAAAACATTTATGTGGCCGTTGCCGAAGACACTTTATGCATCTAGATAAGCAGAAAATGTCACAATGTCACAATAGCAGAAATTTAGAAGTATAGTTTAGGTGTATAAAATGACTGTAATTGATGTGGAGATTCATTGAACAAACACACTTAATCATCATTAGTGAAAGATTTAATAATGTATATGTGAGTGGTCAGTCATCAGCATATAGCTGTATTGTTAAAATACTTACCAACGATGTTTAATGTAAAAGCCATAGAAGAAAAAAACAATTCATTATTGTCTAGGTAAAGCTCTGTCACAGCCTCTGACACAGTTCGTGTTGTCACTGAGTTGAACTTCTTTGATAATCTCTCATTCCTGTGAGTTGCTGTGCCACTAGCTATAACTAAATCTGAAGGTAATCCATACAGACAGGTCTGCAAGAGCCCATAATACAAATGAGTGGTTGATCCTCCGTGCCATTAGATAATAGTTTTCTCCTAATGACGGCCCTGGAGGATTCAGAGTGTTCCTCTAACCATCCCCTGCCTCACTGTTGCTTATGCTGAGACACTTATGTAATGTAGGAAAATAATCAATATAACCACATTAAAATGAACGTGAGCATACTGTGAAGGTGACTAGTCAATCCTTTACCATTTGTCACCTGTTGGGTCACTGTATGGGAATTAATCTATGTATATAATGCCTGAGCATGAGGTGAGGTCCACTCCAAAGAAAATGGAGTCAGACAAGGTCACACTTGAACTGCTGAGGATATGACTACAATCAGGGGCCCGTTGATGAGAACACTGCCTACACACAGATTGCAAATCGCCCCCTTTCACCAATGATTGACACTCACAAATTGCTGTTACATTTTAGAGTCCCACAGGGGTCTTGCATGCTCATGAACGGGTCGCAAGTTTGATTCTTGTTTTGAATAGTAAAACAGGAAAGAAGAAAGGTGGCAATAGAGTCTGGTGATGCAGCTGATTGGAAGTCAAACTGTCAACTGAGGAACGAAGTAACTAACATGAAAAGGGAAAATAAAAAAAGTATTATCATAATAGAAGAAATTATTGTAATGAGGTAGATGGTACTTTTATCTCAAAACTTCTTGATATCTCCAACAGATCCTCATTAAGTTCTCCATGAGTTGTTGCCTTAAAAACCAAAAAGTGTCAAAATGAACTTGAAAGGAAATGATCTTTGCTTGCAAATCCCAGCTTGCATGTTGTAAACTTGAATATAAATTCTTTGCATCAATTTAATAAATTCAACATAAATAATATTTTGTCAGAAAACAAGTCAGCAAAAGAACAGCTTGTGATAGATACTCAATTTTGAAACAGTTCCAGTGGAAGTTGGACCATCATGTAGACAGGATGGAGCCGTAGTGCAACCGGTTCTTGACGTAGCCATATCCTGTTTACATGGGGTAATTCTGTTATAAACATCATGCGGTCCCCTGCCTTAATACACCAGGGGGCACATTAGATGTAAGTACTGTAATCTTGGACTACACTTTCAAAAGTCAGATACAATTCTTAAATGCTACAGCTACTATCCTGTAACCAAGTGCACCAGTTCAGAATCATTAGCTCGTCCATGTTTTGCTGCTAAGCTGCTGGACATGCAGAGAATTATATTCACTTTGACAACATATTGACTCATTGGCTGGGAGGCCAATCTCTGCAGAAGCTTGGCCTAACCAAAAAAATGTTTTCCTTGAAGGAAGCATGTAGCAGAAAGGGGGAAACTAAGGAAAAACTACAGAATAGACCTTTTCCACCCTGACAGGAAAGGAAGTTGGAGAAGGTGAGGAGATAAATGAGATACACCTGTGAGCAGGGGGAGGGGAAATCAGCTAAATCAAGTGACATGGAGGAGAAAAGTGAGAGGAGTGAGACAAGCTACAGGAAGAGATCTTTTGAAGATTAATTCAGTTTCCGTACGTCTTGCTCGAAAAAAGAAAATGGTAACCTATAAAAGATTAAACTGTGCTGCAAGTGATCCAAGAAAATGTTGGATTTGTGAACCTTCTTGGACAACAAGAGGTGTGCTGATCCTTGGAAACTCAAAATGAATTTAATTAATAATACAAGTAAAGGAAGTACTGTAACCTTTTCAAATATTTTACTGTGACTAGGGTGGATGGCAGCCATTTAGAATTTCAGGATTTTTCGCCTTTTTCTTTCACCCAACTCTAAATGTACTTATTTAACTGTGCTAAAGAGACCAGGGCTAAAGCAAACACTAGCTTTGTTTTTGAGCTGCACTGTAAAGCCAGGTTGGTCTTTATTCACTGTTATAATCATTAAATAGCAAATAATGAAGGGACTTCCCGACCAGATATTTTAAAAAAAGTATGCTAAAATGCTGACACAATTCATACAAACCATCTTTTAATGTCTGGTCTCTGGTATCTGGTTAACTATAGCTTAATGTGCCAGCCTAATTATTTTCTTTTCATCCAAGTTCTGTCTTTCTTTTTTATACAATGCATATTTGGATTGGCACCTCACTTACTGCTGCAATTCAGTAATTAAGATAACAGATAATGGGCTGTCGGAGACTTTCAATTACAATTCAAAACGACTGACACTATAGCCACAGATTGTGATGATTATTACTGTCATTCACTGAGGAGGACAAGTTAATTTCTCTTATTAAATTTTGGTCTTAAAGATTTGAGTTGGAGACAGTTTCTGACAAATCAAACTTTTCTCTTAGATGAGTTCCAGATACTCCTGCGAGGTGTGATGTTGTTTATGTGCTGGCGGCCCGACAGATCCTCTTCAGTCTTGTTCTGTGGACCACTGCATGTCTCCTAAATCCCTCAAGGGCAGACTGATTCTCACTTACAAGCCCTCTTATTGAAGCGTATTTTGCTGATTGCATTTGTCCTTTTCACACCTCAGAGGGAGTGAAAGAGGTGACAGACTATTTTGACAGTAATTGGATGGTTGATTGTTGTGGTGGGGTCACCCCAGGCAAAAGACGCAAACAAACAGCACTCTCCTCCACTCTTATAGCCTGAAGAAAACAACTGACATTAGTATGCCTTCAGTGTATGGCCACTTGAAGAGCCATCAGTATTATCATCCTATCATCCCATTTGGCACAACAACGTCTTACTGGTCCACGGGGACAGTTTTCACAATGATTCTCACATCCTCTGCTCTTTAAAGGGACAAAACCCCCCAAATCAATGGCTTTGCTGATCACAGAAAGCCCAACTCCCGGCTACATCACCAAACTTTTGCTTGCTGCCGTTGCAGGTTAGATCCAGTCCTGCTTGCCGCTTGCCACCAGCCTGCTGCGGGGGCTGAATTTGAGTTGTACAGCCACTAACTGAAGGCGTCTGTTTTTGGTGTCGTTTTATTTTCCCGGAAATTTTTAACTGGCGGCAGACATTTATACATGGTGAAAGCGAGGGGAAACAATCTTAACGCTGATGGTGTCATTATTCTATAGCTTCAACATTTACTTCATAATGATAAGTTGAAGCAAAAAACCACTTGTTTATTGCCACTTAAATTGTCTTCCTCCAGGCTATGGAAAAGTCAGACAACATGATTTCCCACAGAGTTCTTCACTGTGGCCACATAATCCCAGTATTAACTTTATTCATAATGTGTAAAATACATTACAGTAGCTGTAATAATATGTTCCCCCTATGCATAATGCAATGCAATACAAAACCACCAAATTACTATAAAATGGGATTGAGTAATCAATGTTGACAGTTCACATAAATCCCTGGGAAATGTTTCAGATTTTTCTTTCTTATTAAGCTGAACGCTCTTTTTGTCTTAGCCATATAAAGAAAACAGTTAAGCCTCGTACCCATGATCCCACAATTGCCCTCCCGGTGGATCAGCTGGTCTTCACAATCCTGTAGTTTCATCCAGCTAATGATTGAACAAGGCTTCAACAAACAGCCTAGGAAACAAACCAAAAAAAAAAGCAAAACATAGCGTTTGCCTCCCTGTGTGACTGTGTCAGAATTTATTAAAGTGAAGCTAACCGGTTGGAAACTAGTGTATGTGGATAGGTCTGTTTCCCTCACGAGTGCAGTGACCCAGAAGTGTAAAGGCTTATCCTGCTCTTGCTAGATGGTATCCAGACTGAATCTTCACAGTGAAAGCACTGTTTTATAAATCACGTTTTTTTTATCCTTCTTTGAGCCATCCAGATGCTATGACAGTCAAACAGAGATGCCAGATTTCAAAGTACAAAAGGGAAATATTAAGGGCAAGAGGAGGTGCGACAGCTGTCTGCTCAGTTGTGCATGAGATGATGAACATTGGGAAGCTTTTATCTGAGTGCTTTTCTCAAGATTCACCTTACACAAGGATGAGCAGTGAACAAGTCTGATACTATGTAAAAGGTTTGGTGCTTTTTTTCAAAACCACACAACCTTTCTTTGCAATTCACAAACCGACCAATGGGAAGCAGCAGCAACTAGGCTATGTCATCTTCTCACATCCAATGTATTAAGCTCTAGCATCTGGTGCTCACATGCAATTGTGTCACTGCCAATGACTATTACTGTACATGCACAGAAAGCAATACATATAGAAACCACTTTGCAGAACGCACACATTCACTTGGGGAAACGGCATTGGTACAAAATGCAATTGGTTTTAAAAATATGTTCCAAATTAAGCAAATTTTTTTTTATATATAAATGTCTTTGATATGATGAGACCAGCCTCTTAACACGTTCCCACACAAACAACGCACACATCCTCATGCACGCACACCCCCCACACTGGCTTGATCAATGCATTGTGCCATGTGAGGGCTGTGTGTGATGGGTAGCCAGCAGGGGGATGGGTCAATGTGCTGCCGCTCGCTTTCTGTGTATTCTCATACTCCTCACAAGCACTGGTAGCAGCAGTGCACTGTTGTTGCCGTGTATGAGAGAATCTCCATCTAACTTGCAGATTACATAAGCAGTCATCAGCCTTATCCGTTTTAAACCTTAAGCGTGGTGCATTTTTACATGCTGTACGGTTTCTGACCCTCTTTGCCAGTCCACTACAAACACAGAGGTGACGTGAAGAAGAAAAGGGGCTTCACTCTCTGGATGAGGTAAAGTAAGACTTTTTAATTATAAGTATTTTTTTATATAATGACTTGATGTTTGAACCTCTTTATTTATTTATTTTGCGGTTGATAACTAGTATGTAAACTATGATACGCTAATCTGTTAAAAATCGACAATTTGCAAGAATGTGTTAATTCAATAATTGTATCTTAGGTTATTTGCAGAAAAATCTGTTGGTTCAATACTCTTGCTTACTTTTTTGTTTTAGCTTGCTTGTTATACCAATGTTATGTGTGTGTCTTATTAAGGGTAGATTCCTTTGTACATGGAAGCATGCAGGCTCATTTTTAGCTCTAATTTAAGATCTTTATATTCCCTTTGATTAACCACAATAGATTTGATCCTGATCATATATTATACAGTAATGTTGATATTAGCAGATGACTTAAATCTTATTTCAATTTTATTATCACTGGCAATTGAGGATATCTACAACTAAAACCAGACAATTTTCATTAAAGTAAAATTCAAACACTTGTTTCAAACTATGCTGTGTAATGCTTATCAATACCATCATCTTTGTCATTTTCAAAAAAATCTGTAGTTTATTAATATAGCTTAAAATCTTTTAAAATATATATTTTTAATATCCTCTGAGGTTAAAATAACTTCCTTAAGGCAGTTCATGGATCAGACAGCACATGCTCAACTCTATCTAAGCTTATTCATCTTCATCAATTGATTTAATTTCTATGATGCACCCATCCCAGTTATAAAATGTTAATTAAGATGGAGGAAGATGCATTTGACCTTTGAGTGTGAACACAGTCACACTAAAACAGATATATATTTGATTTAGGGGACGTTAGCCTCTCATATGAGACAATGCTTTGATGCCTAATGAGGGGAAGTAAGAGGTGATTGAGGGTTCCTCTGACGTTCAAGGCTTCACTGAGCACAGCAAGAGCTCCCTGTTTGGATCTGATGTCCTGCAGGTCCATGTGTACTTCACCCATTGTGCTGTAATATAAATGTCTATGCTTATCTATACATGTTTTACACCGTAACAGCCTAATACAATATCAATACAACATTTTAGGAATAACACACATGCATTTCTCATGAACATCTGTTATGAGTCAGATTCCTCTCTGCTCTGGTGGATGAAGCATAGAACCATCACTCATCTTTGCATCGCGCACTGTGAGTCAACAGCAGGCATGAATTATAACATGTTCATGTTTTCAAACTAATTATTAATGCAAATACATGAAAGATGTTTCACAGCATCGTCTGTGGCAAAGGGCACTGTGCTGCACTGGCACCTAACTCTCATTGTAATGCAGATCAGAGGCAAGAGGCAAACAGGTAGTAGCAAAGGATGATAAATGCTGTTGATATTGCATAACTCAATTCCATCACATTAACAAAACATAGAAATAGTCTTATAATCCCAGCCACAGCTGAGCAATAGTCACATGGAACATGTTGAAGTCCATTCAGCCATTTTCATCATCAGGAATGCCTCGCCTTAATCACCTTGTTGATATGTATTTCTCAGTCACAGCAGTCGTTGGGCACCTTTGACGGATTCAAAACAATTACAGTTCATAAATCTTGCTTGTTACACTGCCATCCATTTTTAAATGCTATGTTCTTTTATTAGAGGTGTTGGTAAAAAGTCATACTTTTTTGGCTCCGTGCTCTGAAAAAGCCTTTTGTGGCTGTCCTAAAAATGCCCCTCATAAAAACTGTCAAAGCCCATCAGTTCAATAACACTTAGAGAGGATCTCACTCTCACTCTCAGCTTCACTGCTCTGCAACTCTTATCGTGATTAATACATGGCAAACAGATTTGACTGTTTCCAAGGGTTATTGATTGATATTAAAATGCACATACTGTCCTAATCCTTCTAATTCTGTAAAATACAAGAAGATTAGAATTACTGACTCCTGGTTGTATGCCTCCGCCAACCACTCAAGCTGCAGTTTACATCCATGCATGTCCATAATGTTCAATCATTTATCATTTTATCCTATTAGATATTTGTGTGAATGTCATTATAAGCATATGAATTCTTAAGTTATAGCCCAAAACGTGTTTGGTGAAGTCACAGTTACCTTGACCTTTGACCTCAAAATTTCAATCGGTTCATTGTTGAGTGGAAGTTTGTGCAACATTTGAATAAGATCCTTCAACGAATTCCTGAGGTATCATGTTCAAGAAAATTGGACAGACGGACGAATCTCAATCTTTGTGAAACTGGCCGCTGTTGCTTGAGCCTCATTTCTGGTATTTAAACAAAATCAAGAATATAAATGCTGCTTTGAATCGCTTTGTCGACTGAAAATGAATCACACAATTTAGTAATACTCGCTAACAACCTAACTTTCCTGTTTTAAAACTAAACAGAGTTCACAGATGAGTTTCAAAACAGAGAGCTGGGAGGAAATGTCTGGATTTCCTCAGATTTCCTTCTGGAATATAGTGGTTATGTTAAAAAATGTGACCACTGAGCTGGTACACCCTGAAAGCATAAAAACAAACAAAAAATACCAACAATAGATCAAAAGTTAAGATGGTAGAAAGTGTAAAACCAAATGTAATGTATAAACTAATAACACAAGGTAATGTCTAAACTCGAATTAAGAAACTTAAACTAAGACTAATTTACACGACTTTAAGCCAAACTGACTCAACTAAATAAAATGTTGACGTCTATGAATGAAGACAGAGCGGTGCAGATGCAAGCTGTGTGCCGTCACGTCTTATTCTATACTCTTGCCCCCAGAGATTTTACTTCCTTATCATGATAAGTACTCTTACATAATGCTGGAAAGTTTAGTGGGTCAGAGGGACGGAGAAGATCTGGCTTGTTTAAAAGTCACGGAGACATGTTGTACACAAAGAAAAACCCTCTGATGCTGACATGTGTTTGTGTGTGTGTGTGTGTGTGTGTGTGTGTGTGTGTGTGTGTGTGTGTGTGTGTGTGTGTGTGTGTGTGTGTGTGTGTGTGTGTGTGTGTGTGTGTGTGTGTGTGTGTGTGTGTGTGTGTGTGCTTGACGTCACAGAGATGGATGTGGATCACGGATTCTATCGGCAGGTGGACGTCCAGGCCCACGCTCACTACATCGTCGCCTTCTTTGTCTTGGTGATCGGAACAGTGGGTGTTACTGGAAACGCTTTAGTCATGTATGCCTTTTTCTGGTAAGTGAACTGGTGATGGTGAAGAATACGCATGCCTGTCAATGCCAATTTAAGAGAAGCATTATTTAACCAGTTATACCTTTCTCGCCTTTTCTATGGACAATCAACTATGCGGGAAGAGTTTAATCAAAACAAACTCCTAGTTAACCAGAAAACAATTCTTAATTGTTATTCTGCTTTTTAATAAGGATTAATTTTCATTGCACACTGCTTCGTGCCTCATGGCCTCATTGGCCTATCATCCCAAAAACTAGTCTGGAAAAAGGAAAGCTCCAAATAATTAAACTCAGTAATGATTTTTTTTATAAAAGCTTTTCATTGTTCACACTTTAACCATTATAACTGTATCATTGTTCTATGATTAAGATATAATGCCAAGCCTTATTTAGTCCATGTCACCCACAACATTTATCACACTTTCATTTTGGTTGCTGAGTACTTAACAGATGGAACAAATGGATTTAATGCATTTCTGGAAAACAACATAAAAACAGGAAATAAAGCATCATGAGGCATGCTGCATTTGGTTACGTTAGTAGAGACAATTTAACAGAGTAGTCAAGCGAAAATAGTGATGGGTTATAAATAACCGTTTACTCATCAATTTTAAATCTATTAGAAGATCATAGTTAAAACAACTAATTGAGGCTTATCATAAAAACAAAATGACAAAATCTTTAGGTAAATTAGGATTTCCATGAATTAAGAGTACCAGAAATGTAGTGCCCTGAAAAATAGCCCAAATTAATGAAAAAAGAAAGAGATCAGTAAGGTAAAAACAAAAACAAAACAACAACTAACATTGTGATTGAAGTTCTCTGTGAACGTGAATAGACTAGACATCTAAATACTGGTGTCTGACTGAAAAATTCCCCAAGGACTGCACATTCCAATCTGCAGCATGATAGCAGTTTAATCAACCGACATGGTCCGACTTGCCTACATTTGGTATTGTAACAAATGTCAATTAGCATTTTTACTCATCTTTTGCACATGAACTAGTCTCCATCCATCCATTTCCATTTCCATCCATTTCCTTCCGCTTATCCGGGGCCGGGTCGCGGGGGCAGCAAGCTAAGGAGGGTCCTCCAGACGTCCTTCTCCCCAGAAACACTTTCCAGCTCCTCCTGGGGAACCCCGAGGCGTTCCCAGGCCAGACGAGATATATAATCTCTCCAGCGTGTTCTGGGTCTACCCCGGGGCCTCTTACCAGTTGGACGTGCCTGGAAAACCTCTAAAGGGAGGCGTCCAGGAGGCATCCTGATCAGATGCCCGAGCCACCTCAGCTGGCCCCTTTCGACGCGAAGGAGCAGCGGCTCTACTCCGAGCTCCCTCCGGATGTCTGAGCTCCTCACCCTATCTCTAAGGCTGAGCCCACCCACCCTACGAAGGAAGCTCATTTCGGCCGCTTGTATTCGCGATCTCATTCTTTCGGTCACTACCCAAAGCTCATGACCATAGGTGAGGGTTGGAACGTAGATGGACTGGTAAATCGAGAGCTTTGCCTTACGGCTCAGCTCCTTCTTCACCAAACCGGTCCGGTACAACGCCCGCATCACTGCTGACGCTGCACCGAACCGCCTGTCCATCTCCCGCTCCATCTTACCCTCACTCGTGAATAAGATCTCGAGATACTTGAACTCCCTCGCTTGGGGCAGTGACTCACTCCCAACCCAGAGGGTGCAATCCACCGTTTTCCGGAAGAACTAGTCTCATGAACAGTTTTTCTGGGAAGTTGTCACAGTGTTCTACTGTTAATAAGTGAGTTCACAGAAGCTGTTTTGTTTACCAGACACATTAACAACACACATAAAACAGTCCCTTTGGTGGGGTATTATCAGAGGTGGAAGAAGTCACAGTTTTCTCACTGTAAAAATACTCATATCACCATAAAAGTCCTGCCAAGTTTTTATCAACAAATTGTACATAAAGTAAAAGCACTTGTTAAGCAGAATGGCCCCTTTCAGAGTGTTATGTTATTGTATGGCATGTTTGAGATATCCAACTGGATTAAGATATAATGAAATCTATAATATATCCAATTGAATATGTTAATCTATTGAATATCTTAAATTGCCACTATTAACTAAAAGTTACCAGTTTCTACATTTTAGAAACTAGCAAAATAAACCAATTCCTGAGATTTTCTTTCCACCCTGCACTGTTCACTGTTGCAGAGATTTAGAGTGCTAACTGGGGGAAACAGTGTGTTCTTGCATTAGGAAGCACAAGCAGAGAGGTCTTCACACAAGCCTGCAGGCATTCAATAGCAGGAAGCAGCTCAGTGATTTTATAACTGTACTGGATAAATCAATGCATACATTCAATATTTCAGTTAGCTTCACCCTTATTTAGACACAGTCAACACTGTGCAATAGTTCCGCTTAAACCACAAAGAGGGCAATTAAGATTAAATAACAGAACTGCAACTCAGGATAATCCATCAAACCAATGTGCCCACCAGAGGTTCTCCTCTAAGTAAAAATCCCTCCATCATTTTTAATTGTTCTGACTTCCAGTGATATGCATGATGATGCAGCTATAAAATATCTTCTCTGCCTCATTATTTTCCAGCCAAAAAGCAACCTAAAGAACAGAACTGGCTTACTCTTGTGTGATGATGTTGTGTCTGACTTATTTGTTGACATAGCTGGGAGCAACACTTTGGTATTAAATATAAAGATTGATCCACCATTCTGCCAACTAATGTAATTATAGAAAAACTACTTTTAAATATTAACCCAAATTTAAAACCAAAAACTCTGATATTAATTTATCTTAAATGATAGCATGATGTGTACATTACATGCAGTATATACACTCTGGCTACTCCTGGGTATATATAGTATTCCACTGAATGCATTTCCTCTACAGTGCCAAGTGTTAGATAAAATCCCGGGTCTGACATGTTTTCTGCATTAAGGTCGAACCTCCAGTGACACACATATTCCTCAAATGTCCCATCACTCGATCTCCAGTCAAGTCACACTTACCCACTCACTTGCATGTAAACATGGGGAATATTTACTAGTTTTTGGTGTTTTTACAGTCAGTGGGCAAAACAAGGAGGACAATGCAGAGGCTTTTAATGATAAATGGAGCCAGTGTAACTATTATGAACACTGATATAAAGTTTAGATATCTAGGTCAAGGGATCATATGGCATCATTATTTTCATTTCAGCTTGAACAAATATTCATCCACCATCTGTGTCCCTATACTCCCTATGTCACGGCCAAAAAATATATAATGTAATATGTTCATGGTACTTCACAGATGGAAGACATCAAAGGCTTTTCATATTCAGAAGCCTACATGTACAAAAGGTATATCTAGATTGGTAGCCCTCTTCACAGCCTGGCACTGTTTCTTGGGGCTTTTTTCAGTGTGACGTAAAACTGTATACATGTAAAATGTGTCACAGATCTTCATTAAGCAGGATTGTGTAAATATTCTTGTTGTCTTAAGATATGCTTACAGTTAGCTTCTTGTAAACTGATGGCTGACCCAGTATAAGCTAACTTCACAGGAGTATTGGTGTCAGAAATTATTTTAGGAAGTTTTGAAGGGAAGATGCTTTCGGGGAAAAAGCCTGACATTTTTAATAAGCAAACAAATGTAATGTTCTAGTGCAATTCAACTTGTTTCCTGAACTTGTTCACAGGCTTTGCTTCGATTAAAAATATAAAAGGGCTGCTTTGTTCTGGGAGATTTAACATGCTGTGTTGATGTGGCGGTTTGTGACTATAGAAATTCCTTTGCTGCCATTACCTGCACCCTCTCAGGAAGTAGGCTACAGAAGCCTGTGTTGAAGTCAATACGTGAATATACTGACAATACTGCTTCGATTTAAAGGATATCCTCTAGGCCTTTGGCTTATGGTGATTCTATACTGTCCTCACAACAAGCTTTTACTTTAAATCAACAATAAATTAATATTCATGTCATTAATTATAGTTTAATTAATTAAAGCCCCCGGCTGAGTGCCGCTGTTCTGGAGTTCTCCCCGGAGAACGAGAGGGTCGCCTCTCTGCGACTGGGAATCGCAGGAGGAAAGTCTCTGACTGTTGTTTGTGCCTATGCACCAAACGGCAGTTCGGAGTCCTTGGGTGGTGTTCTGGAAAGGGCGCCGACTGGGGACTCCATAGTTCTTCTGGGAGACTTCAACGCTCACGTGGGTAACAATGGAGAAACCTGGAGGGGTGTGATTGGGAGGAACGGCCTGCCCGATCTGAACCCGAGTGGTGCTTTGTTGTTGGACTTCTGTGCTAGTCATGGACTGTCCATAACAAACACCATGTTTGAGCATAGGGAGGTTCATAAGTGTACTTGGTACCAGAACACCCTAGGCCAAAGGTCTATGATCGACTTTGTAGTCGGTCATCAGACCTGCGGCTGTATGTCTTGGACACTCGGGTGAAGAGAGGAGCAGAGCTGTCAACTGATCACCACCTGGTGGTGAGTTGGATCAGGTGGCGGGGGAGGCTGCCGGACAGACCCGGTAAACCCAAACGTGTAGTGAGGGTGAACTGGGAACGTCTGGCTGAGGATCCTGTCCGCAAGGTCTTCAACTCCCACCTCCGGAATAATTTCTCGTGCATCCCGGGGGAGGCTGGGGACATGGAATCTGAGTGGGCCATGTTCAAATCCTCCATTGTGGAAGCTGCTGCTAGGAGTTGTGGTCGGAAGGCGATCGGTGCCTGTCGTGGCGGCAATCCAAGAACCCGCTGGTGGACACCAGCGGTGAAGGAGGCCGTCAAGCTGAAGAAGGAGGCCTTTCGGGCTTGGTTGGCCGAGGGGTCTCCTGAATCAGCAGGCAGGTACCGGTTGGCCAGAAGGGCTGCAGCTGCGGCGGTTGCTGAGGCAAAAACCCGGGTGTGGGAGGAGTTCGGCGAGGCCATGGAGAAGGACTTTCGAATGGCCTCAAGGAAGTTCTGGCAAACCGTGAGACGACTCAGAAAGGGGAAACAGGGCTTTTCTCAGGCTGTGCTCAGCAGGGGGGGAGAACTGCAGGCCCGGACTGGGGATATTGTCGAGCGGTGGAAAGAACACTTTGAGGAACTCCTGAACCCGACCAACACGTCCTCTGTGGAAGAGGCAGAGTCTGAAGACTCAGGGGAAGACTCGTCCATATGCCTGGCGGAGGTCGTTGAGGTAGTTAAAAAGCTCTTCAGTGGCAAAGCGCCAGGAGTGGATGAGATTCGACCGGAGATGCTAAAGGCTCTGGACATTGTTGGGCTGTCTTGGTTGACACGTCTCTTCACTGTCGCGTGGAAGTCGGGTACAGTGCCTGTGGAGTGGCAGACCGGGGTGGTGGTTCCCATTTTCAAAAAGGGGGACCAGAGAGTGTGCTCCAATTATAGGGGTATCACACTGCTCAGCCTCCCCGGGAAAGTTTACTCCAGGGTGCTGGAAAGGAGGCTCCATCCGATTGTCGAACCTCAGATTCAGGAGGAGCAATGCGGATTCCGTCCTGGACGTGGAACAGCGGACCAACTCTTTACCCTTGCAGGTCTGTTGGAGGGTGCATGGGAGTTTGCTCATCCAGTCTACATGTGTTTTGTGGACTTGGAGAAGGCCTTCGACCGTGTCCCTCGGGGAGTCCTGTGGGGGTACTGCGGGAATATGGGGTACCTGGTTCGTTACTACGAGCCATTCGGTCCTTGTATGACCAAAGTGAGAGCTGTGTCCGGATACTCGGCACAAAGTCGAGCTTCTTCCCAGTGCGTGTTGGCCTCTGCCAGGGCTGCCCATTGTCACCAATCCTGTTTGTGATTTTCATGGACAGGATTTCAAGGCGCAGCTGGGGGGAGGAGAGTTTCCGGTTTGGGGACCTCAGAATCACATCCCTGCTTTTTGCAGATGATGTGGTTCTGTTGGCTCCTTCAGAACGTGACCTTCAGCACGCACTGGGGCGGTTCACAGCCGAGTGTGAAGCAGTCGGGATGAGAGTCAGTACCTCCAAGTCTGAGGCCATGGTTCTCTTCCGGAAAATGGTGGATTGCACCCTCTGGGTTGGGAGTGAGTCACTGCCCCAAGCGAGGGAGTTCAAGTATCTCGGGATCTTATTCACGAGTGAGGGTAAGATGGAGCGGGAGATGGACAGGCGGTTCGGTGCAGCGTCAGCAGTGATGCGGGCGTTGTACCGGACCGGTTTGGTGAAGAAGGAGCTGAGCCGAAAGGCAAGGCTCTCGATTTACCAGTCCATCTACGTTCCAACCCTCACCTATGGTCATGAGCTTTGGGTAGTGACCGAAAGAATGAGATCGCGAATACAAGCGGCCGAAATGAGCTTCCTTCGTAGGGTGGCTGGGCTCAGCCTTAGAGATAGGGTGAGGAGCTCAGACATCCGGAGGGAGCTCGGAGTAGAGCCGCTGCTCCTTCGCGTCGAAAGGGGCCAGCTGAGGTGGCTCGGGCATCTGATCAGGATGCCTCCTGGACGCCTCCCTTTAGAGGTTTTCCAGGCACGTCCAACTGGTAAGAGGCCCCGGGGTAGACCCAGAACACGCTGGAGGGATTATATATCTCGTCTGGCCTGGGAACGCCTCTGGGTTCCCCAGGAGGAGCTGGAAAGTGTTGCTGGGGAGAAGGACGTCTGGAGGACCCTCCTTAGCTTGCTGCCCCCGCGACCCGGCCCCGGATAAGTGGAAGAAAATGGATGGATGGATTAATTATAGTGTAGCCCAAAGGATAACAATAACATGAAAAGGCTTATACAACATATAACTTACATCACATGAATATATAGTCTGAGTAACTGCAGTATTCTCACTGATTATACACATCACTAAAGATAATCATTATTGTTTTTGTTATTATTGTCATTATTATTATTATTATTATTATTATGATGGTACACATGTAAGGCAGTGGTTGATTAAAACCTCTATTATAAAGGCCCGGGGTGAACCAAAGCGACAGATCTGAGAACCAATCATGTGTGATTTTTCTTGTTTAAAGAAAGGTTCATTGATAGCACAGGCGAAAGCAGACTTTTACACAGCTGTTAACTGTCAGGATCTAGTGAGGTTTGCAGGTGTTTGTGGGTCCAAGAATCCGGTTTTCCATTAAGTGACATTTCAATTGAAAAGTAATTTATAATTGGATTTTTCCAGTGATGTTGTGTCCACCTCGACTGACTATTTTCATTGCTGCTGCTGACATATAGTATATTGCCTTCAGTGTCTTTACTGGCTTTAAAGGTTTTGCTTGCCACAGTGACTCAACAGGGGAGTACACTAAACCCATTATATTGGAGTATTAAATGTGTATTGTGCCCCTCCATTATACATGCACAAAACAGTTTTATTTTTATTACGTATGATCTTTGGATCCCCCTGGTAAGAGTTGCAATTCTCATCTGTCTCTTCCTTGCTTTAAGAGAGTAAAAGTATGTTAGAACGTTAAGTATTATTGGAAGGGGGTAGTATGGATGTTTCATGTTATTGATTTCCACCCTCCTGCCTTTGTTATGGTAAGGGAGGTGGAGTTAAATTCAGAAAGAGGAGGATTAGAGAGTTATTGGCTGGATTTTGCATTGGCCGGGGTATGAATCTCTGTCCCTCTACATGTCTGTGCATCGTACTGGGGAAATGTAATTTAAAAGAACAACCTTTCAGAACAATAAGACTCTCATTGTTATGAAACCTCCCTCTTGATTTTAATTCCCGGCCAGAAATGTAACACGTATTGACTACAATAAGAACATTTATCTTTACATAGTGTGGTTTAGTTTCAAAGTAGAATAACATTGCATTAGTTTGCTTACTGGGGGAAAAAATGGTCTTGTCAGCTACTTGGTTAAGATAAAAAGTAGTAAATAGTAGGATGTGTAGCACACTGTGTGGATAATGAAAAATGTGTGTATTTTTGGATCTGGATTATTTCTAATAAGAACTAATATGATTTTGGAGGTGTTCCGATAATGGATGTACTACACAAAAAATATGTCAAGCTGTAGAAACCAAAAAAGTATAGTGGCATAATGAACTTAAACTGAACACACAAAATATTGTTTTGGGGTAGAAAAAGCTCTGTTTGTAGACTTTCTTTGTCACTTGTGTTAAGCACTTCTGGAAAATGGTTTTGTACGATAATGGGGGGCGGCTGTGGAGAGCAAGGTAGTTCTCCAATCAGAGGGTCGGTGGTTCAATACCCGGCTTCGGCAGTCGATGTGTCCTTGGGCAAGATACTTAACCCCAAGTTGCTCCCGAAGGCTTGCCATCGGTGGACTGGATGTTGCATGAATGTTAGTTAGAGTCTGATGGTGGCACCTTGCATGGTAGCCTGTCATCAGTGTGTGAATGGGTGAATGATATGTAATATACTATATTGTAAGTCGCTTTGGATAAAAGCATCTGCTAAATGACTGTAATGTAATAATGTGGTTGTCAACAACAACATCATCATATTGTTTTGTGGGGTATTGAATTTAATTCATGACTTTCCAATCCTCTGTGTTTCAGCAACAAGAAGCTACGGACTGCCCCCAACTTTTTCATCATGAACCTGGCAGTCAGTGACTTCCTCATGGCAATCACACAGTCACCCATTTTCTTTGTTAACTCTCTTTACAAGGGGTGGATTTTTGGTGAAACAGGTATTTTTTGAACATTCAATTAATTAGTATGTACTCCAAAAATAGCTATGTCTTTTATTTATCAAATTCTATTTTTGAAATATGTTCCCCATTTATGAAATGTAATGCTAAAACATTTGCTTTCCTATACTGTATTTTATGAGTTTTTTTGTGTCTCAGAATATGTGTAAGTTAGAATCTGTGCCTGCTGTTTATATTATTAGTCACAAGAAATGTATGATAAAAGGATAATAGCATTTAGTTTCAGTAGCATTTAATCTCTGACCCCTAATTAACCTGAACCCTGATATCAATGAATGGATAGTGTGAATTGCAATTTGAAGTCATGATTATTCATATTACTTATCTCATGTAATACATAGTCTTCCAATCAGAATAAGTAAAAAAACATATGAATGAAATGCTCCCGTCTCTCTTTTCCTCCACAGGCTGTAAAATATATGCCTTCTGTGGAGCTTTATTTGGAATCACCTCCATGATAAACCTTCTGGCCATCTCTCTGGACCGCTACATTGTCATCACCAAGCCTCTGCAGGCCATATCGTGGACCTCCAAGAAACGCACATGCTTCATCATTGCCCTGGTCTGGCTGTACTCTCTAGCCTGGAGCCTTGCACCCCTTTTGGGGTGGAGTAAGTAACTTCATTTGTCAGCCCTTACTCTTTTTATTCCACTTCCCTCCGTCTATACTTTTGACCTTACACTTCCGTCTTATCTGTCTTTGTCATTTTTCACCTCAAGGTTCGTACATACCAGAGGGCTTGATGACCTCATGCACATGGGACTATGTGACTTCTACTCCTGCCAATAAAAGTTACACTTTGATGCTATGCTGCTTTGTATTCTTCATCCCTCTGGGCATTATATCCTATTGTTATCTGTGCATGTTCCTGGCAATCCGCCATGCAAGCAGGTGAATGAATTATAGGTGAATATGCAGCACTTTAATGCACTAAACACATTGAAAATACTTGAAACGCTGCCATTTAAAGCAAGTCTATATTTATTAACTGTATTAAACAATATCCTGCCATTGCAGTACAGCCTACAGCTTCCCTTTACTGTTACATCTTCACATCAACAATCTACCTAATGAGTTTCAGAAGAGGCTTGACATTGCTGCAATGCAATTACTTAAATGTTATCACAAGCATGTTACATATGTTGTGATGTTGGCATCCATCATCCTAGTTACTCCCTTTAATAATTTATCTATATGCATGTGTGTATATTTGTCTGTTTTTCCGATCCGGTCATTACATGCCTTCCATACACATTAGCTTATTCACCCCTTGGCAAGTATAGGCTTTTCCCATTTCAGGGGAACCAACAAGACTTTGCTGGGGGACACAACCAAATAATATGTGGCTGTAGCTTTTAGTATTTACCTTAAGGGCAATGTTGACTCATAGGAATACCTATCCGTAAGGCTAGCGTTGATATCTTGAGTTGATACTGTGATTAATGTTTTTAGACCTTTGCGGTTGCCGTGGAGGTATAAGTCTCACCATCTAAACTTCAGGCTACTGTGAAGGTTAAAACTCTGTCGGTGGTGTCCTACAGAGGAGTTGGCGTACCTCTAGGCAACAGTTTGCCTCTTACTCTTTGACTGCTCTGTCCTGTGTTTGTACATCATCTTCTCTTATTTCATATTTGATATTATGTCCTTATGATGTGGAAATTGATCATGTCCATCATCCAGTCCTCCTAAAAGGAGTGAAAAAAATATTCAAGGGAGTAAATAAGAAAAATCATATGTGCCCTGTTTGTTGACTGCCTGCCCTGTTTGTTGCATTGTCTGCTTGGCTGCTTGGCCTCACTTTGTCTGCATTTGGGTCCACAGTCATGCATACATACAAAATAAAAACGATCTGGCTGCAAACACTATACATTTTAGGTTATTTTCAAATAATTCAACCTCTGAATAACCACATAGATCAACTACAAAATTCCCTTATTCCTTCTCTCTGTCCTTTATTCCTTCCACAGAGATATTGAGAAGTTGGGGTATCAGGTGAGGAAGTCAACCCTGATCCAGCAGCAGTCCATCAAGACTGAATGGAAGCTGGCCAAGATTGCCTTTGTGGTCATCATAGTGTTTGTGCTTTCTTGGTCGCCCTATGCATGTGTCACCCTCATCGCCTGGGCTGGGTAAATATACAGCATGACAAGGACTCCTTATGGTCCAATAATTTTGTTCCCATAGTCTAACTGCATTTGTTGTGTACAGACAAAGACGTGGATTCAGGCATAAAACAAATAGGATGCTTGGTTGCACTGTGTACTTCATCTCAGCCATTAACCATTAGCCATATTCCACCTTTTGTACAATATCACAATATCAGGCATGATGAAGTGCTATGCAATGGGGTCAAACTACAGTACCAATAGTGTTAAAGGTGATGTATAGTTTTATTCTTTACAAACACTTTACACCTTTCAGATATGGAAGCTACCTCAGTCCCTATTCCAAAGCTGTCCCCGCTGTTATAGCCAAGGCATCGGCCATCTACAATCCTTTTATCTACGCCATCATTCATTCTAAATACAGGTGAGTGCAGCCATCCAATTTATCTGTAACCTAAGCTGGAAAAGAGCATAGAGGTTTGGCTGAAAGATCATTATTTTTCAACAGAGATACCATGGCAGAAAAGGTTCCCTGTCTCCACTTTCTAGCCCAGGCCCCGAGGAGGAAGTGCATTTCAGTGTCACACAGCGAGTCCTCCCTCAGGGACTTGATGCTGAGCAGACAGTCATCAGACTCCAGAGCCAAGTTTCACAGAGTTTCCTCCATGTCTACGACAGACACTGTGAGTTTGGCTTCGGCGCTAGGTTTTGAAGAGTAGAAGCAAACACATGACACCATCAGTGGTGTACTTGCAGCAATCAAATGCACAGACATTAAAGTTGGGTGAATTCTGTGTTGGTTTTTAAACTTGTTTTGGTATAGTTGCGTTTTGGCCAGTAAAGGTCACGAGAAACATTTGTGTTATGCAGTGTGGATTCTAAATGACTCTCTTTACATAGGAACTGCATAATTTCCCATGATTAACCTTTCCATATTTTTTGCCCAAAAAATTAAATAAAAAAAGCTGTCCCATTTGTTTTTGAATCCGAATGTCTACTAACTAATGAACAGCCTTTAATTGTGTTGTTATTTTCTAGTACTACAATTACAAGGCAGATGTAAGTGATACAGTATCACATTATCAATTTCTTACCTGGATTTACATGTATTAATGCGCATGTCCCTTGTAGCAGGTTTGGAGTGATGTGGAGCTGGACCCTATGGATCAGAGCCATGGTGTTAGGTCCAGCTATTCCCTTGGAGCTCTGAAGGACAGGGATCAAAAGTCTTTGGCTAAGAAGACCAATGAAAAGGGAAGCCAAAGCCAGGAACAGGTAGGGTAGGTGCTCATCATTATATTTGTTGATTTTAGAGTCTAATAACCTTGGAGTCAGAATAATGTATTCATAAAGGTGCCGTATTGATTACTCGTGTATTTATAATTCTGTTTCTAGATGCACATCCCCGAGCGAGGCTCACTGAACAGAAGTGACCACACCCTATCGCCTGAGTGCGTCAACACAGTAATGCCCCCGGCTCTGGGGACGAGAAGGGAGGACAACCCTAAATGTTGGAATAAAGAGACGAAACAGGAAGTCGAGAAAGAGGGTGAACACGAACAAAGAGAGACACAGGAAGCTGAGAAGGAGCAGCAGGTCCTCATCCAGCCAGATTCTCTGGACAATGTCGTATGTGTGCACTCTGAAGCGATCATCAGACCAGACTCAAGGAACGGCTCTCTGGACCATAGCTACTGTGAGGAAAAACAAAGCACACAGAGCAGAGGGAGAGAACTGTTGCTGAGTTTAAAGCCTCTGGACTGTTCTGCTCAAGAGCTCGAGTCAGTGCAAAGATTTCTGAGCTAAATGTCACATAAGACTGTGACACATTAATTAAACAAGTTTGTTTTTATTGTTCAAGAATGAGGTATCTTTTAAAGCAGCTGACACATCTTTTATCTCAACTGTTGAGCAATGCAGTGCAACCAAATATATTTGTTTATAGTTTTTTGTGCAATTGTATACACAACTGTTTTAAATATTAATCTTGACGCACACCTTTACTGTTCAGACTTTCTGTAACCATACAAAATAATACTACTCTGTTTTTGTTAAAGGCTGTCTTCGGTACTATCAACACTGTCACAGTGAAACAAAGGAATATCTCACAAATGGAACCTAATCTAAAATTGCCTTTAAAAAGTTCAAAATAGTATGCACTTTGTCAGAAGAGCCAAGAATCAACTGTATACAAAGAAGAACTAATTAAAGAATAACCATATTTATTATCAACTTGTTGCTGAGAGACCAATGTTCCTTGTTTATTTTGTGAGGAAGCAGATCTCGATACACTTGTTTACTTGGTTACCAAGGCTACATATCAATTTCTCTTGAATGCCATGTCTATAATGCACTATTGCGTCCATATGTGCTTGTGCTGTATCATGAGTTCAGGCACCATAGTAATGTGTTATACAACCCAACATTTCATTCACTGCAGCTACTTTGGAAACAATGTAATATATCTGATATAAGGCATGCTGCTAACCAAAGTGAGTCATAGTACGTTTCAGCTTCCAGATGTAGAAAGTCATAAGGACACCTGATGTATCATATCATCATCCGCTACGATAAGGCATAGAGCTGTATGTTCTCAGGAACAGTATTGGCATAGCAGCAATCACTGAAATCTTTCCATCATTGATTATTGCATATTTGTTGCTCTTGGTGCTATCGTTAAATCTTAAACTAGAATGATTATTTGTTTGATGTATTTGTTGTGGGAAATAAACTTTTCATCGCATTTTTTTGGCCCATTTTTCTTAGAGCTTGCAAATGGAACAACTTAATACCTTCATCATGGTACATAAAAGACCATGCGATTTCTTTCACTTTACTCAAAAGTGTAATATACAATAATAATTCCACTATACAACTTCAGACAATTGTCTTTATAACTTGCTGCAGCTATGAAATCAAAAGAGTTTCTTCTTTAATACACTGTTGTTAATTTGCCAATAGGTTTTATTATGAAGCTGTATGATAACTGACACATAATAAACCTTGAAATACAGTGTTATGCTTAGATATGACCATTTCAACAGAGTCAATGCATAATGTTTTATACATGCATTATAGTACATGCATCATTGACTTGGCCTTCCAGAAATATTATTTGTCATATGGAAGAGCTTGCAGAACAAATATAGCTTGTAGGTAAGATTATTTATAAATCCACATAGAAGTGCTGTCTGGAAGCAGATGGAGGTGGATCTATTTTTTCTCTATTTCTTTTTTTAACCCACCCAATCCCATTAATTTTTCTCATTGGTCATACCGTAGAGCAGCAGGAATAAATACAGATAAAGAGCGGGGAGAAAGAGAAGGGGATGACATCAACAGATGTCCTGTACAGTATTCAAAACCAGGACACACAGTGCATGCACTTTGACCATCTGAGACACCAAGATGACATAAGTCCATAAATCATGTGAATCTGTTAAATGTATGACTCTATTAGCTGGGGGTTGCTGTTCTATAATATGCACCCTTTTAAATGTTTTACTCATGTGTCCATGTAATTACATGGTACAGTTCTCTCAAAGGATGATGCAATTTATCTAGAGTGACACTAAAAGTGTGTTCTTCCTTCAAAATCAAATAACCAGAAAGCCCCCAGTTGAAATGTCTTTGAACTTTAATTCCACGATTTCCTGAGCGGTTTGCTCATCCAGTTATGTAAAGATGATCTGAAGGTATGTACTGCAGCCTTACATAAAGGACTAGTGCACTTCAGTGGTTCAATCACTTTGCACAGGGGAATTTTGCTGCTGGGCTTCCCATTAGTCTCTAACCATATATTGACTTGGCACACATGTAGCTGAAAGCCCAGCTGACCGTTGCAGAATGCAAACATCTATCTAGCTTCAGTGGTTGAGTACAGTTAATGGTAATCTGTAGAATCTATCGTGCCTTTTTTAGACTGTACATAACTCAATGTATATTTAATTGACAAAATATAAAAAAAGGACATTTGACAAAACATTTGAGAGAGCTGAAATAGCAACTAATGTGAATTATTTCAAAGAAATCATATTAAGATAAAATAATATTTTTTAAAGTAATAAATTAGTTGCCGGACAATTTATGCGCAGTGATTAACCCTTGGTATGCTAAAATAGTTTGAAACATCACTTTGATTAAAATGTTGAACAAAATACTGTACAATGTCAACACTCTAGTACACACATTCATGTCCTGTTTAAAACTCTGGATTATGCTATAATCATACTTTACACTTGAGGGATTACAGGCTTTTGTCCACCAAATAAGTATGCAGTGTTTTACCTTTGTGAAAAACGTCCATATGTTATCTAATACTGACCCAAATCCATAAAGGTTTTCCCCTAATGCTGCCAAACCTATTAATCCCTCACCAAACCTGCAGACCAGACAAGGAACTAATAAACTATTGAAACATAGGAAATAGGGCTGTAATTTATGATTATTTTTCTTATTAATTGTGTGTGTGTAGATTATTTATTGGATTAATGGAATTATAGTTTCTTTTAAATAAAATGTCAGAATATATATATATATATATATATATATATATATATATATATTTAAATGTTCAACAGTCTAACTTGATGTCTTATAATATCAAAATATTTTTCAAATCAATAGTCCAAAACACAAATATTTTAAATTGACTATCGTATTGTTAAGACGTTTGTCCTTAATAAAGGACTATAATAACTATTCGATAATCAAAATAATTGCTTATTCATTTTAATGTTGGTTAACCAATTAATTAAACTACTAATCTGTATCATATGTGTAGCAATAAATGTGCTTAATAATTTCAATGTCAATCTGCAACTCATTGCTCGATATTTTTCTAAACGTCTAAAAATATTGGCCCGATGGTGGTGCTAGAGGAAAGGTATATCCACATAAATCGTATGTAAATGTCATCTGATCTTACTGTGTAAAACCTTGTTTTTATATTTGGACATTTTGGGTCACACATTTTTGCTTGTTCTAGGAGTGGCCGACCATAAATTGGTGACCAAAGCCCAGTGAAGTTACAGCAGCCACTTGAGAGACCAGTAAAAAATATATTTGTGGGTGCCCCCTCCAGCCCTGTGATAGGCTGGCGACCTGTCCAGGGTGTACCCTGCCTTCGCCCATTGACAGCTGGGATCGGCTCCAGCACCCCCGCGACCCTTAACTGGATAAGCGGTTACGGAAGATGGATGGATGGATGGAAGCCAGGAATGTAGTAAACACTGGTTAATGATCATATATATTGTTATTTTCATTTAAACGTTTGATGGTAAGAACTCTAAGTTTTAAGTCCCAGATTTTTTTTTTATTTTCTTCATTGGCTTGAGTTGGCTTCATGAAAACCTCAGCCTCAGGCTAGTATCCATGTCTTGGTAGACGAGAACCGAGACAACAAGATGAGTGACAAATATTTAGGTATGAGCTTGCGGAGGAGTGAAGGGTAAGTGAAAGCCTACACTTCTTAGCCTCAGGCCGTGACGCTCAGCGGTTTTAAATCCACAGTATTTGAATGAACTGTGAACCATGTACTATCTTTGCTGACCACTAGAGAGCATACAGACACTGTGCCACTAAAATCTGGGTAAAGATTAAAACCTGCTATCACAGCAGGTGAAGAATG
This sequence comes from Anoplopoma fimbria, assembly GCF_027596085.1. NCBI lineage: Eukaryota > Metazoa > Chordata > Actinopteri > Perciformes > Anoplopomatidae > Anoplopoma > Anoplopoma fimbria. Next base: position 15,797,845 of record NC_072462.1, on the reverse strand, counting down.
GAAAAATCAATAAGCAAATAACAACGATGCACTTAACAATGTTGCAGGGAGTAAATCCTAGGCAATAAGAGCACACAAAATGCAAAGGGGTAGGCCAAGTGAAAACACACAGTGAAATCTTACAGCACGTGGACACAAATCATTTATGAGGAAATCTGTCAAGTCAATTTTATCTACATAGCCCCAACATTACAAATCTCCCAGGATTTTTTTTTTAATTCTGCAGCGTGAAACACCTCTATCTTTAGACCCTTAATTTAAATAAGGAGAAACTCTGTTATGTGTTTAACAAATATTGGTTGAGTAATCCCCAAAGGAAAATTTGCACTGTCACAGCAGCCAAAATCCACGAGAAGCACAACACAAAGAAGAAGAAGAAAAACAAGTAATGACAACTAACATAACAAAAGTCGTTACTGGAAACTGGAATACAAGCACAGCAATCAACGCAAGAATGTTTAACTCTTTGATTGTCATGTATCTCAATTCAATTAGTTCTGAAATAACAGAGTACATTTTTTTTTTTTTTTTTTTTTTTACATTTTATAAGAAATAGTCCTTTATGCATATGTCGTATGTAGTCTATATCAAGCTTTACGTAAGAACTACAACAAAAGGACTCTTTGGGTGATCGCTCAACTAAAAAACTCACCTGTTCTGTCCCAGTCAGACATGCCCATGCCTGCCGCTGTACAAACAATCCCACACACACACACACACACGCACGCACGCACGCGCACACACGCACACACCACACACTGCTGTGAACCCTCCTACCGGCAGCCAGATGGGACTGGCTTATATGCGGAAGTTTCAGTTCCGCTCAGTCCAGTTAACTTCGGAACTGAGACCAGACGGACTAAAGTCACGCTTCTCTCCGCACAGCAGACCCGGCTTCACAACGCAAGGTGAGCTTATCTGGAAACAGCTTTTTAAATAATGAGACAGGTTCAATCTTTATTTTTTATTTCTCTTCTTTTATCTTACTGCCTTACGTGTCCCGTTACAAAGTTTCAATTAAAAGAAAAGGAAGCGCATCGAAATATGTATCAATAACTTTACAAAACATAAACGATTTGTTTTATTGCTCCTTACTATGACGTTTTTTTTTTTTTTTTTTTTTACTGACAAGTAACAAGTGGTATAAAAGTATGTCAGAAAAGTGTAGAAATAATGTCATGTGTTTTGTGGCACACCCACTGAGGCAACTGAGGAAACATTAAGGTTCCGTGAGACAAAAAAATGACCATGCTGGATTTTTACAAACTCTATGGTTATTAAAGTAAACACACGATTAAAGACGATCTGGGGATTTATCATTTTGTCCCATAATGATAACAACTGAAGCTCACAAACGTTATGTGAGATTATTACTCCTAGAAAGTATATTATATGTGATGGTATTGACTTGCACACTGACGTTTTTGTTTTAGTGAACAAAAAGTAGACATTTGAAAAGTAGTCACTGAATGGAAGAATGGATCACCTGTTATAAGAGCACAGAGGTTGCTTTAGAACAAACATGTGTAATCAGCCTGTGTACAAAAAGTGTTCCCATAAAGTCAAGTTGGAACAAGTTGTCCTTCTGATACTTGGTAAGCCAGAGACATTTTACTGTCTAAAGTTTTCTCTAGGTTTTTGGTGTAGTCTAACAAAAAGTGTACATATATAGTTATTTATTGATATGAAATATACTTTTAATATTGTCAAATAAATAATAATGTAATAGATGTCAGTGACAGCATGCTGGTGAGGTACAGTGGGCCCTTCACTCTTAGACACTCTCCACTCTGTGAGTCAACATATCCTGCAATGATGTCACCAGGCAACATTGTCCCTGTAGCATTGTGAAATGGGCATGACGTCTGAAATTATTAACAGACAACAGTCGCTTCCCAATATAACTAAAGGTTACCTGAAGGAAACACAGCTGTATTTTGACACATGCAGTGCAAAGGGCATTGAGGTCAAGCTAGTGAATGGCACCCATATTCGACCCTGAGGATCCTTGTTTGTTTTTCTTATTAAGAAAGCTTTTCTGCCATTAGTTTTAATATCAATGAAAGTCTGTTTTATTCAACCATGACTAGGAGGTTTCCCCAAATTTTAACACAAATATCCCCCAACAAATACTCAATGTTCCCATTGGCACGTCATATTAACTGTAAATTCAACAACATCTTAATTCAGTACCACACTATTTGGATAATCTACCCACTAATTCGATCAGGCAAGTTAAAATAACAATCACATAAATGTCTGACAGTAGATAACTTCAGTGGGTCTCATTTGTGCTGCTCTGAGTGGGTTTTTCTTCTTTTTTTTGTGAACTTGCTGAAATATTAAGCACAATAATTTGCCATTATGACAGGAGCTTGAAAGATAAGGCCCAAGTAGAAGATAACCAGAATTATGTCTGAACTAGCAGGAGGGTGGAAGTGATGATAAAAAGCTTGTGCAGAGCTTAACTGTTTTCCTCTGTTTGGGAACACGGAAAGGTGTGTCTGCTCATGTCTATGCATGATATCATAAGGGATTGCAAAACAAGTAGGAGCATGAGACCCAATATTTGTTCTTTCCATATAAGGACAAGAAATGCTTCTGATATGTGGGTATGACTTGATCTTGATCCAGATTTCACCATCAACATGTATGGAGACTGAAATGTCCTATGAAATGTAATACTGAAAGAGCTATTCAACCCTGTGTATTCCTCAGGGGTTATTTTAAACAATGGGAGCATGTAGTCAAGCGACTTTTGGCTCAAAGATCTTTGAATACAACTTACAGTATTTATTTCCATTATGTCTTGTAGCACCTCAGAAAATGATTTGGTGTAGACTAAAATGACAAAGCTAGTAACAGTGTGAAAGACATCAGTTGAGTTCCTTTTTATATTGAGTTTAAGTCATCCGTTCCTTTCATTTTCTTAAGGCATTGTTGGTGAAACAATGTGTTCAATGTGTTCATTATCACTATTTTAGTTACTCAAGGATGTTTCTTAAACGAACCTGTAATGTGAGGAGTTTAACATTTTCATGGTTACAATAAATGGACAATACAAGCCTTATAATTTCCCCTAAAAATACACTACTTGGCTCACCTCCACCCTTTGTCACCTTGAAGTAGGAGACAGCTGTCTTTAATTGGTTGCTCCTTATTAAAGACCTGCATTCTGCCTGTGTGCACGCCTTTGTTAGTGTTTACTTTGATTGTGAAAGTGTGTAGTATTAATAGTAAAGCTCTATGCTTAGGCTCCACTGTTGTCTTTAAAAAGCCTGTTCCCCTCCAGGCGTGATGGTGAAACAGTGTGCAGGCCAAGCCCTCTGGTTTGATGTGAGTGTCTCATACAGTTGACCAGGTGACGGGCTACAGCAGGTGGTGCTGTGTCCCTGAGGGAATTTGTGATGGCAGCATGACTTACAACCACAAAATGACATTCCTCTGGGATGACAAGACACTATTATTCATGAAATACTGATCAGGAAAGTATGTTGTCTCTGCCCCATCACACGAATGTATGAATATTTCTAACTTTTTTTTCCGATGACCTTTTTAAAGGCAGGCATTGAAACATTTAAGTGCTTAATTTGCTAGGTCACATGCACACATGTTCTTTCAGCCATGGGTTGTACTGATGAAGTAAAACCTGTTTTACCAAAGCCAGAAATGAAAGAGCAGATTCTCAAATGTCTGTCATTGGCATTGCAGTTTAAAACCCTGAAGTTCAACACCAAATGAAACCCCCTCTATTCAACACCAGTCCCTTTACTATCTTTTGTTCAGCAGAAACACCTTTAGTTCATTACATCAGAACTATGAATCTTAACTTTCCCAGGTTCTCAGTTTCTCTCCACAGTACACTCTGATAGCCTATAACAATTCTCCCGTCTGTTCAGAGTTAGACTCAACATTTCCCCCTTTTCCATATAATTGCAATGTACTCTATGTGACATATGATGAATGTGGGTTGGCCTTTGATGTCATGTTTTCATGTCAACATTCACCCTTCCTGTTGGGCAGGGCAGAGGTGATATGTTTCCACATGATCTGTGTGTTTTCTCTGAACGTGGGCACAGAGGCTCACAGTCACAGTTAGCTAAGTACTCAGACCAGATTAAAGTATTCTTCAAATATGGTATACCAATTTCCTCAATCATTAAACTAATACATGTAATATTATACTAAATCTTAACATGTGACTGTACTTAACCTCAGACTCGCTTCCAGTAAATAGCTTGCAGCTTCCATTTTTTCAAGGGAAAAGGAATGCATGACAGGCAGGGCTTAAACCAGTGAAACCCAATAGTGCATGACATATTGTGCTGTGCCAAATAGTCATTGTTTGCTGGAACTGTCCTTTTGATTTGAATGCACAAATGTTTACTCAGGATATGGTATTTGTATCCATCCATGAGGTAATGTGGTAGATGACGGTGCATTTAGCCCTTAAAATGTTGAAATGTAAAGCAAATCTGCCCTCCAATGAAACGTTGAGTTGGCAGCTGAGCTCTATCAAGTCTCTGACCTTCCTGGGTGTGTCTGGCCTTTGCTCTGACCCTAATGTAGGCCCAGCTGCACCACCACTGCCTGAGGGAAAGGCCAAGGCTCACTCTGTTGCATACTAGGGATTAACAGGGGTTTTAGCAGGATTTGAATGCTTAGGAGAAGCTTTATATCAAGGTTTCAATCTCCTAATCACGATTTCTCAACTCCAGAAATGAGTGTTTACGATCATACAGGTACGGGACTATTCGAGCTTACTTGGCAATCTTTTGCCTTCCAATGCCTTATTTTTTTTTTAAATCCTTCACTTGCCCCTGGTTAAATTGTTAAACCCCCTATGGGTTAGTATAGTGTACCGTGTAACCATGAAATCAGTTTATTTTTTAATATAGGTTTTCTCAGTCTGGGTACCTTTATATAAGGACACTGACATCAGAGGTCCAAAGTGCAGCTCCAGAGCTGCTGATCTGAGATTCTTTTAAGGTAAACAAAGGATAGTCAGTGCTATAAATATCCCTGACTTTTCCTTCTCTCTTTTCTTTACTACAAGGGCTGATTTCTGATTCGCTGGAGGATGTGCATCAACAGAATTGAATGCTGTTTATAAGTCCCAAATGTTTGGTGACAATAGATGAATGCTAGGTGTAGCTCTTTGACATCTGGTTGCATTATAAATCCTGCAAAGGTTATATCTTGTGTTTTTGTTTGAAAGTCCACCGTACCTGTCCACTATAAACTGCATATGATATATTACAGACTCACTATATCCCCCATTGCAGAGGGCATACGGCCAGGGACCTGCTCTAAAGCTGCGAGCAGAGAGCTATGAGCTTCATAAGAGGTCTATTGATAGACTGTTGTACTTGTATTTACAAAGCTTCCATTTGATGACATTTAAGAAATAAAATTATTAGACTGTGACCGTAGCTCCAACAGGACTGTGAAAATGTTATTAAATGATAAAAAGAAAATAATGAATATCCTTTACTGCTCTAAACGTTTTCATAGCACACAGTGGTGAACTACAAACAATGGCAAATCTTAAATCTCATCAGAAGAGCGCTCCTATTCCGGTTTTGGTACAATATGCAGTAATCTTTTATAAATGCCAGTTGTTGTTGCGCAACAAATTAAATGTTGCGTGATACGCTGTTTGTTGACATCCTTGTTTTCCTGTTATTCTCTTCTTCTCTTTCCTTATGTCTCTTGTGTCTGTGATATTTGTTCCTTTCCTTGGTGGATTATGACCCTATTAACATCAAGTGTAAAATAAATCTCTTCCTCTGTCTCTAGGTGAATCATGAGCAGCAGCTACAGTGTCTCCCTGGCTGGCCCCGCCCCCTGGGGCTTCAGACTGCAAGGAGGGAAGGACTTCTGTCTGCCCCTCACCATCTCACGGGTGAGTGGAAAACATACACACAACACTTATGTGGCCTTCACTCCATGACAGTCACCTCTGCGGAATTATGTTCATGCTCACTATGCCATTTTTCTAGTTAGTGATGACAGTGCGTGTGCCATCCATCTCCCGCATGACACTCATTGCTGGATTTAGACACCTTTTTTAACAGCTCATTTCTCCCGTGTTCATGACCTACCGCCCGTTAAAGCTATGACTAATTGTCTTGATACAGTTATATAACTGAACCATAACCACAATATCCGTCAAAATTCATTCAGGATATATTTGGAGGATTAAGCTGATGGCTGTTAACGACTGCTGTCATTCAAGTCATTCAGATGAGGGATGTGTCCTGTTCTTTCTCGCTGGCGTTAGTTCTGATGTGGAGCATAGGAAACTATGTGTACTGGATCTGCATTGGGAACATCAGAACCTGTCCTTAAAATGCCAAACAAGCCACAGTGGTTCTGCAATAAATATTTAGGCTTCAAGCCACATCAAATGAAACTGGGATTTTGCTCTGGCTGACCAAGTCCTGTTGAGTCCTCAGCAGGGAGAAGGACTGCTGGACTGGAGGGCCCACTGATTGAGAAATAGGCCCGTTAATGAGACAGGTCCACCCAGGAGTAAGGGCCTTTTGTGCAAAACCATGTGATTTTTGCACAAATTACAAGACGTCTGCAGGGCAGCTTACTATTAGTCTGTCAAGTCCTTTTCAAGGGTATCTGAAATGTCTCAATTATATTAACATGGCTTCTTGTCAAACAGGATTAAAAGAAGAACGCTTGTCCTCTACTAGTGCAGTCTGTGCTTTGACAACAACTCTGTCTGCTGCAGAATGAGCAGTGTTGTTGAGTTCATGCTGCTTCCTGTTATGTAATTGTTATCTCTATGTCATGACCAAGGTCAGTGACTCTGTTTATTTGTTGTTGGCAGGATCAGTTACACAAGTTTGAATGTTTTGTATGGAGAGGAGAAATGACTTTTCTCAAGAGCAAACATAACCCTAGTGTATGAAAAGGCCGGCATGTCGGCTCAGTCTATTTTTATGCCTTGCCACAATGATAATAATGGAATGAAGGACATTATGTTTTCATAGTGGCATGTAGCTGTCAGTAGACATCTTGTCAGCATCTCCAAAAAATGTGCAAGTGACGCATGTCAACTCTTGTCACTTGATTAGATGTGGGAGCAGGTTTTATCTATAAGAATATATATAAATAGAAAACCTTCAAGTCTTTCCATAGAGGAAGAGGAAAACAAAATCCGCATCAAATTGGCCATTTTGCGTCTGTTGCCCTTTCAGTGTTGGCGTCGGCTGATAAAAAAACAAAAACACAAGACCAACATCTGCTTAAAATAGCTCTCAACTTTTTGACCACTCAATGTAGTTTCACTGGGAATTCTTCAGGGCCTGAAATTACAAAAGTGCACAGACTCAAATTTGATACAGCATTTTTACTATTTAGACTTGAATATGTACTCAATTTCACAACAGATAAGTCAATGGTTTTTGAGTTGATATGGTGTAATACTCACACTCTATTGCATAAAACCCACATGAAAAATGAAAAGCAGATGGGCACCTCATACCTGATTGTCATATTTGTAGGGATCTTCCAACATGTCATGTTTTTACTAGAGTTTGAAATAAAAAAGAAACAGATGAGTTTCGAAAAGGGTCCAAAATGCCTAACAGATGCCTCGAATCTGTTAAAATCACCAGTGCATGTAATGTGGCAGCTTTGATTATTTCCACAAACGTGTTGAAGACACCTCCTGCTTCCACCAGCAGTCCAGTGTAGAGTCATCAGTTGTCTGGAGCACGCCTCAGTACTGCTGAGCCAAACACCATGACTCTCACAGCTTTTCACTCCATAGTGTTGTTGGTTAGTGTCATTCCTGTGACATATTTTCATCCCAGCACATGACCAGTGAATGGCACCATAAATGGCTTACATTTCTTGTTGTCCAGGCGCTAGGAATAAGTCCCCCTTTTGTCTATTCATCTTCCAAATCCTTATGTCACATAGGGCTCAGCCAACAGAACGCATCCGGGACATGTGCTCTTTGTAGTAAAGCTTAAAAGTTTATCCATTTTCGTACATGCATTTGCTCAGATCTAAAAGATGTCGGCTCTATCCCTACTCGTGATTACTGTATTATCTGTAATGTAAGTTAAAGGAGTAACAGTATTTGCAAAGGGAGGAGTAAGTGAGTAGAAGGTACAAATATGGAAACATCTGCCAACAGTTTAACCGTTCATTTATTAGCTGAGTGACGAGAAAATTGTGTAGATCATAGGCTTATTTTAGGGTTCATTAGAGACCCACAATGCTAATTAGACCGACTTTACAGGAAAGGATAGAAGTTCACTTTAAAGCTTCTATTTATTTAGCTTAGATGGATGTGATTGCTATGGAATAATGATGTAATGACTTAACATATCCTTACCATGTGTAACTAATCCAAAGATTACATACAGTACAGCACTGCATATAAGGCTGAATGCTTACACGACAACCACAGCCTGTTATCCTAAAACCTTATTAAGGAATACTTGGCTTTGGCCTAGAAATAACATTAAATCAAAGTATGAGGTGGAGTACATGCCATAAGTCATCTGCATAGTGTAATATTGAGTCATGAGGTTTGTTAAAACTGAGACCACCCAATTATGTAAAGATGACTTATGAAGGAAGTCCCCAGTTATGTTCTTTCCGTCATCATCCGTGGTTATTCCAGCTCCTTTTTAGGCATTTCTTGACAGGCCTCCGGATGGGAAAGACTTTAATTATGTTTGCATTGCTTATGAAACAACAGAACATGTCTACTCAAAAGACAAAACATAACACTGGAGTGGATCAAATATATACACACACAGTCATTTGAGTTTTGAGTTGAGTTGAGAAACAGTTTGGTTTAAATTCATTGGCCTAATATTATTGTAGAAAATATATTGTGAAAGAAAAGTTCAACAGAACTAAAGCTAAAGAATAACAAAAGGTCAGCTGTGGCTCAGCGCAGAGAAATGTCCCCCCTTTTCCCTATTGACCCCTCACTTCCCCCCCTTGTCTTTTGTGTCCTTTTGGTTGTTGTTTTAGTGGCATGCGATACTTTGAGTGAACATTATACAAACTAATTTTAGCTCTGTGTTTGCAGAAGGCTTTAGGTTTCCAGATTTGTTCTATTTCAAGCACCCACATTATGTGTTAATATGTCGAGGCTACTTTCACTCCCAAAGAAGAGGAATGTGATGAAATAGTGTATCTGGGCAACCAACATCAACATCAGGAGTAAAAGGTATCCTTTGTGCATTCATTTTAAGAGAGGAGGATCCAATAGAGGCGAACAGTCCCTCACTGCTTTGCTGCAAAGAATCATTGGCTAAATAAGTTATGTTATATGTTTATTATGATATATGATAGTATGTTGAGTTTATTATTAAAGCTAAGTGAACCAAAACCTTCATGAGAAATGCTTTGTGGGTTTCCAATAAAAAGCGGAGACAGCTGTTGTTCCTTTTTTTTTATTATTACTTCAGTTTGAAACACCCTCTACTACGCTGATAGATCTGATTTGTAAACATATTGTGTTCTCACCAGTCAGTCACAATGTCGCTGTACATCCAGCATGTGCCAACAGTAAGGATCTTGTTTGGGAACATGTACCATTTAACAGCTCAAAAACATGTTGTATCGTTTCTGACACCTTCTTGTGCATTTATCTCAAATGCTTTCTAAAATAATTGATTACTAAATCCATCCACATGCAAACCAAAATAAATCAATTGGATGTGCTTTGACTAAATAGGGTTCACAGTCAAGTTATTCAAATGGTAAGAACGGGTTAATTTTGAGTATCAGATGTTACGACGGCATGTGATATGCAAGTGCTAAAGGGCAAATAATATAATCGCTTCCATTAGAGGAAATCTGCCTGTTTTTTGTCATTAATTTACAGTTAATTCTGCAAGAAGTTTGTATATTGTGTAGCTCATTGGATAAAGAATACTCTGTCTGACTTTGAGCCATAACTTTTGGTTCAGCTCAGGTCCAGAAAAAAAGGAAATCAGGCAGTGAAAAACACTCCCCTGGCATTTCAGGAAACTATTCAGACAGATAACTTGTGGCCTGTGCTGCATAGCAGCGTGTCTGTATTTTTTATCTGCCTCTTGTATTAAAGTCCCTTGAGGATTTTTATACATGGAAAACTGAAATTCAATAGAAACCAGTGAAGGCAAATCCCATATTTCATAGCCTTGTGAATATACGCTTCACAAGGCATATTTAACAATCTATGATTTTATGCAGGGTCGTAAAGATGTGTTCATGTTACGTATGGATTTAGTAGAAAACCATTATCTGCAGTTTGCGTTTGATCCCAGTATGATCTCCCTGGTGTCTGTCCGGAGTTGTATTGAGGGCATCTGCGTTCAATCTCCCAAATGCTATATGGCAGAGCTATAAAGAATAACCAAGCCGTCTCTTCATTTTGATTGAGATTACTCACACTATTTTCTTTTCATTTTGATAGAAGATATTTTAAGCAACCATCTTTCTCTCAGTTTGAGAAGAGAGAGGAATGAGCCCATATGCTGTAAATTCAAAGACACTATGGGCCACTGGACATGATCCATATTCCCTATATCACTATGTTTTAATGTCAGTTGGATTCAAAGACTAGTGACTGTCACTCATGCATGATAACAGGCATCCAATGTTATAAATCATTATTAAGTGCTTTGCACAGCTCTCTGGATTGCAACAAAAATGAAATCCATTTAACATTTACCACAGTTGCCCAACTATCTTGTGCCATCATGCAAAATCTGTGTTGTAATTTGCAGCCAATCTGTTCTGTTGTTGTACCTTTGATGAACCTGTGTTGTCATGTTGCAGCTTTTAAAAAGCAGAGAAACTGTATATTCTGCGAGTAGCGATGTGGTAGTCTTTTTGTGTCAGTCCAGTCATTAATACATTATATAGCCAGAACGATTCACCACTTAACAATCATTATGCTGTTTGGCTGAATCCAAAAAAAGCACAATTTAAACCCCACAGGAGAGTTGAATGAATCATGGATGGAGGTGGAAACCGGCACTTGCACTTGGCTCGAGCCCCAACACAGACTAAAAGCCTTTTCATATCATCTGCCTCAGCAGCGCTAGTCAACCCGATTTGAGTATTCAGCGAGGGGTTGGCACTGCTTTGTGTTTTTTTTTGTTTGCATTGCCATGGCGATTTGACCAAGAACTTGTACGTAGGTCATCTTGGCATCTCGTGTTTATCAGCAGCCTGGTTTATGTAGTAAGGGACTGGAGTCAAACCATGACAACCACAGGTCTACCTCTGCTCAAGTGCCCCTAATTGCGATGTTTGGTCTGGAGTTCTTCCTATTTGGTCCCCTCCCAACCGCTGTATTCCACCTACTTCTCATCTATCTACCACTTTATTGTTTGAATAGTTCCTGCAAGGTTTTGCAGGTGTTCAAGCAACAAAGAGAACAGGGTAAACTGTACTTTATGGCTTATGCTTGTGCTGGCCCAGCAGGTTGCAGTGTGCCATGCTGTCTTTTATTCTCTTCACAAATTTATCCCAGAGATTCTGCAGGGTAACCTTTTTATTTTTAATGAGCTTCACAGGTTGAATGTACAGTCTTGCCAGTTCTGTGAGTCAATCTGCTTTTTAGCCTTGTGTGTTTGTGATGACATCATGTTAGGCCCAAGTCTTTTCCATATAAGGTCCTCTATCTTAGTCTACCCTACACAGACATGACATGCTTCTCACAGGCCTTCAGTCTTCGCCACAAGACGCTTCCTGTAACATGACTGCTCATAAGTGAATTGACCACAGCCCTCTTCCTTACTCCATAATTTCACTGAAGTCAGGAAGTTACACCAGCATGGAAGATGATTAGTATCCCACTGGTGCTGAATTTTTATCTCATATATGTTACCTTACTTAAGTGTGTTTGGCTTCTTCTCCTATAAAGAGTTTTGTGTGGAATTTAAAATGTTTGATGAAACACTATGAATCAGTGGTTTGAAAATAGAGCGTTGATCTGAAGAATTCCAGTATAGAAGGAGGTCTGGCAGCAGTCTAGCGACTGTCTCTAGAGAGCCACTGAAGGTCATAAATTCTGCCGTATCAACTACTTAACAAAGCTGCTTTCCCTCAAAACAGAATCTCTCTCTTGTTTTCACCAATAATGGCTCTCATAGAATGCTTTATATTTATTTATTATTTTATTACCTTACTGAGGATAAGCTGATTACCGAGTAAACATCTTAACAGCCTTTGGAACGAACCAATTTTGTTTTAAGCTTTTATGACTGTTTTTGATTACGGCTGTATAAAAGATGAATTGAAGACACATGGAGGGAAGTGACTGTTCATTTTTCTTATGCTTCTGCTCCACTTCTTGTGTTTTTATAGTGAAGTCTGGTATGAAATCCCTCTCAATTTCTCTACATCTCTTTACAATTAGGTGAAGATGGTGTTCTTCCACAAAGACATTTATACCAGCAATAAATAAAGAGGCTGTTTAGCTCATAATATCATAATCTCCAGTGAGGATTTGTCATAAGCCTTTAGACATATCTCCCAAGTATTGTGCAATATGCTGTATTCAAGCTACATTTGTAATAGCAGAAAAAAAACCATGTGTTGGAAGAACCAGTAACTTCACTGCAGTAAAATCAGCAGTGTTGAGAGTACCGGAGCAGCACAGCAGCCACACCATTATGTGGCTGGAATCCCATTCATGTAAGCCCAGTTGGAAAGACACTTCATTCATTTGGAGACCTCCTTCTTTTTACTCTTTAAATTAAACTTTTTGACTTGTGGATGACTTCTTTTCTGGACAGTATTTGGTAAAAACATGTTGCTGAAACATCCTCTTCTTCTCTTGAGAGAGCTTTAGTAGAACTGCCAAAAGTTCCAGTTCATTACTTATCTGCTCTCCGTCACGAGTGCTTCAGACCTCTCTTGATTTATATATTTATAGAGTGTGGATGCCAGGGATTCCTACTGTAACATCTATTTGCTTTGTATCCATGTGAGAAAGACAGTGTTTCACTGAAAGAAGTTGGGATTTATAAAGTGCTCTCTGTTTGCCGCAGACTACAGCATTAAAAAAATGCTAACCGCATATAAAAACATATATTTTTTTGTTGGAATGTTACAACAGTATTCTCCTCTCTTCATGTCTGAAAATAGTGTTTGAGGAGTTGCCATATATAGAGCTGTATAGTATTGTCTTATTTCACATCCCTAGAAGGAGAGATCTTAAGATCTCCTTTTCACTCTCTCTCCCTTTTTCTCTAACAAACGCACACACAGTGGGAGACACGTGGAGATTGAAAGAGAAGACTCCATGCTTATTCATCAATCCAGCAGGTTTTTTTCTGCCATTGACATCTGGAACTGACAAGTAGATTAATACAAAGGCAGCAAATGCCAGTGATCTCTGAAGAGTGCTTACACTCTGTTTATTGGCCTCTGCGTTTAAGAGTAATGGGTTATTTTATTGAAAGTAAATGAGTCAGGAAAGCCTCATGTGGCAGGTGTGTCTATGAGTCTATGAGTGAGTCAGTTGAAGCTGTGCTCATGCCTGCTTAGTGAGTACCCTGCCCTTTGTGAGCAACACTTAGCATGTGGCTGCACTATATGTTTCCAGGACGTTGGTATGCATACATCAGCCTCAGCTATGCATTCTACACTTCCTGCCACTGATCTGCTTGATAACGACACAAGGAAAGCACAGCTCCAGAGAAAATGTGTCGTTTACTGCCAACGCCACTGTCACTTCCTCATTCTTTCCCCCCCTCCCGCCCACTCTTTCCCCCTATTTTATTATGAGTGTTAACACAATGGCACATTCTTTATGTCTCATTGGCTATTTTGTTTTAAAGCCCAAAGGGAAAGTCTTTTTGAGTTACCTAACCAGAATGCATTCTTTAGCAGTGGGGAGAGGGAATACCTTGTGTTTGTCTCCACGAAACAAAGCCGGCTCATATTATATTATTATTATCATTATTAATATATTAATAACTACTCACAATTGTGTGTGTGACTGAAAAGTGCAAGGTCTTTTGGATGCATTTAAATTGTATTGCTTCCTAGAAATGAATCGTTCATGGCACGCTCAAAAGAGTTGACGGATGAAATCACTTTCCTACCATCATGCTTCATGCCCTATTTATTATACTCTTCTGTCTCTCAACACATTCATTGATCTCACCTGAGCTTCCACCTCATGTAGACGAGTGTGCTTCCCATGTCCTTATTTTAAGTATTTAGTGAGCTAGTTCACACTGCTGGGAGATGACATGGAGTTATGACCCTAACAAAGGCAGCATAATATAATAAGCACACAGAGTTCTTTTCTGTTCCAGCATGTTTGCGGGTTACAGATTTTGAGTTTGCTGAGTGATTGATGCAGTTTACCCCCTTTTACGTAATCATTGGTTAAGAACCACACCTGGTAGAGAGTCACCGCAGCATCATGGTTTTATTACGTTATTTCCTGCGTGTTTTATGCAAGTCTCAGCATGGTGGAAAAGAGTAGAAGACCTGATAAACATCAACCTTACATTAAGCTTCTCCCTGGTAGAAAGACAGTCGGAGAGCTTTAAGCTTTTAAGCCATGGCCTAGTCTAGGCTACAAAGTATTAACTGGTTCTACCTCTCAAAATGAGGAGGCTTTTTAACATTTACCATATTAAAAGTATTAAGCTTTTCCTTACTTTCAATTGCTTTGGAAAATACTTCCAGGTTTCTGTTTAATTTATAGTACATTTATAGAGTTTGCAATACAGAAATACCAGTTTTACACAGTATAACTCAATATACAAAGGCTAAGAGTGTGTGATCAGACAGTTTACCGATTTTGAGGCTGGGTTTGGACAAGAAATGGAGCCAAATACATTAAACTCCCAAAGGAAAGCCTGCTTCAGACAAACCACAATAACAGATGAAGCACACTGCAAAAACTCTGCGTGGCTTTAAGTCTTTTGATGTAGTTAAGACACCCAGCAAAAGCAGTGCCCCAATTCAAAATCTGAGGGGAGGGCTGAAAATGACAACTCAACAATACCAATGTTTATTCTGACAGAGCTAGAAAATCTGGGAGAACGACACCACCTGATGCCGTAATCATTGGCAGTGGTGCTCTTTCAAAGTGCTGAATAAAGCATTTAAATATGTGTTAATGAGAAATTTTCTATTTTAACTTTTAACAAATTTAACAACAAATGACTCTCATCCTGATGCATAAAATACACATATGTAACTGAAAAAAAAGTACATACCCAAACTTTGTAAAGCCATTCTGATCATTTGGTCATCTGGTAGTATGAGTCAGCATTCTAGCTTTTTATTTGTTTATGGATGTAGAATCCTGTCCCGTGCATGTTGTGATGATGCCTATCTTATCAGACAAAAGTTACATAAGACAGGAAATGGAAAGGAGAGCACATTGCTTTGTGATTACCAGAAAGAAATCCTCAGGATATGTATACACATGATTTAGTTAAATGCCTTTCTTTTATTCATGTTATTAAACTGCATATGCAAACCCCAAAGTTCAAAATGTTGACTAAGCACAATCTTAAATAAAGAACTAGAAGCAGAGTTGACGTAACAAAATGCTGTGTGAATACAAGGGTTGGGTTTCGGTACTTGGAATTTTTACGATTCTTTTTTTTGTTTGTTTCTGCTGGCTTCTAATGACAGCAAGCATTCTTTGATTTAATGCGACGTGTGATTGGCCCACTACCACAGCAGTTACAACCTAATGTGTGGTGTGGTGCACAACGTGCTGAAATGCCACCAAAGTGTCAGACAGAATGGCTGTACACGCCTGTGGTGTCAGAGAAAAGTTAATATGGTGGCGGTGCCATTATATGCAACTGAATACTTCCATTCACATGATAGCTATGAAATGAAGTACTCGATTGGTATTTGTATCACTTTAAGGTTTCTGGTATTGTAACCTTTTTAATGATACCCATCTCTAGTGAACACTCCTCTTGGTTTGTTGCAAATAGGTCAAATGATGAGATTCTTTTTAAAAATGTTTTTCTTTGTGTGTCATTGCAGCTGACTGATGATGGCAAAGCAGCCAGAGCCAAGATGAGTGTCGGAGACATCATTCTGTCCATTAATGGCATTTCCACGGATGGCATGAATCACCTAGAGGCCCAGAACAAGATTAAGGCCTGCACAGGCAATCTCAGCCTCACTCTACAGAGGTAACAGTTGCACACATGCGTGCACACATGAGCACACAATTTCTACAACATAATCTATGGATTTCCTCGCTGAGCAATGGAATGCATACTTTGTTGATTTTGCCAACCAGTGTGTATTTACTGTAAGCCTGTTTGAAGAACTTGTACAGAGCTGTAGTGTGTATTTGAAGACACTTTTAACATTATTATTGAACAGGCAAACAAAAATCTCAGTTTGATTGCCATGTTTGGTTTATTTTTGCTTCTTCCTATTCGACACAGATGAACTCTTGTTGTGCTAATTTAAAACACATCAGTGTTTCTGCCACAGCAGATGCTATTGTAGCTACAGGATGTTTATAATGTTAAAAAGACTGAATTAAGCTTCATGTATTTTGCACAATTTATTTATCTTGTCCTCTGTTATAATTGGAGAACTTTGTCTAGCAGGCATTATATTGGAATTATTACAATTCCCTTGTGTTCTGAAAAGTACATTTTAAGACAAAGCAATTATACAGTTTACAGTGTAGCATCACATTTTGAACTTAATGTATATCAATAGAATTGTGTTAAGTTCCAGTTACACTGTGGGCCCAAGATGTTGCCATTGGATCTCCAGTAAGGTCATGTGTAGACTTAAATGCCTCATCAGAAAGTGACTACATATAATGCTACACAACACACACCCATTTATATTATTATTTATTTTATTGTAGAGAAGTTCTTTATGGCACATAATCTGTCCTCAGATCAGTTTTTGTTTGGTCGAGTTCATCAACTGCTCCTCTGCTTCTCCCGTTGTATTCGGTGGCCTTTGAGTTTATAAAAGCTGTAGTGCAGTGCAGGGAGCACTTTATATGAAAGCCCCCTTATATAGCGCTCCATAAAGCCATAATATGTGCTTCAAAGAAAGGAAAACAGGGATTTAACTGAGGTTGCCATTAAATTTGTCCACCAAGGGAAAGTTTCAGGCCCAACTACTTATATAGTCACACAGGAAGGTCTTAAGTTGGTTTTGTAAAACAAGAAATCGCTCAAACTTAACCCTACTTTTCACAGGCAGCAGTGCATGTCCATGATCAGTTTACTTAGCTCAGAACTTGCTACAAAGCACAATAAGCTGTGCGTTTATTTTTCCTTCAATCAAAACAAAAGAGGGAGTCCTTCTAATGAATTTTAGCCAAACATTTCCTGCGGCCATGTGAAAGGTTTAGAGTCAGACACAAACAAATGGAGTCGAAGCACGCTCACTCGCCAAGCTGCAAAACATGTTGACAGAAAAACTCAGAGGCTGGTTTGCATGTCCTGTCATTCCATCACCACATGAAAAGAGAAGGAAGCCTCTTTGCTTTAGACGTGGGAAAATAGTCCTAAAATAGCCCTGTCTCACAGCTGCATGTAATCTACTGTGGGTAATGGCTGCACAATGAAACTTCAAACATGCTGGTCTCACAGGGCATGTTAACTACATAAAAATCACCCTGTAAACAACAAAGGTTTCCTCGTTGCAAATGATACATGATTGTAGTTTGCTTCATTTTTGGCTGCATTTTTAAAGGATGGTTTGCATTTTGTTGATATGGCATGTCTTTATTTAGTGATACGGAAAGAAGAAAAAAACAATTTACTGTGAGTATACAGTAAACATGTCTCATTTCTGTATGAAAATGATTTAAAAAGGGTACTTTTTCCTTGGGATTTGAGAGTTAGATATATTATGTTAGTGCAAAGAAGGACGAGGAAAGTAGACGGTCACAGTGACCATTAGGCTTTTGTCTTCTACAAATCTAAAGCTCAGTGTAAATTATGTATTACCTGCAAAACACTTTTAACTAGAATAATTATTTCTGACATGCACCACTTTCTACATCCATGTTCTCACATTTGATTTATGGTTTTGATGATCACTGATAAGACTATTCTTATCATAATAACATTCCAAAAGATGATTAATGTGACTACAGTTTAGTACCATTATGTCACTTTTGTCATAGTTCACATTATTTGGGCAGCTCCCTAAAAAAACTCTACAACCCTACATGAGTTTATTATGTCAGCTTATTTATCTGAAAACCTTCTTAAACAAAATAACTGTATAGGCTTTATGCACACTAATGTTGTCAGCTGCATGCACTGATTTCACTGTCCAGGGCTAGATAATGAAATCTGTCTGTGCTTTAATCACACTGGAAACAATCATGAAAGAAATGACACCTAAAGTTGTCCATTAACTAGTGTACATAAAATAGATGTGGTTATAAAGTAACTGTCATACACAATCACATACAATGTTTCCAATATTAGGAAATGTTGTTAAACAAAAAAAATCAAACCAAGTATTGCATACTTACTATTCAATCATTCTGTATGTTGTCTGGCTGAAATGCACTCACAGTCATTGATGGCATTAGTTATTTCCTCGTTGCTATAGAGGAGAAACATACTTTCAGAGCGGAAGTGGACTGGGGATTTGAAAGTGCTCTCCTCATCCTGTCGTTAAAATGAGTCTGAATGTGCAAAGAGCTGTTATGTATTTTGTCTCAGAAAACATGTAAAAACATATTACAGTAGTTTCCATGAACAGAATAGACTAGTTGACCTAAACGTTTCCTTTTGGTAGTGGATTCCACTTCAGAAATGACCATAACAAACACAGTCCTACAGTTCACACTATTAGATCTACCGCAGCATAACATGCTCCATGTATACAGTCCTTTTTGAGTTTTAATCTTGTGATAGTGATTTGATCAAAACATGTTTTCTGATTATCCATACCTTGATATATACTCGATATGACCGGTGAATTATATGAGTACTTTATGTTCCCCTATTATGGAGATCTCGTTGCTGAGAAGCTGACCGTCAGTTACCCAAGGCGGCTGCGGGAAGTAGCCTTAGGAAAGTATGATAATTCATGTTTATTTATTGTCAATGAAATATGCAGCATGGTGCAACAAAACACCACTCTACAGAGGTTGTGGCTGGCTGCACCTTGTTCCAAAACCTCAAAGATAAAACATATCAACGCTGCTCGCTCTGCCATCCCACCATCTTCTGACACTTTACACAAGAATTCAAGTCAGCTCCCACTGCATGGAGTGTTTCATTCAGGTTATGTGTATTTTTCACTTAATGTGCTTCGAACACATGCTGTTTCTGAGAAAAATAGGACAACATAAAGCTTTTTTAAGAATGTTAACTGTTATATCAATCGATCAGATTAAATGCTGCCGCACAGAACAAATCATTAATGTTCAGTCTCTAGAATTCACTAGATGAACGGTGGAAAATAAATACATCAACATATAACATTAATTTTCGTGACGCCCTCTTACTCTCCCTGTACTCCTCTTCTATTAATAACATAACCCCCTTTCTTCTCACTTTAGATTTGATTTACCAAAACTGCAACCTTGTTTTAAACAAACCTGTTGGAATGCCCCATACACAGAAACTGCTGTAGCAGCATTTTATACAGAATTTCTTTTTCCCACAGTTATTGTAATCACAAGTGAGTTAGGCGGCTGAATCTACAGATATTCTCATATATGGCCAATGAACTCCCAGCAAGTCTTATGGAATCGTTATAACAAGGTGAAGTAGAGGACAACCCAGTGCAGACCAGAGCCCTTATGACCCCTGGCTGTCTTAGCCAGATGTGGTGTGGTGGTCGTAAGAAAAGTAAGAAAGAATTTGGGGCTGTTATTGCATTGCTTGGACTTGCATTACATAAGTATATTAACTCGAGTTGCAGTTTATTCTGTTGTGGTTTGCTGGATCCAGAGAACTGGAGAACTCACCTCATATCCCCGCTTGCTTTATTCATCGTTCTGATCTGGATGCACGTTTGATAAATAAATGCAATTACATTCAAGTTTGAATAGCTTTTCTCTTGTCCTGTGGTCAACTTTTATTCCACTGTTTGTTTGCCAAGAAGAGCTGAGAGCTATCACTCAAACAGTGAAGTGTTCTAGAGGGTCCTGACAAGGCACTCGGAAATGAATGGTACGAATGTCCTCCGTCCCTACGATGCATGTGACTGCTGGTATGGACCAGTGCACATGGTTCCTACTTGACACGTGCACAGACACATTGGACACAGGCAGCAGGAACACGCTGTCCAGTTTCATGTTAAGCTTTAACTCTGGGAATAGCGGTCATGTTTCTGTGATTTGTTAGCACTGTCACACTTTTATAACTCTGTTCTTTATTGTTGTGACTCTTTCTAATGAATTGTCCTCATGAGCTTTACTTAAAGCACAACATTCCCTCTTGGGGATGCTCATTTTTGTTGAAATACGAGGGAGCAGTGGGAAGAGAGGGAACATGGAGAGATGTGCCAGACACAGGCTGTGAGTTTTGCCACTGAGCGGATGGACTGGCTGCACAGAAAAACAGAAAAAAAATGTTACTTTCCACACTTATTCCACATCCCTCTGTTGGAGTATTTGTTTTGCTTTCCTATGTTTTTTCTTTTCTCCTTGTTTTCTTTCTCCTCCATGCTTTTGCTCAAATTTTCATGCAGCGGTAAATCTGAGAAACAGATTTCCTAGGTCTCCCACAGAGTTTTAACATTAATCACACAATTTAATATATAAGAGGGCAGGCCCTATTGTAACCTGTGCATGATGTTACTGTACTAGCGTGTGAATCCAGTGATTCTGTAATATCTATACAAAGTTCTGACGAGTTCCAGCCTGCTTTAAAATGATGAGTGAACAAAACTATGTCTAGATATTGACGCAAAAGAGAGGGTGACAGATGCCTCGATTCAGAAGTTCATTTGAGATGTTACTTTGGAACTTTTCCAAAAGAAACTTGGTGTGAAAGTCAAGTGAAAAAAAAAACGTTGGGAAAATTTATAGGCCAGCCATATTTGATTCTGTTAGCTGGTACGATGTTTGTGTGTGTGTTGGGAAAGCTGTCTATTAGCTGCTCCATCATTCAGTCAAATGCCACATGCCAGACTGTTTCTCTTGGCATTCATAGAGACACAGGCAGGGTGGAAATGTGTCAGTGCTTTGCCCTCAGGCCTTTTCCTCTGGTTAACCTCAACATTCTCTTATTCTGGAGAAGTGTGTGTGTGTGTGTGTGTGTGTGTGTGTGTGTGTGTGTGTGTGTGTGTGTGTGTGTGTGTGTGTGTGTGTGTGTGTGTGTGTGTGTGTGTGTGTGTGTGTGTGTGTGTGTGTGTGTGTGTGTGTGTGTGTTGTTCACAGACATGTCAAGTTGATGAAAGCCAAACTCAACAACTCTTTTTTTTCTCCCAAGAAGACTTTTGCTTTCAAAATAATGTTTATTCATACCTTGCACTTATTTATTAGCTTTTTTTTTAAGTATGTAGGTCTTTAAAAAGAGCGAAAACTTTTGCACTCCAGTAGGACGACAGGTGCGTAGGAGAATACCTTAAGTAGACAATATAGAACAAAAACTCCCGCACACTGGCTTCTTCACTTGCGTATAAAGGTATTTTTAGTCACGACGTTTCGGTGCGTAGACCTTCATCAGGTTATTTTACATGGAAGTGAGGATGCATGCATTTAAATAGCATTTGGGGTTCGTAAATGGGTTGGTAGACCAATCCGATTGCCCCAATCACATGACATCCACAAATCAGAACCATCGACAAATAAACAATCAATTTACATCATATGTGGCACTAAAAGCCTACAAACATGAAAACATACACATAATACATAATATATAGGAGGTATGTCTTCAATCAAAAACCACATAAAGATAAAGGTAGAAATTGTAGAAAGGCTATAATGCCAAGATCAATACTTTCCTATTTCTTTTGTAGGACAGGATTTTTAGGAGTTTGCATAGGTTATCTTCTAAAGTCTGTCCCTAGAAAAGAAAAGAAAGGACAAAATATGTCACATTATAAAGAACGAGTGTTATGCGTTTGAAATAAGTACAAATAAAATCAAATCAAATCAAATAGAGCATCGGAAAAATCTGAAAAACTATTTCACAACATTATGTTTAATAATAATTCATCATTCAAACCTTTGGGAGACAAGGTTTGTCCAGAACGCCTCACGTTGTTTTAAAAACAAGTCAAAGTCGCCACCTCTAGGTGGTAGTCTGACTTTTTCAATGCCACAAAACCTTAAAGTGGATATGTCGTGTCTTTCATCATTAAAGTGTACCGCTACAGGATGGTCTCTGTCATTTCTGCGTATAGAACTTTTGTGTTCACTAATACGCAGCTTGAGCTTTCTGGTAGTTTTGCCTACATACACAAGTCCACATGGACAATATAGCATGTACGCAACATGTGTGGAGGCACAAGTGATAACACTCTTTATGTGAAACACTTTGTTGGTGTTAGGGTGATGAAAACTGTAGGTTTTGTATGTATTATTGCACTGTGCACAGCTACCACAACGGTAGTTGCCATTGGGTAGGGGGCTTAGCAGTCTCTGTTGTGTAAGTAGAGGGGGCTTGTAATGTACAGAATCTGCATGAACCAGTAGGTCCTTCAAGTTTTTTCCTCGTTTATACACAAAAAGAGGCATATCATTAAAACGTGGGGCTAGTTCAGGGTCTGATTTTAAAATATGCCAGTGATTTCTAAAAATGTATTTAATGGCATGTGAGTGGTATGTAGGTTTTAAATTTGGTCCATAAATAAATCTTGTAGATATCAGCATCTGTAATCTAATAAAACAAGTCATCCTGATTACATTAGGAGGAACCGAGAGAATGTTCTGTGCAGAGCAAAGCACTTTGACATACAAGGAAAGCAGATATTTTGTATTTGTTAAAGCATAAATAGAGAAAACCCATAAATGATCACATATCAATTGTAATGCAGAGAATAACACATATAACTGTTTAATATTATATAAATCTTGTATCTTCATGTTCTTTGTTCGAGAGAAATGCTTGTGCAAGTAAAGATGAACATGATAATTATGCTGTAGTAATTCATAAAAAGACAAATGCTGTATAAATCTCACGCTCATCTCTATTAAGGGAGAAAAACCTTTCATGTTCCATCCTAAAATATGATTTACTCTTAATGATGTGCTGTATATAAGTATTCATGTCTTGTTAGCTTAAATTACATTACAGTCCTATATCCTGGGCAGTCAATGCTTTTTTTCAATGAGCATTTAGACTTTTGAATAACCCT
Source organism: Anoplopoma fimbria (assembly GCF_027596085.1). Taxonomy (NCBI): domain Eukaryota; kingdom Metazoa; phylum Chordata; class Actinopteri; order Perciformes; family Anoplopomatidae; genus Anoplopoma; species Anoplopoma fimbria. The sequence goes on along the minus strand of NC_072462.1, from coordinate 15,774,559 downwards.
GAGAACAATGAAAGATGATACATGGAACCAACATCATACGTCATTTCAGATTTCATGGAGCACAACGAAGGAATCCGTTTTATTGAGATTAACCATGTACACCAAAAACTAAATGCATGCTTGTGCGCCCAAACATTCACCCAGCGTTTGTCTCTTTGTCATAGCAGAACAAAAGCAGGTCCAGCTAGCCAGGGAGCGGGACGGCACAGCGGGGCCGGGCTGAACAGATGTTCACAGGACCACCCTAGCTAGTGTTTTTTCATTTTCCTCATGGAAAAAGAGTGATAGGGAGTGAATCCGCCCAGCTGCCCCTCTCTGGGCCAACGATGGCAGACACACATTGCCTCATTGTAGACTGAGTTCACATTTGTAATGGAATGTGCTTTTTAATCTTTAGACCTTTTACTGTTATCCTTGGCATAGCCTGCTGCTTCTCCATAAACATTTCCAATAATACGTGTTCATTGGAAAATAAGCATACTGTATATTAGCTGCTAAGTGGAAACTGCAAATGCAAGTATGGGCATGGATGACATCAACATCTGGTTGGCGGGTGTGGCACTTTAATGACCTGAGGATGCCAAGCTCAGTTGTTGTGCCTCAGCTCAGTTAGAAAAGGAAATGCTTGATAGTTTGTTGACTGTGTTTTCCTGATATGCTAGAGAAAGGAAGTACAGCAGAGGACAGACTGTAGCTCATGGTCCGGAACCTGACTTACTGACTCACTGTCTGTTCGTTGAATTTTGTTTTTAATGAGAAGTCTGGGACACAGTTACCGGACATGGACTTAAATGTGCCTTAAAGGGGGCTATATGGTGCATTGCACCATTTTAATACACGATACATCCTAATGTGTGTGTGGTTTTTTAATTGCTTATTGTGTTAGACAGTGCTGGCAAGTTGTAAGAATGAAACAAAAGAAGGAATGAAAGCTTTGGTGGATATTTGCCCATTTTTATCCAGAGCACATCAAGAGAACAGACAAACAGACCGCCCCTCTCTCCCATAGGTGATAAAACTTTGGCAGCTGCTTCAAACATAAGTGTAAATCAGATGTACACCACGTTTCAACATCAGTCTGCACATGGACTCAAACGCTACAGTACAGCATGTTTACACATACTGGTAGTTTTGCGTGTTTTAGCACCAACTACAAATTACATATACTTAACCATTAAAGAATACCGTTTTGAACATTTCCTAATTTCCAGGCCGCCTTTTGTTTCCATTTATTTCAGTGCACAATAAGAGTCCACTTCCAGTGCTTGTACTTTGAGAATGTTATGTTTTACTGGAAACACTGGTCCATTCATTTATACATTTTAAATCAAAGTTATATTGTTTTAACGCAGTAATACAGTTTTTCTTTATGAGTTTTTTAACGATGCCCTGACATCCAAGATACAGAAATAGAGGACACATTTAATAAAAAAATCTAAATAATGAATAGTCTTTTAAAACAGAAAATTAAACCAGTGTCACAAAACATCACCATCTTTCTCTATCCATCCTAGAAACTGAAGTATGATTCCCACAGCAGTTAGCATGTCCTGTCCTTTAATGTACAGAAATGAAACTTTATTGCAAAATTATGAATGTTTTCTACGGAGATGTTGCGTGTGTGGTGTTTATATGATTTTATCTCTGTTTTCTTAGACCCTCCAGTGCCCCTAAAGATGGAGTTCCTAAGGTAAGAAGTTAAAAATGTACTTGTCAATTTGACCTGAAATCTATTTTAATTATAAATATTACAACAGTTATTTAAAAGTGAGCATGTTTTTTGTGCCCTTCTGAGATTATGTCAGAAAACACATTGGCTTGGCATGCATTAGTGACCTGACAGGCCACATGTTATAGCACCTCTTAAACTTGTATGGCACAGGCATGCCTTCCATTCATACATAAGTGTGAAAACACCTTTTGATTTTGATGTTTTTGTTGTGCAGTGCTTTTGAGAATGCTGTTTTTTCGTGCATGAGTTCATTGTGGATTTGCGGTATTTGCATGCTGTGTGTCTCCACATTGATCCAGGACGAACATCAAGAAATCATTAAGCCTGTCCCAATCACTCATCCCGCCCCGAGCACTGCATACACCAAGCCATTGAGTCAGCCAGGTCCTGCATACAACAAGACAGCCCGGCCATTTGGGGGGGACGGCATTGGGGTCACAGCTTCCTCCCCGGCTGCTCCCTCCATTCCTTCACAGTCATCTGCTTTCAAGCCAGCTGCCCCTTCTCAGCCAATACAGCCTCCATTTCTGCTGAAGTCAAGCCTCCCTGTCACGGACTCCCCTCCGGCCAACTCAGCTCCCAGGCCCAGCCCTGCTCGCCACACCTTCACCTCCCCGTCTGCCTCTTCCTCCTCATCTAACTCCTCCTCTCCAGCCAGAGTGACAGCCCCCTCTTCCCAACCTAATGTCCCACAGCCCTCCGTCTATAACACACCTATCAACCTCTACTCCAACAACAATGCTTGTGAGGTGGTCATGGGACAGAGGCGCGGCCTTTTGGAGAGCCAGGGGCTGTCAGAGCCCTTCAATGGGTAGGTACCAATCATCAAACCAGGTTACCATATGTTTTCTTTATGTTAGTGTAAGTGCAAAAGATCAGAGTGATTTAGGAATATATGTACATTGTGTGCTTTAGTCCAGAAGGAGTTGGGGTTCAGAGAGGATACAATTTTTGCGTTACAGTCTGCATAAAAGAAAAAAAGAAAAATCTGCTCCTCCTATACATCATTCCCTATTCCACCCTAAAAAATGTGTCTCATTTGTAAAGCTAACATTGAAACAGCCCATCACCTATCTGTTTTCACACAGCTGCATGCAAAGAAATTCCGAAGCACACCGCACATCTTGTTTGAATCTTCTGCAGGGCAACCGGAGAGGGAACAGAGTCTAGACAACCTGCTAACTGATGCTACTGCCTGCTTATCTATAATTGACATTGTGGTTCTTAGCACTGCCAAACACACAGTCCGCCCAACAGGCACTGCTGGTGCAACACTTGTTTCTAATTAGCCAGACTTCTGTCAGCTCTGGGCTTCTAGAAACTAGGGACAGGAGTTTGGCTGGACCGGGCTTCATCAGCAGGATTTGGCTCACTGGTTGGGTCACAGTAGACTGAGCTAGACTAGCTAAGTAATTTGCCACTCATTCTTAACTCTCTGTCATCTGAAAAAAAATAGGTCACTGAGATCTGTTTTTATTGGCTTTAAGTGAGCAAGCAGCTTCACACTTAAATACATCTGCGAAACCCACCTCTATCTGGATGTGTTTTATAAAGTTACAGAGTTAACACTAGTGAGAATGGTCTATGAAGAGATGTTAAGAATCTGTTTCTTAATCTGGCTTTGGTCAGATAATCTGTGAAGATATCAAAAAGTGAAGAACAAAATGTTTTACTGTAATAAGCCATGAAGATAATGAACACTAAAGAGTTTGAGTTTCAGACACAACATTACTGTATAATTTCTTCAAGCTTCCTGTTGCAGTTCAACAGAAGGGAACTGCTTTGTTGCAGCATGTGTGTGTGTTTTTGACCTGACCTGCATGCTCTGTTTGTGGTTTCTGTGGATTCTCAGAAGGGCCTTTCACTTAAAGGGTTATGTGTTTCGAAGTATGGTTCATTTCTCAAAAGCTCTATTCATTCTTCTTCACTCATTCCCTTCTTTGCTTCAATCCTTTTCCATTGACCCCTTCTTTGCCCCCTCAGGAGGAAGAAGAGACAGACACCAAGTTAGTGTTATGAATGATAATACATCTGCTGCACTAGCTTTCTGACCATGTGGAATGTGATTACAGCCTTCACATCTCTCTGGTTTATGATTACCAAATGACAGCATGCTTGCACCTCTTTGAGCTAACCCTCACAAACCTCACGTTCGTGCTCTTCCACTTACAGAACATGCTCATTTCAAGGTCCAAACAAACTGCGAAACCCCGTAAATGATCTCTGTGATGCCACAGGACACCCAGTGGGGGTCAGCTCATACTGTTCATTTCCTCTCTTAGTGGAATAAGGCTCTGTGTTAGCTAATACAGCACACTCGGCTGTTCGAGTCACCCAGCTGTGCATCTGTCTAGCTTCATCTGATATTGTTGTCAGGCCAGACAATTCCTGCTAAATACATTCTTCTGTGGCTAAGAATAGGCTGACTTGTGCTGTCTTTGATCATCCTTCACCCCGACTCACCTGACACACACAGGAGCAAACACACATTATTATCGGCTTTGGAATGACCTACCGGAGGAGATAAGGCTTGCAGAATCAGTAATCTCTTTTAAATCAATTCTTGGCTTTTGTGTGATGTCGTCGTTTTATTGGTTCATTTTCATTTGGTCTTGGTATTTTATCTTGTATTTGTTTACTATATTTTACCATTATCACTTGATTTTATTTATTTCATTATTTTATTATTTTATTTATTTTGTTTGTTTATTTGATTGTCACTTGTTATTTCATTTAGTTTCTTATGCACTGTCTTGCTGGCTGGTCTGTCAAAGCACTTTGTAAACCTTGTTTTTAAAAGGTGCTATATAAATAAAGTTATTATTATTATTATTATTATTAGAAATTGTCTCACAGAACTAAACTGTGGATGTAAACATTTAACCTAAATATTAATGCATTCTAGAGTACCCTCAAATTATTTTAGAAAGAAAAAGTGAGCTTTCAGCTTCAAAGCACATTACTACCACCTTGTGGTGAGATGTGGTCACCGTCACTTTCATCTTTCACTCACTGTTATTAAATTGCAAATGGTGTGTTTAATTCTCCATTTTAGTATAGTGAATCTAATTACTTAATCTATTAAGATGTTTTATTAGCTGAATGACTTCTCATCCTCTGCTCTGTGGTTTCCTCTTTAATAGTGAACCTCAGAGAAGTCTTAAGTAAGTATAGGTTCAGAACAGTTTCTTGACTTTCCAATATAAACAGTGCAGTGGCATACAGTTTACTTAGCACTTAATGTGACTTTTGAATTTGTCTTTTCTACCTTTGTGCATTTTTCTTCACTACCTTCTAATTGCTCGCCTGCAGAACTCCACCTCCAGCTAGACCGAGGAGGTAATTGTGAAATCTAACCGCGGTTGGGTCATAATGTGAAACATGTATCTACAAGCTGCACCCATGATTGAGTGTGGAACACGTATTGCATAGTACAATAATACGTGTACTGTGTGTGTTGGTTGTGTGTTGGTTGAATGAATGTAAACAGGCAGCTGTTTTTCGCAGTGATAAATATCATTGACACAGGTTTAAAACACAGAGTCCTTCCATGTCTGTAACATCACTATCGTTGATCTGACTGTACAGGAAACCAAATGTGGAGCCTGAGGATCATGCATCCCCACTGAGCGATTCCAGCAAGAAGCGTCTGATTGAGGACACCGAGGACTGGCACCCGCGAACCGGCACCTCCCAGTCCAGATCTTTCCGTATCCTGGCTCAGCTCACCGGCACTGAAAAAGGTGTGTACCAACCTGTGTGAAGGTTTAAAACTCTGAAGAGACATATTACATTGTGGGTTTTTTTATGTGTTGAATCTGTCTTTATTTATGTAACATTTTAGGAAGTCTCTAAGTATTTTAAGGCTCAGCTTTGTATTGCTGGCAGTTCATTCTAGATCTATCAAACCAAATGCTTTAGGCCTGAGCACACCACAGTTTTATCCAAAGGTCACCAATTTTTTGGAAATCCTTGTGATTTTATTTCCTTTAGAAGCTTTTATATGGCTTTAATTATGTCCCTGCTTTATAATCTTATTTATTTGCCTCTTTAGATTAAAATTATACGGTTTATTTAGTCATAGTGCTTTAAGAAGACTTTCATCACTATAAGATTTTAATGTATTTTTTATATGACTGTTTTGACTCTAAGTGACATCAATGGTTACACAATCAGGCCTTGGGTCTCTTTCCATTCATAGGAGTTAAGGAGTGTGAATGTGTGCATGGATCTGCTTAACCTATGCAAAATGTAATTTATAGTAGCTCTGTTATTAGAAATCGAATGAACTAAGATGAGAGATTTGTCTGTCTCTTTCTGGCGAGGGATGTTACCAGACTGGTGTGGAACATGTCATGTGCTTTGAACATTTGATGTATATTCAACGTGGCTGCTGTTTCTGCAGCTGTGAACAATTTAGAAATATATCCAGAAAGTTCTAGCAGGTTCTAGTTTGCAGGGATTACCCTTGCTCTTACAGTTCATACCCTGACAGGATGAACATAGAACAAGCTGTAGCAGTTGCATCAAGAAGCAGAATTGTTTTAAAAATGTGTCTCCCCCTATTCTGTTATTCATTTTACTCTATTTTCATTGGTGTTTTTCTTTTTCACTGTTGCAGAGCAAGATCCAGAGAACAGTGGAAAGAAGTAAGTGGTTGGTGTTTTTTTATATAATCAAATTTGGTATGTGGTTTTGAATGTTCATTCACTCTCCATCTCTGTCTTTCGTCTGTGAGTATTTTCGTATTTCATAATAATAATAAATTCTTGATCATAGTGGTTTTATATTCAGAGTTGGCCCCCAAAGCACTAATTTAAGTGTGTCTGGGAGCCTGTGATTCATAGCCTGTCCAGACTTCCTGATCTTATGGTCCCACAGTATCACGCTTAATTTAAGGCTTAATTTGGAGAAACCGCTATGAGAGCTCTCAGAAGAAGACGGTTGAATGGAGACAGCCATAGACTCAGCATAGGCTTTGACTGCTACCGCTGTCCTCAGTCTTAAATCGTTTTAATCCCCAGTAAACACAGTTTGCCTTCCGTACCAGATTTTCAACCAATCAGTGTGTCACTCACTGGAACCTGTGGGTATTTAAGTGGTTTTGTGGGTAATAGCAGCCCTGCCAGACGGAGATTTCTGCTCTCTTTCTGTTAGTAAGATTTTGAGGGCATATTACACATCTGCCATGGCTTATAATTCAATACACATCTGCAAGGAAAAAGTCTCTTGTTCTATTTTCATCTCCAAATGTGCTATTTGTATTCTTTTTTGGTGCTGTTGCTATTTCCCACCTCATTTTTCAATGTGGTCACTCTTGTGTTATCTTAACCTTTCCAACTTTCTCTTCTTCTTTTTTCTCCTTCAATCCTGTGTTATGGGGCAAATCAGAGCGAACAAGTTGGACCCAGAAGTTATAGGACAAAAGTACAACAAGCTGAGAGATCGGCATCATGATGTTTCAGCACGTTTGCTCAATGTGCAGTAGGCACAGTTTTGTCTCGTCTTGTTAATTATTTTATTTATTTTATTTTGACCACTATTTAAGGTAAATTGCTTACCTTTTTCCATACCAACACAGTTGCAGCCATTATTTGGCAAACTATATGATGGCTTCTTATATTTCACAATCCAAAATTTCAAATAACAGACTCTTGATGTAAAAAGTGTTTTAAGGGATTATCCTGTTTATTTAATTATATATGTAAATGCATGCATGCGAGTAAAGATAATTGTCAGTTTATTGCAGTGTACATGCATACTTCTCTGTACATATTGTTTATGTCCAAGACTCTACTGCTCTGCACGCTTCCTGTAATCTTTTACCTAATTTTTCTCAGCATGTTTGTGTCTTTTTCTTCTATTATTCTACACTAACCAAAGTAGTTTAATTTGTCAGCTTTTAATGATTTTACCTCAATAAACTCTTGCTTTTCCTTTCTGCAGTTGCTTTGCCTATTTCTTGATCTTTCAATCCTTATTTTTTTCTTGCCAGGCAGAAAAAAGTAAACTTTTCAATTAGAAATGTCCAGTAGGTGAAAGTCTATATGAAGGATTCAGTAGTGCACAACATTAGTACATTTGAGCAATTAGACAAAAAAGTACATTGTTCAAACTGCCATCCAATATGAATCAGTTCTGTTATCGGCACCGCTCAAGCATTTCAACCATGAGAACCACTTCTTTCCATAAATGTAGACACATGAGATATAAAACCACTGGGTGATTGCTTTGAATTTCAGTCATGTTTCTCATGTCATTCATTCAAAAAAAATATATAAATCATAAATCCTTGGTTGACAGCACAATTGGCTCAGTTGTTCTTAACATACAGTGTGCTGTTGTTGAAATCACAAACCACCTCAGGGTTAGAAATTGTTAACCTGTAGGTGCAAATCCTTTGCTCAACCGGCCTATCTGAGCAGCAACAGGGTCTAAATAAGGGTAGCTAAACAATTGTTGTTTGTAATATTAAGGATGCTTCTTAAGGGCAGAATAAATATAATTAGAGAAGCAGATTATATGTACAAAACTATAATAAACCAGTAAATAATATGTTTCAATTAGGATTAGTTTTTACTAGTTTAGAAACATAAGTGTTTAGCCTTTTTTTGGTTGCTTTCCATCGGAGCCCTCAGCTTAAAATGAAAGCTGTGAAACTTAACAAGGGGTAGGCACTAGAAACACTAGGGCTTCTTATTTTCTACTAAAATATGTGGTGGCACTTAACATGCCGTGCTGCAACAAGAAAGGTGTTTCTGTCTTTGCTGTTTCAGGACAATAAAGCAATAACACCCTCTAAAATCATACCACTGGTTATCTCCAGAAATGATTGAAGGGTGAGCTCCATGTACAGCGGATACTATGGCATCACAACCTGTAATTGTTTCCTCATATCAGTGACTGACAAACCAAATGGAAAGTGGGCTTATTTGAACGTGCCCCATAATTGTACTTGCAGTCGACCAAATCACGCTAGGCATCAGTCTGTAGTGGAAGTTCAGTTTAACTGGTGCCACAGTCCCACTCTTAGATTTCTTTCATACTCAGGGATTATAGGAATAAGGCAAAACAAATACCACACCAGATAAGAGGGAAAAGCTGAGAACACAGTGGGTGTTTCCAGTAAAAACAAAGAGTGACAGGCATCAGATGACACTTGTTGAAGATCTACAGAAGATGTGTGTGTGTGTGTTGTGTTGAATTATGATTCATACAAAATATTTACATCTGTTTCCTAGTGAGGCAGTTGACAAAACCACTCCCGCTGTGCACACCTCGCCTGCAGCAAAAACATTTACCAAATCTGCAGCATCACCCAGGAATGGCAACGCCGTCCCTGCTTCCACGTTCAAGAGCCCAGCGGCCCAGAACAAGCCTTCCTTCCAGCCTGGAGGTCCAACAGGTAGAGGAACACATTCATAAATCCTCCCCTACTTCTGTTATGTTCACGGTCTCTCAAAAAAGTTGTAGTTCTGTCCAGTTTATTTTGTGTAGTTGCTTCTTTTAGCCTACAGAGGGCAGCCCCATTCTTTTAAATCACTGCTGCTCAGCCATAACATTTATTGCAGGTTTAATATCTGACCAGTGGCGGCCGGTCAATAGGGGGCGCTAGGGCGCCGCCCCCATCAAAATTTCAGGAAAAAAGTATAGACACAGTAAACATAAATTACATAATAAAAAGTAATTACCACGTCTGTTCAGTGTTCACTCATACAATGGGTTTTACTTTTAAATTTTTATGCCTTTCCATTCAATATTGGGTTTATTCTGGGTTGTTTCATGCATTTCAATAGCGAGGGGCGCCGGCCAAATGAGTGTGTATGTGGCCTCTTAAACTTTTGGCTTCCATGTGACTTCATGCTGGTCTCTAATTGGTCACTTCAAGATTCTCCTCCGGGCGCAGCTCTCTGCGCCCCTGGCCAATCAGCGTGCTTGGGCTCATTTTTCATCCAGTCTGATTGATTCATGATACCTGTCAGTCAAAGTCACTCCCCTGGCAACGGAGCCGTGCCTGTCACTCAAAGAGCGACAGACACGCCCACGCGCACACGGAGCAGACAGAAAAAAACAACAACGAGAAGACAGGAGGAGACATGGCGACAGCAAACGAAAATTCGGTTGTTTCGTTACGCAGTAATCCTTTTCGAGGCGTTCGGTGGAGGAAAAAAAAAAGAATAAAGGAGCTTGGACCGGAGCAGCCTGATATACAAATCCAGCAGCAGGCAAGTGACAGGGGAAGGAGTTACACTAGAGGCTTCTCCCGTTTGTGTTACACCAAACACAGTTGGCTAGCTGGATGTGGAGTTAGCAATGCTCTCTATTGCTTTCCATGCTTGCTTTTTCAAAGTGTTGGCAGTGGCACTGAAGCTCTGTGGACAACAACTGGGGTCAGAGACCTGAAACATCTCTCTGAAAAATGCAAACGGCATGAAAGTAGCCGTAGCCACCTTGACAACAGCATGAAGCTACAGTTTTTGGCCGAGTTAGCATTGCTGAACAATTAGATGAGGGCTACAGAGTTGGCATTAGAAGGCACAATGAAGAGGTGACAAAAAATCGTCACATACTGTCCAGGATAATAGACTGTGTGAAATTTTGTGGGGCCTTTGAATTGGCTTTACGTGGCCATGATGAGAGTGAGAGCTCTGTCAACCCCGGGATATTTCGTGGGCTGGTGGATTTTGTTGCCTCTCTGGATGGAGCTTTGAAAGAGCACCTTGAGACTGCCACTGTTTTTAAGGGTACTTCAAAAACTGTCCAAAATGAGCTCCTGGATTGTATGTTGTCTGTTGCAAGGGAGCAAAATTTATGTTCAAGTAGTTTATTGTTGTGTTGTAATCCCCGCCCGCCAGTGCGCCCCCCCAGATTTTTTTAGCACCAGCCGCCACTGTATCTGACACTAAGCCATTTAGGATTATGGGCTCTATTAAATCCAGAGGTGTTCTGTTAATGAGCTCATTGGCTTTTCCCAAAATCCCCTCGGTTAAATAGATTGTGAAATCGAGAATTATGTATTTTATTTTGTGTGAAAGCTGCTCTTTAAATCCAGCTATCCCTGCCACGAGACCTTGAGCTGGTCAGGGTAAATATTTGCTTGGAGGCATCAATCAGGGGTCATTATTAGCAATGCTGAGACACATGTGTGCTCTCATACATGAATAGACGCACTATGTGCCCCAATGTATGTCCCTAGAGGCCTTTTTAAGAAACGGCTGCTGAAAGGTGCCACAGGGAGAGAGCTGGAGAGCCCACAGTCCGTTCTCTGTTGACTGTGTTATTTATCAGATTAACACATACTTGAGTTCAAGTAAAGAGGAACGTATCTCATAGTGGCCATGTGCAGCTGGGCGGGAATATGTGGAAAGTGACCTTTTACATTTATTGACATGAATTAATAATTTTGGCACTTAAACTGCAACGACCTTCTAACGCAAGACATTTGTGGAAAATGTAGGCCGTCCAAAATAAGAATTTTAAAGACGCTATAATCACATTCAAATTTTACACATTGGGGATTTATTCTAAATGTAATAGTTTGTCAGTGTGACTTCTTTCAATTGCTCTCCATTAAACTGTCTCTGAATTCAGTGAGATATAACAGACAAAACAGAAAGCTGCAGTCCTGCTCTGATTTAGGATTTTTTTAAATTCTTATCTTCCTAATACAGCACAACAGCAATGATAGACTCACAAATGTCTGTTTTCACTCTCTGTCTTATTTAATGTGGCTCAGCCTACAATTGATTCTCTTGCCAAAGGTTTCTTTGAGAATATTTTAGCCCCGACAGCCCGTCACCATCCGCCTCACTGTGCCAGCTGTCACATAGATAAGGCTATATAGTGCCACTGAAAAATATTTTGACTCCAGCATAATTCCCTGTGTCAAAACCCAATTAAATTAGATTGAATATATTTATCCATTTTTGGTATTACCATTATGTACAGCAGTTATATTTTCTGTTAAATATCTGAACAGATTAAAAAAAAAAGGTCTGAATGCTGTCTAAAAAACATCTCTATACTGACTACTGGATGAATACAGAACATACAGAAAACTTGGACTAGACCTACTCAAATTTGAATAAATTATCACCTTAAAAATATTAGCATAAAAAATATCCCAAATATGCATGTTTTTGATAGTAAACTCCTTCAAGTCTGCTAAGCCCCCCAAATTCCTAGAAAGAAATACTAATAAACACTAATACACACACTGGTCCTGCTCAGGAAGTGTTTGGCAATTTGGATATTTTAGGGATAATTATGTTTGTTAATGTCACTGGAAATTGTCTGAATGTGTTTATAACAAGAGCAACCTTTCAAATGAGCCATAACGCAAACATCCTTTTTACCCAATAATTATAAACTAAATAAAATTCTCTGAGAGAATCTTTGTATCCCTATTTGGAGCCCATATTTTTCTCCATCACACATACTCTCTAGTATCTTTCTTCCTATAAAACCCACTCACACCATTTTCTCACATCCCTGCTAGTGCCCAGCTATGTTTATTCAGTTTGTTTGCTCTCCATTTCAAGGAAATTTAAGGAGCTCTTGTCCTTTGACCTCCCAAGTCTTTGATAACGGAGCTCTCTTTCAATAGTGTCTCTGTTCCAAATGTCTTTACCCTCGAGCACTCCCTCTGAGAAACAGGACTGACCGCCGTCCTGGATGTGTCTTTTCACTGTGAGAGCAAAGGAAAAATTGTGCATCCTCTCCGTGTGTTTTGAGATAAAGTGGGGGGGGGGGATTATTTTTCCAGGTGTCTCCTCTGACTCTGGGAATGTGTTGTTTCCCCTCAGTGGGAAAAATGTATCCCTTGTCTGGGTTGGGTGTGGTGGCTCTGTCCAACACAGCTGTCTAATGATTCAGGCGTGGAGGTTAGAGATCATCAAATCATTCTGACAACACAAGTTATGCTCAGAACTTATAAAATAGTGGATCAGTAGAATGAAATCATTATAATTTCAAGCAATATATTTATGGTTTGATTGATTGTTGATCACTTTAACATTTTGGGAAGTACATTTCTTCTATTACTTTATCTACTGCACCCAGCTTTTTTCCAATTTAAATACTGACCTATTATTTCTGCTACTGGTTTAGGTTTTCCTAAGGGTGGAGCAGCTCCTTCATTTGGTAAGGTTACCAACCCTGCTCCTAAAGGTCCGGATCGGCCCACCCCACAGCCTCATCCACAGGACCTCAACTCCGTGGTGCAGCGTGCCGAGCACATCCCAGCCGGGAAACGCACCCCGATGTGCAACAAGTGCAACAATGTCATCAGGTAAATAGCATCAGAAATGTTGAAAATAGAATTCAATCAGAGTGTAAAATTCGACACAACTTCTGCAAAAACTTTACCTCAGTAGGTGGATGTTTTTTTTTTTATGTTTGTATAATTTATTTGAATCCTGTCGCTTGCTTATTCTTACAAGGGGCCCATTCCTCGTGGCCATGGGCATGTCATGGCACCCCGAGGAATTCGACTGTGCTCACTGCCACTCCTCCCTGGCAGACCGTGGATTTGTGGAGGAGAAGGGCCAAGTGTACTGCGAACGTTGCTACGAGCAGTTCTTAGCTCCCACCTGCGGCCGCTGCCACCAGAAGATTCTGGGGGTGAGTGAATAAAACTGAATGGGAGATGTGCCAAATCATAACTTTCTTATCTGTGCTTTAATTTTATTTAAGCTCTATTTAACCATGATTGGGACCATTGAGATTAATAAATCCCTTTTTACAGAGAGTCGCGCTCAAGACATTTGGGCAGCAGCACAAGATAGAAATTTAAATGTGATTGTGAACAGATACAAAACAGACTACAAATCATAGCCTAACATCCCGAGATCAAAGGGCAGCACAAGCCATTCAAAATATCAGTTTAAGCCCCGCAAGATTCTGTCTACAGGTCTTTGAAAAGCCCTGTAGAAAAAAAAAAATCATGGTGTTAACAAATTCAACAAGCTGTTCCTCATTTATTTCTTCTATTTTTCTCTGCAGGAAGTCATGAATGCCCTGAAACAGACCTGGCATGTGTCCTGTTTCGTCTGTTTCTCCTGCCATCAGCCAATCAGGGGCAACACATTTCACATGGAGGATGGACAGCCATACTGTGAGAAAGGTACAGTAGGAATCCCATAACAGTTAACAAAATGTTATAAAGAAAAACCATGTGTGCAAACAGACTGACCTCCTGTCAACATGCTATTCTCTCAGACTACTACAACCTGTTTGGAGCCAGTTGCCACGGCTGTGACTTCCCCATCGAGGCCGGGGACAAGTTCCTGGATGCTCTAGGATTCACCTGGCATGACACCTGCTTTGTGTGTGCGGTAGGTCCAGGAGACAGTTTCACTCACAGCTAAAACAAGAGCTAAAAATAAGAAAATGTTGATAATATCTTGTGAATATCAACACAGCTCTGTATAACTTTGGCTCTCTCCACAGGTCTGCTCTGCTAGTCTGGAAGGTCAGGCGTTCTTCTCCAAAAAAGACAAGGCTTTGTGCAAGAAACATGCCCACACTGTTAACATCTGACCTGCCTCTCATGAATATATAGGGCAAAGGTGTCGGTGTACATCATAGATTTCCGTCAGATGTTAATTATTTTCAGAACTAACATTGGATCAGAGGGTCCATTATAAGCTTTACTTTTGCTCTAATATTGTTATGTCATATCAGTTTGAATATGCAGTAATTTCAATACACTGTTAGCCCCCTGCCAGTTCAAATGTTGCCTGCCAATGCACATGTTGTGCTGAGCTTTTTATTTGTGCTGAAGGTTTGTTGAGCTCTTGATGGGCATTTTTGTCTCACACATAATAGGATAGTTTACTGCAATGACCTACTGAGCCCCTCGGGGGTCACATATTATAAAGAAATATTGATATGGAAAGGTATGCTAATAGTTAAGCGAGTGAAAGGTTTCGAAATAATGATTATTTAACATTGAGGGGGGTAAATTATTTATTTTTAAGCAAGGATTGCTCAGTCAATACGCGTTCTGGCGTTCAAAATATTTTTTTTTATAATATGTTGTTATTTTTTTATTGTTATAAAATGATGTGGTGTGAAACCATTCCCAGTAAAAGAAAGCACAAAAAAGTAATGTGTACAGCAGTGTGAAAATGATACACTGTAGAGGAAAAATGTCATTATTAAAATTCGATTAAGTCTGGTCATTACAGAAACGACCCCATAATAGATTGAATGGTGTTGTTTATGTTTGTTTTTTATCCCCATAGTTCAGGGGCATCATGCTTTCAGTGAATACCATCATGAAACTGTACTTAATTAAACTTGCTCCTGGTGTGAAATGCACAGAATTTGAATTGTTTTTTGTTAAATATGGAGGGAGGGAATGAACCCTCTGCTGTGGAAGTTGTTATGCTGTTTTCTACCCACCATCATGTTGAATTAGTTGATGATGCATTTCTGATGTTTGATGGTATTTGTCCAATTAACACAAAACAATGCATATACATTTCAAATTTTCTTTGTCTAAAACTTCTTATGTGTGCAGTTGTAAAATGGATCTTTCATTGGACGTAAATAAAACACCTCTCTCTCTTTCCTTACTTTCATTTCAAATAAAAGGGTTCAACATTGAGTATGATATCATAGCTCTTGAGTATGTCATATAACACTACCTTAATATATTATTTGACTCTTTCTCCGGCGAATACTGCATTTAGGTATTGTCCACGTGGACTTTTTTTTTTCTGTTTATGTTTGCATAGAAGGCACAGCAGCAAATAACTAATGCATTTTCTTGGTGTGCATATTTTAAATATGAAGTTGTGACAGTTATTATTCAGAGAAGTTTTTAGAGGCAGGCAGACAGGCACCAGCATGAGCTTTACCTGCAGTAAGAGGGTAAAGTACACATCTCCATAGGGACAAGAGAAACACACACACACACACACACACACACATTACAACTGTGAAGTTGTAATATATTGTCAGGGAAACATTAGCCATTAATGCTTTATAGCATGGAAACAGGATTATCAATCAAACGGGCGACCCTTGTAAATATCCGATTCATGAAACTTGTTTTGTATTAATGATGTGTGAAAGGAGGCTGAAAATATTCAGTTTGTCACAAAACTGAGGCAGAAAACAATAGAAAATCTGAAAAATACCTTCAAAACCTGCTTCATGAACCCTGAGAGGTCTCAACCACTAGGTTAAGAGCCACTAGACAAAAAAAAGAACAACATTCTTGTATATCTGCTATTCATTTCTCTTCCCTTTCCCAGATCCATACACTCAGTAGGCTTAAGATGTAGTGGACTACACACACACACACACACACACACACACACACACAAATAAATTGATTCCCATACAATTGTTCAGACATTATGTGCCCTAATCTTACCTGTTTTTTCCATACTCACTCAAGCGGTCTGAGGTGGCCTTCAGGATGAGGAGTGACATGCTTTTAGTTAGACCTAAATGCACTCTCAGAGCCAGAGATAAGATTAACAGGCAGACCATTGCTGGATCTCAGCGAAGGAGTAGATGCAAATTGAAATGTTGACATCCAGCACACAGATAAACACATTATCATCCGCCTTTATCCCTTCTCAGCAAGCATATCCAATTGGCTTCTTTGGTTTAAGTGATGTGTTCACTCTGCAAATATTTTTAAATCATAAATAGAGAGGATAGTTTACAGTCCATTATAACCTTTTTTTTTGCTGTTTACCTATTGCATCATGGCATCGGTGCATTCTTTCTTGTATGATAACAATTCAGTTCAGTCACATTATTTAGGAATGGAAGACAGCAAGAAAACACACACAAAACGTTGAGTGAATTGAGTCATTGTTATGTTTTTTGGGGAGGACAATGTGCCTGAAGGAGCAGAGCACAGCGCGCTGAGGTGCACCGCTCCAAGGCGTCGGAGGTGGGAGCTGTGCACATCCACCAGCCTGAAATAAACGCGTGGTACACTTTAGAAAACTCTGCCGCAACACAAGAGGCACACATTGAAATAAAACAGAGCGAGGGCAGAGTTCACATCAAGACGAACTGGGATCTTGTCGAGCTGCTTTTTGAAGCGAGAAGGAGACGGTAAGGATACTTTGTCTTTAAAGAAAAATGAAAAAAAACAAAAAAAAACAACAACAACCCCAAGCTGCAGTCCCGGTTTAAGCTTCAGCTGAACTGTCGCGGTTGTGATTATTAAGCTTTCCTCAGTGGAACCGGAGGGGACCTTATCCTAATGTGTTTTCCATGAATAGAATTCAAACGAAGTGTTTATTTTTGCTGCCTGCTCTGAGTTTTGATGCAGGCAGCAGCTGCGGGAGATCAGCGGGACTCCAGTCAGTGTTATTGGTGGAGTCTGTGATGATGATGATGATGATGATGGTGGTGATGGTGATGATGATGATGGTGATGATGCTTATCAGTAATTGATGCCTTGATCGCTGCTTAGTGCATCTTACGTCTGTCCTTGGGGAGTATAGCACTTCTTAATTGCGTTAAGATAAGATGCATTTGAGTTTATAGGTTTAATTAATTGACATTGACTTGAGCCGTACATGGTTGAAGTCATGAAGGTGTGTCCAGGTTAAATCTAAATATGTATGAGTTTTTGGTAGCTGTTTATGACTTTGAAAGATGTATGATGTGGTTGATAAAACAGTCACCTCAAGGTCCATTTACTAGCTGTTCTGGAGCTTTCGATCACATCATTTCCCCCTTTTTTTTTTTCATTTTAACATTAAAGTTGAATTGTCATTACAAACTGGGCCCCCTCCATCTGCTGCAAGATCATTTAATACGGCAGAAAGCTACTAAATGGACCTTGTAGTGAGCTTGTTTTCTCAACTTCTGCTTCCAGGGTCAAGATGGAACTTTAAACCTCAGCTTTATGATGTGATTTGATGATTCTTGTGCTCACGTGTCAAATAAAATTAAGATTATGATGATCAGTGTAGAGAGAGAGAGAGAGAGAGAGTTAAATACTGTACAGTGCAGGAAAAGTAAAAACCCACTGTTTGTGTTAATGTTTGGCAGCAAGCTAAAGACTCCATCGCCAGTCGGTGTATAGTGGCATGGCGTCAATGGCAATATTTGACTGTTGAATGCATGGCACAAAACCTCTCTGTGCTCTGCAGTTGATCACCGAGTGTCTGTGGACCAGAGCTGATGTCTGTGACTCACTGAGGTCCCGATGTTTACATCAGCATCTCAGAGTGCAGAGAGAGCCTTGCACAACCTGCCTCACCTAACGCAAGTTGTGGTCTTTGAATGCACCAACCACCCCTCTGACTCAGGACAGAGACGCTCATTGAAGCAGAGCTAAGTGAGTGTTTTGGGGTAATATTAAACACGCATAAAGCGATCAAACCACCACCCAATCCTTGCCCTGGCTCTGCCACTGGCAGGAGTTACGCCTGTCATTAGGCTTACACGATGGGGATGACATTTCAAGTGAGGGTGCATGGAAAGGCAGCGCTTTGTGGTCTACCACAGAATTGTGTGTGTGTGTGTGTGAAATGTACCAACATTCGTCATGTTAGGCCAAGTTACGGTAAAAGAATGAAGGCAGGCCTGTGAGATGGAGTCCTTAAAGACCTCTGTATGTAGTATAATGGTGGCTAATGGTTACCCAGAAAAATTAAGATCTGAAACTGAACAGCACTTTCTGTCTTTACACTTGTGGGCTTCTTAATGGACTTCTATCCATGGTTGAAAAAGTTAAGGATGATGAGACATCACATATTTCCAAAATATGTGGGCTTGATGGAAATATTGATTCAGAAAATCGTGAAACTGACACAAGAGAAGAATGAGATAACTCTGTAAGTGTATAGAATATGTATTGGATTATAGGATTTTTACATGCAGTTGATACCCTGCCCTTAAACAAGAAATTAGAAGGAAAAAAAATGTAACGCTACAAATTACATCACAACAAATGTTGAAATGAAGACATCTTTTGCAGGAGGTAATTGGTTCCTCTTAGAAGTTGCTGTCCATGTGAGCATACCTGCACACACAAGCACCTGTGCACAGATACATACACTCTCATTCCGAGTTAGTCTAATCTACTCTCCGATGCACATAAACACAAGAACAAACAGTCATGATCTAGGCAGATACTGGATACTGGAGTCTGGGTTTAACCACAGGGCTAAACTTAGCAAGCTGCAACCCCTCACCCTTCTTTCCTCCCTTTATAATTACAGGAAATTAGTCCAGCCAATCAGAGAAGAGCTATTTGGTGCATATTAACAAGCTCAATGGGAGCAGTATTTGAGGACTGGACAGGTAATGAAGTATGTCGGAGGGGGTGGAGAGGTTTTTGCCAGAAAGTTTGAAAGATGTTTGATAATGAGGAAACACTCGGGTGTGCCGGAGATCTCTGTCTGACAGTGAAAGAAAAGTAACACTCAAGTTTTGAGATTATTACCACACACCCCAGCTTTTAGCAGTCTGTGAACTGTCAGACAGAGCGGATGGTGGAGCTACAGTATATCAAGAGACAAACTGTCAGAAATTCAGGCCCAGGCAGACTCTGCTCAATGTCTTTCCCAGCTGCCAGAACATTTCCTTTAGTTTCTTCTCCTCCACAGACACACATGCTGATAGAGTAGCATCTCACATGAAGGCTTTCCACAGGTACAGTATGGCTTTTCCATCTGTCATCCGTCCACTGATTTCTGTTGTGGTTGGCTGTTCTTCCCACCCACTATCACAATGTACTTTATCTCCCATGCACACACATACAAACCAAAGTAGAGACACAGCCATGCGGTTGTATTTTCATTGTAAAAACAAAACTGTCAACACAGACGCTGCCGTTAATGCAGGCCTGTGCTTGCCTTTTTTCCCCCAGACAGACTCACCCTTCTCTGGAGGATAGATAGTCTGAGCGATCACTTTGTGGCCAAAGTTCTTTAAAAAAAACATTTCAATTTAAATCAAGTTTGAATTTCTACTTTGAGATAAACTGATCACTGAGAGTATTGTGCTGTGCCTCCTCTGGCTCCCATCAGCTAGGAAGTACAGGCGTAATGCAACTGCTCTTGTTCCACTTGGGAATAATCTTCTTCTTACCTGTAGGCTCCACATGCTCTTTGACAATTAATTCAGCGACCAGAGCTGAATTAAAGTACAGATGCCCCGCTCGCTGTTTCATCTGTAGTCGTTGATTAGAGACGAATGCGGGCAACAGGAATTACTTAAAGCTGCAAGCTGCTCTGCTCTCTGCCTGGAAGGTCAGAAACCATGTGAGAGAAAGCCGACATCCTGTTATTAGAGAAAGCGAGGCAGGAAAAAAAAAAAGGAGAAGGAGGTACAGGATGAGTGGGGGATGATTGAAGATCGAAGAACAGAAAAGGATAAGGGGTACTTTGCATGAGTCAAAGTGGGGAAGTGACCTGAGCTTGAAATGTAGTCTCAGTCCTCTCAGTTGTAGATGGCAGACATATGAGCTCCTTCTAATAACTCTACTTGTTTTTCTTCCAGAGAAAGACAAGTGTTCGAGCTGGAGCTGTGGCTGGGAGCTCTCTGATGTACTATGTTTGGATGGTGAGTCGAGCTCTCGGGCACTCTATATCTGTTGTTTTTCCAACTTTTTAACAAAAATCCAATGAACTGAATAACATGGCACTTGTTTGTCTGCAATTTCTTGATGGAAAAACTGAGACATATTGATAAATGTCCAATGTAAACCCTCAAATGGAATTTGGAGTGGTTTCACTTGATTTCCAAACCAGTTATATTGGGAAGAGAGTGAAATCTAAAGCTAAAAGCCGTATCGATCAAGATAGACTAAAGTGTTGATACTCCTGCAGTAGAGGTAGTATTTGACAGGGCTGATCCTGTTTGTGTGTTTGTGTATGTGCGTTAGTGTGTTTTCTGACTGTAATTCCGTCTCTGCGGCAATTTGCCTCCAAAGTGGCAAGCTAATTGACTTTCTGCTCAGCATGTGGATGTCTATGTAAAATGAACCACACTGACTATAATAGAATCCTGTTTTCTCCACTGAAGTATCAGGCTAGACACAGACTCCGTCTACCGACTGGAGTGCCGGAAATGAATGAGATCAACATCTGATAGAGTGTAGTAAATTTTAGAAACTCTATGAAGCTTTGATTTCTCCTGAGCAATTTACCATAGCAGTGCAGGGCTTGAATGTCTTTTTTCGTATGTATGAAATATAAGACATTTCTTTTTATATCTAACAATGCCCAACAAAGGATTGGAGTCCCACAGCTATTTTATCTCATTAATATAACAGATTTGGACATTTTCCTGCATAGAAATATATATTCTTTCTTTTTACTGTTGTCAAATGGAAATATTTATATATATATATATATATATAGAAATATTGAGACATTTTGAGCACATGCATTAAGTGCATTGCAGCACAAAGAAATCGTTGTTAGTCGGATACACTGTATATTGTTGCCCCTTGATTTCAACAGTGAGCAGGCATACTGCATCATTAAATTAGCATTCCTTTTACATTAAGCCATAAACTTGCCACTACAAGACCCATCATAAACGGCAGAATATGCTGACACAGCTCTAACGCAGAGGTTTGGTGTACGATCGGAAACCAAACCCATGCAGGGCTGTAAAAAATCGAGTTACTGTACCTAAGAGAGGACAATCGCAGCCTGTATATGTTGGGAGCGGCCTGCTCGGACTCCTTCTGTGACAGTGACCTGCTGGCAGGAAAGTGAAGAGGACCGAGACCAAGCACCGGTTTGATTTGGAGAGTAACTCACACCCGTAAGGAATGTCAAGAATCCGTGTGTTAAAGTTCACACTGTATCACCATCTGCGGCTGGATCCTGGCAAATAAAAGACAGCTGTGTCAGAGTCAGTGTGTGTGTGAGTGTGTGTGTGCATGCATGTGAAAAACAGAAGATAGACTGAAAACAAAAGAATATTATGCAACTACCATTACTGCGTTTGAAGGGTGTTTATTAGATTTTTTTTTAAGCACATGATTGAAGAACTATATTTACATTTACACAGACTGTCCACACAGTCTCTCTCATTCTCAGGTACACATGCATACCTGTAAAGCAGGTAGCAGGCAGGAGGTCAGCCCATAATTACGCCTTAACTTAGTGGTTTATTAAGAAAGGACAGGTCAGAGAGACCACCCACTAAAGTCACCTGTTCCAGCTGAAAGGAAAAAAAGTCTGATATTAAACACTCTTTGCCGTGTTAGTTCAGAGTGGTACCCAGCTGTGACTCAGCGTGTTTTTTCGCCGATAAAATATTGGCTTAAGGTTACTGGAGTATGCTTTGTTACACTTGCTTAAAGTTCATTATTCCTTAAATCTGTGTGAAAAAGGGATTCTGTGTTTCCCCAGACTCAATCCATATCAGTGTGATCTGCCTCGACAGTTTTGATCTTTCAACAGACTGATCTGCAAAGCTTTGTTCTGAATTCTTGCACTCCTTCTAAACCATCGACCTTATTCTGCGCCGTATCTGATTCTGCGATTGAACCTCACGCTTGTCAGCGTAATAGCAAGTGAAGGCGAGTGCCACTCAGACTGCGAGAGGAGACGGAGAAACAGATGAAGTCAATTTCTGTCTTCTTCATGTTTTTCCGGCTGCTCAGCCTTGTGTTTCTGATGACAGATTGTGAAACGGCTTTCGCATGTGCATTCCCCCTAGATTCAGTAGAGGGCAGAGGGCATCAAGAGTCGTACCTGTGAGGCCGTCTGCAGGGAAATGTGCTGACATCAGAGCTTTCCACTGGAAACCGATGGGTAGAGGCGGATGAGGAGGATGCTGCAGTGACGTTTCAGAAGAAGCTGTCTTTGCATAGATCATATCAGGTGAGTCCGCCCTCTGGATGACGTCTCTTATCAGTGTAATGCTAATCTTTTAATTAAACACTGGAAGAACATGACAGAATGGAGTGCGTGGAGTATCACAATATCGCAATCCTTGTCAAGTTTTGGCATTGCTCACAGGACTAGGGAGCCAGCCGTGACAGGTGACGAACTCATGTCAACAGTCCATGAAAAGGACTTTAACGTTGCATTAACTTATACACTATTGCAGACAAAAGGTGAGTCATGTTACTGTAGCTTGCATGTCAGTTTGGAGGAGTTGTCAACCCCTATGAGCTGTCTATACGGTGTCTGCCACACCCTGGTGCTTACTTTCAACTTGTGACAGCTGCTGTTTTTTGTTCGAGCAGTTAAGTGTTTTGGCACGTGTTGTCATGATTTTCCAGACTTTCCCCAGTGACATTTAGAACGTTTTCTTTTTTTTCTGTTTGTTTTTGACCAGTTCTCCTGCAGTTTGGCCAGAGGCAGAGATAATTTGTCCTCTTTGGAGCTCTATTAGGTGTCTTGTGTTACTTTCAAAATATCAAAGTTCAGATGGTTAAACCTCTTTTTATAGCTATAACGAATGCTATAGTGACTGACAGTCAGCCTTATTTGACCCACCTTGGTAGCAGAGTGTTGTAATTGTGATTAAGTTACTTCAATTATGCGCTTTGTATGTGGTAAGGAGGCCTGATGACATCCCTGAAGGATACAGACTTCCTTGATGGTCTCACTAGTGGGAAAGAGTTGGAAAACCACACTTTCAGCAGCTTGACTGAACAGGCGTGATCTGTGCTGTGGTACTGTTTTATTTCATAAATGGCTCATAAAAACATTATTTATACAGTCCTTTTGATTTGCAGCTCTCCAAAAAGAAGTGTGACATTACAGTTGATCCAATCGTGGAGCATTTTCTTGTTTTCCAAATCCACATTCAGGGGGAAAAAATGAGTTAGCCACACCCGATCACTCATTTGTCCTTCATCTTTAGTTACGGTTTCTGTACAGTCTGATAGGAGCCCCGCTTCTCTTCTTGTCTTTCCAAGTCTGGCCCCTTCGGTGGCTCCGTGAGCTTTACGTCGAGAAGAGGCTGGATCGGATTACAATAAAAAGAAAAAGAGAAAGAGTAGCGGCTAGCTAACCCGCTACAGCCTGGACTGTTATTGCAGGTGTTCAGGAGCAGACACCGCTGTTAATTACCTCTCCGGAGCTCCACACGTTGAGCTGCAGTTACACATGAATGGCCTCGCACAAGTGCATGTTGGTATGCCAGAATAAACAGATTAGGATTTAAGGATCAAAAAACAATTTCAGGGGATGAAATGGTTTCTTGGTTTACAGAACCCACTGGTTGATTCTAATATTTGCCTTGGCCTTTTTTCTGCTGCCTGTATGTTTTTGAGGAAGCCGGTTTCATTTTACGTGGCACAAAGCAGTCAACCACATCTGTTCAGAGAGAATTGAAAATGTATAATCTTGAAATATGCTTTATCTGTGCTGTTTGAACCACTGTGTATGTAAGTGTGTGTGAGCACATGAGAGTGAGACCAGTAGGTGAAAATTCAGTAAAATTGTTTCCGAAATTGTTGGGTCAGCTGTACAGATTTTGCCTTCAACATTGGCAAAGCAAGTATATTCTCAGCTTCTGCCAAGAAGCTTTAAAGTAGCATAACACAAGTACAATTCAGGTTATTTATTGGATTTCTTCAGATATATATTTACAATGTGTTTAGTAATACAGTTACTTGCATAAACCACAAAGTGGAAGTAAATCTGATTGCTTTTGGCTGATGGACATGTTAGTTTCTGTCTGTCCACCATTTAATCAGTATTGGACAAGTATCCGACTAACATGAGGGACAAAGACTGAAGCGTTCAAATATGGTTACGCTCACCTCTGTCTGTCTGAGTGCTGCTCCAGCTCCAGCTCCTTCTTTTGCTAGTCAACACACATCAATCACATCATCATATGCTGAAAGGACATGTGAGACATGCATATTCAGTGTACGTCATTTAAATTCGATTAAAAACAGCTAAATAAGTAGCCGTTAAATTTAGATAACTCAGCATTTATATTGGAAGAACATTATGTTCATGTGGATTATATAAAATAACAATATTTAATTTGCATCTCAAGTCAACTACAGTAGTTTCTTTTACAGCACTTTTTCACAAGCATGTCTCTGTTTTAGAGTTTGTGTTCACTCCCTAAAATCTAACGAAGTCTGTGTGTGTTTTCATGATCGTGCTCGCATTTGTGTAAGTGAACAGCTGCTCCTCTTTTTTCTCCACCTGTGCAATGCAGCTTTGAAAAACACAACAGTAGCCCTCTTGTTCTACTCATAAAGATCAAGTTTAATTAGCGATTGCACTGGTTTAAAGCACACGACTCTCACTGGCAAGAAATTGGAAGATAAGCAGCTTTTGTCTCGAGGGCCAACGGCTTTATTGGTTTCCTGATTCAAGTTTGAGCTGAGAAGGCTTTATTTAAGCACAAACGCATGCACAAATTGACACACAGTTTTTCTACAATTTAGAACCGTTTTCTGCTTCTGGACACAAAGTGGTCAAGATGGTGGGTGTTCCCCACCTTTTAAAACATGTGTTTATTTTACTTTTTTAAAGTGCTGCAAATTAAGCAGCATGTGACCTTGGGCGGATTGTTCCATGGGAGTAGAAGTGGGTAAGAGGGGAAAAGGAGAAGAAGGAAGCTGAGAGAAAAACCTTAAATGTGAAAATGACTGGAACTCCTAGGGTTTTCAAAACAAAACTGAAGATTTCATTACACATACCTGGACAACTGAGGGCATGGAAAACCCCCTCCCTGCGTGCACACATGTGCACGCGCACACACATGCATGCACTCAACAGCTGGGTTGGTCAGAGAAATAATAAGAATAATGTAAACTAAATAGAGCAGAGACAACTCCCAGCCAACAGAGCCAACACGTGTCGGCGGCTTCAGAAATGCGCAGAAACCCGGATCATCAATCACAGACAGGAAGCCCTCAGTCGCGCTGACAGGCTCGGACAGAGAGGAGGCAGAGTTTTGTTGGGCCGCTCTCTGTGTGTGGACGGGTCGGTGGCGGCTGTGTGCCCAGACCTGACTATGGCGTCTTGGGTTGGGTTTGGTTGGGATTCATCCAATGCGTTCAAAATTTACTGATGATGGGGCATCACATCAAACCAGCGTCAACAACCCTGTGAAGCTAATGGTCCTCACTTGTCAACAAGGCCTGTTGGCAGTGTTCACATAGGTCCTCCTCTGTGTTGTTTTATTTAGTTACATTACAGTCATTTAGTTTCGGTGTCGGTGCAAGCTGCGGATCATGAAAACCACCTATGTGTGTGTTGTGGGAATATTCTCATGGTGGCTTGATAGTTAACTGGTCCCAGTAAATTGGCCTAAACCAAGCAAAAACATAGCAAAGGGAGACAGACAGTCCTGAGGGGGCCAAGCTGGAGTTAAGACCCTAAAATTGAACCTTCCCCAGGGTTCAGGAGGACAAGGAGGGATAGAAGGGGGGGGTTGGGGATCCTCTGGCAAAGACGACGCCCCCAGGGTTTCTGCTCTGAGATCTGACTTTGTCTGTGTAAACATGTCTGGAATGACAAACTGTGTGTGTGTGTGTGTGTGTGTGTGTGTGTGTGTGTGTGTGTGTGTGTGTGTGTGTGTGTGTGTGTGTGTGTGTGTGTGTGTGTGTGTGTGTGTGTGTGTGTGTGTGTGTGTGTGTGTGTGTGTGTGTAGTCCACTACATCTTAAGCCTACTGAGTGTATGGATCTGGGAAAGGGAAGAGAAATGAATAGCAGATATACAAGAATGTTGTTCTTTTTTTTGTCTAGTGGCTCTTAACCTAGTGGTTGAGACCTCTCAGGGTTCATGAAGCAGGTTTTGAAGGTATTTTTCAGATTTTCTATTGTTTTCTGCCTCAGTTTTGTGACAAACTGAATATTTTCAGCCTCCTTTCACACATCATTAATACAAAACAAGTTTCATGAATCGGATATTTACAAGGGTCGCCCGTTTGATTGATAATCCTGTTTCCATGCTATAAAGCATTAATGGCTAATGTTTCCCTGACAATACATTACAACTTCACATTGTCCCTTTTGATATTTAACCCCAACCCAGATATTTCTGTCAACATCATATTGTGATAAACCCCTATATCTGTGCAAACTTTGTAATTAAACTGCACTGCAAGAGACTTTCTGGACTCTCTGGTGTTTGCCTGGGCAGAGCCAGGCTGGCTGTTTCCCCTTGCATTCAGTATTTATGCTAAGCTAAGCTAATTGACTCCTGGCTCCAGTACAGACATGAAAGTGGTATTGATCTTCTCAATTACCCCTCGGCAAGAAAGCGAATATGTGTATTATCCTAAGTATTTCTTCAATCGTGTTATAATTCAGTTTATTGGCCTGCATGAAAATGCAATCACTGTTTTTTGTTTTTTTTAAATAATAAATTAGACTTACGGGAAGGCTTTGAAGATATATTTCTTGAACTGCTCAATCTGTTGTTTCAGTTGATATGTTACTGCAGAAACCCAAGCAGGCCGTAATTCTCTTGTCCACAGACACAAGTTAATACTGTGGACCCAGTACAAACAGAGTTCATCTTCATCCTGATGTTCTCAGCCCCCCATGAGTTGACTGAGTGCCTCACTGCGTCCAATCGTTTCTCCACCCACTGTCCGTCTATATTAGACACAGGGTGACAGGACAGCTGTCTCCGTGCCTCCTCTTGGTCCATGTGTGCATGCATAAGGATGCATGTGTGCCTTTGCAATCTAGCATGGCAAATGAATGATATCTGGCTTGTTTGACTGAGTACGCTGTCTCCCTGGTCCAGTCTCTGATCCTGACATTGGACCCAAAAAGGGGAATCATCACCAAGGAATTTGGCAGGCTTTGATCACAGAGATGTTCAGTGAGGGTGCACGGTTAATGTGCTGTGTGAAGAGGAAAATATGACACACCCATCTTATACCAAAGAGTGGGTCATGTGTGACCCAAGATTTATTGTTGAGTGCAAGTGTGTTTTGTCAGGCAACTGTAAAATTGCCTCCAGTGGTCAATTGTCAATCAAATGCAAGTTTTCCTGCTGTGAAACACAAAGAACAAATTAACAATAATTACTTTATCTTGAACGCCAATAACCACAGATGACATAAACAAACAGGAACCATAATGAGACTATAATTACTTGCCATGGCTGTTAACATTCTTTCACACAGAACCTTCAGATGGAAGCTTAACAGATCATGAGAGTCAAAACTGCTGATCGGCATGCGCTATAAGAACATAAACGTACCGTAGAAGATCATCCTGACATTTCAGTGACACTTTACCCAGTTCTGAGTCAGCCTAAAGCATTTTAGAAAGAAGTCAGAATCCAAAATGTTCCCTCCGCAGCATCCTGGTATTAATCATGAGCATATGTTAAGAGAGAATGCAGGGTCACAGGGTTACATTTCAAAGCTGATTGTAGGTTTTCCTGCAGGATTGCTTTGCTATAGCTGCTCTATAGTTCACTGTTTGATATTTCACCTTCAGGTTTTTAGTTCAAACATAATTCAGAATGATGCAAAAGTTTTTGTTAGGCTATGACAGCAGGGATGCCCAAATAGCTGCATGAAAAGAGATGTGTGTGTATATATATAAAGGGCATTGTAGTTCATTAATGATACCTGTGGGCAAATAGCCATGGAGCTGATGGGAATAAAGAGTCTTAGATGCTTTGAGGATCCAGGTTTCATACCTCTGTGTTGGATGGGTCCTGCAGGGGAAAGGGCCCTCTATCAGCCCTGCACACCAGATAAAGCTGAACAGGAACAGAAGGCCTTTATAAGAACCTTTAGAGTGAGAGGAAATGGCCATTCATCATGGATAGCATGTGATGACATGTCTGACCCTGTATCCTCTCTCTCTCTCTCTCTCTCTCTCTCTCTCTCTCTCTCTCTCTCTCTCTCTCTCTTTCTTTCTCTTTCTCGTTCTCTTTTTTCTTTCTCTTTCTTATCTCTCTTTCTCTCATCAAGTGCCATTTATCACTACGTCTCAGCATGATTTAACCTATATTTTCCATTGACTTTTTCACCTTGACAAAAATCTGGATTACACACAATCTTGCTAATTTACACAATGTTACTAGAAGGGCACCTGGAGAGCGCAGACCGCCAAGGACATTCTAAAAAGTGAAAAATAATGCATGTATCCACCCTGTGATTCGGGTTTGCTCCCACATAGAATGGGTTGTTCCTAGACTAATTCTACACCCTTTCACCTAGCTTTCATGAAAATTGGGCCAGTAGTTCTTTCACCCTAAGAACCAACAAACTGAATTGAAAATATAACCTCCTTGTTCGAGGTAATAGTAATGATACGTTGACCACTGACTGAAAGTGGAATACAAATGGGAGCAATTATGTAAATGCACTAGAAAAAAGGAAACATTCATATAAACAATGTGATCATCTGATTTGGTTTTAGAAAGCATCTAATAACAGCAACTATTCAGCAATATGGCAATCGTTTCTGCAAGGCTGTGTGTTGGCTATGCACAGACCTAAGATGCATATAATTGCAAAAATGTAATGGGGCCATTCAGTATGTCTTTTAGAGGAGTCGATATCCACCACCTCCATGTCCAATTCTGTAGCCTAGAAAAACCTTTTATCTCTTTAAAACGAGCAAAAAGAAAAATGACCTATGCAACCAGTAATCTATCATAACATAAAATATAGATACAGTTGGGAAATGAAAAATAACAATCTTTTCTTATTATTGGTTGAAGCTGAGTTTATCATTGAAAAAACATGACAGGTCGTATTGTAGGTTGGAATTAAAACATGCAGACTCTCAGTCCCAGCCGGCACACGGATCCTTGTTCTACTTCATCACTCGGATCAGAAGTGGCCAGTGTGGAGTCTGTATTCAAATGTAGAATCCTTGTCGATTCAACTTTCGTCTTACAAACCTCCCTAGCGAGGACTCTTAAACCTCTCCTTACACATGCACCATACTCTATCGGTGCGCCCCGTAATCCACCACAGCTGCTCAACTGTAAATACAATTAACCCCAGTAATTGTGTGATGTTGACTTTGGGTTTTGTACATTTTCTCACTGACTGCCGGTAGCCCGTGCTCTCTGAGGATGACATCATGGGGTTTCGGGTTGCCCGCTGTGGCTTCGGTTTCCCAGGGGGTCGGGGGGGAGCCTGAGCGTAGACCTGGAGAGCAGATCCACACTGTGAATAGACACACTTATTCTCTCTGCTCAGACACATACATACACAGTTTACTGACCTCTCTGCCACCTCGCTATGAGCTCAGAGTTTGTTATTGGCTCAATTATAATGTGTTGACAGATGAGGCAGATGTGTGTTCCTCTCTTGTAGATAGTTTGTCGGTGTTGTTTTCAAAGTTGAAGAGTACTGGAATTAGCTGAGTAAAGAGAATAATGAGGCTTCATGGCATCCGGATGGAATGGTTTGTATGTTTAAGAAACCTATGTTGTCAATTAAGAAAAACTGTTATGTCTATGATTTTTCCTGAGTGTGTGCGTTTTATTTGAGTGTTTGCAGTATGTGTGGGCCTGCTCACATTTTAAGTTCCCCTTGTTTTCAGGAGAGGGGGCTTACAATGCTATCTGGAAGACAGATGACATGCTGTATGTATTACTGCTTGTAAGGTTTGCATTTTCTTTGTGATTTTGTGAAGAAAATGCAGTGACCAGCCCACATTAAAAGCTTTCTGGCCAGTCTGCTTTCAAAGTGACTTTATCTCTGCAAAACAGAATGATTCAGAACAGAAGTTAGAAATCAAGGACAATGCCCACGTTTTTTTTTGTCAACATTTAAAAACCAGCAAAGCAATGAAGCAGGAATTCTTTGCACAGGCCCTCTTCCTTCTAACACTACCATGTAAAGCATAAAAATAGACCGTATAGCTTGTTGTGAATTGGTCTTAGAGATTTTTCCCAGGCAGCGCAGAGCAAACACTCCATACGTGTCAGTCATTCTGTCAATCATCTGTTTTAGTTATTTAAAGTCACTGGAGCCTGCAAAGTCAACCTCTTCCACTGTGATCTCAAATAAGCAGCGTGGCTCAGCTTTCCTCTGTTTTATTTTCCTATTCCCCGCATGGACACACCTGGTGATGGCAGCCACTGGATCAGCTCTGAACACACACACACACACACACACACACACACACACACACACACACACACACACACACACACACACACACACACACACACACACACACACACACACACACACACCCTTGCAACCAAAACTGAGGCGTCTTCAAGTTCTGCCTTCCAAAACTTCATTCAGTTTTCTTATTTCTGCCTAGAAGTTTTATGTGAAAATGTGATTGATAGTCATGAGGGGAAACCTTTAACACTCGAGGATTGTACACACTTAAAGACGATATCTGAAGTGAGGGATTTGTCCATAATCCTTGATTGATCCTTCCTAGACGGGCTGTCTGGTGGACGGACACTTTGCCATACCTACATGCACACAGCCACACTGGCTGCATGCCACATCTAACTATAGAAGTGAATACAGTCCAAGGCCAAGTTGTGGCAGATTTAATGTCGCATAGAGGAGTCGTTATGATTGGTCGAGAATGCCTATTTTGTTTTCCAAATTTAAATGTCAGTCCCAGAAGTCTATTCATTATTAGCTTATTGTATGTAATGCCTGTGGGGACATTTCACTGCTGCTGACTAACACACTGAGGTCACATCTTAATCAAACTCAACTGCACTAGAGGGAGAAGTCTGCTACTTTAATTAATAGTAGCCAGCCAGGAGTCTCTATAATAGCTGAAATGAAACCCGCCTCTATTTTGTTGTCTGCTGTCTATTTTGTCTCATTACACAAAAATGATAAAGCGATGTTACATTTAATTTGGTTGGAGATCAGCCAATCTTAATAAAACCTGACATTAAATTAATTTGACCACCTAGAATGAAACAAATCAGAGATTGAAGTTTGTAAATGTGTTTTGCTATAAAACTTTTATTTGCAAATAAACAACGGGAGCAGTCAAAACCAATGTGTCTTTTTTTTATTGGTTTATCATCAGCCTACTGGTCTACATGGAGGGTTGCCACTTCATCTGAGGGCCATTCCATCCGCGATTATCAATATGATTGAAAATAGCATGGTAACTACAGGCAGCATAAAAACAAATAGCTGTCAGTAGTGTTTATAGTATCTGAGATTATTGTTGAAAAAAACAAGCTCATTAATTGTGCAGCTTTGAGCATGCTGCATGTTTTTTGGTTGGCTGAGAGGACTGGAGATAAAACAGGTGTCTGAGAGGAATGCAGAAATTAAAGCTTGATTATAAGTACTGTTTATACCTGAGTGTAGCTTGCCAATACCAGTGATGTAATTGGCCAGTAGCCTAATTGTATGGAACTGGCCAGTGATGGGAAGGGTTTCAAGAAAGACTCAGAAATGCTACTAATGATCAGCATTTAGCTATAAATGTTTGGCTTTTACTGCATGCTTTCTGAACAAATGGTCTCTGTAAAAGGAGAGTTGATTTCAGCCACTGGAGTTTTTTGTAAAAATATTCTCATTTTAGTTTAATACACAGTTTTCATTCAATCACAATCTTTCCCGTACGTTAGAATAGTGTCTCTCTTATTGAAAGAATACAGCATTTTGTTGCAATTGTGCTAGTTGTAAAATCCATGTTGTCACAAAGCTGTAAAAAACAAAAACCGTTCTAGTCTGTCTGTGAAAAAAGTTCAGTGTCTTGAGGAGTTTTGTTAGGTCATTGTTTACCACTCAATTCAACACTTTCTCTTGTTGCATGATGGGTAATGTAGGATTGAGCTTTTGTGGAGCCTGACCTATACAGTCTGTATATATCATCCTCTGCTGCAACCATTGTTGTTGAAATCTGTGTATCACAAGTCCCTTTACTTTATAAAAGTGCCCCTTTTGATAAGTGTACTAAGAGTAAACTATATCAGTAAACAGGTGACCTCAGTTTAAATGAAAGAGTCAGCCAGCTTGTTTGAAACACCTGTCTGCGGGACAGCACTTACCCAAAAATCAATCAGTTTTTAAGAACTCAGCCAGTGGCCTTGGCGACCAACTGGGCTGCACCACTGCTTTACAGGATATAAGTCTGTCATGAAAGAATCCAATACTAACAATACAGCAAAGTTAGATATGTAAAGGCAAAAATAAATCAGTGCAATGACTAATAATTGACAGACAATGTTAGAAGAATATCCATACTCTGCATCTTGCTTTGTATTAGTGTAACAGAAGGAGAGAGAGAGAGAGAGAGAGAGATTGTGAAAGAGAGGACAATGGATGGAGTGTGACTGAACACCCAGCCGAAACGTGTGGTTGCATTCTCGCTTTGTTCCATGAGATCACAGTTGTGGCAGATGCAGGAGAGACTGGGAGCAGCTGTTTTGCTCTCTGTTCTCCAGTTACAGGCGCTGGCACTGCCTGCACTCTGGGGATGGGCAAAGGGGCACGTTGTCGAGTCTTAATAGTGTTTGTTCTCGGAGGGTGGGCACAAAGAGTCCTCAGACCCAGCAGTGTACTCCAGCAGTATTCTTG
Organism: Anoplopoma fimbria; assembly: GCF_027596085.1. Classification (NCBI taxonomy): domain Eukaryota; kingdom Metazoa; phylum Chordata; class Actinopteri; order Perciformes; family Anoplopomatidae; genus Anoplopoma; species Anoplopoma fimbria. The sequence continues at coordinate 15,741,391 of NC_072462.1, read as the reverse complement.
GCATCAGAAGAGAGGGCTTCTGCCGAAAGTGTCAAAGAGGTTGGGACTGGTGACAAGACATAACAAGCAGCTGGTCCCACTCTCACAGGACCCATGGCGCCATTAATTACATCGACTGCGGAGGCTAAGGTGAACTCAAAATATTATTGGAAGGTGCACTGATTTATTGTGCTTGTCAGTGAAAGTCAGAACAGGTAAGGATCAGGTGGGAATCATTTAAATTGACAAATATAATATAGGTGTAAAATTAATAGGAATTTGTAAAGAATAAGACGTACTTAGAAGCCACCTGGCAAATGTGGTCGAACAAGAGCTTGTTTTATTGCAACGGAAAGGAAAAACTGAAAGTTCTAATGAGAATTTAAACAAAGTGCACCCAACTGCCTGGCTCAGTGCAATGAAGCTCTAAGCTGCGCAAAAGCAACAGTTATGATTTATATACAAACAGCACTTCCAGTATTTACATTTTGAGCCGGCCTTCCTGTTCTGTATGTTTGCCTTTTTTGTGTGTAGCTAGCCTACAGCATGAAGCAGCTAAAGAAATATCCTCAAAAGTTTGGTTTTTATTTCTGGATCTCTCACATTTTCTTCAGATATAGCAGTGGATTCAAACACATTGGGTGTAGTTTTGTTATTCTTTCTCTAAACTTAAACAGAGTACTGTATATGAAATTCATACCAACAACAATATGTTCTCTGTGCAGCTCCAATACGGTTGAATTGGCTCTTACATATTTCTTCACACTCTGTTTCCATATATTTTATTCCTGCCCCATTGAATTTGCATGTAGCTTTTATATTATGTGCATTATAGTTTCCTGCACTATAGCTCAAGCCGTCATAAATTGTAAAATCATGATCACAATAACCAAGACTTGTTCATGCTGTTGTATATTCTAGAAGTGTATGAGGAGAGCAGAAGGTTTTAAGGTTAAAACGGTCTAATGAGATGCTTCTGCCAACAAGTTTCCACTCTTCACAGTCAAAAGCCCAAGTCAAGAGTGCAGAAAACAATCGAATACAATCATTTTCTAAAAATCAACACTATTCCTTGGAGTCCGGATGGATTTTACTAGTGTCTGCTGCTGACTGCAGTCATTCTGTTGTTGTGAAACAGGCAATGCTTCTTGGCCGGCCAGTGTTGACAGCAGATACGTGTTAAGGATTAGATGAGAGATAGAGGGAGTTAGTTCTTTTGTAAATCCGGTACAGATGCTGACATTTCACCAGGCGTATTAAGAAGTTTGAACCAGACTACTAAACTGGTGAATCACGATGTGTGAATTATAGATTAATTGATCCAAGCTAGTTTTCCTGCAATGTTACCAAGCAACATGAGTCATACAAGTTTCTTACAGGAAATGTTTTGCAGTCTAGCATGCATTATCTGTAAAGCCTCAAATCAAAGCAATGCATCTGTAACTGCTGTTACCATAGCTATTCAACCAGCTTTAAAAAACATTAAAAGGTATAATTTTTTTATCATATTTTACACACTATTATCCATGGACCTGGTTAAAAAATTGAAATGTTTATAGCCTGACAGTTTGAATTCATCATTGTTAAATTGTCTCTTTAACCTGCCTTTTTTATTTTTTTTTAAAGGACACTCAAGATTGAAGGATCTTAAATTTATACCTAAATCTCTGTAATCAGCTTATATCTAGAAATATATTGGCCAGACTGACAGGAAGGCCTAGTGGGGCTTTGTATTTATTCCGCTCAATATCTCTGTGGTAAACCAAATGTCTTGTCAAAGAAATAGTTAACAAGTTAAAGTGTTCATTACATTTGGAATTGTTGCTCCTGACATCATGCATAATTCAAAATTACCTTGGTGTTCATCCAGCTACTCCAGTAGGACTCTTTGAATACTAACACTTAAGCCGGAAGATGTTGCTATATCAGAGAACATCAGGAGGAAAAGTGCATATTATCATATGTCATAACGCTGCTTTTTCTATGTTGGTCCTTACTCCTGAAATTATTTCAAACACTGGCTCATGTTTTACAAATGAGAGCCCAATTCAGACACACAGTCTGTTCTCTGCAATTTTATTATTGAAAACTCTGTCTGTGGTTGCATCTGATGAGGTGTTGTCTTCCTCCCTGTCAGCAGTGTAGGGATGTTGCCCACAGTGATGCGCACTTACAGTAAGTGAGGGAGTGATGTTTCAGAGATGGATAGCATTTCCAGTATTTATCGACTGCTGCGAGGCGGCCCTGGATGACACTGCATTCAGACACATTAGCGGTAGAGGGAGACTTGACGGGCCTGTTGGAGGGAACGAGGGGGTTGAGAAGTGAGGAGGGCAGACGTTGTCTGACACAGAGACATCGATCGCAGCCTCATCGCTCTCTTAGCTGCTTCCTGTGTTTTCATTGTGCTATCATTGGATGAGAGCAAACAACAACGTCAGGGGGAAAGGCTGCTGATAGCTCCGTATCTAATGTGCATGGATCGCCAGGCTGAGAGATTTAGATTTACTAGAACGCCTAATAATGTTTGTCTGGATGCCTCTGAATAAGCTATTACTGATAGAATTAGAGCTGTAATACTTACAATAAACTCTGGCTGGACAACCTTCTGTGTGGGGTTTGCATGTTCTCCCCGTGTCAGCGTGGGTTCTCTCCGGGTTCTCCGGCTTCCTCCCACAGTCCAAAGACATGCAGCTTAGGTGCATTGAAGACTCTAAATTGCCCGTAGGTGTGGATGTGAGTGTGAATGGTTGTTTGTCTCTATATGTCAGCCCTGTGACAGGCTGGCGACCTGTCCAGGGTGTACCCTGCCTTCGCCCATTGACAGCTGAGATCGGCTCCAGCACCCCTGCGACCCTTAACTGGATAAACAGGTTACAGAAAATGGACAACACAATTATATTACACACACACACACACACACACACACACACACACACACACACACACACACACACACACACACACACACACACACACACACACACACACACACACACACACACACACACAGTTTATTGTCTAATAGTGGTCTTTATTGGTATTAAACAAGTGTCCAGAGCCAAGAGTCATTCCATTTATACCAGATATTTATTTATAGTAGCACTGCAGTGAATGTGTTGTTGAGAAAACACTAAAAGGACTTATCTTTAGTATTTTCATAATATACATTGGCTAAACAGTTTGACTTTAAGATGAAAAATAAGCATTTAGTGTTAAATGTATAGTTTAGAGGCCCTGACAACCTACAAATGGACTAGTAAGTAAAGTATAAGTCAAATAGCTTATCTGGGTTTTACTCCGCAAATTTATCCTGGTAGTCCAGTAAATTAGATTTTTGATTTAGTCATTGTCTGGTGTATTGTCTGAATATTTACAGGTTCCAATCTCCCAGTCTTTTATACATTTTGGACGCGAGGCTACCCTTTTGTTTACGGTTGGATTACACAAATTTATAGCTTTGTCACCTCCATAAGTGAGTGAATAAGTGTGTGTGTGATATTTGCTTAGGGAGGTAAAGTATTCACACCTGCAGTAAACAAAGTCTGGATTTAATTAACAAGCTTAGTTAACATGTGTCTGGTAAAGCATGCATCTGAATAAATTAACCTTATTGCACTTTTATTTGTTTGTAAAGAGAAACAAAATATGTCAACACTTGAGTTAAGAGGAACGTGCATGGATTGTATGATTCTTTTAGTAATTTCCACACCACAACAGCGCATGAATTTCGTCCAGAGTGCTCCATAATTTCACACAGATGTGAACAATGAAGACATATTGTGTATCTCATGTGGCACTCTACTCCGTCACAGACAGTCAATCACGAACATCAAGCGTGTATTTTGTTATTCCCACACTGAGTTTATGTTAGACTCCTATAAAAGGATTTTTTTATTATTTTCCCTCAAAAGCAAATGTGGTGCCTTAAATAATAAATATTCCGCTACTTTTTTTTATTTCATCTGTGGAGCAGGACTATTAAGTGCTTTTTAAAGTCTTTCTTTGTGCAGTTTAAATATGTAATACTACATAAAAAAGGTCTGGGGAAACGTCATGTTAATTTGTTTCAAAGCTGCAAACAATTCAATTTAAACCCAAAAAACAGGAGTTTTGTCGGCCAGATAAATGAGAGTGGATATAGACAGACAAGCAGAGAATAATAAACCAACTAGCTTTTCTGCTGAATGACATGTTTCTGCTCACAAGTTTTTTGACTTTTTCTCCAAATTAAGGGAAAAGCCACCTCATTGACAAGCTCAGGGTCAGCCAGCCAACTAGAGACGGGGCTTCCCGGCCAAAGCTGCATTGCCACTGGGTTTCCCATCAGCCAGTGGAGCAGACGGTTAAACGCTCAGTCAGGCTTTCCCTGAAGAAAATGGGGAGGTCTCATCTGCTTTTTTGAGCTGAGGCATTAACATGATCAATGGCTGTAAGGAGGCAAAGCTAAAAGTAAGATTACAATACAAAAAATAATTAATGGAATTTGTTGTTTGCTTTGATTTGATTTCTGCATGTAGTCAATGCATTATCTCAATTTTTTTGACTATGTGCATGAGATTGAGATTTGATTTTGCACTCAGACTCGACCTTCACTTGATTTCATACTGAACTACAGACTACTGACTTGTAAACTGTTAGCAGCTTTGCAAAACTGAATGTTACTGTTGCATTCTATAGAAAGGCTAATGTTTACGGTTCACACTGTGTATAACTATAAATCATCCAAACGTCACATTTATGTTTCAAGAAACAAACTTTAGTGTATGTAGTGGTGCTGTAAAGCCACCCTGGGAATTTACGCTCCTCAGAAACCATGTTCCTAGTATATGATGATGACAGTGTCCAAGGTTCATGTTATTCTTTCATTCATATCAGTCGCAGTGCAGAGCGTCCCAACATCCACATCTGCTCTTGACTATCTACGCTTTTTAACTACAGGATGGACAACAGAAGGATCTGTGTTCATGGTGATTATTGTCAGGTGTTTCTGTCTAAGATGAGCAGAGTAACAGCTGAATGTCAATTTCTTTGTTAGCATCTGCAAATCCATCTCTCCTGGACAGAATTAGCCCTGAGTTGAGGGACTCCTGAAAAAGTACAGGCTTATAGTGCTGTGATGAAAGTGTGTGTGTGTGTATTTTTGATGACAGGAACAACAAAAATATATTTTTAGACTCAAACCATCTGTATTTATTGTTTGCAGGAGTCTGCAATAATGGATACTATAGAGAAGAAGAAAACATAGATGTTGTTGATGGAAATGACACAAGTGATGAAGTGTGAAGAAGAGTTTGTCCAGTCAGAAGGGTGTCTGTCTTCTTAGGCTCTGTAACAGCAATGATTAGATGTTATATTTACACTTGTGTGGCAATGCAGGGCATTGAAATAGGTTTAAGTACGACTTTGGGGGAATAGTCCTTTTTCACAGTAGAAAAAGCATAGGTGTAAATGATTAAATGAATATTAGTGTTTATTGAATTACATTTAGCTGCTGCAGTTTCAGGGTCCTGTGGGGATTTAATCAACTAAAATTGAATCTTCCCATACATAATGTAAGCATCTTTGGCCGACAGACAACAATGATGCATCTCAGTGCAGATACATTGTACTGGGATAAAAAAAAGAAACGACTAGAACCATGAAAGTAGCACACAGTAACTTTGAGCTACACTATGTCCTTGCTTGACACTGCCCTATACATGCTACATGTTCCAACACAGTGTGCCATCCAATTTGTACCTCTAGTGTGCTTCCAGCTCAATGTGGCATTAGCAGTCACAGATGAAAGGCAATTAATTTCGGCATAAGGTCACTGCGTTTGATTTTCTCCAGCATGGAAATAACAAAAGCACACCCTTTCATTTTAAGTCTAGATCGGGGGACTGATAGTGGAGTTTTGATGTGTGATCTGAAACAGGACAATAGGGGCATAAAAGTTCACAGGTGTATGGTGGGGTTAGAACATGTAGCGCTTTAAAAGTAATGAGTACTACCTTAAAATAAGTCCTGGAGTTAACTGGAAGCCAATGCAGGTTGCAAAGGTTTGGATGGATGGAGAAGCTGGTACAGAGTTACACATTTCCTAGTTTCATTTTCAAAAAGCTAAGGATTAAGTAGATTCATGCAGGAAATCTTTACAAGATCTAAGGTATTGATGCTGATGTTTCTCTGACAAGACCAATCATTTTGCAATAAATCTGACAACGAAATGTTGCTACTGACAGTGCAGGCAAATATCTGAGGTGTAAGCTGTATCACTGTAGCCTTTACACCACTCATAAACACACAAAAGAGCTTTCAGCACTGCAGCCAAGGGAGGGGTTTGGGTGCGCATGGAAAATCTGCACAGAGGCTCCCTCCTCCTGCTCTGGCCCTGCACTCCCTCTCAATCACACTACCAACATCATAGAGCAGGTAGTTTGACCAGAGGCATTGGACCGGCCCAGCCTATTAATTGCCTCTGAATTATAAAGCAGTAAAACTAAATTTAACCAAACACCATTAATCATAACGGCTAGGAGCGTCTGTTTAAATGAACAGAGGCTTTCTGGGGCATCCATGGGCAGTTAATTTACCATTTAAACCCCACCTGTCTGTGTCAACTAGTCCGTAGAGAGGTGCATACATTTAGTCCAATAGCTGTTGCAAGGGCTGTGTTGTATTCATTCTTGTATTCTTTACTACAGCCAAGGACTTGGAATTTTAGAAAACAATCCAGTGTGAAAAAGGCCCAGATGAATAACGTACAGGCTTTATATTTCAAATCAACTGACCTGAATGTTTCTTGTGCAGTTTGCCATATTTATGGATTTGAGTTAATATATTCATCAAATAAAGATTATTTCATTGGAATTTATAAAAGTATGATGTTGTTGTTCAGTCACTATGTGACATTGAAACCATAAGATGACAGTATTTACTCTCAAACCACTCTTAACAAGGGGGATGAATGCTGTACTTGTTCAACACAACTAATCAGCAAGATCAAATTGTGGAATTGTTGAACAGTATTAAATTAATCCGATTGCTGATGCTGTGATTGGTCAGTTGGACTAAGTATCTCCATTGCGTGGTTGTTGTCTTGCTCTGGTGATGGCCAGAGACTGAAAGCTCATTTATTTTGGTGCAGCAAAGTGTGGGGAAAGACAAAGTATTTGCATGTTGATTCTGAAAAAACAGATGCAAGTCAGATGAAGATGATGAATCATAAGTTGTTGTTTTTTACCAGAAAGATTCAGTGTTGTACAAAGCACAAGACATGATCACCTTTTTCATTGTAAGATATACATGAACGTTGTCCTCTTGCAGTCCTCTTTTTTGACACATTATTTCTGAACAAAAGGCATTTTTAACTATTTGAAATTTATATTTTAATTTAAGATTGGTTAAATATGAGATTTTGTAATTATAAAACTAAAATAGTCTATATACTCACCAACTAATAGACTTGACTTTTATTTTAGAATATTTTCATAGTTTTTGTCACAAAAACAAGAATGAAAAAGCTGGTCTTTAAGTGACCACCCTCATTCATTACTCAGTCTGTTCCCGTCCCCTCTGGTTCACACATTTTGGTTTATATTGTTTTTGACAGATTTGACACAAACCATGTCTTCCAAGCTGCTCTCGTCATTAAACATTTCCTGCAGCTTTGGTAGGACATTCCTAAACGCGCTGTGTGCACACACACACACACACACACACGCTATTAGTGCTTGTTAAAGAGCATGTGATATGGTGAGTACACGACCAGTTTCCCATAATTACAGCCTCCTGTGAACCTTAGAGGAAGCAAGTGCTATGGGTGACTAAACTGGGACATCTTAAATTCCCTCTAAATTAAATGCTTCCTTCTCTTTTCCAAAAAATCGATGTCTTTTAAACTGAAACTTTCAAAAAAGAAAGAAAAGTTAAACTATTGTCCCTGCTCAGCCTCCATCTCCTGTTGCATTTTTCCGTTTCTTTGACCCTATTGCTGTCATGTCTCTTCCCTCCCCGTTGGTTATTTAGTGGCTTGCAGGACTAATTGGAGCAAGAGACAGGTGGAGCCGCTCTGTAGCAATCAGTCTTGTTAGTGGCGGGGCAAAAGCTCACACTGGGCGATCTTCTTGTTTTTGCAGTGTGAACAGTGGAAGGTAGGCATGAACTTTTGACACCGCATATATGGGGCCCCTTAGCAGCCTGCCAGACTTAACCTATTGTGGGAGTTCTCTTTGTAACACCAAGGTTAAAACACCTCTTTATCAATATGCTTAGAAAATGCTGCTTTTATTCTGAAAAGGTAGTCTACATCTCATTAGTCTCTTGTGGTGCATCAGATTCCTAATTTCTTTCATACAGATTTTAAGATTTAAGATGAGACTGTTCTTCACTGACACCCCAGCATGATCACTTACTTATCGGTCCACTTACCTTTTACTGTCTCTTTGCCTGCTTCTGCGTCAGTGTGTGTGGTAAGTGCAAGTTCACTAATGACGTGTCAGAGTGAGCGTGTCCACTGTGCGCTGACATGGTGCAGTTTAATGCGACCAGGCAGGTGTGAGGGTCACAGCCAGTTTGTGGACCAGCGTCTTGACCCCTGCTGTCTGCTTTGTCTGACCGTCAGAGGAACCCCTTAATTAAACCCTTTGGTTTGCGGTGTCTCCCCGACGCAGCCCAGCGGACACTCGGCAACAATCCCTTCATTAAATGCTCCTGGTTGACTTGGCAAGAAGAGCCTCAGTTTGCCAATTCCTGCTGCACATAATCCATATTAAGAGATTCTCAATTTTTTCACTTTGAATTGTGAGCAACTGTTCCTATTTTTCATTATTTAGTAGAGTATTCAAAATCAACAAGTTGCTATGGATAACATTTTCAAATTTATTGTTGACTATTTTTCCTTTGTGACCAGGAACTTTGCCTGTGTCTAAATTGAATCTGTCTCAATCTGTCCCATTATCAATCAATGCAAAAACATATAACTGGAAAAACTGACTGAACTGAAACGTGCTTTAGATGTAAATACATTAATTTAGCCTATGTCAGATCTATAAAACGTTGCTTATATGCTTTTTCACCTCCAAAATGTTTTCATCATTGCGGCAGTTTCGAATGATTAGTTACAGATCTACAGACTGCTGCACAGTGTTTTTTAAACAACATGTTGCCATTGGTTTGGTGTATGTTTGCAATGTGAGTACATACTATAATGTAAGATTCCAGAGTAGGTATAAAGTGGCCAGAAAATGAAAAGGAGTAAGTACAGCCCACTAGCAGCCAGGTCTGCTGACAAAAACAAGGAGGTTTACTCAGTAGAGATCCAGCAAGGCCCAGTGACCTTCAGTGTTTGGGAGTCTGAGAGAGAGACTTATACAGAGTGTGAGAGAGAGAGAGAGAGAGAGAGAGAGGGGAAGAGATTTCATTACACTGATCTTGGCCCGAGCGTGTTGTTGCCTTGGCCGTGGAAAATCACAGAGCACTTTCTTAACGGCACCTTTAGAGCCAAACAGACACTTCTTTACATGGAATTCATCTGTAAGGTTGTGTGGCTGTTTTGTAACCATGAGTGAAACCTGAGCCACAGGTGTGTTTCAGGTGCAGTCCACAGAAAGGGCCCTGTGCATTGTTGAAATCACAGGCTTTCAGTTGGCTTCAGTGTTTAGTAGTCAAATATAAAGAGATTACAACATCTTTGTCCCTCCGAGTGATTTGATAACATTCCTATGAATAAGCTACATCCGTGGGTGAAAAGAAAAGTATAGTTTATGAGGAAATATGATCAGGTTCTTTGCAGTTTACCCTTTGCTATGATGTACCACAGCTGTAGTTATTCAATGAAAGACTTACTTCAGGGTTAGTTCACAAAACTTAAGAAGGAAGTATATTTCATAACATATGGAACAAATGAAAAACAAATGACGAGCAGAACGTGCTGTCTGTCAAAAAAAGTCCACACAACCGTTGTATTAATACATTGTCTAATGCAACACCATGTTTTCACGGTGATCTGCAAGGCAAACAGTCTGTTATCCTGTTCCAAAACCATGAAATAAGTTTGAGACATTGTTGTAAAAGGAAAACATATATATATATATATTGTGAAATAGAATTAAATATAGCCTGAACGATTGGAGATTTTATTCATATTGCATGCGTTTGCTGTGGGTGTGGAAATTTGCAATAAATAAAATAAAAAGTGCCAAATTGCTGCTTCGCATGGCATCTCTTGGTTTAGTTTTTTTTCTTGACTGGTTAGAAGCAGTGTTAAGTGAAATGTTTATGGGTATGACAAAAGTTTTGACATTTACTGCCTGACACAGTCACAGAAACAGAAACCGTGCAGTTGCAAAACTTAATTATTACCTGCACACTGTTCACCTTTATGCATGACTGAATGCTGTAAATTCAGATATGTGGATTTATCACGAAATGATATGAAAGAAATGATTCAAAAAGATCTTGTTGATAGTTCAGTGTTTTTTTATTATCTCACTACGTTGTCACATCATGAAAGAAAGAGACAGTGAGACAGACAGAGTGAGAGAATGAGACAGCGTGACAGACAGAGGGAGGGGAAGGAGGGCCAATCTTGCTGTGACAGTCTTTTCACTCCTTATGAATGACGTTTTTCTTCCCACTCGGCATTCTTTGGGACTTCAAAGCGTCAATCTCAGCAGAGTGATTTGGCCTTACTATTGTGTGAATCCTGAATATTCATCAGGGTCTTTCTTTTCCTTGAGCGCTGAGACTCTGCTTTGGTTCTGCAGGGATCCCACGTTATATTAGTGGATATAGATAAAGATTGTATGTAGATAAATGTCTGATGTCTTGTGCGAATAAGGGTGTTCGGATTTATATGGACACACACTCTCTCAATAAATGATTAAGTTAAGTTTCATGCTTAAATGTTGACAAGACTACATCAACCTTCCTTCGTTCTCTAATTAATAAAAAGAAAGAACCCTAAATGATTAGCTTGTTGTTAGACAAAGCATATTCAACAATCTAATTTATAACTAGGGATTTGAAATGGCAGAGGAAGTTGTTTGTCAAAGTGCCATTAGTCAAATAATTGTATATTAATTAATCTGATGATTGATTAATTGTTTAAGGCATTTTTAAAGCAAAAATGCTCAACAGTTGCTGGTTTCACCTTCTCACATGAGGATTTGTTCTTTTCCGCTGTTGTTTATCACTGTAAATTGAAACCTTTGTGTTTTGAACTGCTTGTTGGACAAAAACAAACAATCTGAAGATTCAAGACACATCAGGCTGCCAGAAATTGACATATCGCGGGACTAAATAATTAATCCCGCCCTATGTTTTGTTGTTTATAGTACATAGTATTGCACATCTTTGTCTAGCTGGATAATGAAGATGGTGTCGCGCTTTCTTGACTCTTGTAACCTGATTGGACCATCTGGGCCAGACAGCTGTGTTACCACAGAAATAAACTGCTTTCCAGGATTCTGTGACAGCAGTTTTAACACTGAGCTGCTGAAAATCCTCCTAATTTCACAGAGCTGGGGGTCAGTTTGGCCCCGGCTGGAACATCGCTCATGATACGCATTCCATCTCTGCCCAAAGTAATTTCATCATCTGTGTTCTGTCATGGCTTTTTGTTTCACAGGTTAGCGGTGATTTTTCACAGTCATCGATGCCGTTCCTCTTGCTCTATGATGAAAGGTGCGTTTGCTCCTTTAAAGTCCTTTTCTGAAATAAAAAACTTGGCTCATTTTCACGGTGCATTGTAGCTGGTATTATTGTTACGGTCTCTATTTCATAAGAAAATGTTTGTCTTATGAAATGGAGACAGATTATTACAAACAACCAAGCTGCATTAATTGATCTCTGCTGGAGGGCAGAATGGGGGGCATACAGAGTCGGCAAAACAAATTGAAATAATCGCACAGCTCAAATCCTCCCCACCCTCCTTCCCAGTCTCTCCCAAATCAAAACTTAATGCTCACTCTAGTAAGAGGTCAGAGTACAAATGATGAAAACACAGTGCCAACAGAATCTTCACAAGCGAGGAGGTACTTGATTTACTGAAGTACATCGTGCGAAATAACTTATTAACATATTTTACACAAATTTTGATCAATCTGAAGAGGCAATATGTTCTCTCTGATGTGCATAGTGTTTGCAGTGCAGACAGTTTGTGTTGCATGCGCACAGCTCCTTGAGGATGATTTTAATTATTTTTATTTTTATTTGAATCTCTGGGGCTTTGCTGGAAAATTGTTGACTTTGGGTTTGAGCATCTTCCATTTTTAGTATTGCAAAAAAGTAAGAAGTAAGCAGAGGGTTCTGTGGTTTAATAATCAGAGAACAGAGCAGGTGTGGTTTCAGGAGCCCTGAGGTGGAATTTTTCTGTTGAAGAAACTTATATGTGAACTGGATGTCATTTTCCATGATGGCCCTCCATTAATTCCAACAAAAGTTTCTCTTTGGGCACATACACAGAAGAACTTTGTCAGACTTTGGCTGGTCAAGCTAGGTGACTTTCTGCTAACTTTTAACACTTGCATGAAAACAATTTACAAATACAGCTCTTTGAGACTTTTATATTTTTTACTGAACACAGTTGCTGCGTTCTCTCGCAGATCTGTGGTGGACTTACATGTTCAACCAGAACCTTGGTGTGTGAAACACAGCTTTTTTATCCTTTTCTGGCTCTGGCTCTTGCATGTCTAATGTGACTATTTCTCATTCCAGTTGCAACAAACATTGTGGTTTTACAACATGATCAAGGCGCTGACAGACTGATTTTTCAGAAGTATTAATCATCCTGTAACTATGTGTGTGATGACAGATGGGCTCTGCAGTTAAAATTCTTACTAAGCATGGGAGGGGAAGAAATAGCAAGGAAATTGAAGAGTTCATTTCACTAAAAGCTAAAAGTCTTCCAACCAGTCTGCTCTACTTTCAACCCCCTTTATGTGGTGAAGTGACCCCCACCTACAGAGCTGCTCACTCCCCTGGACCCCCCATCTCTGTGGGCTGAGTAGGCTGTCTGAGAATACAGGGAGGCTCCACGCTGGGCGTTTGATGGAGCGCAGAAGGGTGTGTGAGGTGCACTGACCCATTCACATTGCTCCCCATGCACTCGTGCTCCAGAATAGTCTGACTTATCACATGTAATGCACAGCGCTGTACAAATCAGGAGTGACAGCTATAGGGCCATAGGAGCACTGAAGGGGAGAAGTGGCTTCTGGGAGCTGCTGTTCCCACCCACTCAGACTTAAAGAGAGGACAGGTGTCGGCTAGAGAAGCCCATTTGTTGTTGTTGTTGTTGTTGTTTCTCCCTCCTCCATTACTACTTTAACACGCATTTATTGCTTCCCATTAACCATTTGAAATGGATAAACATCTCTGTATTCAAGGAAACTGTTTTTCTCACTCACAAGGATCTTACATGTGTTTTTAAGGAAATTTAGCCATCTCTGAGATGTTTATGATTTGTGTAGGTGCTGTAGTTAGACTTGATGTAATCTGTCTAATAACTCACTTAATCCTCTTAACTTGTTACCCACATAAATCTTCACCACTGGAATGTGTCCCTATTGTTATCGTGTTTTTTTTTCTTTCTGTGGTATTGCATGTTTGTGTGGGTTGGATTAGTGTGAAGTTGCAAAGTTGTGGCGGTGCCTGGAGGTGTGAGCCCTAATCACCTCTAATCACCTCATGTGTGATGGCCTGATCCCTCTATAAGTGTTTGTGTTTTCACCCCTTTCACACACGGACTCACATGAGGAACTGAAGGCGATGTAGCCCACGTCTGAACTTAAATACCAGACTCTTGGTTACAGATTAGTGCCCCGGTCTTTGCCATTCACCCAGCACCTGTGTTTGCAGCTGTAGTTTCAGACACATTACATGAAGATGAGGTTTTTCAGAGGTAGGCTGCCCATTTTTTATGTTCATCATTGTGTATTAGATCCTCTTTTGTGTTTGGTTTAGTTTCTTTGACTGTCAGACAGATGAAACGTGCAATTACATTTTTTTTTTATCTTCGAGGTACTTATGTACTTTTTAAGGGAGGGTGGATGTTAGTTGCAGCCATACTTTCATCCTTATGGTGAATTCAAGTATGCAGACTTCCTTTAAATGTTACAGTTGTATTGTGGAAATGAAAATTCTGTATAGAAATAAGGAAAAACTCTGCAGAAACAATTGATGTGCTAACTGGTATTATCATAACAGTAACCTGACAGAATTTCTTGGAAATTTAATGCAATAACTTATTCTCTAAATGCATCTCTTTGCAGTTGATAGAAACATAACCTTTGTCTGGCAGGATGTGCTTTAGCAACTCAGACTATTGTGCAGGGTTCTCGCTCGAGTGCATCAAACACTTCTTACCTCTGACTTGCAGGATTTGATACCAGGTGGTTTTACCAAAGTTTATGTACATTTCCTCTGTAAGTTTATACTCCTTAGTACTAACTGTAGTCTCTGTGTCCCTCTTGGCATGCTGTGTGTTTGTATGCCTGTGGCAAAACCTCATAATGCTTTCACACCTCGTTCAGCCTCTGCTCACATCCACGGCCGTGTTGCCCCTTTCTTTTCTACTCTACTTTCTGTGTCGGAGTGATGTGAGAATCTTTAATGTGTATGTCTCTGTGTGAAGAGAGAGAGAGAGAGAAAGAGAGAGAGGCTATACGCTATTCACATATACTCAGCTGCTCCCTCTCTAGTGAACCGGTCATAGAAAGGGCCGGACAAATAGCACAGTGAGAGAGCAACCAAGTAACACCCCCCCCTCTTTTCTCCCCCTCTTCTTTCGCTGTGTCTGTCTCTCCCAGGCTGTCCGTGTGGAGTAGTGCTGGAGGCTGCGGGGCTGCAGTGTGCTGTGGGAAGTTCCTGAGAGGCAGAGTGGCAGTCACACACACAGAGAGACACTTGTACAGAAAAGCGGACTGGCGCTCTTTACCCGGAAGGATATAAAACACAGTCTCACACCTCTGCCTCTTTGCACGGGCGTGTTCGTTGTGGCTGCGCCTAAGGGATTTGAAGGAGGTGGGAGCGACCGGAGTTGGTGCTGGAGTGATGGTGGTGGTGTGGCTACCTCAGGAGTGGGCCTGGCATGCTGTTCTCCTGGTGGCTGGACTGGCATCACTGAGCTGTGGGTCTGATGGTGAGTACTGTGCTGGACACCAGCTCTTACTGCGTGTTTTGATGCTTCCACCTTCCCGCTACCTTTTATGTTTTAAGTCACAGCGAGGTCGATCTGGCTGAGGCCTTGATGTGATTGCTTCAACTATATCACACATTGGCCAAACTGTAAAATAAAGCTGCAAGAAGCAAATTGAAAGATACAATTTCTGCACATTTTCCTCTTGGGTATCTATTTTTATGCTTTTGAGTGGGAGAAGGTTAAATGCACTTTATATTTCTGAAGTCAGAAGCATGTTTTCACACATTTTATTGTGCGTGTTGTCAGGGTACAGGTTGATCGTTATAGCTGTGAGGTTATCCATCTATTTTTTACCCTGCGGAATTTGTGATGAGCAAAAAGCTATTATGATCTCTTCAGAGGCTTCCCTGAGAACGGGGTGTGCATTTATCTGGCCTGTCCGCTCCCCCCCAAACCCCACCTCCACCACCCTGGTCATGTTTTGAATTGTTTGAAGATGGACAGCCAGTTGTCTTTTACGATGAATGCCAACAGTGTCATGGTGCCCCGTAAGGTTGTGACAGGCGGGGAGGGTCGACAAGCTCTCAGCCTCAAGGAGATGACACTTGTGCATTTGTTCTGTTTCTGATCTCGGAAAGGGAGAGACACATTGGTCAGTAAAGTGTTAGTATGAGGACGGTTGGGGATTTCCTGTTTTTAAATGTACGAATAGTGAAGTAGTAATTTTACCATTTCTCGGGGTTGACCGGTCCCCACAGAAAATTGATATCCAACTTTTTCACAATTGTCATTTCTTTGTCTTATACGATTATATAATACATTTATTTAAATATTGTACTGTTGGTTGCACAAAACAAGTCATTTAAGATATCACCTTGGCTTCAGGAGCTTGTAATCATTATCCAAATTTTTTTGAAAATAAGTTGCTGTGCTACTTTTAATGGTTTAAGGGGAGTGGTGTAACCTTTGCAGACATACTCAGTTGTCAAACAGTTACTAAGAACACAGTTGGGTGTCAGGCTGTAAAGCCAGCATTTGGGTGCACACACACACTCACACACACACACAAAAACATTTATTTTTTTTGCCATTAAGTGATGTTTTGGACAATTTCACCATATGACTCTTTGCTGCAACTGGATTTTCCACTGATGTGTCAGTTCTTTAATTTATCAACCTATTTATGCTCTCCTGGTTCTGCCATGGCCTCTTCATGGTATACTTTAGTTACAATGTACTCACAGTGTATGATACATAGTGTATATAAGTATATGTCAGTAGTACTCATTTAATGTAGTTTTTTCAGGGAATTATTGTTTTTTCCTCATACAGCAAAAATGTAAAAACATCTACGACCAAAGCTTTGACATTATATTAGCAGAGTTGTCATTGACACATTTTTGGGATAATTCTAGGGACAATTTCAAGCTTTAGAAAATGGAATAGCAGGAATAATATGCAGGTAGATATATATCACTCTAATGTAACTTCACATAAGAACACAGAGATTTTGATTTTAACCCTGAAAGAGATGCTTCACTGAAAGTGTGTCAAAAATAAAGACCAGCTGTAAAATCCCAGACTGACTGAGTAGTTCAGAGCTATCTGTAACTTTCGCAGTTGGTCATGAAATACCTCAGCTGCTGATGAATGGTTCTTCAGAGAATTTCCTTCATTCTTATCTGTGCAGACTAAGCTAAGTGTTTAACTTCTCATCCAATATTAGTCTAGCATGTTCATGGGTCAGTAACCACACAGATAGAAAGGATGTGGGAAGATAGAGTGAAATACAAACAGAATCATGCGTGAAAGGTAGCATTGATTATTATTCCATAACAGTCTGACTATAAATTGACACAAGGTAATTTGTGGTTGTGCAGAATAAAGCTGTGAGCCTTCTTTGAAGAGATTCCATTATAATGCTCTTTCTGCAGTTTTCCACAATTTAACTCCTTCTGCCAACTTTCTTTCATGAATGCTTGAGTCACCAGTTGCTTATATGCTTTCCTCTGTGATCTGATCGTGTAAAGGTCTCCCAAATGAGTAAAACATGTGGGAGGTTGCCCATAAATCTAAGCAGCACGGTCAATTTGCCACCTGTTGCAATAGGCTGGTAAAGTTCACAGAGACTAGATGAGCCACAGCCTCATGCTTCCACTCGCAATGCAGTGGAAATATAAAGAAGTTGGTTGTATGTTCTCAAAAGGTGTTTTTTTATTTTTATTATATTGGTTTTTGGCTTATTTCCTCCATCCACATATTTGGTCTTACTTTGTCCCATGTTTGTAACAAAAAACCGCTAGGTGACAATAAAAACCCCATGTGTCAAGAGAGACACTGACTTAAAAGAATTGTACAAGCTGTTTATGAATATTCCTGTTTTCAAAATACAGAAATATACAGGAGGCCAACAATAAGGATTATAACAGTAATCCTCTGGTCTGCTGGACAGACATGTAAAGTCAGTTTCCAAGTACAATGTCTGGTGTTTTCTTTCACAGCGATCTTCAAATCTCTGAAAATGTCAGTGTGTCTCTGTAGGAGTGTGTCTCTGTAAGAACATTCAGAGGAGTTTTTAGTTTACTTTATCAGCAACCATTACTATCCTGTAGCTCCACTTGTGAAATAGTTTAAAGAAGGAAGTTTGTAAGAAACAGACGACTCCTAATTACAAATCTTTCTAGTTTGAATTTAGGATAGGGGGAAACAGTATAATTGTGATGTTCTACATGATCGTTGTATTTGTACTTGAAATAGAAAGTTTGTGACTTCATTGAGAACTTGGTGCTTTTTGTTTCCTCTATTTGTAACACTGTTAATTATTATTCTAAGTTTAGGATATATATCCAACTTTAAAACAATTCTTTAACAGTTTGAAACAAAAGGTGCATTGACTACACTTATCGCTCTTTGGAAGACATCTGTGTTGAGCTGAGTGTTATGGAATAAGGTCAAAGTGTGATGTGGTGCAGTGGTCCAGGAGTACAAAACAGCAGCAGTTGGTCCTCGGCAGGACCAGGCCTCTCCAGCCTTCTGTGCGCTGCTTCCTGTCAGGATGTGGATACGGTTCCCCCACACAGAATTTGATCCCCAGGCAGATGTGCTGCTCCAGCGGTCAGGAATGGGAGCATATACTGTGTGTGCATTTATGTGTGTTTGTGTAACACTTATTCATGTGCACCACATGAGTATATCTGCCTTGTGAGATTTGGGTGCTTAGGGCTACTTTTTGTGAGTTCATGGAGTTCTTAAACACACAGTTTGTAATTTTATGTCGAAACATATGGGATAATGTAAGTATACAACTCAAAATATATAACATAGGTCTAGTCTTCTTACACATTTTAATGTTAAATATTATACTTTGAGAGAGCTTTAGGAATTGCTACCTCTGAATTATGAACTTCCCCAATACATGAATAAATAATACTGTAGATTTGGTAACACAAGAAAAAACATGTGAGTTGGAAATTCAAATTATAACCTTGATCAACTTTGAGAAAAACACTTTTTTGGAAGAGGTAATATTGTGGGGTAAAATGACATTGTGGTGGCGCTATGGCTGTAGTCTCTTACAATGTCTGTAATGGAGCCCAGCATTAGTCAGTGGCTTGTGGATTTTTCCAGTAAGTCCAGACCACATGGATAGAAGGACTAAGTGTGATATGAACTGATGGGCATTGTGGATAGACATTGTTAAATAATATATCTTGAAGTTGACAAGAGCAGGAATAATTAAGAGAAGATAGGATTGAGAAAGTGTGTGGGGATGAGCGCCACACACGTACACCATACTGTGGTCAATACAAAGCCTTGGTTTCAGAACATGCCAGCATCTACACCTGTTCTGTGTGTGTTCGTTTGTGTGTGTATACCTGTTTTATTGTATTTTTTTTTTAAACGTAATGTGAACACTATTGTTGTTTATTTTATTATTGTAAGGTTCAAATGCTGATTTGCTATTGTGTAGTTTGCATGTTCTCCCCATGTTGGCATGGCTTTTTTTTCCGGGTTCTCCTGCTTCCTTCCACTGTCCAAAAACATGTTGGTTGGGTTAATTGATGACTCCAAATCGCCTCTATCTCTGAATATGAGTGGAATGGTTTGTTTGTTTCTATGTGTCAGCGCTGTGATTGCCTGGCGGCCAGTCAGCTTGATTAGAATAGGTGGTTACAGATCATTGATGAAAGGATATACCTATTTAATGATATAATAATAATATGAATATATTAAATAAATACTGTACAACTATACTTAAAATGGTAAAGAGGAAAATAAGTATGGAAATAAGGACATGTTCATGCTGGCAAAACACACTTATATATCGAAAGAGGCTTTGCTAATCCCAAATTAATTTCCTTGAGAAATGCATGTTTTTTAAAGAAATAAACATGTTCTTCATAATATGGTTTATATGGCTCCTCTTAAATAACTGGTTCTCTTACCCTTTTATATGCAATATATGATATCACTCTCGCTCTCGTTCTTAGAATTCATTGGAATATACCAAAGTCAGTATGTCTGTGTCTGCCCTGTGTTTGAGAATTTTGCTGTGGATATAGCAGCTCTCTGCTGTATTCACACCTTTGTGGAAAGCTTTCTTTTCTCTGCAAACATTGTGAATCCCTGCGAGTTGAGCTAGTATTTCTGTCAGTGTGGTTGGGGTAACGTGGAGCGGAGTATGCACGTCTCCCCTCCATAAATTAGCTTAAGCATTATTGCTGCGAGTGGTGGGAGCCTGAAAGTGACCACCTCAGTCCTTCAGACCAGCAGTCATGGTCCTGGCTGGTAAACACAGAACAGGTTGCTGGAAGCTACTTAGTGGAAATGGTAGACCCCATGTGGTTTTGGCAGATATGGAGGAGAGATTGTGGAATGTGCTGCTCCTCCGACACGTTCTTTGTGTGTGTGTGTGTGTGTGTGTGTGTGTGCGCGCGCATGTACAATATGTGCACGTGCGTGAGTGTCTCGTGTGGCAGAGTCCTTTGAAGACTGTAGGGGGTTAAGAGGGATGATGGTGCGGTAGTAGGGTGGAGGAGGATGGATGGCCCCTTTGCAGGTTGGTTTTGACCTCTTAAGGGTCAGAGTGCACTCTGAAGACACAGGGGAAGATGTCTCCTTTGAGGAGGTGATTTATATCGGCCACCTGGAGTAACTTATCTCCCTTTTCTCTGATGTCCTCCTCTCGGCCTGTGATGAACTGTCTGTGTGAAGGTCTCAGCTCACAGATTAAATGGCTGTAGAACTCTGAAGTTGGCTCTTGTGAAACAACCGTACTAATTGGAAAACGTTATGCAGAGGGTTTTTTTCTCTCGTTTTCCCGGCCATTAAATTCCCCCCAGGTAAGATTTCTCTCCTAACGTATCACTGGTAATGGCAGTAATTCTGTTTTGCATTGATTTCCAGTTATTTCTTGAATGAAAACCCTAACACAATATTCTAACATTATATTTATTGATTGCCAGTGTCTGGATAACAACATTAGTAGTTAAGGTTGCATCACACACTTCTGTCTCTAGTGCACAAAACAAATCCAAAGTAGCCTTGGACAATATAAATATTATTCAGGAATTCAATTCAGAGATTAATAGAGGACAATTTTACCTTTACATCTGGGATTAAATTAATCATTGTTTTCATGGGACATCATTTCAGATAAATGCTTCAACAGTGCACAGCAGTACACACACATATAAGGCTACAAATGAAATAGACAAATAGTATTCAGTTAACAAGGTCACAAAGGTCACAAAGCACATTTCTTTAAAATGCCCTACTCCTGACTCATCACTGACTCTTGTTCTGCAGCAATCCACTGCGAAAGATCCTTTTTCTTTGAAACATTAAACATTCTTAATGTAAGAAAAGTTGTATTACATTTGACCTTTTCTTCTCTTGCTGTTGCATTTGTGTCGTATTTGTGACCATACACTGATCATCCAAGTATGTTTAGGAAAATGTCCTTTTTCAGCTTTCCTGTACTGGTATGAAATGGTGATGTGCAAGAAAAATTTAATAAAATGACTTATGTCTTGCCAATGCTGTAGACTTCCGTTTATGCTGCTCCTCAGTTGTTTGGGAATAGAGTGGGGCGCAAACATATCTCATTAATAAAATATAAAATTTTTAGTTTGGGCAAATCTACCTCACACAAGACTTTTGTTTTGTTTCTGGTTTTTTTATATTTGTGTTTTTGTGTTTGGTTTTGCATCAAGGTCACAGGATGGCCAGCATGTTGGTTGTACACATGGTGTGATGGATTTGTACAATATGGGTTGCTGTCTTCCATGCCATGCATGTTCGCTTGAACAAACCAGTAGATTAATTGTATGTAATAACAAGTCAGTTCATTATGGCTCAAGTGTGTTTGACCTTAATCACATCACTGTCTAAATGAACAACTGACAGACTTCCCCAACCTTAGGACCTGAGTGAGAACAAGGAAAAGCCCCCAAAAAACGGGCCTCTTCAAGGACAGTCAGACAGAATTAAGAGCTGAGAATAGGCAAACAAAGGAAACATATATTTGAAAATGCAGCAATAAATATATACAAAATCCTAGAGTGAGAGCTGTTGGATAAAGTCAGTTTGGTTCATGTGTGTCATTAGTATCATCATAGGAGTGACACACGGTCCACAGTCATGCTACCTCTTACACCAAGGAAAGCTTTCCTGGAAGTGTGGAAGGAGGAAATGTCACAAACCACACTGATAGTGTTCATTGCAAAAGAGATGAAAAACATGGTCAGGAAGAAGACACATGATCCGTCATCACTTATTCAGATAGTTTTGGAAATGCTGAAGCCATTTCGGACATGCCTAAGATGGAGTGCCACCGACAGTGATGAGCTGTAACTGAACGTCTCCAGCTGGAGTAATTCACTATATGTAACTTCTAATTGCTTCGTGTGTGTGTGTGTCTATGTCTGTGTTTGTGTGTGTCTAGTTTGAGGAACAGCCTGTGGAATGTGTGGGGGATGCAGATCAGATGTCGGGGTGACCTTGAGTGTGCCTCATGGCTGACACAGCAAGTCTGTTTGTTGTGTGTGTGTGTGTGTTGTGTGTGTGTGTGTGTGTGTGTGTGTGTGTGTGTGTGTGTGTGTGTGTGTGTGTGTGTGTGTGTGTGTGTGTGTGTGTGTGTGTGTGTGTGTGTGTGTGTGTGTGTGTGTGTGTGTGTGTGTGAGAGAAAGGGACAATGAACTATGTTCATTTATGTCTGAGTGAAAAACAATGCACTTCTGTCATGTATTGATAATAATAACTCAACTTTTGATTTGATATAACCGAATCTATTAAGTTGCGTTTTAGTCTATCTACTTGCAGGAAGGCTATTTTATACCAGGATGATTTTTTTCCCCTTATGAATGAGGTGTTTTAGGTCAGGAAGAAAAGCTCTTTGTTAGTAGAACGTATGCGAAGGGAACAAAGATGGCCTCTACCTTACTGTAAGACTCCCGCTGGCTTTACATCCTATAGCCTCTTTAATAGTCCGTTGAACACACAGTGACTGTAGTAAAAAAGGTTTTTATATACCATGTAAGATGCAAGACCTGCAAGACCACACCCACACCACACACACACACACACACACACACACACACACACTGTCTTTGAACACAAATCTTATGCTATGTAACATTCTACAGAAATTACTACATAAACTTTTAGCATACATCCTCTGCTAACTTTAATGCTGACACTAAGCCCCTTATGCCCTTAACATTACAATAAATGACAATCAAACTCTCTTTAAGGCTATTGTCAGCTTGTTGTAGACAGAAGATAAACAATCATCTTGATATAAATATCTAATTTTGTCCTTAATAATAAGTGCATAAGGTAAGGTTTGCTTGGGGAATAGATAAAACATGTATTAACGTATTTAAGTCCACTATGTAGGTAATGTGATTGGATTGATCATTTAGTGTCAAGTCAAAGGCTGCACTATATTATAACATGCTTATGTGTAGGAAGTGTACATAAACTTGTTGTGCAATGTGTTATGCAACCAGAAATATGTGCTGCCACTTTACATACTGGATGGTAAACTCTTCACTCGATGGTTTGAACAAGTTAAACAAAAGAGAAAGCAAATGAGGTGCATTTTTTAATATGATTTTTAAGGCAGTACTCTGTCTGATTTTAACTTTACAGATCAGCTCTTGATCGGTCAAGTTTAAGTGTTACATCTTTTCAAGGCTGTAGATTTGCAAACATTCGCTGTTTTACTCCAAAGCAAGATTCTCCGGAGTGACCTGCCCCTGTCTGTTTTGCTCACTTACCGCCTTGGTAAAGGTTTTAATAAAACAGAGCTGATGTGGACAGAATGTACTTCGTGAAACATTCCCCTCTTGTTTTCTTTTGTTTTTTTGCACACTTGTAAACAGATGTGATAGACAAACCAAGGCCACTGTGAGGGAGGATCAAAACACCTCCACAAACCTTCCCTCAGTCAGAAACAGTAACACAGATCAGGTTGGAAGCACACCGAGTCCCACTCAGAGAACAGCTAGTGTGTTCATACTGTGCCACTCTCTGATTCAGCTTTTTCATCATGCAGTCCTGTAGAGGATTACTCATGTCCCCTTTTTCAGTGGCTTGTTGGCTTTTTTCGGCTGTTGTACTGCCTAGATCTACTTACACATATTACACACAGGAAGCTATTCTTGGATTTTATGGATGGATGGATGTAATGCAGGGATGTACACCTTTGATGTCTTTGCTTTCGGTTTATAGTTGCTTGTGATTGCTCTTTGTTATGCAAACTAACTCAGGATTTTCAATTCAGATAGAAAATCTACAGTTTTATTATATAAATAATTTAACACGGGATCTGAAGAGGAAAGAGAGAGAAAGGAAGACAGCCAGTGTGGCATAACACTGTGCAGCTCTCTGACCACAAAGGTCTTAAGGGATGAGCTGCTGTCTGAACTGGTTTTACGCTCCACTGATGAATGCGTCCACCTTCAGTTACTTGATAGTAAGGATAAAGAGGTTGCACAGTGTATTAATAATCATTCTTAATAAATAATTTAACAGAAGACGTTTTTAATCGGATAATTAACACGTTTGTGTCTTAACATTTGAAGATGAGCATTATTAATGAACTACAAATGGATATTGGATTATACCTATTATGAAATATGATAATGCTAATTAAAATATGCTAATGGTAATTATTACAATATTTCTTTCAGAATATTAGGCTATGGGTTAATGTTTGAAAATTCTAGTTGGTTCCCATTTTTTCCTTCACAATCAAAATTTAGTTAAGTACAGTTTAGGAAAGTTAAATAGCATAATATATATTCCTTTTTGTTCACATCACAACCTTGGACTGATTTAGTGTTCAGTGGCAGTTGCAACAGTTAATACCTTCACGGATGAGCAAGTCAAGAGCAATACTATTTATCTCCTGGTTTATGTGAATACACTTGTACTGTGTTACTGTAGTTGGCTTGACTCTGTTTCTGTACTGTGTTTTACGGTATTGCCTGGTGGAAATGTTATTCCTCCTCTCATGAGATAAACACTAAATCATGCTATATATCCGGTACTCCAGAGTTTTTTATAACAAACTAATGATGTCTGTCAACTATTCTGTGCTATTTGGAGATCGATTCTGGGATAGAGGATGCAAAAGGTGCATAAGAGATAATTAACAAAAAACAGCTTTCTATTTTTTTAGTATATATGTTAAGGAGTGACAGTCTCCTCATTGACGAGTTCAACATATAACAGGTTTATTGAAACATTTTTGATTTCTCTATCAGTTCTTTTGACATTCAATTCTACTGTTGGTTTGGAGGATTTGATTTATTGCAGATCAACATAAAGAATACCATAAATTATATAAGAAAGCTCAAGCTCTGAAAAGGTTGTATCTTCGGCAAATATGGTAGATAGATACTGCAGCCGCCCACACATTTCAAAAGCACTATGCATACTTGCATTAAATACACAAGCACTTTTAGACTGGCAGACATGCACGCACACGCACACACACACACCCACACACACACACACACACACACACACACACACACACACACACACACACACACACACACACACACACACACACACACACACACACACAAACACACGCACCCACAGCACAAAGACTTCTTTCTGGTGAGTAGTGTTATTCTAGTTCCAGACTTCATGCAGGTACATTGAGTCCAGTCCAGAACAGCATGGTTGCTTTCAGCAGCACATACTGTATTCACACATTCTGTGGATTGAATTGCCATGGTTACTGTGCCAAGGCAGGCAGAACTATATATCTCAAAAGTTTTTGCTAATTTCCCTTTGGAAATTAGCAAAAATTCTGTTTGGATCCTTTGATTTATTCCGTCTTTAATTTCCCTGAGGTGTATGTACTTAAGCTTTACCCCTCTGGCTCTGCTGGAGCCAGAAGAGTGACCAGATGTATTTGCCTTATGTGGTGCTAAATCTCTCGTTCGCTCACTTGCTCTCTCGCTCTCTCTCTAGCCAACATGTTGGACACCATGCTGCTGAAGAACGGATGGAAGGGGGGATCGGAGCGAAGGGCAGAGGAGAGCAGCAGCACACCCACAGTGTCCGATCAGAACTTGCTTCGGTGTCATTGTTACCACCACTGCCCAGAGGACTCTGTCAACAACACCTGCATGTACGGTGAAGCACACACACAACTATGCTCATTGAGCACATATAGGCAGACTAGGAAAATATTTGTTTATATCAAGGCTATTAAAAGACAATGCAAATGATTATCTACACTTATATATCAGAGATTACCTCATTAGGCAGATGTTTACTTTAGCTACTTTCTTTAATTAGATCCCTAAAGCGCTTTGAGATGAAGGTCACTAACACTTTCCCTAGCTGACCCTTCATATTGGTGGTTATGGCATGTGCTGTATATTACAGAAATGTAGGTGCATATAGTGAAATAAATAAGCAGTTTCAATACTGAATTAAGTTTCAATAAAATACTTTTGAACCTGAACATCTTCTGTATGATGATGAAGACAATGATGAAAAGACTCCCAGGCAATGTTCACTCATATGATGATGTATGTGCATTTTGGTAGGACTGATGGTTATTGCTTCACCATGGTGGAGGAGGAGGAGGAGGTGGGCGTGGCAGTGCTCACTGCAGGTTGTTTGGGTCTTGCCGGCTTCGAGTTCCAGTGCAGAGTAAGTTCAGATATGTGTGTGTGTGTGTTTTGTATATTTGTGTGTATTCCTGTACTTGTCTGTGTAAGTGTGTCCTTCTGCATGAGCTGTTGTAAAGCCTTTGAGCTTCCCTTCACTCACTGCTGCTCTTAGTGAGACCTATTTAAATCACACTTGTCTTGCACCGCTATCTTTACACACAGTGGGAAAAACCTTTGGTATGTTGTAAAATATTCTCATTAGGAGTAAGTGTCCCTGTAGATATTCCCTTCTCTTGTGTCTTCACATGTAGAAAGGCATGTGTTTTATGTGCGTTTGTGTGTGTGATAGGACACGTGGAATGCTCGTTTGAGGAGAGCTCTCGAGTGCTGCACGGATCAGGATTATTGCAACAGAGACCTGCACCCTACTCTTCCTCCACTCATGACATCAGGTAAGACACACACTTGTTGGCACAGGATTTAACACACTGTAATCCTGTCCCCCACTTGAGGGGCCTTTTAGAACGGGCTCATTCAGGCCACACTGGGTGGTGATGGGTAGTGACAGTTTAAACTGTTACAAACCACAGTGTGGTGCTGGAGTGAAGTGGCACATGCTGCTCCGGGTGGGAAGGGAGAGAGAGAGAATGAGAGAGAGAAAGAGGCAGGTGAAACAGAGCCTGTAGGCTTGGCTTGTTCTCTCACCCTCTAATGAAAAGGACAGCCTCTCCCCAGGGCCTGCTTGAGTTTCTTGCCTTGGGACGGATGTGAGATATCTGTCCATCTGTTACTCTGCAACACACCAACACGCACACACACACACACACACACACACACATTCCTTCTCTCTCTCTCGTTCCCTTTCTCTGTCATACAAACTCACCATTACGCTTTCACACAGCCTCACACTTCGTTTTGACCTTCAAGCAAACAGCGAGAAAAACAAATAGTCATTTTGAGAATAAAAGACTGTTCAATTTTTGTTTTTTATTATTATTTGGCTATCAATTCCCACAGCTAGGATAACACTCTACTCACCAAAGTTAACACTGAGATGTGAGAACATGCCAACATTGCAACAACGAAGCAAAAAAAAGCTGTTCTGTGATCAGATGGGTGGCAAACAAGCCAACGGTTCAGCCAAAGGCTTGACAACTTTATTCAGCAGTAAGTCCGGAAGTGAGATTTTTTTAGTTTTCCCTTCGCGCTATCATTTTCCTCTATGAACTTGCAGAGTGTTCATAAGACACTTTGCTGTTCATGCAGTTTTTCTTTGTCCGCTAGACCTTCTTTTTGTGTGTGTGTGGTTCTATGCACACCATGATCTGTTTGTGTGCCTGATTGGCAGGAGCACGGCAGAAAGGCTAGAGTCCCAGAGCTGCTTTAGGCCTCCGGGGATTTCTGTAGCGCTGTCAGTGTGACAACTGATCTGTGGAATTCAGGAAGGGGATGTGATCGATCACACACTGTGAGAGTGGGGGGTGGGGGGTGGAGGAAAGGGTGAGAGGGGGCAAGGGGAAAAGGAGCTTGTTCATGCTAATGAAAATGAAAAAGATGTTGGAGCTGAAATACAATTAAAAAGAAGAAAGACTGTCAACATCACCTCTAATTTAACAGACTTTCTATCTCACTTAGGGGTGATAAGATAAATAAAATGACATTAAAATATTATGAATATGTCTCCCCACTTGTTTAGATTACGTCGACAGCAGTATCCAGTACATGGCTCTCTTCATTTCAATCACAGTTTGCAGTATCATCCTTGGTCTCATCCTCGTTTTCTTCTACTTCAGGTGAGATTCTAGAAGACATCTAATGCATGTATCAACACATTCACACTCCTGATGTGTGGAATGATTTTTTTCAATACTTTTTTTTGTTGTCATACTATACTATGACTTTTCTATGGCATTTTAATGACATATTATACTATGACTATTTTATGACAATGTAAAGGGATTGCATTTAGATTTTTTTATGGATTACCCTGACTTTCGACAGTTGAAATACTTTTTCAGTACGTTGGTGAAAGAAGTCAGTTCTTAGCTTTGCTGTCAACAACTTTTTAAAGTAATTTTGATCACATACTGTACTATGATTTTTTTTTATGAAAGTTTTTCTGTAGTTAACTTAAATATATTTTTTTCATGACTCTTTATTTTACATTTAATGACAATTGAATTACGTTCTATACTATGACTTTCTCATTTTAATGGCATGTTATAATTTACTTTTTTGACATTTTAATGACGTAATACTGTTATACATGTTAAACGTGACTAAATATATATAATAAGTCATGTTATTTAAATTACTTATAAATACTTTTTAATGACTTTTGTAACAACATTCTATACTACTTTCTATACTAAAAAGTATTTTTCATTTTAACACTTTGATGACATACTAAACTATGACTATTTTTTCCACAACATTTCCTTTACTATTACTTTTTTGGGGGACATTTTAAGGACATACCTAACTTTTTTTTGTTTTTTTATCACATTTTATGATATAATCTATATACATGTTTATTTATAAGTGCACCATGGGAAATTACTTGATAAAGTCATAGAAGGGCTTTTAAGGTTGGAAATTTTCCTTAGTTTTCTATGATGTTAAAAAGTAAATCAGATAATTCACAGGCAATTTGGTGATATCCCTGCAGATGTGGTCTTGACTGGTCTTGACTAAAACAACTAGTTTTCTTTGTTTGAGACCAAGACAAGACAGAGTGAATATGTTGTGGATTCTGAGACAAAACTGAGACCTTCAAAACAGTGTTCTTTCTACAACTACTACAACACTGGTATTTAGTAAACATTGCATCACCTTTGTATGGCAGATATAAGCGGCAGGAATCACGACCACGCTACAGTATTGATCTGGAGCAGGAGGAGACCTACATCCCCCCTGGGGAGTCCCTGAAGGACCTGATAGAGCATTCCCGCAGCATCGGGTCTGGGTCAGGGTCAGGACTCCCTCTACTGGTAAGAACCAATAAGTGCACATCTGGCTCAACATCACAAGCCCAGCCCTTATAGAACAGCAATAAATGACTGCATTGTCTCGTACTTTCGCCTAGGGCTCGGTGATATGGATATAATCAGAATAATTATATACAACTGTACTAAGCACATTGAGACAGAAGGCCCACAATCTGCACTCATTTAAAGTGTCTTCCATGGTAGCGCATCTATTTAAAAAACAGGAAAGAGTGTTTACCACAAATGAATAAGTTGTTGTAATGATGAAGATCCAATAATCAATATGTCTATAACGAATGTTTTTAAAAAGAGTATTTAAAGGCAATAGGCATAATAAACCACACAATCTTTTATTTTTTTATAATAACCTGTTTCCAGGTGCAGCGCACGATCGCCAAACAGATTCAGATGGTTAAGCAGATTGGAAAAGGGCGATACGGAGAGGTATGGATGGGCAAGTGGAGAGGAGAGAGAGTGGCTGTTAAAGTCTTCTTCACCACAGAAGAAGACAGCTGGTTCCGAGAGACTGAAATATATCAGACCTTCCTGATGAGACATGACAATATACTGGGTAAGGGGAAGTGTGAAAAGAGAAATAGAAAACAAGTGTGACTTTTGTGTTGCATATGTGTCTTTCATTCCTGGCATACCTTCTTGGAGTCAAATTCCTTGTATGCATACACTTACATGGCCAATAAAGCTGATTCTGATTCTGATTTCCGACCCCCAGGATTCATAGCAGCAGATATTAAAGGAACCGGCTCGTGGACTCAGCTCTACTTAATTACGGACTACCACGAGAATGGGTCTTTATACGACTACCTCAAGTCCAACACCTTAGATGTTAAGGCTCTGCTGAAACTGGCCTACTCATCTATATCAGGCCTCTGTCACCTGCACACTGAGATCTATGGCACACAGGGTAAACCAGCCATCGCACACAGAGACCTGAAGAGTAAAAACATCTTGGTAAAAAAGAACGGATTCTGCTGTATAGCAGACCTAGGACTGGCTGTCAAGTTTAACAGGTACCACATACATTTTAGACGTTTGTACACTCATGTTAAGATTTGGAGTATTTTAGACATTTCTTGAAATAACTTTATTCCATTTCTGTTTCTCGTCCCTCTCTCAGTGACACCAACGAGGTGGATTTTCCTCCAAACCTACGAGTTGGTACGAAGCGCTATATGCCCCCCGAAGTCTTGGAAGAGACCCTGAACAAGACCCAGTCTTTTATAATGGCTGACATGTACAGTTTTGGCCTCATTGTGTGGGAGATGGCCCGACGATGCATTTCTGGAGGTGAGGAAAAAAAATATTTATCACATTTCATTACACATAAACTCAAATTGTTTACATTTAAGGACAAAATATAAGAATATAGATACAAGCATACGAACATATCAGCATAATTAACATATATAAAACAATCCATCTCTTTCTTCTTTTTTTTACTTGAGCATGATGTATACATGTCTAGATGTTTTCTAAAGGACAATCCTGATTCCCACATCTGTGTTTTTCTAAAGGCATTGTGGAGGAGTATCAGCTGCCCTATCATGACCTTGTGCCCACTGATCCATCCTATGAGGACATGAGAGAAGTTGTCTGTATTAAAAAACAAAGACCTT
The DNA here is from genome assembly GCF_027596085.1 of Anoplopoma fimbria. Classification (NCBI taxonomy): domain Eukaryota; kingdom Metazoa; phylum Chordata; class Actinopteri; order Perciformes; family Anoplopomatidae; genus Anoplopoma; species Anoplopoma fimbria. The sequence goes on along the minus strand of NC_072462.1, from coordinate 15,710,523 downwards.
CATTTGCTAATCGTTGGACTAGCGATGAGGTATTTCAAATGTTTTTCTATACTCCTTTCAAACAATGCATTTTTATAAAGTCTTTATATGTGGCATTGGCTTTACTAATGTTTAGTGAATTATCTATACATATTTTATATAACAATAATAAGTCATTAAAAACACTTGGTGTTGCCAGGTTGGTGTATAATCTCCACATTTATCACTGTAGAACAAGTGGCATTTTAGAAAGTGAGTCAGTCATGAGTCATTGGTTTCTCACATAACCAAAAGCCCGGAACTGTAAACATAATACGTGGTCAATAATAGATTAATTGACGTGGTGTTCTGACTATTTAAAGAGCTAGATAAAAGCTTTATAACATATAATTCATCATCAATAATCCATTTGTCGCAAGTTACACAAGTTTTTAAAAGTATTGTTCCTTATTATTATTATTATTATTATTATTTATATGTATATGTGTCTTCAGTGTTTAAGGCAGATGGGAAAACTGATGTCTGAGTGTTGGGCTCACAACCCGACCTGTCGCCTCACAGCCCTGAGGGTGAAGAAGACCCTGGCGAAGATGTTAGAGACCCAAGACATCAAACTGTGACAGAGAGTTAAGAGAGAGGCTCTCATCACCAGAGACTTGCCACTGGCACAGCGTCACTTACACTGGCCAATAAAAGAAAGGGGGGGGGTGAAAAGAGCCTCTGAAAGATGGGACAAAGGAAACCGACAGCAAGGATGAGTGATACAGATAATGGTCGACAGGGACCCAGAAAAATGAGGGGCAAAAGATGTATTATGTCAAGGGAGATCTTCCTGCTCAATGTCTGAGCCACCTCTGCCTCAGACCAAGTGTTCGGGTTTTGCTTTCTGTGAAAGCTGAGTGGTTGTCAGGTCCAAACTGCCCAGATGGGCAGGCAGACAGGGACCATTGAGGGAGAGGAGCACTAATATCCCTCTGCTTAGTTCTAAACAGAGGAAGCCTCTGCTCTGCCCTTCTAAAGCCATATTGCAGTATTCTATGTTCAGTCTTTTGTACTGTAACAGCTATCTTCACATTTCTTTTTTTGGACTCAGTTATCTCCGTCAATGGTTACTGTCATACACCAAAAGAAATATGTAATTCACAGTCAGTGACCTCATGGTCAATGATATTATTATTATTATTATTATTATTATTATTTATTATTATTATTATTATTACAGTACTAAGCCAAGAAAGACCAAACTAATGATAAAACATGTCCAGCAGAAACAGAGTTTTCTATGTAGTATTCATATGCAAATTTTATATCAATATTAAAACAAGACCTCTGCATAAAAGACTTGTCATCAACGAATTTGGGATTTTTTGATTGTCCTTCAGGACCGAGGCTGAGGCTTTGCTCTCCCTCATTGTCTCTTCTTTCCACTCACAATTAATTTGTATATAACTTAGCTGTCATCTATTGATTGCCTTGCTGGATGTAAAATTGGGTATTTGATGAATTATCTGTGTACAGAATATGTCCCGTCCACTCTACCACTATGGCATGTGCCTTATTTAATCTGTACATATGTGATTGATGAGTGTATGAGTGGATCTGGATAACATTCCTGAATAAAATGACTATGCATCTCGTGGCTTGTGTATTTATGTCAAACATGTATGTGATTCTTCGTTTTCCATGTTGCATATGAACATAATGTATTCATTATTACACTATGACTCTTTTTAACATACTATAAAATGACTTTTTTCGATATACTATACAATTATTTTTTTGTCTTTTTTCAACATACTATACCATGACTTTTTTATACATACTATACAATTACTTTTTTATGTCTTTTTTCGACATTAACACTATGACTCTTTTTAACATACTATAAAATGACTTTTTCAACAAACTATACTATAACTTTTTTCATGACTTTTTTATACATACTATACTATGACTTTTTTGTCTTTTTTTCGACACATTATGACAACATACTATAAAATGACTTTTTTCGATATACTATACAATGATTTTTTTTGTCTTTTTTCGACATACTATAGTATTACTTATTTTGACATACTATACTATGACTTTTTTGTGACTTTTCGACATACTATACTATGACTTTTTTATGTCTTTTTTTGTCATACCCTGTTATGATTTTTATCGATATTCTTTACTATCATTTTTTTAATGTCATTCTATACTTTGACCTTTACCTTATTCTATGACTTTTTAATGACTTCTTTTAGCATACTTTATTTTGACTTTTCGAACATGCTATATTTTGACTTTTTGCGAAATGCTGTACTATGAATTTTTTCGATATGTTATCATATGACTTTTGAAGTGTTAAAAAATTACTCTTTCATGACTTTTATTGGTATACTTAATTATGACTTTTTTCTGCATGCTATACTATGACTTTTTTATGACTTCTTTCGACATGCAATACTATTACTTTTTTATAGCTTTTTTTGACATGCCATTTTATGCCACCTTTACTACTTTTACTACTTTTAACTCCTTTACTGCTATTACATCACACTTTTATGACTGAGTCATAATATGACTTTTTTTGGACACGCTATCTTATGATTTTTTTTGACATGCTTTTCTATGACTTATTTATGACTTTTTTTGACATGCTATGATATGAATTCTATGACTTTTATATGACTTATTTAAGATTTTTTTGACATTCTTTATTAGGATTCTTTTCGACATGCTATACTATGACTTTTTGTGCCTTTTTTCTACATACTAAAGAAATAAGTTGTTTTTTTTAAATGGACATTCTATACTATGACTTTTTATGACTTTTATTGACATACTATGCAATGAGTTTTTTGACCTGCTATACTATGACTTATACATGACTTTATTTAACATGCTACACTATGACATTTTATGTTCCTTCTTCCTGTCATCCCTTCTATCCAACCCCAAGGATTCATAGCAGCAGATATTAAAGAAACCAGCTTGTGAACTCAGTCCTACATAATTGCAGGCAATGGATCTTTACACGATTACTTCAAGTTCATCACCTTAGACATCAAAGCTCTGCTGAAACTAGCCTACTTGTTCGTAACAGGACTCTGTCACCTGCACACTGAGATCTATGGAACACAGGGCAAACCGGCCTTTGCACACAGAGACCTGAAGAGTAAAAACATCTTCGAAAACATGGATTCTGCTGTAAAGCAGACCTCGGACTGGCCGCCAAGTGCAACAAGGTACAACATACATTGAACACTCATTTTAATATAATTTAGGAGAACCTTGGACATTTCCTAAAATATATTTGTTCAATTTCTGTTTCTTCCGCCTCTCTCGGACAGACCAACGAGGTGGATATCTCCCCAACCTACGAGTTGGTAGGAAGCGCTACATGCCGCCTGAAGTGTTGCAAGAAACCCTAAACAAAACCAAGTCTTTGTTGATGGCACATACGGTGTTGGCCTCATTGTTCGGGAGATGGCCCAACTTTGCATTTCTGGAAATCAGGAAACAAATCCATCATCTTTGTTTTTTTAGCACTTAAACACATTCTATACATATCTAGTTGCTCATTCCCACATATGTTTTTTCTGAGGGCATAATGGAGGAGTTTTAACTGCCTTATCGTGACCTTGTGCCCTCTGATCCATCCTATAAGGCAATGAAAGGAGTAATCTGTTTTAAGAAACAAAGACCTTCACTTGCTAATAACTGGACTAGCAATGAAGTATTTTAAGTATTTTTCTATACCACCTTTGAAGAATGCATATTTTTAAAAAGTATTTATATTTGGTAATTGGAATTCATGTTTAATTATCTATAAATGTTTTTTAGAGCAATAATAAGCATTTAAAAAGACATTTTGGGTTGCCAGGTTGGAATAAACTCTCAAGTGGCAAGTGTCATATTAAAATGTGTCAGTCATGAGTTTCTCACATAACAAAAAGCCAGGAGTTGTTCAGTTATACTGTAAAGGGTAATAAGAAGTAAATAGATTAATTTAAATTGTCCTTTGATGTTTGAAGTTTTGGTCTTAAAAATGCCTTACAACTCATTATTTATCATCAATAATAAATTTGTCACAACTTTCTTATTCTTCTGTATATATACATATGTGTGTATTTGGCAGATGCTGAGACTTTGCTCTCCCTTATTGTCTCTTCTTTACACTTACAATACATTTGTTCATAATTTAACTGAAATCTATTGATAATTATTGTCTTGCTGAATGTTAAAATATGTTTTTAATGATTTATCTGTGTACAGATAAAACATCAAATTGCCCTGTCAACTCTATCACTATGGCATGTTTCTCATTTAATCTGTACATATGTGATTAATGAGTGTATGAGTGGATTTGGATAACGTTCTCCAATAAAACAACTATGGTTATCAAATGCTTGCTTATTTGTTTTGAATGCTGCTGTAAGATTCATGTAATTAATCTCAAAATGCAAAAAATGAAATTCTCATGCTCCGTTTTCAATGTTGCATATAAATATAATTTATTATTAGTCTTAAAAATTCTTTCTTACACTTTTTACAATAACTTGACAGATGAAATGCAAGCAGTTGCAAGGAACGTCATGAGTGCCAGAAACAGACAGGCTACATTCTCACTATACACAATAATAATCATGAAGCTGAAGAACAACTAGGGAATGCAAAAGGCTAGCCCACTGAGAATGGAAAGATTGTTTCAGAAAGATGCAAAGTTTGCATAGACGGCTTTACGAAAACTGGGACAACTGCAATTTAAAAAATTAAATAAAACCAAGAACCAAACAAGAACACTTGGAACAGTCACAAGTGCTGCTGCATCAAGGGAATGTTGCATTTACAACTATCACATATTTTTACGAACACATTCAGTGTCATCAAAACACTGACGGCTTCATTACTTTACAAACACAGAATCCTAGTCTGTTTTCCAAAATTACAGCTGAAAGTCATTCAGTTCCGAACACAATAAATGACACTTTTTAAATGGTGTGATAGTTAGATGACCGCCCTCGGTTTGACCTCATACACTGTAAGTCAATTATTTGGTACAAAGCACTTGTATTCAGTTGCATTGGTCCTAGAAAAATATACTTATTTGATTCCCTATCTCTCTTTTCTGACTAGGTTCTTTAATGTAGATGATATGATCTTGAACAACATACAAATCATCAGCATCAGTCATCAATTTTATTCAGTATGGGAATATTGTCTTGACCACCCTTTATTTAGGGGCGATAAATTGATGTAATTAGCCAAATGACCTGATAATAAACATGCAAAGAAAACAAAGAAAAATCATAACCAATGCAACTTATGAAACATATTTAAAAGATATCAAAAAAATAATCACGTAAAAGAAGCACACATAATTGAAAATCATTAGTTATACATGACATGAATAAAAAGTATTAAAAATAGTTACGACAGCAAGACTTAAGCTGTAAAATGGTTACATCATTGATTTCCCTCTGTACGCGTAAAGGAGTCATTACTGCAAGAGTCCACCTGGAGGTGCTATGATACAGTCAAACATAACAGAACAGGAAACAAAATGCGAGGACACTGCCAAATATTCCTTAACAGGCAGCATAAAATACAAAAAAGATATGTTTAAATAGGCATATTATTAAATACTATGTTATCACAGGACACATACTCATCCATGGAGTTGCTATGGAGACTGTTTTCGGAGAGTGAGAGATGTTTCCTCTGATCCAAGCAGTGTTCCTTTGCTCCTTTGACCTTAGATAGTGTATCACTTCTCAGACTGTTGTTTATGGCAAGGGCATCATCCACATATTCGCAGTCTATCCAAATAACCGGACAGCTGTTTCCAAGGAAACAAGAACCAAAAATATCAAGTCGTTGTACCAGAAAGAGAGAGTGTGGAACAGCGAGAGAGAAATGACAGAGATTCTTGTTTACCCTCCGAGTTTTTACACCCTTTGTTGCCAATGTTTAACTGGGTCATGGCTGAGTAGACCTAGCGGTTTCTTTCTTCTTACTTCTCTGAGTGTGCACACACCCACACACAGTACCTGTGAGTGTGTATCAGCATTTGTCATTGTGATGCCAAATGACTCGCCTGCGCTTCGGCGTCCACCTCTCTTATTTTCTTTTATGTCTTCTTCCTCCCTGGAATGTCACACTCCCTGGTGGGCAGATGTCAGTGTTCAGTCGCTGCAGGAACAAGGCTGTCATGGCGTCCCATCTCCTCCAGTACCTGGGCCAGGCGACTGAGGTTTCCGTCAGGAAAATGCTGGGCCTCCCACAAGTCGAGGATCACTCCCGTAGGAGTAGATTTGGTGGCAAAGTAGTTAAGATACCTGAGTGGATGATTGTGGCAAAACAGAGATGGATGGAAAAAAAAGGACGTAAGATACAATTATTTTTTTCTTGAAAAAAACACAAGGCTTTGCTGGTGTGCTGACATGGTAACCCTTTATATGAAGGTCTAAGATATGATAAGATAAGATAAGATAATCCTTATTAGTCCCGCAGCGGGGACATTTGCAGGATTACAGCAGCATAGAGTAAAGTGCACACAAGAGACATAGTAAAAGAAAGACAAGATAAAAATAAAATGCAATAAAAACAACTATTATAAATAAGCAATAACAAACAGTAAAATCCACAATAATTGAAATATTATATGTACAGACAGAATAACTATTATAACTATAATTGCACGGTGTATTTGTATTGCACAGGTTTTTAGTGTCATGTGGTCTGCTGGGAGCAGAGCTGGTTGTGCAGCCTGACAGCAGCAGGAAGGAAGGACCTGCGGTACCTCTCCTTCACACACCGGGGGTGAAGCAGCCGGTGGCTGAAGGAGCTGTACAGAGCTGCCAGGGTGTCCTGCATGGGGTGGGAGGTGTTGTTCATCAGGGATGATAGCTTGGCCATCATCCTCCTGTCTCCCACCACCTCCACCGTATCCAGTGGACACCCCAGCACACTGCTGGCTTTCCTGACAAGCTTGTTCAGTCTCTTCTTGTCGGCTGCTGAGATGCTGCTGCTCCAGCAGACCACTGCATAAAAGATGGCTGATGCCACCACAGAGTCGAAAAAGGTCCTCAGGAGTGCTCCCTGCACTCCAAAGGACCTCAGTCTCCTCAGCAGATAGAGTCTGCTCTGACCCTTTTTGTAAAGTGCCTTTGAATGATTAGTCTTGTCAAGAATGCATTTTAAGCACTTTTTAAGACATTATAATGCATTTATGATGCCTTGTAAAACTGTTTATACATGTTTAAAATCATGCATGACAACTTATCACAACAAGTATATTAAGTTCAGCATTCATAATGCTTTATACTTCCATTACAAAGTGATAGCAGTGTTTGAAAGAAGAATCTGATTCCTGGGTTGCACACCACGTTATAACTACCATGATGTACCAAAGCATTAGAAATTCTAGTTTTCTACTTTTAGTATCTGAAATGTCTAACAAGCATTGATAACATGCTATAACATGACTTTGTGAGCTTTAAGTTTAGTGATAACTGTATAATGTTTTATTCCACTGTATGATAGACCTACTATAACTCAATTATAAGGAGTTATGAGCAGTATTAGCTGGCTGTAGGTAAAGTTTCACGATGATTATCAAAGCCATGTCAAGTAATTATTTGAGAGGTGCAAGATTTTTATGTGAAAAAAACTATGAGCCCCTGTATACACTATGGTTCTGCATGAATCATCACTGTGAATGAGAGGTTGGTTCAAGTCTCTCCTTCCTTCACGCCACACTCTGTCAGTGGTCTCGTCAATCTGCAACTGCTGCCTGCGATAAGACCCCCCCGCTGATGTGGGACCTTATAACTGAACACACACTGTATCTCCATCACACACACAAGACCATCAAAAGACACATGTGTGACGTTTTGAAAAGAGAAGCATCGTTATATCTTTGTCTCTCTCTGTGCCCGTCTCAGTTTAGTCCAACTCAATTAATCTCAATTCAGCAGATGCTTATCAAAATGAGTCACACTGCCTCAGAAAAATCTAAATCAAATAATAACAGACTTCAGTTTTGTTCTCTGAGTTATCTTGTTGCCTAATTCTAGTGAAAGTAAATAGTTTGCCAGCTAAAATGGCACATCAACAACTTTTTGAAGAGTCACTCTAATTCATTCACTTGATCTCTTTTATTTTCCCTTGAAAAATGAGCAAAACCTGATGACAGCCTGTTCTTTTGGCCAGACTGTGACCACTAAGAACTTAAATCTACTGTCACTCATTTTCTCTCTCAGACAGCACTTTTCCTCCACCCACCTGTCAAGGTTAAGTTTGTGGGCAAACATCCTCCAATCATTTCCCCTGGTCTGTGGTGCATCCAGACTGCCACACAACTTTTGTCTGATGGAGACAGGGATGCGGAAGGCAATGGGCCCCACCAGAGTGGTGATGTTGCTGGCAGGGTCCAGCAGAGACGTGTCAATATTCTGGGTTTCCTGCAGAGAGAGAGCGAGAGAGAGATAGGGAGATATAAAGAGAGAGAGAGAGAGAGAGAGAGAGAGAGAGAGAGAGAGAGAGAGAGAGAGAGAGATTGAATTAGGGACACAGAATGTAGCAGTGGCATTTTTTCAGCATGTAAGTCATCTAACAACATCTCCCAAAATGAAGCATAATGAGACTCAAAATTGATCCATTGCTCAAACAAATTATGTGTCTAGGTTGGATAAAAAGTGTAAATTTTTTATTTTATAGTTATTCATTAATTGATGCGAGTGAGTGATTTTCAAATAAATTGCATCAGGAGGATTAAGTGCTGGAGGTCTGCCTACAGACACCAGAGCAAGACCCAGAGACAAATGAAGTAAGATCAGGCAGGGCCGCAGCTCTCGACTGCATGTATTGTATTTCATCTCATTACTGAGCACAAAGCCCGCGTGCTCCGCCATCCCTCAACCTCTATCCTCCTGGCCAGATGGCCTTTGTGAAACAAGTGCAGCGCGACTGGAGGGTGATTATTCCCCCTCTGCTCCGCATTGGCCTGTCAGGACCACATGAAGGCCATAGGGTCGAGACTCTCAGTCTTACACCCTGTCAGTCTTTTTGTGAACATTGCCAAAAAGAGGTAAGAGGACATGGGATAGAGGGTAAATTCATTTAAGTATCTCTCACAACAAAGAGAGAAGGAAAGAAATGTGGTGGAGGAAATGCATATTCTCTATTATTAAAATTAAAATCTTTTTTTGTGATGCATTGCTCGTTTCTAAAAAAAAAAGAGAATCAGTCTTTTAGGCTGCATTTTATTTATTTGTATTTAATCTTTTTTTAATCTGCAACCTCATTGAGATTTAAGGGATTGTTCAGGTATTTTGAAGATGGGTTGTATGAGGTACTTATCCATAGTCAGTGTATAACCTACACTAGATGATGGTCGGCCCGCCAACAGTTTGGAGAAGCAGATAAGAGTACAAGCATGGAAGCATAGAAATGTACTGCTGTGAATGGGGGCTACAGTTTATTTTAAAAACATATTTTTTATTAAACGTATTTCAGACACCTAAAAGAAAGGCCCACCTAAAAAAAAATCAGTTTAAGTGTACGCTATATATAGAATATTTTCTGACCAGGAACTGAACTGAAAGTTCCCCTTTGGAAAGGGATGATTGACGACAGGAAAAAGTGGTAAAAATATTATTCATATGGTGTACACTAAATGGATATTTATTATTATAGTGGGGCCTGTCTTTTAGGTGTCTAAAATATGTTTTGCTTCTGCCCCCGTCCACAGCTGTACGTGAAAACCAGTTCTGCCACATAAGAGCGTACATGAGCCGTGATTGACCAGATTGTGTACTGCAGTTACTAGATTCAACAGAATAACAGCTTTATAAATTAATAGCATGAGATTGCTATTTCTTCTCGCCTTTAAGAAGGAGGTCCAGCCGAATGTGTGATACAGAGAACAATGAACACTATGAAATGTGTTATTTATAATAATTTGTAATGCAGTTGGATACACAGGGTTTAACAGCTCGAATTATGGGGCAGCATGACAACACAGTCAAGGCCAGACAGGAAGGTTGACAGCACAATAGTTTTACAGCTGAAAGGAGAATTTGTGCAAGAATAAACCCTACCTCTGACAGTGTAGTGTCCAGCTGAAAAATCTGTCCTTCTCCTTCCACCTGGCGCACACATATCTTACAAGCCAGGTCCACAGTGCTGGAAGAGAACCGCTCCAGGGTAAAGCAACAGTGGAGGTTTCTCTGTGAGCCGCACCACACTTGCTGGAAGGAAAGCTCCTGCAGAGAAGTGCAGAGGGGAGAAGATTTACTCAGCTGTCAGCGAGCATGTGAAAATGTTTGTGATCTTTCTGAAAAGGTGTACGACCAGTTTACCTGGTACTTGGCTAGTAGTTTGCTCTTCCACAACGTGTGGGGGACATCGTGGATGGAAAGTCTCAGGTTGTTGGTGCTGTCTTTAAAGTTGAGAGTCTTTGGTTCGTCCAACAACTTCCCACCCATTTGCTTCTCCATCTGTAGGACTTCCTGAAAACACAAACGCACACTTGTTTTGGAAACCATGTATACTGACCTTGACATAAATGGATCTACTATTGTGTTGCTGTAAACTGTTGTTGTTTGCTACAGCAGTTTCATGCAAATACTGTAATGTTAATCTGGAAATTAAATAGTATATATTCATCAGTGTCCCTCTGGGCTTTAAGAACCTGAATCTGAACCAGCCATCTGAAACAAACTTCATTGCCTTTCAGCAGGATCGCTATCACCTCTCATTACCCATTCCCAAACTTAATAACCGTGTTTAATATCCCCGCTCAGCATAATAATCTGTCCTTATCTTTCCTCCATGTAGGTAGATGGAGGTATTAAACAGAGGGAGACAATAAAAGAGTAGAGGGATAAAGGTGGCTTATTTTGTGTTGGTGCAGCAGCTACATCTTTCTAGGAGCAGAAACGCTTTACAAATGCAAGCGCTTGTCTCCCCTTATTGTGACACACCAACACAATGATTTCTCATTCCGCCTCCCACAGCTCATCTGCTGGCTATGCCTACACACACATTAACAATTCAGTCGAAATGACACACTCACAAACATCATTAATGCTCACAAACACATTTCATTTCTGCTACATAACCTTTTGCAAACACAGAGACAAAAGAAGGGATCCACACATGCGACCTGATGTATATTTTACCTTGAGGGCGTCCTGTGTGTCGTCCAGGCAGTAGACTCTGATGTGATATTCCATGGCGGGGCAGGTGACAGGGCCGAAGATGGCAAGTTTGAGGCGCTTGGTGGTTGAGGCGCTCAGAGATTGGCCAACTAGGCAGGTGGTACCCAGTGTCTCTGTCAGGATGTGGCAGGCCTCATCATCCATTTGGATATAGCATGGCGTGGTGAAATTTTCCTCTCCTACCACCACCACATCCTACATGTGGACAAGAAGAACAGAAAAGTGACACAAGTGTGAGAGATAATAAGCTAAAAATAAATAAACAGAACAGACATTGTCAATGTTTCATCATTTTGTTACTTGTGGTAGCATTTGCAGTTGGAAAAAAGAACATTATAAAGAGGATAAAGATAAGAAAAATAGAAAAAGACATAATAAAAGCATTTATTAAGCTGTCACTCTGGCTCTGTTCCCCCTGCAAGTTTTCTTATATGTTTTAATTTGTTGGCAAGTAAGTATAGCCATTAATATCAGAGAAAAAGTTCACTGTTGCTTTCTCCAAGACAGATTATCAATATCAAGTTCTTCTAAATCTAATTAAAAGATTTCTTTGCATTCCTATAAATGATACCATTCAATCTTAAGCACTATAAAAAACATTTTCTAAGTATTCACCATTCAATGGAGATAATAAGGTACATCAAGTTGAGCTCAATTTGTTGTTTTACTTGGTCTGGGAGTCATATTAACTTTCCCCTACATGTTTGTAAAACATACCCAGTATACCAATATGCATAGCCATTGCATCCAAAGAATCAAATCAGTCACAGTGTGTTCCCTAATTTACATGTTTTGAAACTGAGCAGAATGATGAGCATGAAGTTTATTCAGTTTTTTGGGGGGGTGACTAAATTGATGGATTAGTAAAAAAAGAAAAGTGTACTTCAACTTCATTTGTCATAGAACTGAATTGTCTAGTTTCATGCAGAATTTTTACAAAACACGTCAATTCCATTTGTGCCCAAAGACAATATTAAGTATAAGGATAAATTCCACAAGATTCACTCTGATTGGTCAAGTTTTGAAATGTGGTACGGACATACTTTGACCAAGTAACTAACGGTACAACAATTTTTTTTATTATCAGTGTGAAACTGTTGTGAATTGAAATGTTAACATACTGATCTGTTGGGGTCTCACGACTCGGGTCAGAGGACGGATGGAGAGTAAATGGCTAACAAAAAAATACAATCTACAGAAGATAATTCATCTATTTCAATCAAAAGATGGGGTATGGCAGAAAGTTTCATTGAACCGCCTAACAGTGAGAGTGGAGACAGTGCAGTGATGAGATGGGATGATTGGCAATTTATTTAAATAGTTGGAAACTGTTGCTACCCTGAAAGTTGAGAAAAAGGGAATCAAAGAGAGAATGTCCCTGGACAAAGAGGACCCCACATCAACTTAAACTACAGAATGGACCAAAACATCAGCCACTATCAGGTCAGAGTTAATTTCAAGAACTGGTAAATGGTAAATGGACTGTACTTGGATAGCTCTTTTCTGGTCTTCCGAACAATCAAAGCGGTTTAACACTACATGTCATCATTCCCCCATTCACACACATTCACACAATGGTGGCCGGGGCTACCGTGCAAGGTTCCACCTGCCCATCAGGACTCTAACTAACCATTCACACCCATTCATAGAGCAATATGGGGGTTGAAGGACGACACTCTACCAACAGTCGCCCATTCTTTTGTGTGGGCACCATTCTTTTTGTTCATGCTTGAAGCTGCAATGCATGGATCTTACATTGTAATTCACAAAAGCTTGAGTTAGAACATTTAGCCAAGCCCAGAGTATAATTCCACCAAAGGAAATTAAAGTTCAGTTTTGGGCATAAATGGGTTAATTGAAACTGATTTTGAATTTAAATTGGCTTTTCTCAAAAGCTGTGACCGTAAAATATAACACTTAGCAAATATGTTTTACTTAATCAGACACCCTGTCATTGTGTATGTGAGATAATAGAAGACTGAGTTTCTGGACCATTAGTAGTTAACCTCTGTAATGGCACTAATGCCAGGACATATTTCTTTCAGATAAGACAGTCTGGTCAGGGGAGGCTTTCATTCTCTCTTGATCTCTCTTGATCTCTCTTGATCTCTTGATCTCTCGTTATCGCTCTCTCTCTCTTTCCTGTGAACAGCACATTGGCTTAAATTCAGCCTATTATAAGAGACAGAAGAAGAATTACAGTATTTTATTGTGAGCTAGGCCGTTTAACAGCAGTATTATTGCTGATCATTAGACTCTTTAACTGCTCCTGAGGGATGGCACTGGGGCTCCTTATTTGGAGATAATTAGAACACACTGTGGAAAAGTAAGCCTTTGCTTCATACATACGTGTGCAGGCACAAACATGTAACACACACACACATATTCACACAGCATAAATTATTCACAAA